>NC_039276.1:2863562-3518562 GCF_003368295.1 Carassius auratus
TATGCTGATTTGCTGCTCAAGAAATATTTCTGAATATTAATGCTTCTCTACCGACTCCAAAGTTTTGAATGTTAACATTTACTTATTTCCATACAAAATGTACATTTATGTATGCCAATCAGAAATTGCATTAATGCTTTTCAAATCCAATTCAATTCCTAAATATGAAATGGGGTTGCAGATATGATGCAGAGTTGCAAATTTGACTTCAAGTAAACAAGAAGTAATGGAAGAATTCAAATGAACAGACGTTCAAATAAATTTAATGTAATGGCAGTAGGTATGAATAATGGCTTGACAATGTCTGAACATTTAAAGAAGTTTAAAATGTCTTGGAGTTGGTCGATCTTAAGGCTTACACACCGATTTCTGCAAATTGAAATTCAGTTTATTCCACTTCTTTTAATTGCAGTTCAGTTTCCAATATATAGCTTCCTGTGAAGTTTGGCAAACTCAGATTCCAACTGATCTATCGAAATAGTGCTGATTCTTAAATACATATATTCAAATAAAAAAAAAGGTACAGTTTTATAGTATTTCACAAACATGAAGTTTCTAAAACCTTTTTAGTGGATAAAGTATGACCACGTGTCATTCTCCCTCATCGACTGAATGAAGAAGCCTGAGTTCTCATCTGCATTCACAGCCCAGCATGTCCTCTGCTGTAGTCTGGGACAGGAGGGCAACATCACTTCCTGTCCCTGCGTTCCCTCTCTTTCTCTCTTTCACAGTGTGACAGCCATGTCTCTACGTGTCTTAGCAGCTTCGCTGATAATCCTCACAGCTTTAGCAGCCCCAGTCCGTCTCTCAAAGCACTAACACAGACAATTCAACACCTCCAGACTCCAGCAGAAACATGGCTTCATTCAGGATTAGACCGCCATGTTTGTGGACTCAAATAGGCAGCTTTCTGGACAAAGATCAAGTCTAGTGCCGGGTTAGATTACAGTTAATGGAGAATGCTTTTTAGGTCAGGACAGAGTTCAATCTGCCATAGAAACCTATATCAGATGTCATCAAATAAACAGAAGGCTTAATGGAAAACCAACAGGAGGCTTGATGTAGCTCTTAACACACTACGGATTGTTCAAACTATTCTATAACAGCCATAGAGATTACGATCCAATCAATAGACATTACTGAGAAAGCAATTCATTGTTTGTGGGTTTTTTTTTTTTTTTTTTTCATCTTATGGATGATACAGCAGCTTTTACAACTGCCTTTAAATATATATATTGCAGAATGCTGAAATTAAAAAAAAACTATAGCAGTATATTGATAATACTAATATAACACTGATTCAAAACAGCATTTGATTGCTGACTTACACTTTATGGTCACACAGAAATACATAGTTATTTTCCAAAATATCCAATGTATATATATTTTTTTAAATCTCAATTGGATAAAAATAACGGTGACCTGACTTTAAAAGATCCCTTTAACAAATTTGGTGGTATAGAAAATCAGGATCAAAGCAGGAAGTGAGTCATGATATTAGTTACACTTTGACCTCTTGGGTTTGTGTAATAAATATAGTAGCGATACACACTTTTCAAGTTTTATGCCAATTAGTCAAAGTCTGGCTAGTCATCTCCTACTGGTAGGTTATGTAACTACACCATCTGGCAGCAAAAAGCATATTTTGTCTATTGACTGGTATTCAGTAAGCATGTATTCTGACCAAATACAATATGTTTTTAGAAATGAGCAGCTGTAAGCAAAGATGTAATTCTGGGAGTTCCTGCCACAGCTGAGCAATTGAGAAAGGATTTGCTTACAGAAAATCCTTTCTCTGGGTTTTATATAGCCCCCCTTGTTTCAACCTTGCAGTGTCATTGATGAGTTCGACTCCAGACAGTAAACGCTGCTAGCAGCTGAATGTACTATTCTTCCTCCATTTGAGCAGCTATAACTTTTTTCCCCTGTGGTGAAATCTCACCAAACTTTGCATGCATGAAGGCTCTGCGGATAATTGACTTTTGTGTAATTTTGGGATCGATGGGTTGTATAATTGCCTAGCAACTAGCAGTTAAATTTGCAACATTCAGAATGTCAGCCACACCACAGCATTTGAGAGAGCTGAAATGTGTGTGTCTTCATGGGAACAAAATTTGCCCTGGGAACCTTTAAGGATCCTGAGGCAAAGAAGCCCCCGTGCATGTAAACAGCATATATATATATAAATCACAAATATTTCACCATAGTATAGTAGAAGCTTTCTTTGTGCCTGATTCTTTTACGTCATTAGTAAAGGGCTTGTAAAACAAATTGAACTGTATTTTTTTTCTGTCTAAGCTATTTTCTACCAGAATAAGATGCAACTTTGGTCTTCATGCAAATGCTTCATGTTTTTATCAGATGTTTGGACTCTCATTCTGATGGCACCCATTCACTCCAGAGGATCCATTGGTGAGCAAGTGATGCAATGCTAAATTTATCCAAACCTGTTCCAATATGGCAATAATGCATCAAAAACTGTGAGTCTTGTGTACACTAAAGTTCAAAAGTCGAGGATGATATTTGTAATATTTTTGAAAGATGTCTCTAATGCTCTCAAAGGCGGCATTTATCTGATCAAAAATACAGTTACAAAATATAATCTATCTTTAGTGTCATTTTTAATGAGTGCTTCATGAATATAAATTTATAAAAAAATAAAAAAAAAAACTTTTTGAACAGAAGTGGATGTAAAAATTGTAATATTTAGTGCCAAGTTGTACCAGAGAAATAACACACAGCTTCACACCGAAGCAAGCTGTACTGTATGCAGAGAAAGAATGCAGTGCACTTTTAAACTTACTGTGTGCTGACTTTTTTCACTTTTCCCTGATTCCGTTAAATGTGAGTTGACATGAGCAGTCTTAGCCAGGACGGGCTCTTTTGTGATGAATGCAGATGTGGTTTCCAGTAGTGTAAAGTACCCAAGGAATCATCCTTTATTAGTGCACTTTAAGTCTACAGGAAAGCCATTTGTAACCAATTTTACTTCTGTAATCGAATGTTTTTTGGGGGTTTATGATATTCAACACAGAAGATGTAGGGCTGGATTTACAGATTGAGATTTGATTGGATTGTCAAAAGTGGCCGTTGCTTACCAGAATGGAGTCAGGTGATTGGAGAGGAGGGATTTGTTACATAAGCTGTAAAAGAAAGTCTTTTCAAAGGCAAAGTGATTTTTTGGAATAACATGCACTTATAAATTCTTCACAGTAAGACCAAGGAATGTTTGTTTAAGAAAGTAAATCTGGTCATTTTGATTTCATGATGAATTTAGGTATCATTTTAGGGCCTTTGTACTTGAGAGGTGCTGAAACTAAATACCCTTAAGTAGATTTTCAAAGGCAATCTATACACTTTAAGTCTGTTTAATTTTATTTTAACTTTCAAAGCAAAAGCAGGAATCATCTAAGTGATCCAACATAACAATTAGAAACAGTACCAGTAAAACAGTAAATGAAATCCATTCCAGTTTGCAGTGTAATTGGCCACAACTATGATCATTAATCCTTGTGAAGAGACATCTCATCAGTCATACCAATATGAGTTTTTGACCTGAAGCAATTGCTTTAATTAATGCATTCATGCATTTTAATTAAAAACACTGACAGGTGAGCTTGACTTTGAGTTAATGATCACTCTTAAAGGAATAGTTCTTTTAAAAAATGAAAAACAGCTGAAAATGTACTCGACCCAGGCCTTACAAGACGATAGATGAGTTTTGCCCTTTATTACAGCAGGTTTGGAGAAATTTAGCATTGCGTCACTTGCTCACCAATGTTCCTCTGCAGTGAATGGGTGCCATCAGAATGGGAGTCCAAAACATCACAAAAATCAACAATTAATCCACTCCAGGCCATCACTGAGTGCATTTACATGCATGTTCTTAAGACAAATATGCTTAATAATACTAATATATTATTCAAATTTGATCAGTTAATGGTCAATGTAGCAGTGGTTGTTGGTCAGCAGCTGATGCTGAATTTAAAGTTGAACAATTTCAAGTAACAAGTTTCAGAATTTAAGTTTAGATTTAGTTCAATTTAGTGTGTCTTAGAAAGTCCTGACTGTGATTATTTTTGACTGGTTGTTCCTTTAATGCATAGGTGGAGTTTCACTTTTGTGAGTGGGGGGGCACCTGCCAGCAAATGCGGCCTCGGTTGCTGTGTCAGTAGCAGCAGTGGAATTGATGGTTGAAGTGTCAGAGTTAGAAAACTCCACACTTTTACTAGTGGGTTTATTAAAAAAAAACGACGAATGTCCATTTTGTTTATTTAGCATGTACTAAAGCGGTAACAGAAGAACGAGAAGAGAGTCCACTCACGTAACTTACCGCAATACTTTGAAGTCCGCCAAAAAAGGCTTCTTTTTCAATATGGTCATTAAAAATAATTAATTCTAAACTTATTCATTATATCCACAAAATGATAAGATAGGACAAATAAAATGAGAAAATATGAATTCTGTATTTATTTTTATTTTTCAAAGCACAAGACGGTGCCCCCCTTAGCCCCCCCCCCCAAACTCCGCGATTTAATGAGAAAATCTCCACTCCCTCTTGATTTCATTAGTCTATTTTTTAAACTTTTGTGGAAGCTTATTATTTAATATTTTATTGCAAGATACTTTGGCTTTTTAATTGAGTGAAATTCTGAAACTGAGTCTCCCCACCATACTTTAATAATTTTTCAGTACTCTTCTAGTAGATCTAGTATAGTTTCATAACGAGAAATGAGTTTAACAATAAAATGTCCTGAAATTTACAATCGCTACAAAAGCTACAGTGTTATCTAAGCAGAAACTCTTTTTTTTTTTTTGCCCAAATTAAAAAAGAACCTTGGAGTGTAAAAACACAGTGCATGGATCTACGAGATTCATAAATTATTTCTCTGGTTCATTCATTCATTGATAAGTGACTGTGGAAACGCACACTGTTTAATTTGAGCTTAGCACCCTGTCCTCTGCTGAAGAGTGTACAAAAGACTGACCTTCATTTGCTCAAATTCAATTATCATACAACTCAAATTACATTATAGAGTAATTATCCTCCTGTAAGCCTCCTTGAGGTACATGCAAAGATTTGACTTGGTGGTGCTTGGGACCTACTGTACTAGTAATGTGAAAAATGGTAATGAATCAATTTGAACTTCCCGTGTCCTTGAATACTAAGGAATAATGATATCCTGATTGTCTTTGAAAAAAAAAAAAGTGTAAAGGATTCTGGGTAATGCATGCAAATGAAAGGGCAAATATGCATAGCTGGTCCTCCTGTCCCGACATCATGTTCTAAAGCATCTGTGCTGTCATTCAGATGAGATAAACATTTCATGCCATTTAATTTATTAGCGTCATCGGAAAAACATGAAGCTCACTTATAGGTTTCGAAATTAGGAACTGGTTCTGAATAAGATTTATAAATTCGGTTATTGTTGTTTTGTTTTTTGTTTTTTATAGTGGAACTTAATGGTTGAAGCATGTGTGACCACTGAATGCTGCATTAAATATTTAGACTATATAGACGTGTGTGTGTGTTTATTATTTATTATTATTTCATTTCAGTGTTTATATTTGTCAAGTAACAAAATTAAGTTTCAGTTAACAGTAATAGTCCTGTTCTGGATATGAATCATGTTTGACCTTGGATTTGCATCTTATAATGTTTAGAAAACGGAATATGGATTGCTGCTTCTGATCCTTGATAAAGGTCAGTGATTAACATGGAGACTTCCGGTCTCCATAACTGTAAACATCTGAACTTATAGATGAGTTCTCTAACCAACCTCCGACTTAACAGCAGCTGTAAATATACAGGTGCTGGTCATATAATTAGAATATCATCAAAAAGTTGATTTATTTCACTAATTCCATTCAAAAAGTGAAACTTGTATATTATATTCATTCACTACACACAGACTGATATATTTCAAATGTTAATTTCTTTTAATTTTGATTATTATAACTTCACAAAAATCACAAATTCAGTATCTCAGAAATTTAGAATATTGTGAAAAGGTTCAATATTGAAGACACCTGGTGCCACACTCTAATCAGTTAATTAACTCAAAACCTGCAAAGCCTTTAAATGGTCTCTCAGTCTCGTTCTGTAGGCTACACAATTATGGGGAAGACTCCTGACTTGACAGTTGTCCAAAAGATGACCATTGACACCTTGCACAAGGAGGGGAAGACACAAAAGGTCATGCAAAAGAGGCTGGCTGTTCACAGAGCTCTGTGTCTAAGCACATTAATCGGGAGGCGAAGGGAAGGAAAAGATGTGGTAGAAAAAAAGTGTACACGCAATAGGGATAACCGCACCCTGAAGAGGATTGTGAAACAAAACCCATTCATGTGGGGGAGATTCACAAAGAGTGGACTGCAGTTGGAGTCAGTGCTTCAAGAACCACTACGCACAGACATATACAAGACATGGGTTTCAGCTTCGCATTCCTCGCAGCCACTCTTGAACAACAGACAGCGTCAGAAGCGTCTCGCTTCAAAAAGGACTGGACTGCTGCTGAGTGGTCCAAAGTTATGTTCTCTGATGAAAGTAAATTTTGCATTTCTTTTGGAAATCAGGGTCCCAGAGTCTGGAGGAAGAGAGGAGAGGCACACAATCCACGTTGCTTGAGGTCCAGTGTAAAGTTTCCACAGTCAGTGATGGTTTGGGGTGCCATGTCATCTGCTGGTGTTGGTCCACTGTGTCTTCTGAGGTCCAAGGTCAACACAGCCATATACCAGGAAGTTTTAGAGCACTTCATGCTTCCTGCTGCTGACCAACTTTATGGAGATGCAGATTTCATTTTCCAACAGGACTTGGCACCTGCACACAGTGCCAAAGCTACCAGTACCTGGTTTAAGGACCATGGTATCCCTGTTCTTAATTGGCCAGCAAACTCGCCTGATCTTAACCCCATAGAAAATCTATTGGGTATTGTGAAGAGTACGATGTGATATGCCAGACCCAAGAATGCAGAGGAGCTGAAGGCCACTATCAGAGCAACCTGGGCTCTCATAACACCTGAGCAGTACTACAGACTGATCCACTCCATGTCACGCCGCATTGCTGCAGTCATTCAGGACAAAGAAGACCCAACTAAGTATTGAGTGCTATACATGCTCAAACTTCTCATGTTCATACTTTTTAGTTGGCCAAGATTTCTAAAAATCCTTTCTTTGTATTGGTCTTAAGTTATATTCTAATTTTCTGAGATACTGAATTTGGATTTTCCTTAGTTGACAGTTATAATCATCAAAATCAAAATAAATAAATATACAAGTTTCACTTTTTGAATGGGATTAGTGAAATAAATAAACTTTTTGGTGATATTCTAATTATATGACCAGCACCTGTATAGCGAACATGGAGAAATGCGATTACGTTGGAGCAAGGCTCCCAGTCTGTCAGTGGATTAATAGCTGCAATGCTGTGTGTGTGTGTGTGTGTGTGTGTGTGTGTGTGTGTGTGTGTGTGTGTGTGTGTGTGTGTGTGTGTGTGTGTGATCAGAGTTCATGCAGAAATGACAAGCTTGAGATTCTTCAGTGTCCAGATGCTCAATTATGAGACATGACCATAATGCACTCTCACCCATTCCAGCAAACGGCCCACAGGGTCAGCAAGTGTGCTCAATAGCCAGCTGTCATTTTAATGAGGCAAGCCACATCTGCTTACACATACACATACACTCTGTCTTCATGCACACAAACGTGTCATGTTAAATTAAAGACCTTTGCTCAGCCTGCTCTGTTTTAATCTGACTTATTATATTTTTTCACCTCATGTTAAGATCTCATCCCATCTGCATCATTTCCTCTCTAATAGACTTTCTCTAAACGCACCATTTCTACTTGGGTTAAGCGACCAGAAACCTTTTTATTTTATTTTTTTATTATTTTTTTTACCCATATTTGGTGTAATTATATTTCATTTCTTTGTGTAGTCTATGTGCACTTCAATACAAACAAAAATGGAATAGTTACATTTTTAATAGAATAAAAAATGGTCTGAATGTTCAGATTTTAACATCTAATTACTGTCTATGTGTGTTAAAAAAAAAAAATTGTAAAAAAAAAAAAAAACTATGCCGATGTTATGTGATAAAGCTGAGAAAAGTTGAACTTTATGCAGATGAGCCATGACTGAATGTGGCTACAGCCAATAGATAAGAGGATACTGAAGCATGTGATCTTGCATGTCAGCAAGATTGAGCAGTAATATTGATTTCATATTTCTGAATTATTTGTTTCTGCCCACATACAGCAATTTAATTATGTATTTGGAAAACATTGACATTCTGAATGAGTGCATCAATAATGTCATGATATGATATATTATGCAATGTTATATAATTTGAATTTTTAGTGGAAAGAAAACTGATTCCTTGTCAAATTAGAATGACATTTATAATTTATTTTTAATTTTTTGTTTTTACAGTGGTTTATACTTTATATGTTTGTTTTCATTTTCGTCCCTTATATTCTTTGAGTTTCTGTCTCCCCTTGGTTGTGTCATCATGTTCAGGTGTTTCGTGCCAATTACTCTCATCAACATACCCTTATAAGTTGTATTCTGTTCAGTGTTTGGTTCTCCCGTCTCTTTAATGTTTACGAGTGTCTCTGCCTTCTCCCTATGGATTACCCCATGTGGATTATTAAAGACTTTGTATAATCATCTTCCTCATTACGTGTTTCTCTCCCGCACCACACCAAGACATCTTTTCAGAAGGTTCACCTTTGTACCTTATTTCCTCAACGGCAGTGCTTTAAGTGGGCCGGTACGCACCTGTACTCAGTACCGCCACTTCCAAATATAGCTCTTCAGCTTACCACTACCTCTCTGTGCGCCCAGAGCCTGCTTTTAGCGTACCGGTTTTAGTCCATTGCCTTCACTGCCGCTTTTCAGAGCAACCTTCACAATGCACGCTTCCTAATTCTTCCTAGTTCAGAGCGGGATCTCGAATCATTTGAGTCAGCTCGGGAGTTCGGAGCGGGTTCGCGAATCATTTGAGTCAGTTCGGGAGTTCGGAACAGCTTCGCGGATCATTTGAATCAATTCGAGAGTTCGGATCGGGTTCGCGAATCATTTGAATCAATTCAAGAGTTCGTATAAGGTTCGTGAATCATTTGAATCAGTTCGAGAGTTCGTAGCAGGTTTGCGAATCATTTGAGTCAGTTCGGGAGTTCAAAGCGGGTTCGCGAATCATTTGAGTCAGTTCGGGAGTTCAAAGCGGGTTCGCGAATTATTTGAGTCAGTTTTGGGGATCGCGAATCATTTGAATCAGTTCGGGAGTTCGGAGTGGGATCGCGAATCATTTGAGTCAGTTTGGGGAACGCGAATCATTTGAATCAGTTCGGGAGTTCAAAGCGGGTTCGCGAATCATTTGAGTCAGTTTGGGGATCGCGAATCATTTGAATCAGTTCAGGAGTTCGGAGCGTGATTCATTTGAGTCAAATCGGGAGTTCGGAGCTGGTTCGCGAATCATTTGATTCAGTTTGGAAGTTTGAATGCAGTAATGCAGTAGCTCTTTCTAAGGGTATTTTTTCAAAATCCTTTTGCACATTTTATTTATGTTCAGTAGTTCTTTCTAGCTCAAGCAAATCCACAAACTAATAAAAGGATTTATTATTAAGGTTGCCCGTTGACTGATGTATAAGCACTTCAATATAGTTGTTGTTACCTCAGGGGATGAGGGGAATCATCAAAAAAAGAAAAAGAAAATGTATATATTTTTTTGGTATAATAGAGTACCAGCACCTCTTTTGGGCTACTTAAAGCACTGCTCAAGGGTGCATATTAGTACTTAAATTATATATGTTAGTACCTTTTGAATAGGTACTGCCCCAGACAAATTAAGCTTCTGTAGCTTTAATATTGAGAGTGTACTAAACGCCCACTATGTCCAACAATGCAGAGCACTTGAACTGCAGCGATGAAGCCTTTATAAGCAGGGTTGGGTACCTATGTATGTAACCGGTATGTACTAGAACCGTATCTGAATGCAGAATTTGTGCCTCATTTCAGTGCCACTTAAATGCCTGAGCGATCAATTGAAATATTTGTCCTGGTTCTCCGAAATGGAATTAAGAAGCATGTGCATCAATAGGACATTTTTAGCGGGGCGTTATCGTTTAGCTCCATAAACTGTACACAAATTCGTGATTGCTTCAGAGTCAGTCCCCTTTCAAATTTCAGCGTGCTCTTCAATCCGCAGTGCGAGCAGACTCAAAAAGAAACATAGGACAGAAGGTGGTGTTTATCGACAGATTGTTATAATACTGTATCTGTATCTGTGCAGTTCAGTTTACAAAAGGTCACAAAGGAGCTATTGGTTTCCCATCTACTCTAAAGTTTTCACTGCTTTCACCCCTCATCACACCACAGCTGATCAAGCTCAGATGGAGTTATAAGGTTTCTGACCAGCGAATGACGGCAATATGTGTTTCTTGAGTAAAGACAATGCTGTATTATTCAAACATCAGTTCTGTATTTACCCTTGCATTGCGGCACTGCATTCTGAAGGCAGATGGAGATATGAGGATTCGCTTAATTTGAGGATCCATGGTGTTAGTAGGTTTAGTCACAGGTTCTTTTGAATGCTTTTCATTGGTTAAATATTTGTAAAACCCACAAACAGTCGTAAAGATGACAAACAGCATTGATTGAAAATAACAGAATATAACAGAGATGGACAGATGGACCATTTTTCTGCTCTCTCTGTTTCTCTCTTTCACGCTATTTTTATTTTTTATTTTTTATTTTTTTACATGGCAGAGATGCATAATTAAGCTGGCAGAGAGTCTTTTCATAGAGCAAATGAGCAAAGCTCATGAGAGCGGACAGCTATCGAGGGACCAAGCACTGGCCTCTCTTCTCCTGCCATGGCCCCATTCCAGTGAAGGTTCCCTCGGCCCCTCGACCCCCGGCTGTGTAAATATTTCAGCTGCACTTTCACTCGGTTCGAGTCATAATCAGTCACTCGTCGCACTTCTTTCATCTGTGTAAGGGGTGGATCATTCCTTTGCTCTGCTGCCAGAGAGATCTTTCTACTCCTTTCCTTTTTAGCTAATTCAATCTTCTCTTTATACCAGCATCTATGGACTGACTCTGACATGACAGGCGAGTTTGAGCCCTGCTGTGTTTAATGGGTCTCCCTCACACGCTCAGTGTCTGTCAAGTGAATCTGCCTGGTTCAGAACGGGCTTGCTCTAATTGCAGTGTGTAACAGTTTTAGATATGATCAACTCTCTGACAGCTGGGATTTGAAAGGTCAGGCGCTCCAAATCTAATGACAGTGAAACCAAGAGCAAGCTGTCGCCTGGAAACAATAGAACTCCGGCAGTCGTGCCCAGGTGGCCACGGCAACGTCAAGCGAGCCGCTTCAAAAATTCAAACTGGATTCCAGGAATGTAAAGGAGAATACCCATGAATTCTGCATCATTCTGACCGGGGGAATGATACTCTTTAGAGATGTTTTGTGGTGATGCTGGGGCACAAGAGGACTTTTATGTCTATTTTTGCTTGACTGAATATTTTAATGACGCAAATGATTCCCAGAGTGGAGGGTGATTTAGTCAACAGCAGTTCCACAGAAACTTAACTCACTATGTATCACAGTTTTCCACAGGTTGCTAGAATTTTATCATATGATACCATCATTTATCAACGAAAAATTTACTGTAGAAAAAAATAATAGTAATGGAATGTCAGTTTTTCCACTGCAAATTATATAAATAAGATGTCTTGTTCTTTTTCACTTTCAAAAACATTTTACAATATTTTACTGTAAAAATACATTAAATATAAGGATCATGTGACACTGAAGACTGGAGTAATGATGCAGAAAATTCAGCTTTGCATCACAGGGATACATTTTAAATTTTAAAATATACTACTATAGAAAACACTTATTTCAAATGGTAGTATATATATATATATATATATATATATATATATATATATATATATTATTTTTTTTATTTTTTTTTTTACTGTATATTAATTAAATAAATGCAGCTTTGGTGAACACTTCTTTCAGTTTTCAATAATATACCATTTGGCATGAGGTAATATTGAGTAAAATTGTGTTGTTCTTGTTTTTTTTTTTTTTTTTACCTCTATCTGTTTCCTACGAAAGTATTGTGTATCGACGATAGTCAGCGATATCGCCTCTGGCTGATACCTTTCATGATATCAAGACTTATATTATTATTATTACTAGACTTACTATCTAATGAATATTACGGCTTATTTGTTCCATAACATTTATTTTTATGTGTTTTTACATCCTTGCTTGTCTTAACCAATTACACACAATTCTGTTGAGCTTATGAATCCAGCAGCCAATCAGAGGCCTTCGGATGAGTCATCGCTGAAACACCGCAGTTTTGTTGTTCAGTGCATGAGCTGCATGACTGAATTCTGCTCTCTCGCCAGTTCTCTCAAAGTATAAGTATAAGAGATGTATTCATCATACAGTGTAGACAGCTTCACTGATTAGAACGGGAGTGTTTTTTAAAGTGCTTAAACCCGCACTAGCCTGAAGTCAGTGATGATGTTTGTTTATTATCTAAATGTTCTTTGCTTGTTTTCTGTAGCTGTTGTAACTGCGAAAATGTAAGTGATTATGTTAAAAACAAATTCGGTCATATCAAAGTATTTTACTTGACTCAAAAGATATAATGTGTAGTTAATAGATTCCACTAACATTAGGTTGCTTTTAGCCGTACCCGTTCATTCACTCTCTGGCTATTAAACTAAGTAATACAATAATAATAATTAGCTGGATGATATTGTGTATCTCACAGGCTGATTATGGAGCATATCGCCCAATGCTTGTGAACATGAAGTGTGAACATGAAGTGTGACATGTTGGAACCGCACCACAATTTGTTTGGTGCACAGCAATATTTGGTTGCCAGTGTTAACACTTATTCAAATGAACCGAACTAACAGAGCAATCACACAAGAATTTTTTTCAATCAAATCAAACCTGCCAATTGCAAACACACCCTTGTTTTTTTTTCATAGGAGCACACCTACAGTAGATGCCTATGCAGAGAGCTTGCTGGGTTTTGAAGCAGAGCCAGAGACTCACATAGGAATGGAAAAGAAATGAGTGTGAGAATGAGAGAGAGAAGAAAGCTCACCGAGTTAGAGAATGTGAGAAAAAGGTGAGCATATTGAGTTATGGTGGACTGATTGAAAAAAAAAAAAGAATGAGGAAAAAAGTGTGAGAACGAGAGAGAGAATAAAAAGGAGAGAGAGAGTATTTGATGGGAGGCAGGCAGTCTCATCTCATCAGTCCAGTGAAAGAGAAAGGGAGGATCAAAGCTCCAGTTCTTGCCTCAGAGACAAGATCTCCGAACACATCCTACCGCACACCTTCTCCCGCTTCACGCAACCTCACAGACATACAATACATCTGCCATCTGCTCCGCCACTGAAAAGAGTAGTTCACCTAAAAATAACTTTTTTTTCTTTTTTTGTCATCATTTACTCACCCTCAGTGCCGTTCCAGCCGTGTTATTTTCTTTCTTCCATGGAACACAAAAGGATTCAGGAATATAATAACTGATCTTTTCCATAGAACAAGTGGATGGTAATTTATACTGCCAAGCGACATAAAAATAGTCCATACGACACTATATTCCAAGTTTGCTCAAAATTTCCTCACTGAAAGCTATTGTGTTGCTTTGAATATGTAGAGCACCACTTTTATGTTCCTTTTGTCCATTTGAGTTGTATGCAAACAATAGGCTATGTTGGTGAGAAATGGCAATTTTATGGTGAACTGTTCCTTTAGGAGGTTTAAGAGGATAAGCTTTAAAGCGCTGAAATCTTAATTTATATTCACATTAGAAATCCTTGACTAACCAAGAATGTGATTTGGTAGAAGACGACATCAGGCCATATGCTGACATACAATCGTCATTGATCATGTAATGCTGTCTGGGAAAAGACATTTGGTGTGAATGTTGCCGTCTGCAAGAGTCTTTTATGTTTGCGAGACTTACATTACAACAAAACTGATGTGGCAGCTATCCCTTTCATTCTAATAGTTTGAGAAATTGAAGAGGCTATGTAGAAAAAGCTTGATATTTCACAAAACCAGCTGTGCTTCAGTAGAAAACAATGTTAGACGGGTCACAAATTTTATCAGCTCGCTTTAATGAATTATAATTTAGGTGGAATTGGAAATTTTGTAATTAAGAGGAATGTTCTAAATTGCAATTCAAAGAAAAGGTTCAATATTGAAGACACCTGGTGCCACACTCTAATCAGCTAATTAACTCAAAACACCCGAAAGGTCCTTTAAATGGTCTCTCAGTCTAGTTCTGTAGGCTACACAATCATGGGGAAGACTCCTGACTTGACAGTTGTCCAAAAGACGACCATTGACACCTTGCACAAGGAGGGGAAGACACAAAAGGTCATGCAAAAGAGGCTGGCTGTTCACAGAGCTCTGTGTCCAAGCACATTAATTGAGAGGCGAAGGGAAGGAAAAGATGTGGTAGAAAAAAAGTGTACAAGCAATAGGGATAACCGCACCCTGAAGAGGAATGTGAAAAAAAAACCATTCATAAATGTGGGGGAGATTCACAAAGAGTGGACTGCAGCTGGAGTCAGAGCTTCAAGAACCACTACGCACAGACGTATGCAAGGCATGGGTTTCAGCTGTCGCATTCCTTGTGTCAATCCACTCTTAAACAACAGGAGAAGTCATGGTCTAGAGAGTTTGACTCCTAGGATTGTGGGTTTGAGTGTCGGGCTGGCAATACCGCAACTTAGGTGCCCTTGAGCAAGGCACCAAACCCCCAACTGCTCCCCGGGCGCCGCAGCATAAATGGCTGCCCACTGCTTCAGGTGTGTGTTCACTTCTGTGTGTGTGCACTTTGGATGGGTTACATGCAGAGCATGAATTCTGAGTATGGGTCACCATACTTGGCTGTATGTCACTTTCACTTTCAGACTGTATCAGAAGCGTCTCGCTTCAAAAAGGACTGGACTGCTGCTTAGTGGTCCAAAGTTATGTTTTCTGAGAAAGTAAATTTAGCATTTCCTTTGGAAATCAGGGTCCCAGAGTCTGGAGGAAGAGAGGAGAGGCACACAATCCACGTTGCTTGAGGTCCAGTGTAAAGTTTCCACAGTCAGTGATGGTTTGGGGTGCCATGTCATCCACTTGTTTTGGTCCACTGTGTTTTCTGAGGTCCAAGGTCAACACAGCCATATACCAGGAAGTTTTAGAGCACTTCATGCTTCCTGCTGCTGACCAACATTATGGAGATGCAGATTTCATTTTCCAACAGGACTTGGCACCTGCACACAGTGCCAAAGCTACCAGTACCTGGTTTAAGGACCATGGTATCCCTGTTCTTAATTGGCCAGCAAACTCGCCTGATCTTAACCCCATAGAAAATCTATTGGGTATTGTGAAGAGTACGATGCGATATGCCAGACCCAAGAATGCAGAAGAGCTGAAGGCCACTATCAGAGCAACCTGGTCTCTCATAACACCTGAGCAGTGCCACAGACTGATCGACTCCATGTCACGCCGCATTGCTTTAATCATTCAGGAAAAAGGAGACCCAACTAAATATTGAGTGCTATACATGCGCATACTTTTCATACTTTTTAGTTGGCCAAGATTTCTAAAAATCTTTTCTTTGTATTGGTCTTAAGCTATATTTTAATTTTCTGAAATATTGAATTTGGATTTTCCTTAGTTGTCAGTTATAATAATCAAAATTAAAATAAATAAACATTTGAAATATATCAGTCTGTGTGTAATGAATGAATATAATATCCAAGTTTCACTTTTTGAATGGAATTCGTGAAATAAATCAACTTTTTTGATGATATTCTAATTATATGACTAGCACCTGTATATAGTAACAACTATAAAAGCACCTTTTAATTAAACTTTATTTATAAATTCAGTTTTTAAAATAATAATTTATAAATATATTTATTTTTATTTAAAAAGTTATTTTATTTAAACATTTTATATACAAGTACAAATTTTCATATCAATTTAAGGAAGAATGACGTTACACATGATTGTGACAGACATTCGTTCTGCTTGTGTTTCATGAATGAGGCCTTTCACCTGTAGGCTTGTTCTGTGTTGTGTGTCTTATTTGGTTTGTAAACCTTTGTAACCCTTTAATGAGATCAGTCTGTTCTGATTGCTGTTGGCAGATTTAATTCCCAGATCTCACGCAGCTCCATCAGATAAGAGTGATCCAGCCCTCCCTGTCCTGGTGTCTCATCCCAGCTCGTGACTTCACTCCCCACAGATCACCGCGACGAAGCGCTGTAATTGATATTCTGGCAGCCGTTCGAGAGCGCTAGGTTGACTGGACAGAAAATCCACTTGGCATGGCTCGTAGGGATGAGAAGGACTTGGCGGCAGTGACATATGGTGCGCTGTAAGCCACCATCATCCTCAGATTTTTTGCTCTGCGCTCCAGTCAAGCACTCGCTTGCTGAGGCAATGGAGCGTTGAAAGTCTCATAGCCCGAGCCACTCTGAAATTCAGCTTGTTATCTTTGGCCTGAGATGGTACAGTCCATGTTTGCATCCTCCGGCTGCAGGTTTATCAGTCAGATATATAGTAGATGACCCTTAACAGCCTGCTGATTTGATTTACGGCCAATTGTAAAGCCTTGCTATAAAGATTTGCTTTCAGTGGGTCTGTTATTTCCTCTGAATGCTCTTTTAAATTGATTGCTGCAGGATAAACTAACCGGCATCTATGGCTAATGGTAATGCCACTGTGCAATTTTCAGTGGAATAGCATATGAGATAGTGTAAAGTGCAATGATGATATGCCATCTATACAGGGAGACTGGTTTAACCGTTCTAACTTAAATTAATAATAAAAAAAAAAAAAAAAAATATATATATATATATATATATATATATATATATATATATATATATATATATATATATATATATATATATTTATATATATATATATATATGTACACATAATATACAAATTATACACATTGTGTATACACATTATTCACTTTAATCTGTATACATACATATTAATTATGAATATTATATAATCAATATATACAAAATACAATTTAAAAAATAATAAATTATATTAACATTATTGTTATCAACATTTATAATTACAGTACATTATTGTCAAGGTTCGCTTAAGCTAGTAAAAGCGTATGACGAAAAAGAGAAGTCGTTAAACGGTAATCTCATCTTGAGTACCTATAGAGTACAGCATCCTTCATCTATCCAAAAAGTCTTTAGTTTTATCATATTTATAAAAGAAAAATACAGCTTTCCGCTTCAGTTGTTGCTGTTGATGTTTCGTGTTGTTTCCATTAACATATATTCACTTGTGTGCTGATTTCCAACAAAATACAGAAATCTGATGCAATTGTACACACATGAATGGGGTTTTTTATCACAGGGACTGCTTCATGTTGACTTGGGCCTTGTTTTATAAAACATTCATCACTCAAATGACCAGAACACACAAACGCACTTGATACACTCCGTTGCTGCCCCGGAAAACAAACTGCATCCACTGTTCTTGTAACGCTTGGTTTTTGGGGAAGCTGAACACGGTAAACTTTCCATCACATCCAAAATTCACTTATTTGGAAGCATTCTGGAACAAATCCTATGCAGTGCTGCCAACTATTTTGAAGCGCGTTGATTGCTCTCCTCTGGTCAATGTGTGTGTTTTTCTATATACCATATAATACTGAGCCAGATAGTGTTGCATAACTGGAAAAAACTATGTATTTGGATGCACACAACCGTTTCCTACTCAACATACCTTTTGTGTTTCTTATCATTCTATGTTCTCTCTCTTATTTAATATAATAAAATAATTTCATTTACTCAAATTTAGATTTTTATGGTCATTTATTTATTTAAGTAGCCATATAATGAGCAGAATATTGTGCAGTCAGATGGTCATTATCGTAAAATAAACCCCTTCGGGACAATACAGATGAGACTATCACTCTATTGAGGTTTATTTAGCAATAATGATCAGCTTAAATTACATTATCCTTTACACATCACACTAGGCTTATTGTGCATTTCGCCTCAGTCCTTAATCTGTTGTTCTCATTATATTTTTTATTTTCAGACACATTGTGTAATGAAATGTACAGAACACCTTTATTCCCCGGGAGCAACGTGCAGTTAAGTGGCTTATGAATTGCTATTTCTATAGTTTGAACTTGCAGACTTCAGCACACAGTCCAGATGTTTAACCCAGATGCTTAGATGCAGTATGTCAAAGGGAGAATCATGCACAATAACACCAGGAACATCTATTAACAAGGTAGTGCAAACAGGGTCAGTTTATGATTTTATGTTAATTTTAAAGAGGCAGTCTTGAAGCACTCGATGTGTTTAACAGGGCTCTGAATGATGAGAAACTGGGGAAAATCAGTGTTAAATACTTCTGTCAGCCACAGACAAGCCTGAAAGTAAATAACACTAAACAGTAGCATTTGATTGGAATTACCTGGAGGTCTGGAACTGGTATTGATTTATTAAGAGATACTTTTAAAGGAATTGCGATTAATAGAATTGAATTCTTGGGAGGAGTGCATCGCTGCTTATCTTCAAAGCCTCAGCAGCCCTTTTGGTCCCTGAACGAAAGTAGTTTTCATGATCTTTCAAAGTAGTGCAATTACCTTCAATATGGACCTCCAGTGTTGTTGTTAACTGTAGCTTCCATTAACTGTAGCTACACATAATGTAAAGGAATTAAACTACAGCCAATTTATCCAAACCAAAAGTGGAGAACTACATTAAAGACATGTAAGAAGGTAATGTCAGTGCAGTGTTTATACGGTACAAAAACAATAAGCATTGGAATTAAAGGATGATGTTCTCTAAATATTCAGAAAATGTTAAGATGTATGTATTTGAATTGCAATAGAAATGTTCCATCTATTTGGATTAAACGGTTTTAACATTAGCTAATAACCTTCAGGAATGAAACGGGTAAGAAACAGATAAAAAAAGACAAAAAAAGAAAGAAAGAAAACATGGACATTTTATTATTAACTATTGATATCTATTTTATTTCAATTAAATAATTGTGTTTCATTTATGCAAATAGCCTAGAATAGCCTTTAATCTACGAAATGACATGACATACAGCCAAGTATGGTGACCCATACTCAGAATTCGTGCTCTCCATTTAACCCTTCCAAAGTGTACACACACACACACACACACACCGTGAAGACACACCCGGAGCAGTGGGCAGCCATTTACGCCCCTATTTAATTACAAATTTAAATATGTAATGTAATAATTAGAAAGCAGAATACCTTCTTCGGAATGGCATGGATAATGGCTTCAAAAACAAATAACAGACAAGGAATAATTCTGCCTGGATATTCGACTGAGGCTGTCACAGTCTGGTGTTTGTTAGATAACAGTTGAGCCAGGTGATCAGTGCAATAATTATACACAGACCTCTAAAAGCAGCAATAGATTGTGAAGTGCATGAATGTAAACTTTCTGAATGAAAAGAGTGCAAATCAAACACAGCATTAGTGTTGCCTCTCCGTGCTTCGCTCAGAAATCAGAGATTGGCAAGAGTAACATCACCTATAATAATACATCATACTCATTCTATTATTTGTACATTATATATTTAAAAAGTTATTATTTAAAACTTCTCCTGTAGCACTCCAAAAAAAAAAAAAAACATCCTATTATTTTGGTGCACTACTCCTTTATTTTGAAGTCCTTCCTCCTCCATCCAGCACACCAGCATTCATCTCCGCACCAAACAGCCCCTTCTGTTTTCCCCACTGTTACTAATTGGTGCAATTATGGTCCTATTTTTGCTGAAGGTCTGCTAAAAGCAGACACGTTTTGACGGATGAGCCATTCATGAGCAGCAAGGCTCATCTGACTATCTTTATCCCTAATGAGAACAACATTTTCTGATCTCTGGGTAAACTGTTTTCTATCTTGTGTAGTTTGAGAGGAGAGAAACAAACTAGAGGAAGAGACTCAACTATCTTAACAACAGTGTGACAGCGCCTTTGCTTTTTAAAACAATGTAGCTTCTCCAGTAACAAGCTACTTCTACCAACGTGTAGTAAACACAGCGCGTCATAATGCAGCGTTGTTGTTTTTTTGTTGTCGCAGTTGAGCTTTGCAGCTGGTGATAATCAAACATGACCTCCTAAATTGTTGTCTCGCTTTCATTCAAGTGAACAAGTAAAATTCAAACAATTATTGTAAACAAACCAATTAAGAGAGAGAGAGAGAGAGTTACAGTTTATCATTGTGTTTTTGACAAATATTTAGACCTAAATTTAAGATTTATGAATGTGAATTGCATATCAAATAAAAATAACAATGAAGACTTTTCAAATAATATGTATCAGGTTTAAAGCACTTTCAACATAGAAGTATTATATAAAATATTAAATAAGTATTACAAAATATATCAGCAATCTGCAAAAGAAAAATATGTGCAAATACTCCATTTAATGCCCAAGAAGTTTACATAAATGCATGTTAAAATAAATCAGCTTTTTCCCTACAAAATCGGTCATTTCCTGTTGCTGTTTGAGTTTAGTAAAAATAACAGAAGTAGCAGAAAATGTACCATATTCTGACTTTAAAATCAGGATCAGGCATAAAATAATGTCTTCAGAATCATTCATATGTGTGAAAATTGGCTGTGAATTGAACAAATAGTTGTAACCAGACAGGATGCTTTACTTCTGTTTAAAGAATAAAACAAGACGTCTTCACCTCAAAAATGGTTGTCAAAAGCAAAAAAAAAGAAAAAAAGGTATAAAATGCATATCATTTGTGAGAAAGTGTGGATCTTGTGATTGTGAGAAAGTGAGCATTTTTTGGAATCAGCACCACAGAATTGGTAAAAAAAAAATTGTATTGTTGTCATCATCGTATGTTATCATCGTGGAAGAAAGAAAGTCTGTAAGTCTACGGACCAATTCTCACTATTAAGCTAATTAGCATGGATATTACTGACATATTGGCTGTTTATTAGTATTTATAAGGCACATACAGTATTAATGCCTTATTCTGTATGACCATATTTTAGATCCCTTAATACTACATAATTTAACAAACCTGAGTATATGATGATTTTTACGTGAACTCTTTAAGTTATTGTTGTTGTTTTGTTTTTTTTTTGTCTTAAATTTCATATGAATTGTTATTGGAAAACAACAGCATGATGCTTTGAAATTCTCCTTTTATGTTTCACAGACAAAAATGGCAGGGTTTGGAACAGCGTGAGGGTCAGTAAATACAAGCCAGATTTTTATTATTGAGTGTGCTATTTCTTGAAAAGGCTCTTTCACAGTGCACTGTGGTGGTCATGGGTTGTCAGGGTGTGATGAAAGCATCCGGTTTTAGACTGAAGGGACTGGAGACAGAGAGTTGGAAAACATAAAAGTAGAGGGAGTCTGATCGGACCTGCAACAGAGGGCCAAGAGGCCAGACTGTCTGAAAGCCAAATTGCAAGCAGAAGAAAGAAGCCATTTGGGACTTCAAAGGTAGGAACCAAGCGATCTGTCCATTTTGAGAGAAAGTGTGTCTGGTTCCTAGAGGCGAGATGAGGTGTAAGTTTAATGACAGAAGAAGGTTTCCTTTGTTCAGCTGGAAACCTGGAGGAAATTGAGCAGAAACTGGGACTATCAGCGGCATGTGAATATGCATGGCCTCTATGCGGGACGTCATCTTGCTAAAGGCTCTCTGTCATCAGAATAGCCTTTTATATGAAAAATAAAATGAGGAGCTAAAGAGAAAGTGAGAAATGGCTTGCTGCACTTGTCCTTTCATTGAAAAGACATGTCCTCCCGATAGGCTCCATTTAGCTGAAATGACTGCAAACTGAATGTTCCTCTATCAAATAAAGCATCGGCGCCATCCTGTCGGAAATGTTATTATTTGAGCCGCAGGAGAATAACGCTGAATTTTTAATAAGTCTGAATTAGGACTGAATTTCTGGGGTGATGAGATGAGAATTGGCTCTAGCAGTAAATCAGCAGCTCAATTTGGACTCTCTTTTTGCTGTTTTATTTGCACACTTATCTTGCAGGGCTAAAACACTAAATGTGTGATGAGTTTTATGCTCTCTTTGGACACACCAGATGGTAATGAAATTGAGAAAGTATACGGCTCAAATATTTTTTTACCAGTCTTAAAGCAAAATGATGCATTAGTTTATGCTGAAAAAATTCACAACATTTTTATCCGTTTTCTCTGTTTTTTCTTGTGATATTCTGTCAGATTTCACTGGTCTTTGTGCCACTTGGTGAAACTAAATTTGTCACAAAACTGTAAATTATCATCGTCATTTAGATTTTTCATATTCTCGTCTAGCTGGCTTAATGATATATATATATAACTAGCATTTACTCAAAATCTTTTTTACAGTCTGAAATGTATTTTCTTGGCCTTTAAAGTACATTTTGTAATATATTTTGGCATTTGGAACTCAAATTGTCCATTTCAACTTGCATACAGCTGTTCATAACATATTTTTAGAATATATCTGAAATATATTTCAGCCAAATATGTGTAAGTGGGCCAGTAGATTGTTTTATTGCACATCTCTTGAAGAATCAGATTATCGTTCTTACATTTTGGCTTATACCATATAATTTTGACGGTTCCTAGCGGCCATCTTTTGAGTTAAAAGCCACGTTTGGCAGTGTCTGCGGCTCTCAGATAGTTATCCTCAGACTGCAGGTCTCCCGCTGAATGCTCTTCCTCTGAGAGAGGTTATCCGCCTGCCACAGCCACTGGAAACAAAACCGATAGAGCTTCATTCAGAGATAAAGCCTATGAAATGCTGAATCAGAGCTTATGGGTGGCCGTTTTCATCACACATCTCCTGCGCAGGAGTTTAACGGTCATAACACGCACCGCTGAGCTCCAGAGAGAGATAGAGATAGATAGGTCACTGTAATCATACTGACATTTTCTGAGCTTCCGAAGCAATACCCATCTCAGTCACAGTTTTCAGTGATGGACTTTCACACACTTTACACAGTAAAGAGTTCCCTCCTGGTTGTGTGTGTGTTATCTGGGTACAAATACACTGTGTTCACCATGGGGTGGGTCAGAGCTTGGTTGGTCTTGCATGTCAGACGTATAGGGTGATGCAGTCAATTTTTCTTACATATTCCTCTAAAATGGTCTGCCTTTGATCACTAATGAGATAGACATGTTCACTCGAGCCCAACAATACAGCGTATGGCTCCTTGAAGTCTTAATGAGTGATCTTTCAAGTGTGAGTTCACTCCAAAGAGAAGATTCATGATTGACTGACACCATCACCCTCATGTTGATGTCTTTTTGTTTCTCTTCGTGTTACACAAGGAGATGTATGGTCTAAATAGCTGCTCTTTCTGTACAGTGAAGCAGACCATGACCACAATCACTAAATATGACACAAAAAGCACCATATTAGTGAATGTGCATTGCAAGTCTTCTGAAATTAAATTTCAGTCTGTTCCCTGATCAAATCATGAACATATGACCAAAGCTTGTGGAGCTTGACAGCCACTGGTCACTAAATGTATGCATGTTAATATATATATATATATATATATATATATATATATATATATATATATATATATATATTAGGGGTGTAACGATACACGTATTCGTATTGAACCATTCGGTACGACGCTTTCGGTTCGGTACGCGGTACGCATTATGTATACCGAACGGTTCGTTGGAGTAATTAATTATATTTGAAAAAAAAAAAAAAAAAAGAGAGAGATAGAAATATAATGATATGCGTTCAACAAGGTAGCCCAATAACCCAAACAACGTAACAGGCAACGCCCCTGACACTCCTGAAGAAGAAAAAAACACCATCTTATATGTTTATGTTAGGCTACTCAGCAGGCGCTCGCTCACTCAGTACGCGCTGAAGGCTCGTTGCAAAATAGCCAATGCGTTTAACAGACTAGAAATGAGAAGATCCTCCAATAACCAACAGGTCTGGTGTTTGGGTGCACTTTGGATTCCCTTTAAGCTATAATGGTGATGGCAAGAGAGTGGTGGATAAAAAAACAACGGTATGTCGCATCTGCAACATGACAGGGTACACCAGCGGGAATACAAAAAAAAAAAAAAAAAAAAAAAAAAAAACACCAGCGGGAATATCTGGGATATATGCGTCAGTACTATCTGGGAAAAGACGAAAAAAAGGAGAAACATGCACGCAGCAAACTATCCCTGCAGCATTTAGACACTATAGCTTACAGGGAATCCAACCCAAACACCAGACCTGTTGGTTATTTTAGGATCTTATATTTCTGGTCTGTTAAATGCATTCGACATTTTGCAACGAGCCTTCAGCGCGTGCTGAGTGAGCGAGCGCCTTAGGGGCCGTTCACATATCGTGCCTAAAAACGCGTGGAAAACGCTAAGCACGTCTTTCTCCTCCTTTCCAAAGCGCTCGGGCAGAAGCGCTCATGAGGCGTCTGTCTTTGCTAAGCAACAATGACGTGCTCTCTCCATGAGACGCGGAAATTTCAGCGAAGGATAAATGGATTTGCAGCTCTATAAATCGCTTGCAGTAGCTCTGCTACTGAATTTATTTCAAAATTGCAATCCATATACAACTATGATCAGCTGATCCTTCATCTTGGCTGAGCTCTCAACCTTGTTACGGGAAAGGATGAAGCTGATTGGTTGGTTCTTGTCACATGACCCGCGGTGCGCTTGCGGCATTCTGAAAAGTTGAGATGTTTTTACATTTTGCTGTATCTAAAACGTATCGAACCGAACCGAACCGAACCGTGACATCAGTGTATCGTATCGAACCGAACCGTGAATTTTGTGAACCGTTACACCCCTAATATATATACATTATTTTTTTATTTTTTTTATGTAGTTTAACAAAAATAAAAATTAAAAATAACCAGCACAGGTGATTTAACTGATTTTAGTAGCACATGGCATTTTTATACATTTTTTTGAGTGAAATTAATACTTCTTTCTAGTCTATTATATTCTATATATGTGATCAAAAGTATATAATTTAGTCTGTTATGTTCTATTATAAAAAACAAATCTGCATATTAGAGTGATTTCTGAAGGATAATGTGGCACCGAAGACTGGAGTAATGATGCCGAAAATACAGCTTTGCATCACAGGAATAAATTACATTTTAAAATACATTCAAATACTAGAGAGTTCTTTTAAATTGTAATAATATTTCAAAATATCATTGTTTTTACTGTATTTTTAATTAAATAAATGCAGCCTCTGTGAGCATAACTTATATTGTACTGTATGTATGCAAAGGATACATTCAGTGTGACCTGAATTGAGCTAGAATCTCATTTGGTTTTGTACCAAAGTGTGTGTACAGTATGTGTGTATCCTGCTCTACTTCCTCAGCCCACTCATTAGCACTTGGCTTCACTTCTTTAATAATCCTAAAGTCACATAAGGTCACTAAGGGTAATTATGATTCATAGTGAGAAGGGTCAACAGGGGCTCAGCAACCCTCTGATTAGACGAATGTTTCCCCCTTCAGCAAGGTGACCGGCTCCACCTACACAGCCCAAGTGAGCAATTAGGAGAACTGTGATTTATCGCCTTTACTGACGTCCTTTCAATCCAGCGCATATATCACCAAACCATGAGTGATTCACCGTTTACTGATTGATTGTTCCTCTATATGTGAAATAAGCTCATTAGAGCAAATGGAAAAATGAAATGCAGTTTAGAGCCTTCAAATAAAGCAGCATAGCAGCCGTGCCAACATGGATTTGAAGACTGAATTTACCTCAGTAATTGCCTTTCTCTATAAATCCTTTTCACCGTGAAAATAAATAAATAAATAAATCAGACTGCTGCAGAACCACAGTGTGTTTTTGTGGCTTTTTACATCATGTATTTTAGTACTTGAAGTATAATCCAGATTATTCAGTCTTTCTAAAATCTCACCCCATAGGAAAAAAGAATGAGATCTCTTCACTATCTTGAGATTAAAAGCCGAGCTTTTCTCCTCATAAAAGACCCTAGTGATCTTACATGTGTCTCAGAATCTTTCAAACTAACATAGATTTGTCAAGATACCAAAGTCAGAGATCTCAATATGAACTCAAACATTTCTCAACAAATTCTTCCTAGACTTAACAATCTAAATCATGGTGTTTGCATTCACTTTATCGCTCCACTGTCATAGTCTTATTGTATGTAGCTACTCACTCTTTTTGGGTCTACTTTTCTTTCGCCAAAGGAATCTTAGGAGAAGCATCTGAGATAAAGCTAATAAAACCTAACAGAGCTCCAATAAGTTTGATGATGATGAACAAACAAGTCTCCGGTTTCTCCTGTAGTGTTTCAGAAAGGATTGCAATTTCTCAAACCATGCTCAGATTGGTCAAAATACCAAATTCAGCTGTCAAGTAGAGATTTCAGGAAGAACCCAAATATGTCTCATCAAATTCTCCCAGATAATTTATGGTGTTTGCATTTAATCTATAACTCTAAACTCTTACTGTATGTCAGCTATTGACTCATTCATTGACAATTTTAGGAGAAACATCTGGGATAAACCTTATAAAACATAACTGAGAGCTCCATTAAGTTTAATGTCCCATGAACAATCAATGCATTTTTTGAGTGTCCTCTTTCTCAGATGTTTCTCCGAGAAAAAAAAAAAAAAAAACGTCTCAAACTGTACTCAGATTTGTCCAAATATTGAATTCTGCAATGAAAAGATATCACAATATTAACATTTCTCATCAAATTATCCCAAGACCAAATATGACTTACTTTCTCAGGTGTCATCCACATGAAATGAACCCTGCACTCTTACTGTATGTCACTAATTGACTCTTGTTTCTATTTTTATGTCTCCTAAGGTATTTTAGCGATTGATTCTTCAATGAAACATAAAAGAGAGCTCCATTAAATCCACTGAGCTCTGAACGAGCAACCTCTGAGCAATAAAATTTGCCTCCGGGACTGGATTGATTTTTTTCCCTCCCCACAACCACCATCACAAGAGCAAGATATCAATAAAAGATAATTAACAAACACACAGATCTTTGAACTTCACTGCAGGTTCAATGTTTCATAAAAGTGTAGTCAGAACAGTGCTTTAAGTGGGCCGGTACGCACCGGTACTCAGTACCACCACCTCCAAATATAGCTCTTGAGCTTTACGAACTAGTTCGTAGCAGGATCGCGAATCATTTGAGTCAGTTCGGGTGTTCGGAGCAGCTTCGCGGATCATTTGAATCAGTTCGGGAGCTCATAGCGGGTTCGTGAATCATTTGAGTCAGTTTGGGGATCACAAATCATTTGAATCAGTTCGGGAGTTCGGAGCTGCTTCCTGGATCATTTGAATCAATTTGAGAGTTCGGAGCTGGTTTGGAAATCATTTGAGTCAGTTTGGGAGTTCGGAGCGGGATCGCGAATCATTTGAGTCAGTTCGGGAGTTCGGAGCAGGTTCGCGAATCATTAAGTCAGTTTGGGGATCGCAAATCATTTTAATCAATTCGGGAGTTCGGAGCTGCTTTGCGGATCATTTGAATCAATTCGAGAGTTTGTATAGGGCTCGCAAATCATTTGAAAAAGTTCGGGAGTTTGTAGTGGGTTTGCGAATCATTTGAGTCAGTTCGGGATTCCAAAGCGGGTTCGCAAATCATTTGAGTCAGTTTGGGGATCGCAAATTATTTGAATCAGTTCGGGAGTTCGGAGTGGGATCGCGAATCATTTGAGTCAGTTCGGGAGTTCAAAGCGGATTCGCAAATCATTTGAGTCCGTTTGGGGAACACGAATCATTTGAATCAGTTTAGGAGTTCGGACCTGGTTCGCAAATCATTTGAGTCAGTTTGGAAGTTTGAATGCAGTAATGCAGTAGCTCTTTCTAAGGGTATTTTTTCAAAATCCTTTTGCACATTTTATTTATGTTCAGTTCTTTCTAGCACAAGCAAATCCACAAACTAATAAAAGGATTTATTATTAAGGTTGCCTGTTGACTGCTGCATTTATAATTATAATTTTTTTGGCTATAATAGAGTACCGGCACCTCTTTTGGGCCACTTAAAGCACTGAGTCAGAGTAGTAGTCGCTCCTGATATTTCAATTTATCTCATGGTTTACTAACATTCTCGCACCATTTCTTGTCTGCTATAACAGCTTTTATAGGTGCAATTGCAATATGGAGCGGTGGCATGAGCCACTGACGTAAAGGTCTGAGCTGTTGAGTGTCATCCATCTTTGGTGCTGTCTGCACCCTAATGATGTCTGTCAGGCTACAGCAGAGGAAGAGAACTGAAGGTTAAAGTTTCCGTATCCCTTCACTGTTCTGAATGCTTAAAGAGTCGTCGGGCCGAGCTGGCTGTGCCATCTTTACAGGTCCCTGTCTGGGCTAAGAGATCACAAAGACAGAGGTCTGACACCTCTGAGGCACTTTGAGTAAACCGATGGAGAGAAAGGCAGAAAGGAAAGATGTTTGTTCTTTATTCACCTGTCACAGTCTTGCCTTTCCTTTTTTAAGCTGTAGGTCTGTGTTGGTACTCAGTTTGTAAATTCCAAGGTCCCTGAATGCAGGCTAGTCAGTGTGTTTAACATCAAAGTGACGCTAGCAAGTGCTGCGACATGATAAACTACAACACTTCCATTAAGATTAATGCAGGTGTCCACACTGCGCAGTCAGTGTTAATTTTGTCAGCAAATTCGGATTTAGTCTTAGTCTTAGTCTTTTGAAAAACACACCATTTAGTTTTAGTCACATTTTAGTCATTTGAAATGTTTTAGTCTTAGTCTAGTTTTAGTCGACTAAATATCATAAGAGTTTTAGTCTTAGTCTAGTCTTAAGTCTTTTAGTCTTAGTCTAGTTTTTTTTTAGTAGAACAAAGTCAACTTAGTTGACTTGACTAAATGTTTCCATCAGTCTGTTATGGAATGGTATTTATAAAATAAACATAAGGCCTGCTCTCAATGAAAAATATACATGCTCTCTGAAAAAGATATGCATTCGTCCTGAATGATATGCAATGCATATGACATTCTTTCAAGATGAAGTACAGTATTATTGAAATAGACAACCACCTATATTATATTTGTATTGTATGTTCATTATATTTCTTTATTTGTGATATTTACACAAAGTTTACATTTTTTTAAGTTTGTTTTTGTTCATTTAAAATAGCACTGCATAGTCTTCACTGTAAAATAAAATACACAATCAAACCAAAATGTATTCAGACACCTTCAACATTTCTTACAATATCACAGTTTATTTGCTGTAGTTTAGAAATTGGTAATAAAATATGACAATAACTCAGGGTTAAACTGTGTCAGAACAACAAATTCATCTTGATAATGTCTGATGCAATGCTTAATTTGGTTCAGTCTGTGGTGTGAAAAGGTTGCATTAGCAATTAAAGAAAGAAACACTTAAGCAAAACATGCTCAGGTCCCTAATTTTTTTTTTTTGGTATTTTTTAGTTACTAGTAAAACAATATAATCTATTCTATCTGATTTTTGGATTGACTTTGGATAAATTCTTGTTAAAACTACAAAGTAATTTAATCAAGAGCAGTGAGTGATTTACTTTCATTTTCATACATTAAAGACACTGACAGCAGAGCTAGTAAATTAGGCGCGGTCACTTTAAGAGACAAATGCATCCATTATAAAGATACACATCCGATTTCTTTCTAACTCTTTACTTTCACTGAAGACATAACTACAGACCTTTTCGAACACACTTTCCAAGACGGGTATTTCGACATATTTAGTATGTATTTGTTGTCGGTACAAAAGCAAGAAGACTTTGAGACGCGTCTCTGCTTGCTCTCTGAACACCAGAACACCGCGCTGCTGAATTGAGCTCTTTCACTTTTCGCTCTTTTTCTTATGTTTATTTAAAATGCGATTTGTATTTGTTCGTTCAGGTGCAGGAGGACGCAAAGGTCCTGAATGAGAGCTCGGTTCAGTGTTGCGCGAGTCATCAGCTGCTCAGTTCAGATTTCCCGCATCGCGGGGCTGAAGCCAACTTGATGTGTTGAATGCTCGGAGCACGTTATAAAACGTATTCTTAAAATACACATTTATGTTTTAATAAATGCTCATATTAAAACATAGCATTACACATAAGTAGGTACAAAAATAATCAGTGATACATTTACGACCCCATAAAAATTTGGGTCGCAATGGCATTTCAAAAGGTCGCAGTGTAGTTCCCTGTGTAAACAACTTAACTGTTATGAAAACGTCCTCGAAACTGTGCGAATTTCTGCAAACTCATCTTTGTTCTCTTTTCTGTGTAACTGCTGCTGCGTTTGTTTAGCTGTTGCGCTTGCATTTGCCGCGGCTTTTTAAAATGGCTCGGCTGCTTCTGCATAGATCAACCTACCCTCAAAGATTCGCTCTGATTGGATCTCTTCTCCATTCGTCCCTCCCATATATTTTCGTCTCATTTTTATTCGTTGACTAAAGTGTCAGTTATATTTCGTCACGTTTTTCGTCATCATATCTGACTTTTTATTTAGTTTTTATTTAGTTTTCGTCCGTGAAAAAGGTTAGTTGACGAATATTTTTCGTCATAGTCTTCGTCAACGAAATTAACACTGTGCGCAGTCTAGATAGGGTTGTTTGACTATGTCTGCAGTGATGTTGTTTACATGCATCTTGTGTAGATTGAGCTTAAAGGTGCATTGACAGTGTTTCTACAGGTGTAAAGAGTTTCTCAATAACTTGCATAACGTTAAATGAATGTGTAACTGCAATTATTTAGCAAACAGCTTTTTAGGATTGTTGAGATACTATTAGGTTTGTTAGTATTTTTTACATTTTGTAAATCTCGTCTTTCTTTATAATTGAAACTTTTACCATATTTTAGACTATCATTAGCTTTAGTTTGTCTATTAACAATATTTTATAGTGTTAATACAGTCATCATGGCACATTTTTTAAATTTAGTTTCTTTTTTTTTTTTGGCTGCATTGTTTTTTATAAATGTTTTATTTTTTTTTATTTTTTTTTAGTTCTTTATATACTTTGGCTTACAACAAACATTCTATTAATGTTACTGGATGAATGTTGTTTATCCTAAAGAAAGTTGAAGGATCCTGAAGAATGTTAGTCAAAGTTGTGAGAATGTTTCTTGTTAGCTGGCTTTCTGCTGGTCTCTGAGGTCTCGCACTTCACCGCCAACAAGTTAACTTCCTCAGGGTCTGTCAAAGCCCAAAGTTAATGTACGTAAGAGGGCTGTTGAGGAATGCAATTGGTTTTTGAGAATTTAATTGCATGCTGGAGCTGTCAACAATGTTTCAGTGTGCGCCACACATCCATTAGGGTGTGTATTTGGAAGAGGAGACTGGAGAGAGAGAGAGAGAGAGAGAGCGTGTGGAGAGAAAATAGCTTGAGCATTTAGCTGAGGACCCAGTGAGGAGCTGCAAACATTCCCTGCTGTTATCCATCACCCCAGTGTCATGAGAAATGCTGATGAAATCTGTCTCCCGTGTTGAATGGATCCCCATTGAACAGCAAGATTCACCATGCGTGTCCAGGCTGGTTAGTGCTGGTGCAGCTTTAACTAAGCTAATTTAATTCTAATACCAACACACACACACATACTGTACACAAAAATACACAAATATTATGCAAATCTAAGTACATTTAGATTTTTAATATAAGAACTGACATATACTAAATCCATTCCAAAAAACCAAGGCATGTTTTCCACTTCTGTGAACGTTTTTTTCAATGATGACAGATTGATCATCAAATCATAATTTTTTGGATGTGAGACAAGAACAATTAGTTTTTAAAAGACATAATGTTTAAATAAGAAGTGGGTTAAAATCACTGCATTATTCAGAGTGTTGCTTAATCATTTTATCTCAAAGTTTTTATATTTTTACATTCTTACTAGTTTTAGTAGTGTGAACTAATAAACATTCTTACTAGCATACACAGATCATATTTTTTTGTCTTTTTTTTCAGAATATGAACCGATTATATATAATTAATAGTAAACCAATAATGACAAATATCACAATTTATAAAGTATTTAACATATCCTAAATGCACAGAATTAAATACTATTTTCATTCTTTTTGTATATCACAAAATTACAAAATGATTGAAAATGAACAAATTAATGCAAATGATTGAAATAATATTTATAATGTTCTAGTCAAAAGTGATATTTGTCTGAATTGTTTTCCTCACACATCACGGGTCTCATATCAATCATTTTCTAAAAAAAAAAAAAAAATGGCCTGTAGTTGAAGAAACATCTGAATATTCAATATGTATCACAAAGTCGTGTTGACAAGCTGTCCTGGTCCTTTCAGCACGGTCCACTGCAGTTTGAAGAAAAAGAAAATCCAGAAAAAAAGATTTATAAAAAGGATGAGAGACTGCTTTAGTGTGCAGAACTTAGTGTCCCGTCCCAGCTGTGAACATAACCAGCCTCCATTCTCCTCTTCATTTGCTGTCATTTTGATTTGTTTAGGTATCCAGAACTTTAAACGCTTCCGGGCAGCTGCATAATTATGTATTTAAGGAGGCCAAATTGAGGAAATAATTGATACTTAGGGGTATTATTTGTGACTAAATGCTGTTTTTTCCATCACTAAGCACATGGCAGGGCCGATGTTTGAAAGTGGACGTCTGCTTGTATGAAGACCATGCAAACAGAAAAAAACAGCCTCATTTTCTTTTAATGACCACAGTAATGATAAATTCAGTAATAAGGAGCATTAGCCTAGCCACTGAGACACTGAGCCACCCTATTCACTGAGAGGAAAAGAGTGCATTCAAATCAGGTTGTGATTGGTCCATTTGCTCCCGACCTGAAGCGCGCCTGCTAATAAAAGATATATTCCTATTGGCTTCCTCTCAAACTGCTTGCTGTGCCGCTGTGTGAGCATTTGCCAAATGTCTGAAGTAAAAGTAAGAGTTTGATTGTGTATGGCTGAAAGTGGAGTTCTCAATGAAAGCTCGAGTTGTTTATCACTGTGCTCTGTGCTGATTTTTACTGTCTGTTGATTAATGGTTGGAGCTCAGTGAAAGCAAACTGCTATAAAACCAGTCAGTCGTTCTGATTAAGCTTATTTCCAAGACAAAACCTTAACCCGCTGAGGTCTAAGGGTATTTTTGGGGATAGGAGAGGTTTTGTCATGCCCTGACATTTGTGCTTTTTTCAGTTGCTTATAAACATCTAAATGGCTGAAGTCTAATTTCACTGTAATCAGCACAAACTGGGCTATAATAACAATTGAGCAGCATGTATGTACATTATTGTGTTTTTGAGAAAACAATGTTTATCCGTGGTTAGTGAAAAACAAAAAATTGTAAATCACTTGAATCACTTTGTTTAGTTTAGGTATTGGGTAGGATTAGGGATGTAGAATATGGTCATGCAGAATATGTGCATTATAAGTACAATAAACAGCCAATATGTTAATATTAGGTGTGTGTATATATATATATATATATATATATATATATATATATATATATATATATATATATATATATATATATATATATATATATATATATTTATTTATTTATTTCTTCTATTACTTGTTCTATTACTTGTTCTATTACTGCTATTTTTATCATTATTCTTATTAAAGATTATTACTTTATTATTATTATTATTATTATTATAGCAATATTTTTTCATAAGAATAAAATTAATAATAATAGTTTATTATTTTAAATTATTATATTTATTGTACATTTCATTTTTTATTATTATTATTATTATTATTATTATTATTATAGCAATGTTCTTTTTTCGTAATAATAAAAATAGTTGTTAGTTTAGTTATTTTTTTTATCATTACATATTTACTCATTTTATATTTAATTTTCATAAATTTGTATTATTTTGTAATCAAAATATATGGAATAATACAGTACAGAAGGAGTTAAGAAAGATTCAACATCACTTTCAGTGTTTTTCCAGATTCAATCTGCCCTCAAGACTTTATTCAATATTCTTCAGTGCCTGATCTGAAATCAGAAATATTGCCTGGTGATTTTTGTAGTTTAGAGGTCAGAATTGTACACTGGTTCAATGAAAGGTCAAGTTGGGTGAATTGCATTGTGGGATGTTTGGAGTGTTCTCTATTTACTGCCAATTTTAGAAAATGTAGGTCATGCGGCTAAAAATGTGTTAAAATTAATTTCTAAAATTGTTTACTGTAGATTTGCAAGGATGCCAAATCACAGAAACTGAAACATTCCTCATCAAATTCTGAAACCTAATTATCTGAAGCTTTGCGGTCCTCATTAGCATAGTTTGTTCATCATTACAGTTAATGCAGACTGAGTAAACAAACTATATTTGGGGGATTTTTTTAACCTTCAACCAGCGTGTTTGTTCATTGTACCTTTAACAAACATGATGTCTTTTTGAAATCTTCATTAAAAGAAAGATAGTGTGAGTAAGATGCTGATGTTACAGTGAAGCGGAAATGTTTAATATAGTTAGTTTAGCAATAAATTGCACTGACTTCCTAGATTCAGTAATGGCTTGACTGGAGATATATAGAATGAAAGATCAGCTCAGCTATGACTTACAAATATAATAGTGATTAGGCTTCATTAAAATGCTTATACCTCTCACATAATCAAGTGGAGAAGTGCATCATCAGTACCGTCAACTTCAGATTTCTCTGCAACAGTTCCCAATTATCCAGTATCCAAATTATTTCCAAATGTAAACAGAAGCTTCTGTACAATGCAGGACAAAATAATTGGCCACCTGTTTTGTTGTTGCTCATGCTGTAATTGTCTTTTTAATTATTTGTGTTTTGTCCATTTGACTGTGAAAAGACGCGTTTTATGTCAAATTGTTCTTCATATTTCCCTTGGTGCTCAATGTAAGAGAAAAGCCAGATTATTAATGCATGACAGGAAAGCTTTAATGCAACACGTCGGTGGAAATAGGACATGATGAAGCTGGATCTGTCCCAGCATTACCTGCCAGGAACAGTTACTCAGCTGAACGTCTCTCAGCTGGATGAAACGGCCTGAAGGATGCAGTTTTCTCTCCCTTGTTGTTTTTTTATTTTAGGAAGTTCTGATGAAAGGCTACTTTGAAATAACCAATTATGTTTACCTGATTTGGTGGTGGTATTAGTGGGAGGGGCTTCCTTATTCTAGAAAGTATTTGATTGGACAAAAAGGTTGTATTCAACCATCAGGCTCTGTTTTTCCAGAAGAGAAACACTGTCAATTTTTAATGTCTATTTATGCTTAAAGTCAACTTTTTGGAGAGCATTAGCATTTAGATGACCTCAAAACTAACCAACAAGGACTAAAAGCCACAGAGGTACAGTTTGGATTTCATGAGGTTTGCAAATATGGAGCTGTGTACAATTTTGCAATGCAATACTCTATTTCTATGTTATGTTTTATTATGTTGCATACACTATTTTTGTGCCTCTGGCATTACCACTTGAATATTTAATATTTTTACCATTTTCTCATTGACATCACAGTAAGCAATGCCATTCAAAAGATTTTATAATAATATATTTGAAAGATATTGTAATATTGTGAAATATTATTACAATTTAAAATATCTGTTTTATATTTGATTATATTTGAAAATGTAATTTATTCCTGTGATGTAAAGCGGAATTTTTAGCATCATTACTCCAGTCTTCAGTGTCACATGATCCTTCAGAAATCATTCTTATATGCAGATTTGCTGCTCAGAAACATTTCTTATTATCGAGGTGGACATTTTTTCTGCTGCTTCATATTGTTCTGTAAACTTTGATCCATTTTTTTTAAGTGTTGACATGCTGGACCAATAGTTGGGGGCTGGAAAATCCCGAGGTGGGAGATGGAAGAGGAAGATCCCGTCTCTGCTGAGTCTTCTTTTGGCCAGTTTGTACTGTCAGGGTTGAATGAGTGAAGGGATAAAGTGAGGACTCAGTTGTATGGAGTAGATGGGCTTTAAATTAAAACAAACAAAAATTAATACAAAAACTTCTCTGAGGGGGGAAACAGACAGACCAGACAGGTATCAATGGAAGACAGGTGGGGCAAACAAACCAATAATCAGAAAACAAAAAGGGCGGGGTCAAGAAAATAAGAACAGCTAATAAGAACACCCATAAGCCACACGTTCACACAAACGAAGATAACATGAAAGCAAGCAGCCAGTAAAAAACACAAGCTGCATTCAACAACAGAAGACAATGAAAAAGTATCCGGCCGAACACAAAACACGTGCTACACAGAACACCACAACTCACACGGACAGAAGTGCATACGGCCCAAGCGAACTTGAATCCGCAACACTTGCATAACCAGCCAGAACACTGATTATGGGTGTACAGACCCCGACATAAAACCAAAACTGAACAACACATAAGTGCCGAGATCCGAAACACAATGCTCCAACATGAAACGAGGAAACAGTTCACGCAGACAAGAGAGCATCTCCGGTGGAAACAAGACATGACAGCTCCAGCAAAAAACCACAGTAACCTAGACAGAAGTGACAGAATCCGGTACCTTATTTATCCCTAAAATTTACATATTAGTACCTTTTACATGGGTAACACTCAAAAGCAGCTTTTGGACTTTTTTTTCTGAGAGTGTACCGTCATATAATATTACTCATAATGTGCTATGAGATAAGTCCATCTCCAGATACAGGTGCAGCTGGAACATGAACAGACATGGAAACAGCTCTCAGTTATTGTCCCAATGTCCCAATGCCCATATGTGGATCTCTTGTGTTCTGACAGGCATCCCATCATCTTCCATCTGTCACCAGATTCATGCCCTGACTGGAGAAAATGTAGTAATTGTGTAGCTCAGAGCAGGTGTGCCATCCAGCACCTACATGCACCCCGTGTCATGTTTTTGCTTTTAAATTAGCTCTCATTTCCTTCCTGTACTTTGCCTTTTGCTCTTTCTAGTCACTTTCATTCTTTCTGTCCTTCTCTGATGCCTCCATCATGGTTTTTCCTTGCTATCTGTTATCTTTCTATTCCTATTTTCAACAACATCTTTTCTTTCTTTTTTTTAAGATGCTATTTCTCAAGCAGCGAGACTTTTGACTGTCAGCTTGAAATTCATTCAGGTCTGTTTGACAGACATTGATTTTGTTCCTTTGTGGCCTACTGTATAATGTAAGTAACTGTATTAAACATTTAAAAAGTTTTGGAGATGTCAGGTTCACAGCCATAAAAAAAGAAAAAAAGAAAAAGAAACTGTGTCATGCCATCACAGAAAGATTATTGTATTATTTACAGAGTAGCAAAATGCAGAACATTTCAACTGAGGCATAAGAGACCTGAGGGCCTTTCTTGGTTATTTATAAAAGAGTACCGTGCTGTTTTTACATTTTATGTTGGCCTGTTAGCAACACTTACTTTATTTCTGCTAACACACATTTTCACATATTTCCATCATAACCACAGGTGGATTGTCAGTAAATTCACTTTTTAATTTGCATGAATTAGCCTAGAAGTGGAGCAAAACAGTGAAAAAAAATGAAAATAATAATAGTCAGTCAGCTGTAAAATGACGTGCAAAGGTTGTATTGACTGCAAAATAACTTGTTTTGAAATGAATGAGTGTTAAAATGAGTCAGCAATATGGAATAAATGAGAGTTTGTCAGATCAGGTCAAAATGACAGTATAAAATGATGAAGTCATTCTCCAGATTTTAGATATAGCTGTATTGTATTTATTAAATGGTGTGTTGTCTAACACATATATTGGTGGTGTAATGACTCATGCACACATCTCAGTGTTCAGAGCTATTAAGAGTTGAAATGTAGGTTGGTTTTGTTCAGTTGAGAGATTTAAGTATCCGAGTGTCTAATTACACTAAGTGTAAATAAACCACCTTGTTGGCAGAGACTATTTACATTAGCAACACTACAAAAGACACCAGTCAATTAACATCTGCAGTGGTGCAGATCAGAAAGGCGTTTATTTTTTATAAAAAATTAAGGTAATATTAGAAAACAAATTATATAAGGTGCCTATTCAATAGTGTTTATCTTGTAGGTTTAGAGAGGATTTTATTGTTCCAATAAGTTGGAATCCATTTAAGAATTTAATTGACTAAGCAGCATCTAACTATTATTTACACTTATTGCAAAGACAATACTATTGTTTTTGGTTTTGTTCTATTAAGACATTTTTATATTGTTTGGTTTTGTTCTATAAAAATATTGAAATATTATTCTGTTTTGTTCAAAGGAATAGTGAGTAACTCTCAAAAAAGAATGAATGAAAATCAAATCAGATCTCTCGGGTGAAAAGTCAAAAAGTCAGATGCATGGACAAAAGCCAGGCGAAAGGAGATAAGGTATTTAGACAATGGTTGGTGAGAGTAAATCATTCTCAGAAAGCATCAATGAAGATATGATTTGTTGTATTAAGTGAAAACTGGAAGGTCATCAAAGAATGTGATGTGAGTTTAACATGTTTCAAACTTACTGTGGAGTCATTTAAGTGACAATGTTGAGAAATATAACATAGAGTATGGCTTTAATATTAATTAGTAGCATCTCTGATTTCAGACATAATTAATGGCGGTACTTAGTGTGGTTGAAAATGACTTGTATGTAAGCTTTTGGTCATATTGCTCACTTCTACGTAATTTAAGCAGGTATGTGTTCATGCAAACTTTTGTTTTAATGCTAGTTTTACCTTCTCAAATGCTGTGGTTTCTGTAGTGCATTGATAATTTGCAGTCATTTACCGGTAGGTTGCATTTTAGCTTTGCATAAATATCTGCTTTTTCTTCTTTTTAAGGAGGAAGGAAATCTTCTGGAGAATAAATCTTGCATCTTTATTAGTCTTTTATGGCAGTGCAATCCACTAAACGACTTTCCTCGCACAGCCGTAATACGTCCAAGTGCTTCTGTCTGTATCGTATGTGATGCTGCCATTGTTGATGTGGCATTCAGGCCCATTGTGTATTCCAGCTAGGAGCCTGTAAGCAGTTTAAGAGCTGATTTCATCTCAGTGGGAAATGTCTGCCTATCTCTGGCCTGTCACTTAGATACCACCGGAACGGTAAATATGATTAATCTACCTCCTTAATTACCCTGCAGTTCCATGCCACCAGTCATCAGCTGTCACGAGCAATTAATATCTCTGCAATAACTCTCCATCTTAGCCAAGTTTGGAAAATAATGAATATTTCACTCTTGTAATTCTTTGCTCGGTTAATATCTGTCACCATAAAGCCGCCGATGCTCAGAAGAAGAGACATAGCGCTTAGGTTTTCAAAATGCATTTTCATCTGGCCCGGGTTTCTCTCTCAAAGATTGGAGGAAATGAAACACATTCATCATTTCAAATGACAGATTGTTTACAAATGAGTGCAGAGGATTTTATGAACGAGGACAGGGTTGTTAGAAACCAAAGATTTGTCTTCTGTTCGCTGATTGTGAGATGGTCAATGCAGATTCCTATCTACAGCTGAGGCTGTTATGGCGCTTTAATGTGCATGTATTCACTGTCACAGGTGGAGATGTATTAATCAGGTCAATAGTGTTTCATTAGAGAAGATTCTATCTGACCTTTCTGCAACAAGAATCGCAGAGCTCTAATTTCCTGTGAAATAGCACGCATCAGTAAGTCTGACATTTACATTGACAGAAACTGAGAAACGCATACAGATGCCGAAAACGTGGCGTTGAAATTAAGCTGTGTGCAAAATGTGAGACGCCGGAATCAGCCAAATTAGACTTAATGGGGAAGCGGATCATGAATACCATATTAATTAACATTAAAATATTGCTGTAGCTGCTGTTCGCTGTGCCATTGCACCAAGCAGGATTAATAAGATTCGAGTAGAATCAACTAAATAAAGTCTTTAATGAGGTCATGAATATTTGATATGCCAGCCGAATCAGATGTATTGTACTTTGTTTTGAACGAGGAGCCAATTAGAAGGATGCTGGTCTCCATCATCATTGTAATCATCTGAAGGAGCGGTGGCTGTGTAAATGCGCTCATCATATTTTCATGCAGAATGGGATGGGAGGAACAAACAAGGCAAAGAGAATTGCATGATATGAGCAGAAACTAAAGGCCACGTCCTTGCTGATCGCTGCTCTGTCAGTCAGTGATTTCACAGCGTTTTTGCATGAAGGGACATTTTAATGAAACTGACAAAGCACCATTACATCATGTCTAATGATCTAGAACAAATTCAAGTGAGATAACCAAGTGAATATTTAAAGATCCCATGACCTTTGAGTTTTGTGGCTGGCGGACCATGTCTCTTAGTTTTGAAATCTAATTTGAGTATATAATTTTTTTTTTAGGTATGCGCCTCTCTAGCTCAGAAAGTGCTCTGGTTGTATTGTAAATGATGTTCAAAGACGTCCTTTATATTGCTTAGCAATTTCAGCCAGATTGAGATGCAGAGATTCTTAATGAAGCGATTATTAATGTTCAATGCAAAAGATTGTGGGTTCAATTCCCAGGGAACACATGTCCTGGTAAAAATAACTGTATAACCTGAATGTGCTGTAAGTCGCTTTAGATAAAAGCGTCTGCTAAATGTGTGAATGTAAGAGGATCGCGCAGAACCTGTGCGAGCTAGCTCTTAATGGTATGTTTGTATGTTTGTTTGTTGTGGTCTCATACTTTTAGATACGCTGTTGTTTGTAAGTGATACTGCTTCTGTTAATATACGGTTTTATTCTGATTAAAGCTTTAATACAGCACATTGGTTTTTGTTATTGGATTAACAAACTTGTGAATCCAATAGAATCGTTAGAAGACAGAATCGATTCATATATGAACAGATTTTTATGTGCACCCCTAGTTTTCTCTTCCTCTTCTCTAAAGCAGCACAGCATGGCCCCGCCCCCTTTGTTGCGTGTTCCTGGGGGCGGGGTTTATCTGGGATCATGACGTAACAGACCTGGAAAGAAGCTTGTTGTAGTCCCCTACCAGACATTTTTGTAGGCATTAAACTGCCAGAAGTTTACAAGACGATATCTCCGTTTGCATTGAACTTTTATGTTTATGGAAGGGCGCTTTTTATTTCACTTCTTTTGGACTGAAGCACTGCAACATCCACTGACTGCAATGATAGACCTTGAAAGGTCAAAGACATTTTTTTTATATAACGCATACTGGATTTGTCTGAAAGAAACAAAGTAATATACACCTAGGACGCCTCGGGGGTGAGTAAAACGCAGTCTGATTTAAATTTTTGGGTGAATTAACCCTTAAAGTTTGCAAAAACACTGTTTTAATGTGAAAAATAAGATGTATAAATAAAATAGATTTGATGTTGGGTGTGTTGTCTGAGGCTGAGACTGTGTGACAGGATTTGGACATAGCTTCCTACATCCAGAGACTGTCATCTTAAAAGTTGTAGTGATGTGGTGTTATTATGAAACGGACATCAACCCTTCATGGAGGATGGCATATGAAATGATTTTCACTGTACGGCTCTCACTCCTGTCCCTTTAAGATGCATCGCCTCGCCTCTCTCAGAGCTGTCCGCATCTGTCAATGCATCTCTGTTGCTCTCAGACAGGTCACAGTGGACCTTACAAACAAAGCAGCTCTAATAATCAATTGTTCCAGTCACAGAACCTGACAGATTCATAAAAGAATGCAACCATTCATCTCTCATCCATCCTCCTTCTGTCATCTCCTCACCCGCTCCATCGCCGTCACCTTGTCATCATTCTTTCTGCCTGACTTCTTGTTTCCTTTCACTCTTTGGCTTTTGATTATTGTAGGTTTGTAGGCACCCGTTGCATGGCAGCATCTACAATCATATGGCAGAAAGTCGTAAAATTTGGCGTAGAGATATAGGAGGGTTTGTGCTTCAATCTTCGAATCTTAGGGTTGGCCTCTTAAACCGTCAACAGGTTAAAGTTGCAATTGCCCTTGAATTTCAGCTCATAACTTTTGAACCAATGTGATTGTTTTTCAACTGATCACTTGGATCACGGAAGTGCTTTTCATCATCACAAAAAACAATTTTTAACCAAAATTTGTAGCGGTGATCTTCAGACCAAACGTGATTTTTTTTTTTTTACAATGTTCATGAGAAATGGCCTTGCAAATATAATGATAAAGACAGTAAACATTTCAATCTGTGAAAATGAAACATTGGATAACAAATAAGTTGGAAAAGCTTCTTTAGATTATTCAAATGTTTTTTTTATTATTATTATTTTAATGACTGATCACTGAAAGGTTCTTTGGTTGAACCAAAATTGTTCCTTATTTTTAAGAGCACTGCCAAAAAGTAAAACTAAATCCAGAAATTACATTTAGTTTTTACAATTTGGGTAATTTAACACTGTATGCTGTTCACAGGTTGTCATGTGCACAGGCGATAAATTGAACCAGTTGTAATAAAGTTCAAAAAGCCACCCTGTGATACTGTATTTCACACTGAAATGCATTTATGCCTCTAACATACTGTTACATGCTGTTTTGAATAAATCAGATGATGACACAGTCAAAACACAACATTAGAAAACCAAAAATGTATTAATTGTATTTATTTATTTGCATGGTTACATGAATGTTTGCTGTTCACTGGCTTTCTGATTGAATTTGATTCATGCTTTTATCATCATTAATTTTGTTTATGATGCATTGCGGCAGTTTATATTCAAATATTTTCACCTCTAGAATGTCACCTCTACAATTTTTGTCAGTTGTAAATGTTATTAAAATGAACTCTTAACCTCTAAAGGACTAATCCAAAAATGATAGTTCTGCTTATCCTACTTTTGGACGTTGGTTAAATTAAACATCTCTTCTGCTGCTGCTGCTGCTGCTACGGCTTGGTCCCGTAATTGCTGCTCGCAGCTATATTTTTCTCTTCCTTTTCTCAGCTCCTCTCTAATCACCTCTTGTCTTCTTTCCACAGATGGTTGGAGAAGGGAGGAGAGCCTATGGTTCAATAGGTCATATCTGAGGTAGGATGTGACAGTATGCCTCTGAAAAAGGCTGGATTGCTGATGATTGCTGCTCTCTGACAGAGTGCAAAGTTGTTCCGTGAGAGAAAACAAACTCTTGTTGACTTCTTTACAGTAAACTCTCACGTAAACCCTTTTTTGTATACTTGGACCAAAAGTAGTTTTGGTTTATAGTGACTTTCCTTGTGCTGTTTATATGACATAAAGCAATAAAAATATGTCCCTTTTAAATGCAGTTTTTATAGAAGTGAGCACTTTGAAATTTGACCTTCAGATGTAGCTTTGTGATGTCCCGTACGTTTTCTCCTCTTGTGTTTTGCAGCATACGGGAATACAGGAATTAATTAAAAAGGCCCTTTGAGTTTTCCACCATAAATTGAATTTATTACATAAAGGCACCGGCCAAAATTACTCACTCTACAAATTATGTATATTTTGAAATAAGCCAAGGTTGCAATCTAGTGCCTGATTAGCATAATTCAGGGCTAGTCACAAATATAGTGATATGTAGCAATCAGAAGTCATTCATTTTCATTGAGAGTTGGCCAATGCCAATGTTATTGATGTGGGTGTGTTCAACAACAAAAGTTGAGGAAAGTCTTGCTTTATGCAAATTGCAGATATGCAGATATTTATGCAGATATTTATGATGATAGTATGTGTTACTATGTGTGAAGAGTATCAGCAAAATTAGAGGTTCATGTATTTTGATCTTCATTTGAAATGAGGGATAGATTAGAGCACTGGTTCTCATTTCCAGTCTTCGCGATGCCCTACTCTACACATTTTGAATGTTTCTGAGAAGAAAAGAAATCTGTGAATGAACGTTCTGAAGTGAAGTAAACTTCAACAGATGTCCCCTGCTCAGGGAGTAGGAAGCTATGAGCACTGTGTAGAGACCATGTCAATCAGAACACAGTTCATGCACGGAGCTCCCTTCTAAAGAGCTGATTATCTGAATCAGGTGTGTTAACTAAGAGAGACATACAACATGTGCAGAGCAGGGGGGCGCGAGGACTGTAATTGAGAACCACTGGATTAAAGATTCGAGAGATCATGCTAAATGTGGCTGTGTGGGATCATAAAGTTGTAATATATCAGGACATATGTGATTTGGCTGTGTGTGTGTGTGTCAGCACATTTTTATCCTGTGCTTCCACTAAGGAGCAATTAGCATTCATTAAACCGTCAGCCACACTTTAAGCGCCGCACTGGGGGTGTGCTCTCATTTCACCATTTGATTTCCCTTTGTCTATAAATAGAACAGCACAAAGCGGACTCTGTGGCTTGGAGGCACAGTCTGTCAGCTGGGAGTTTGGTGAAACCACTGGGCGAACTAGTTGTGCTCATTAAAAACCTTTGGCTTTTTGTCAATTGGTGAACTTTTGTTTGGATGTGGGGTTGTTGTAAGCAATGGACTGCATTTATGGACTGCATAAGCAATGCCAAATATTCCATATGGGAATATGTTTCAAGTAAAAAAGGCATAAGTTAAAGTTATGTGTGCTGAAATGTGCCTGTCAGATGTTTTGTTTCCTAGTAATTTCTTCTAATGGGAGGTTACTGTAAAATATATTTATATCAACATTTAAAAATGATGTGTGTAATTTCTGTGCCACTAGCAGAATTTAATGAAATCTCTGTTTAAGAGTTGCTTTGACTAGCCTAAAAGAGTGGTCAAGCCAATGCTTTTATATGAGAAATTTGAGAATGAAATACTGGTTTTCGACTTACTGAATTACCTGTATGCATATAGCGTTATGCAATGATTTATGTTTCACACAATAGTATGCTTCATTTTTGTTAAATGACCTCATCACATTATATTTATAATTTCTGGAAGTGATGTCTCATCATTGATGTAATTTTTATTAAATTTTGTGTAAAAATTTATTTTTACCACTCCAAAAATGAATGAAAAATTTGTGATAACTTGACTGTCTATTGCATTGCATTTTGGGATGCAGTTTTGCATGCAGCATGCTCTGTTGTATAGTACACATTTTGTCTAATTTTGCTGGACATTTGTGTTTTCTGTTCATACAGAAAAGACTACAACCCAAGCTCACTGAAAAAACATGCCAGTGGCAACATTTCTGCAAAATTATGCTGCTTCTTGCTTATTTTGCAATATATTTAAAGTGAAACATCTAGTGATTGGCACTAAAACAAATGAACTTGAATCTGAACATGTTTTGTACATATCAGAACAGATTTGGAGAAATGTAGCATTCCATCACTTTCTCATCAATGGATCCTCTGCAGTGAATGGGTGCCGTCAGGACGAGAGTCCAAACAGCTGATAAAAACATCACAACAATTGACAAGCAGTCCCCACCACTCCAGTCCATCAGTTAATGTCGTGAGGAGCAAAAAGCTGCATCTTTGTAAGAAATAAATCCTTCAAGACATTTATAAACCGTTGTTTATGGCTAAAATGGCTAAAATACCCCTGGCTAAGAGTCCTCTTGCCTTCTCCAGTGAAAAAAGTTGTCTCATCTGAATCAGTAGAGACATATGCACAGATCAATTATTGTATACAAACAACAATAGTCCAAAGCGGTTCTAAACCAATATGTCAGTGGATTTTGATGTGAGAGGACAGCAGGGATTGATTTTGGAGGCATGGATTATGGACTCTATTTTGGTGGGAAGTTTAGTTTAGTTTATGTTATTTGTTTAACAGAGACCATGCACAACACAAGTGTTGTGCCAGAGTTACTATATAGTAACATATAGTTTTTCATAATGATGAATTTGTTATTTACAAACACATAGCTTTATAAGTGAGACAATAATTGATCAACTAGATTACTTGTGTATAATTGTGATGTTTTTATCCACTGTTTGCACTCTTATTTTGATGGCACCCATTCACTGTAGAGGATCGTTTTGAATGATAAAACAAAGACAATAAACACTCGACTCTGACAATGTAGGCATATAGTTTATCTGTGTTGTTCAAGCAATCTCTGGTATTTCATAATAATTAACTATATATATATAATCCAAGCTAATCGACATAGCTTTTTACTGTATAAAACATATTTTCCTCATTCTGTGACAAGAATCCACATCAGATCACAAAAGGACCCATTTGACTGGTGTTGTGGAGTAAAAACATTATAATGTTCTCTTTATGGTAGGCTTCCTGCTGCCATCAGAGCAAGAGTTTTGAATTTTCTCAGTTGGTAAATTATTTTAATGATTATTCTGTCACCACATGAATGCAGTATAATTTAACTAGTAATCCTTTATATGTCCGTTTTGGGGCACAGGAGTGGAAATATTTCAGTTGACAGCTCATGCATTTAAGTGGCACCGAAATGAGGCACCAAAGTCTGCGTTCTGATTCAGTTCGGTACATAATGGTTATAAAGGTACCCTAATCATAATTTGTGTAAAAAAAAAATAAAAATACAGTAAGTTGCCACTAGTGTTCATTTCAACTGGAAATAAGTGAATTGTATGGCACAGTTTTAATTAGTAAGCCTGGGTTGAAATAGTACGCACAGTATGCATAAGAGTAGTATGTTAGTACACTATTCTAAATATGTCATATCTATTAACAGATTTCACTCACATTTTATATGTCTTAGTACTACCACTAGATAAGTTATACCCTTCACCTTTAAATGAGCTGAGAGGTTTCCTCTTTGTGTCTGTGCTGTAGAGATATAGGAAGCACTTTTCTCATATAGAGCGTGTTCAGTGATTCTCCAGTGTATATCCTCTGTGTCACTGCTCTCTCTGTCTCCTGGCTGGATTGTGACGTTTGATGGGTTAAAGGAACACTGTCATTGGCTTGCTGTGCAAATGCTTTTTTTTTGTGTTGTAGGGGTTACATAGACGGCCTTCAGGACTAATATTTTTGACAAATTGGATCTCTTTGAATGAGGCCATATCCATTTGAGAAGGTACAGGATCATTTCCTGGAATCAAGGCAATTTACAGTGTATCAAAGGACAAAGGATTTTAATCCCTCAGTACTTTACATTTTCCTACTCATGTTTTTAAAGACAGCAAAGAACACATGCATTTCTCATGTAGGCATAGCTTTTTTTCAGAAACTTTACTACAGTACACAGTACACTGCTAACACAATGCTCTACCACTGAGCCACAGAAACAGCCTTGTTTAACCCTGATCGTCTAATTAAACCTAAAGCTGTATAGTACATTTGTACATATATAGTTTGAGTTTTTCGTCAACAAATCTGAACCTCTTACTAGTGCCATGTTCATGTTTTAGAATTATAAGGAAAATTATAGATTTTTTTTTCCATATAAAAAAAATCTTAAAACAAATATTTGTATTTTGAATAAGGTTAAATTTTTCTATATATATATATATATATAATTTAACTTAGTTTAACTAAAATAACCAAGATTAAATCTGAAAGAAAATAATAATAATAAACACTACATAGACATTAAAAAGACTCAAAGACTAAAACTTTAAAATTAAAACATAAAATACAAAAATAAAAAGTAATTACAAATAATAATAAAAAACACAATGTAATTTCAGTGATACTAAAAAAAACCTGTTTTTAAATGCAAATAGACACAAATGTATGCATGAAAATCTTTATTAAAATAACAAAACATATTTTCTGTTGATTTTTATGCAGAGCTGACAGAAAGAAAGTTACAAAGGCTGTCACTGGGGCAGTACCTTTTCAAAAAGCACACCTTTGTACCTAAACAGTCCATATTAGTACCTAAAGTCTAGATATTAGTACCTAAAAGGTACAAAAGTTTACTTTTTTGAAAAGATATTGCCCCAGTCACAGCCATAGACAGTAAAAGAAATGGACGCAGCGACCCCATTGGAACTCAATTGAGACAAATGAAGCCCAGTTTTAGCGTTTTTTAGCACTTCCGTTTCTGACGCTCAGACTCAAACGAAGCTTGACGACGTCAGCAACCTGTCTGACAGATGTAAATCTTCTAATAGCTGTGCGTGCAAACTGCCATTGTTAATCTTGCAGAGACGGCGAGCTTGAGCGGGGAGTTCTTTGTCGTGAGTGAGCAGGAGTAAGTATTCTGATTAATTATTTTGTATAGTATTTTAAAATGTAACGCCAGTACGCCATATTAAGTTAATTGCCTGCGAGCTTCTCCTCCTGTCTGTACGGTAATGCAACTGAGAGTCGAGTGGTTATGATGCAATCGTTAGCCTATTTTTTACAAAAACTGTTTATACGGGGCCATAATGTAACATAGAAGGTAATGGAGCCCTTTATACATTGTTGTGTTTCTTTAGAAATAAAAAATGGACAAACGGAGTCTTTAAACGCCTCAGATGTAAAGTTATTCGCTGTCAAAGTGACGCCAAAATGAATGGGAGTCAATGGGAATGCTAACGAAAGTGAAGTTCTGCTAAAAGATGGCGGCACGCGGTCGACATCCTTGCCGCCTGGTCACAGCTTTTGTACCTTTTTTTCTTAGAGTGTACTGGCTGTCATGACAACAGCAAAGTTAAAGGTTTGATGCAGCATTTCATTTAAACAGAATCACATAAAATATCTGTTCTGTTCAAATTTAATTCTGAGTAATTTTTTTCGGCACTGTATGGTACTGGATATTGCCAGTAGTCTTGGGGGGGGACTGTTTTGAATTTAAATGATTTATGATTTGTAACGTGGCTGTGGCTGTGACCCTAAAAATGGTCACATGTACACTAAGATATATATATGTATTTATGAAATGAAATAAAATGAACAGTATATATTTGTATGCATTTGATTAAAATAGTTTTGCAGTATGAGAATGTAAAAGATACATTTTGTACACAAAGTGATGCCATGTCTGTGAAAGCATAATAAAGTTTGAAAGCTGCATGCCTCGTCTGTAGCTTGGTCAATTATTCTCTCTTCATCCTTTGTTTTGTGACAAACTGACTAGAGAGTATAAATGAAGTGTGGGTTGTGTGTGGGTGTGTGTTGCATGAGAAGAAGTTATGCGTTGAAGCATGAGGGCAGGTGTGTGGAGGCGTGGATTGTGTATAAATTAGGAACTCATCATGGCTTGTATGTTGTGTGAGCGTTTACAATGACTGTGGTGCTGCTTTATGGCTAGTGATTTTCCTTTCACACATGCTTTGCTTCTCTGTGGAGATTAACAGCTTCTTAGTAGCCTTCTCCTCATTCCTGAATCCTATAATCAATATTCCAGATCAATTGGATGTAAATTAAAGTAGGTAATTAAAGAAGTGTTGTGTGGTCCTGGCAGAGAGAATGTAAGATTCACATTGGCCAAACTGATATCTACACTCTTAATAATAAAGGTTCTTTATTGTAATTAACAGTTCCATAATAACCCTTAAATGGAAACTTTTCAATGAAAACAAAGTTACTTTAGTGTGAAAAAATATTTTTTTTTTTAGATTGTTTAAATGTTCTGCAAACTAAGAACGGTTATTTTAAGAACTGAAACCAAAATCATTCTTCTATGGCATCGCTGCAAAAACACAGTTTGAAACCTTTATTTTTAAGACTTACTAATATTATGCATTATATGCTGTAAACATGGCTGGGTGATAAAGTCATATTAAGATCACAATAAAATGAATATATTATGATGATAAGATTTGGAATTTTTTACTCAATATGGATTTAACAGCCTTTCACACAAAAGACATACACAACAGCAGCCGGTCAGTGTAGGTTGCTAATAATTCTGCATGTCTCTGTACACCTGATTTTCATCTGATACATAAACTCAAACACACATGAAGCTTCCGGTGTTTTTAGCGTCTGCTATCTCTGTATATGAGGTAATGAACCAGAGCTGTTCTGAGAGTCACTTCATGAGCTTTTCACATTGAATCTAAAAAATTTGTCATTAAAGTTTGGTTTAACTTGAAGAAATTATGACAGAAATATGTTACTATATTTATATATCTATCTATTACTTTTATAATCTATTATTGTTGTACTAATAATAATAATTTCTAACACAACCAGGTTATTTTCCATTCGTGTTTTAATTTATAAAGTTCTCTTGTGCTTTTTTTGATAAACAAACAAACAAATAAATAGAAATGTGTTGTTGTAAATTAATTGATATATTTTCATTTGATTTTATTTGATTTTGTCACATGACCGCTTGGATTGCCATCCAGATTATTTACAAATAAAATTATTATTATTATTATTATTATTATTTAATAATTATTATAGTTTGTTTGTGTGTGTGTGTGTGTGTGTGTGTGTGTGTAAGTGGCTTAAAAAACATTACCTTTTACTTTGAGAGTAGTGAATTTTTTGCAGTGGTGTGATATACAGTATATATATATATATATATATATGTATGTATTTTGATGGCCACTGTTACATGTAAAAAAATCGCGACATTGTAAATGTTTCATGTTTATTGATGTTCTTACCAGGGAGTGGCATTACATTTCTATTAAACATTAAGTAAATATTGGGTTATGTAACAATTAGAGCTGTCAGTATATTTTAATCAACTAATAATATGCGTTGTATTATGCAATATGTTTTTCAAATATAGTTGGTCTTTTGGGTATTCCAAGCATACAGAAATGTAAATACTATAAGCATACTATATACTGCAGAAAATGTGGTATAGTATTCTGAGTATACTTTATATGCCTTGGTGTAGTGCAGGAGGAATAACAAGATCATGCATATTAAACTGGTTAGAAGATCAGTTTTTCTCCAATCATGTACTAAAAGTAAAGATTATGTGGACTTTCACAGGATTTAATTTTAGGCTCACATTTCTTCCTGTCTGTATTGAATCTGCTCATAAAATTCCACTGACATAAACTGCAAACTTTGTAATGAATGTTTGTGGGATTTCTAAAACCCTAAACGGCTCTATTAATGTTCTCCGTAGAGTGACTTTGCAGAGCAGTTGCCCTTGAAGTCAGACTGCATTTAGCAGGGATGCAGAAAATGCAGTTAGCAACATTCGACAGTAAGAAGCTGAATGATTGATAAACAATGTAGCGATAACTTCTCGATCTCGGTGGTCCGAGTGGGTGGTTTGACCGCATGAATATATCACGTTAATGGTTTATGTTTTCAATAACCATATGAAAAGCCTGTGTTTGTATGTTTTAGTAAATCAAATGTAAAGTATTGTACTTCGTCTCATCTGATTATTTTCTCTTTTCATTTGGTGCACAAAACAAAAGATGAGATTATTCATATCAAAGGAATAAAAATGAACGTGAACATTATGAACTGGAGTCTGGCATCAGTGCAAGAAAGAGTTTGGCATTTTGAAATACTTGAGGTGAAAACAAAAAAGAAATGGATATTACAAAATGGATAGTTCTTACTCAAAATGCTGAGTTGTGTTTTACAGTGAAATCAGTTTTCAATTTAAAGAACTTTATTGGCATGATTGTATTTCCCTATAAAAACAATATGTAACAATATAAGGTACACAACTATTCCAAAGTTTGGAGTCAGTATTTGTTTTTCTTTCTTTTTTTTGAAAAGGATGTGTTAAATCAAGTGAAGAAATTGATAGTAAATAAAATTTTTTATAAAAGAATGTAAAAGAAAAAATATATTTTATATTTTTTACTTTTTACTCAAAGAATCCTGCAAAGGCCATTTCCAAAAAAGGAATTACTGTAGCAGAAGCGACTTAAAAAATTAAAAATAAATAAAACATTAAAAACCTTACTGATCCCAAACTTTTGAATGGCAGTGAATATAAGCTCATATATATATATTAGGGATGTCAACGATTAATCGATGATCGATTAATTGTCGATAAGAGATGCAATCGATTAAGGCTATCGATGGTCGGTTAACCGATTCAATGTTGGGCTGCGTGCGGCTCATGCGCACTCAACACGTGCGAGCGGCTGTGAGTGACGGTGACGATATATAAAAGCATCATCATTGATTCACAATGTACAAATTAAGCTTTTAATGTGATTTAAACTTTAAAGTATATTAAAATAGAAACAACATAAAAGTTCTTCAACATTAAATTGTTCTTCAACTGTTTTATATCGTGCGCTTTGCAGGGCTGCGGGACACAGTGACAGGACAGATAGTCTATTCATTCCTACAACTTGTTAATTCATTCCTACGAATTATTAATGTGGCAAGTGTCCATGTTTCATTAATTTTTGTTCCCTAAATAACCCATGATTTAAGTGAAATAAGGGAACAAATTAATAAATCGAACGAATTCTTAATTCATGAAATCTTTAATTTCCCTTCCCATGTTTACCACAGTAAGAGATGCGAAAACAGTTATTAAAAGCGAAAGATAATAAAATAAACCTGGGAAATTAGAGGGTTAGACTATGAAGATTTAGGAAAAGAAACAATGCCTAAATATAGCCTACTGAATTTGTGGAAATTCGTGACCAACCGGCAAACCAGAACAAAGCCGCGTAAATGAAGACTATGGGGTCCAAAAGCATGGTCGCGAGCTAACATTTTCCAGTTAACCTATTATTCCTCTAATAAACAAAGCTTTTATACCACACTTGTCATAATCAGATCTTATCATTTCTAAATAAATAATTGCTGGATTCAAAACAGCGATTAATAGGCGCTGTGACCGACACATTCCCGGAGCATTCACTGCTGTCACTAAACGGTGACGCCGAGCATCGTTCACAAGTTTCTGCATGGACCTGACTAGGGCACAGGTTCTAAGCCCTGGGACAAAATGGGATGCTTTAAGGAAAATGTATAGCCTACTAAGTAATAGGCCCAAAATAAAAATAACAATTTGTTTTCATGTTTTTTTTTTTTTTTTTTTTACATCGGCTGTGCGAAATATATCCGACTTAAATAGGCTAATTAAGATTAACGGATTTAAAACAGAAGTGTGGGCGCGTTTTTGCTCATATGAAGAGGATCATCTTTTCCGTCTATATGCGAATGCGTGTTAAGTACAAGCCTAGTTTACATTATAAATAATAGTTTAACATTCAAATACATTGCGAATATGGAAACATTTCGATTTGTGCCGAATGAGACATGAGCAATAACCTCCAAATAAATCTAGCCAAAGCCGCGCTCGCTCATCCTCGTATGCACGCATGCACTGTCACGATCTAATGCGCTGTATGCCGGATTTTTAAAAATCTGACATTTTCTAGGACAGAATCCAGCAGGATCAAATTAATGTGAGCAACTGTGTTTTGGTGCAGCAGCGCCGATGTAGTTCACTTAATGTGCAGCGCAGTCACACGCGCTCCACATTTCGGATAATTTTATACAATAATGTCAGTTGAAAACATTGCAATTGTGCTTTAAAATACAACAACGAGCACCACAAAACCATTTAAAGATGCGCGTTCAGCGTTCTCCGTGCGGGATTGGAAACTGTCAACAAAGTAAAATGACCTCAAAAGTATGGCGCAATCTCTTCATTTTATCAAATGATCATAATCGCATCTATTCATTTTATAATCCTGCTACTAGCATTTTATTCAGACTAAAACCTCTTTAATTCAAGTGAGAAAGCGTTTTGTGTGTGTGTGTGTGTGGCTTTTGCACATCCTGTCATACCGCTGACTGCGTGCCTGCAATAGACGCATTTTGCAGTATTATGGTTAACGATTAATCGATTAATTGATCGTTAATTTAAACGACGATCGATCATGGAAATAATCGAAATTTGACATCCCTAATATATATATATATATATATATATATATATATATATATATATATATATATATATATATATATATATATTTCCCAGTACTTAGAGGTTGTGTAATTGTGGACACAGCTGAGCCGATTTGAAGTAAAGTTGAATGTTTGATCTTGCAAAAACAGAGCGATGCTGGGGAAATTCAGCCTCAACACCTGGAGTAGTTATAAATAGCTTGAAAAAAATTATTTTAACCTTCATGGAACTAGTGCATTACTCCGGATCCATCCTACACTAAATTGTTTTGCATTTCAGAGGCTTCCTTGGAAAGCAAATATGTAATTTACAGCTGGAACAAATCGCTACCTTGCAGACTATACCTTTTACTGACAGCTTTGTAGATGCAGTTATGTTGGATGTAGTTTCCAGGGAGGTTAGGCAACAGAAAGAGAGAGATGTATTTACATTAGTGTGCTGTCACTTTGGATTTACGGTTGCAGAAAAGCTGTGTGTATTCCTCTCAGGCATAGAGGCAGTATGTTTATGCTTTTATGACTGACAAATAACCATGCGGCTAAAGAATCATTGTTTAAGCTTCAGATTATAGAGATTTCAAATTGAGTTGCAATGGTCGAAAAATAAACAAATGTCAAAAAAGACTGCAGCTCTCAAATCCGGCAGATTATGTGTTTATTCAGAAAAATAATACAAAGCGGAGGCAAAAAGGTGATTGATTTAACACATTCCATTCACGACCATTACACTTTGGTAAAGAAATCTAAAGTATATCCAAATCATATCTCAAATGGAGTGTGTGTTTAAAGCACCATGAGGCATGAGCTAATAGTTTCCTGTTTGAGTATATTGTAAAATATAGTTTATTTCTGCAATGCAAAGATGAGTTTTCAGCATCATTCCTCCAGTCTTCAGTGTCACATGATCTTCAGAAATAATTATTATAAACTGATTTGCTGCTCAAGAAACATTTCTGATTAATATCAATGTTGAAAACAGTTGTGCTGCTTCATTGGAGAAAATTCATCTTTGCATCACAGGAATAAATCTAAAAAAAAAAAACATTTTAAAACATTAAAATAGAAAACAGCTCTTTTAAATGGTAATAATATATCACTGTTGTTATCACTGTATGTATGGTCAAATGAAAGCAGTAGTGGTGAGCAAAGTTCACATTTTTCAAAAACGTTGAAAATAATATTACCATTCATGCATGTGTCCATAGGAAATATATGCATGTGTTGTTGTATTGAGGACAGCTGATGAAACCTTTAGGCTAAATGATGCTGGGTTCATTTGGTTCCCGCGAACAGGTGCAGCGGGTGCATTTCTCAAGGAGAATGTAACGTGAAGTCACAGATCCGTGCCAGTTTACAGTTATTTGACAAATTGAAGTTGCTTTGAAATTGCACAGAAAAGGTCACTAAATGAATGTGTCAGTTCCTCCTCAGGCTGTGGTGTGGAGACTTCATGCCGCACACGTTTGACTGACTCTTCTGGATATGGAAATGCTGAATTCTTAGCTTGCACTCAGGTCAGATTGCAGTTTTTGGATCTTTTGTCTGCGTTTGAATGCGAGTTGACACCGGAGCACTGCTCTTCTCTCTCACCTGTACATAAATGACCATCTTGGGCTGACGATAATGTGAAAGATTGATTTTGTTGTAGCAGGTTGAGTGTGGAGTGTTTCTTCAGAAGGAAGATGAATGGATCTGCTGGAGATCATGGCAGAGCTGCACACACTGATCTCTCTTTCTCTCTCTCTTTCTCTTTATGGTGTCAGATGGTAATTCCCAGGGTAGTTTGATCATTTCTTTTGTCTCCTCCCCTCAGATCCTGTCCACTCCTTCTACCCTTTTCTTATTCTCTCTGTGTGGCAAACTGTTAAAAGTGCATCAAGATAAGCCATCTTAAAATTAACTGGGATTTACTCTAAAAATACAGTAGATATTTTAATAATTGTAAAACATTAATTACATTATTTTATAAAAAATGCATTAAAATATTACAGTATAAAATATTTTTGTGGAGACCATGATACATTTTTGTCAGGTTTCATAGAAAGTCCAAAGAGTAGAATTCATTTAAAATGTATTATGGAATATTTGGAATAAATATGGATTTTTTTTTTTTTTCTAACATTGTAAAAGTCGACTGTCACTTTTGATCATTCTTGCATTCGTGCTGATTAAGGTAAATAAATAAATATAAAAACACTATTTTGTTGTAATTCTTTTGGATTTTTTTTTTAATAATCATATCAAAATGTTATATTTATTTTAGTAAATTCAATGCAAAAATAATAAAACAGCTGTTATATATCCCCATTAGATATCTTAGCAAAACTGTTTCAAACTCAGGCTGTGAGTGAAATGCTCAGATAATTCAGAATGAATCATAAATTGATTCAAAACACTTTTTAATTGAAAAACCTCAAATGCATGAATTGTACATCAGGCATTGCTAATTCTAAACATCCTCTCATCACCTTTAAAGGGAAAATTCACCTGCACAGCTGGAACAACACTATGACTACCGTCAGCTGTTTGGCTACCCACATTCTTCACAATATCTTCTTTTATGTTCAACAGAAGAAAGAAACTCATTCAGGTTTGGAACAATTTGAGTGTGTATAAATGATGACCGGGTGAACTATCTCCTTTAAGCGCTCTATACAGAAGAGATTGTTTCAAAGCAGCTTCACAGTAAAGTAACAGAATCAGTGATGTAAAGCAGTTCCAAAAAGACAATAGTGTCATTATGCAGCTCAAGTCAGTTCAGTGTTTATTAAATTCTGCTCATGTATGTACTCTATGTACCCTTCTCACTGTGTTGTCTGTAGAAGCATCTGTCTCAAACACACACTCTTCCCACTCACAGCAAGCTATTGTTGAGTGATTATAGGCTTTCAGTGTCCTCGTGTGCAGCTCCTTGTCACCTCCTCCTGTATGTGCTCTGCATTCGTGTGATGGAGAGAAAGAGAGAGTGCTTGTTTCCTCCAGGGCTTTGTCTTGTGAGATGCCCCAAATACAGAAGCACAGCTCTCTGTGTTGGACCTCGTGCAGTTGGTTTGGCCATCTGCTCAGGAAACACTCTTTATAAATCAAAAGCAATGAGAAACTGCTGTGAAGAAGATTGTTTGGCCACTCATACTCAACTCAAAGGCTGTGGGAGGTGCACAGAAACACAGTAGAACAGGGTTATTCAAATCTTGCCCTGGAGGGCCGAGTTTGGTCACCTGCCTGTGATTTTCTAATGATCCCAAAAACATTGATTAGCATGCTCAGGTGTGTTTGTCTAGGGTTTGAGCCAAACTCTGTACCACATTGGCCCTCCAGGGCAAGATTTGAATAGCCCTGCAGTAGAATAATCAAGGCATGTTTTCAACACACTGCAAAAAAAGTGATCTGTTACAAATATCTAAACAATCTTAAATCAAGATACATTTTCTTGAGAAGCAAAAGGACAGGATATTAAGTCTTTTTTCTCAAAAGTATATTATGATTTTGTTTATTTTTGCATGAAGCAAGAAAGAAAAAACTGCTAATGGAGCAAGAAAATTAATCTTACTTCAAAGGAAGTATCTTGGTATAAGAATGTGTTTGTAATGGGAAACAAGACAGGAATACAAGTGCTCTGTTTAATGTAACATATACACTCTAAAAAATGTTGGGTTATTTAATCTGCCCAACCACTGGGTTATGAAATGCTTTACCCATTATGGGTTATTTATATGGAATTTGTGTTATTTTTTGGGTGCAATAGTGACCCAGTGGTTGGGTTATAGAACAACCCAAGTTGGGTTATTTTTAACCCATCATTTTTCTGTGTGTAATAAAACATAATAATAAACAGCATTTTTTATCTATATTTATTTATACTAAAACATTTTAATGGTTATAGAATCCATGACCAGTTTTTGAGTGAAAGTGAACAGTTTTGTGATTCAAGTGATTGGACGGTGATTCATGTGAATGAATCAAATTCATAAGCTGTTTTTGCTCTTGAAGTTTTAGAACTTTTAGAGATGCTATTAAAACAACATTAAAACACCATAATGGAAACACAGAAAGCCCATTAAAAGTGATATTCAAAATGTTACCTCATTTTATATATAATCAACTAAATTATAGTGAATAGGGGAGAGCGGAGTGAGTTGAGGCAGTTTTTACTTACAGTGTTTAAAGTGAGCACATGACAATAATGGGTTTTATGTACATACATTTCAGGATGCGGTGCATCATTGGGAATAATCCCTTTGGATCTAAAATAAACCACTTTTAAAATACGGGTTTCCAAAAAAAAAAAAAAAAAGGTGTATCATATTTTACTGCTGTTTCTATGCATGCATGTCTATACATGCATGTCTTTTTATGTCCCGGTGACCAGTGAAGTGCAGTTCTGACTCTCTGCCCATTCATTCTATTATCCAAACCTCTTTGTCCTTATTAGGGTCGTGGGGAGCTGGATCCTAACTCAGCACCTGATTTTAAGAAGTAATTTTATTGAATTTCTCTTCCTTTGATATAGTAGGAGGTGAAAATGTTCACCTGTACTTCAGCATAATCAATGGCACAGTTTAACTTTGTGTGGGGCAAGAAACACTTTTTTAGGTCTCTATGCAGAATGCCGGTGTTCTGCCAATGCTCAATGTCATTTGTTTTATCAGTGTACGGTACAATATTTTGCATTATAATTTTTTATTTAGTTTTCTAAGTGGATTCCATCTGATCTTGCACACACCGACTCGATGTCACCAAATCGTCTCCGGAGTCGCAAAACCTCAACTGTGTGCATGCGTCAGTGGAACCAGACAATAGGCTTAAAGGTTTCCCGGCTTGACTGTTAAAAGCAGATGATTGGCTTTCCAGCGGGAGGGGCGGGACATGTGCATACAACCGCCATCTTTGCTTTAACAAGGCTTCCTTATATAGTTGTATTGAGGATTGAGGAAGTGGCATGTCTCTTATAAATTGTCTCTGACTTGCCTCAGGACTTTTGGCTCAAATGACCCCAATCCGACCATTTAAACTTGCATCATCCAGCAGTTTACCCAACATTATGCTAACAGCATAGCCTCATATTATAACTTCCTACAGCACAAACGTATGCGTGATATTTTTTCAGATTTGTCTTTAAATGTTCAAAAACAAGAAGCATGAGTCCTTGAACATATATAAAAACTTACCTTGAACAGCAAAAAAAAAAAAAAAAAATTTGAAACTAAATGTGGTTTCAAATTATTCCATGGGTTTCTCTCTATCACAGAGTTGGTAAAATGATTAACTCTTCATATATTTGTGGGTCACATCACCAATTTAGTTTAAGATTGTCTAGAAAACTTCCCCACAGGCTCAAATCACCCCGCTCTCCCCTATATTGTGGACATGAGTAAATGAGAGGTTATGTAGAGGTAGAGAATAATATCGGGATCCAAAAGTCTGAGACCCAATAAAAAATGGCTCTATTTCCCACTTTTCTATTTGAATGAAATGAACATGAATTTCAGATCGTCTTAACAGGCTGTTTGCTGTATTGACCGCAGCACTGGAGCTACATGAACAAACCCTAATGATCGTGTTCTCCAAAGAAATGTTGATCCTAAAAGCATCTTGAACTTCATCTGACTGTCTGTACAGAGTCACATGATCAATAGCACTCGCAATTGTTCAGACTCAAAATGCATTGTTTATTTTCAGGTTTGCAGTAAATTAGAAACAGAATGACAGATTTTCAGACTTTTGGACTCCTTTGTAGGTGGACGTATGAGGTGAAACAGACTGGAAAATGAGAGACTTTGTGTGTGGAAGAGAAAGAGACTGAGACTGAAAGAAGAGACATTTGTCATCTGTTCATGTCTTCAAAGTCAGCAGAAAAACAGATTTCACCATACGCATACGGTCAATGCATCTCTGCTGAATTAGTCTCTCTGAATTAGTCTGAATTAGTCTCTCTGTTGTCAAATAAGTGCACTGAATTCCTATATACACGTTTTTATTTTGAGTAATATGATAGTTTCTACCCAAAAAAATCTTTCTGCATTTAGACTATGTTCAGGTCATTTATTAATCAGTTTTTCTTGTGGAGTCCGGTGGCTGGTGATTTCAGGTTTTACTGTCCTTGTGAAAATATTTATTCCTTCTAATGTAGTCAAAACCTGCTTTGACATCGCACTTTTGACATACTGCAGTCTGAACTGGGGTTCAAGTGTCTGAGGCAACTGCAGGGGGTTTGGGACAATTTTTTATTTAAACATAAAAATGCACAATTTAAATCTAAAAAAAAATGATTGTGAAACAAAAACTATCAAAAGTAAAACACTAAAAAGAGGAAATAGTTGAGTTGCAAGAACTGAAAAAAAGTCATGATTTCAAGGTATTAGAATTAACACAAAACAATATGGAAATATTTTATTTGTTTATTTGCATGTCATGTGACCATTTACCAACATCAAATAACCTTGAATATGCAAATGTGTTGTTAAATTGTTTAAATATTAACTAATTAAATCGCAGGGGTATTTATGCAGAAATTTTAGGTCAAATTTTAGGTAAACATTTTTCTCTAGGCCAACCAGCAGATCATGGTGTTAGCAAAGCCAGGGTTTGATTCTTAGTGAATGGACCTACTGAAAGATTTAAAATTCAGATCAGAAGCTCTATGTATTTAGGTTGGTTTACATTCACCAAAGCACAATCAGATGCATTTATGTGCTGAAGTCTGCAATTTATGTACATGCATGAAATAGAACAAGCTTGCATTTTGTAGTATAGTGTACTTGAAATGACATTATAAAGTGATTCAGGTCTAAAGATCGCATTTGTGCTCTGTATTTGTCCTCTATGCTGTGCCAGTAGGTGTTCTGTAGAAATACATTATGATGATTTGTTCTGTGTGTTTCCATGGCCTGAGCTTGTATTAATAGGAAGTGAATGTGAAAATTGATGTCTTTTATTCAATGCGGTCAGACTCGCAAAAGCCTTTAACCGGGCAGCCAGCCTGCTGTGGCCTGTATTAGATTTGGACCGCAGACAGCAGGTAGCAGAACAAACTCTGCACTCTTTGATTAGACTGGATCTAAATTTGCACTAATAAATCTTACCCCTGAATGTGATTGTGCCGTTTTCTCTCCATTTTGTAAGAAATCAAATTACTGCTATAACGCAATCATAAAAGAGTGAAGCTTCACTCTGCTCTCAGTCTAAACTCAAGTTTGATTTCATCTGCCACCTCCTGTTTGCGGTTTCAATGAGACACATGAGACAGAGAGAAATTTTAAAAATAGAGATATATGATGAATGTGGTTAGCATTATTAACTCAGATCAGGGATTCCCAATTTTTTTTTTCCTTCAAACTCTTTTGACCTAAAATGTTTGAAGTCCCCCCCTGAGATTTAAATTAATATTTCAATAACACTTAGGCATGTTCGTGGTTCTCTTAATATCACATTGCATGCAGGTAAACAAATAAAATATTAAAATGTTTTTAAGTAACTGTTTTTTGTTGAGTGTTTTTATTTTAAAATTAGTTATATTTATTTTTTTATGATTTTAATATTAGCTTTTCTTAAACCCATAAATCCCAGTTTGAGGAACCCTGTCTTAAATAATTTGTATGAATTTAAGGAGAAATGTTTGAGTTCATACTGAATTATTGTTGCAGACATTGATATATTGGCAAACGTGAGCACAGTCTGAAATATTATTGATCTTTTTGAAACTCTAGAAGAGATACATATATGTATAGAAGCTGTTTACACCATGGGATAAAACATTTAAAAAAGTAATTGCAACTCTTTATCTCACAATTCTGACTTATTTCTCTGAATTTGTTTGTATTTATTTGATTTTTCAGACCTCTCGATTTCTTGAGATGTAAATTCTGAATTCTGATCAAAAAGAATTGCAAGATATAAACTTAGAATTGCAAAACGTAAATTCAGAATTGCAATAAAATATAATTATTTTCTTTCTTTTATCAGAATTGCAAATTTATATCTCTCCCTTCTAAATTTCCATCTCGGAATTTTGAGTTTGCAACTTCCCCTGTGCCAGAAACAGGCTTCCATATGGGATATTTCTCTTACACTGTTGGATTTTTTTTTTAAATGGTACCTTTAGGGGTACAACAATTTTTGAACATTTTCTCTAAGAGAAACATCTGTGCAGAAGTCCATTTAACCTCACTGATGCATGGAAGAACCAGTCAAGATATTATAGAGATCTCATGCATGTTTTTTTCTTTCCTTTGTCCAGAACTTGACAAAATGAGTGGTTAATTGTTTCTGCCCACCGGTCGTGCACTGCATAATGATTTATGCATGTAATGCTGTATGCATGAAATAGGCAGAGGGAAATCATGCAAGATTTAGCATGTTTCTCTGATGACCTCCATGTGGCAGAGTACCAGTGAATTCCTCTGGGCTTTTGTACTGCGGTGTTCGTACAGTGAAGGTGAGTGTAAATACATCCTCCATCACAATTCCAGATAGCAGAGGCTACAGCAGGGTCACAGGAGAACAAGGATCTGCTGTTCACTGACAGAAAACTCTCCCAATAAAATCCACAGCTCAGGAGCAGTGCGTGAAGGACCTGGGGCCTTAGATTTCACATTGTTCAGACCAAAAGTCAGTGTAATAAGAACCCCCTGGAGATTATGTGAACAGAATAGGCTATTATTTTGAAGAGCGCTTATATTGGAGAACCATAATTAAAGTTCTGAGAATTTCCCTGTAAAGCTTATTTCATAGCCTCATGATTGCACTTGAAGCTACTTTTATTAATGTTATTAAATCCTTTATGATCTGCAGTATGTTCTTTTTTTTATGTTTCATACAGTTTGATTTCTCTGACATATGTATATATTACGGGTGGAACGGTTTAACTTTTTCACGATTTTAGAGTCAAGGTTTTGATATGGTTTTTTAATTTTTTTTTTTTAATCTAACTACGAGCAACTACAGAAGTTCTAAGCGGCCATGCATTATACATTTTTTCCTTTTTGTTTTCTCGTTATAACGACTTAATTTTCTCGTTATCTCGACATAACGAAGTTATATTCAGGTCTATAGTGCCACCAGCTGGCGCAGTTTTGTAACTTCTTAGAGAAAATTAAGTCGTTATAACGAGAAAACGAACTTCGTTATGTCGAGATAACGAGAAAATTAAGTCGTTATAACTAAAAAAAATATATATATATATATATATATATATAATGCATGGCCGCTTAGAACTTCCGTAAGCAACAGCACAAAAGACACAAATAAAATAAACACTGATTTTCAGCTTTTCAATCAAGAGCAGTGTGTCACACCACGGTCTGTCCAGCAGAGGGAAACCTTGAGCACAAGACCTTCCACAACTTCCTCGTGATTTCCTGTTATTGATTAGCTCAATGATATCACCTGTGCCTGGCTTGTTAGTGTTTGTGTGTGGGCATATATAAGGCCTGCATTTATTTGTATCTTTGCTCAGTCTTGAAGTTCTTTTGTTCAGACAGATCCTTTGGCCCTATGTTTTGGATTTCTTTGAGAGACTTTTAGCTCAGAACTTTGACCTGCTTATTTGGAGGCTTTACTTTGTTTTTTGAACCTTTTTGCCTTGTGGATCTGTACCTTCTTCAGCCATGCTTCAGAGTTTAACTCTCATGTTTATTCAAGAAAGTCACTAAGTAAAGACAGTTTGTTTTTCTCCAATCCTGCCTTGTGTGGTTCTCTGCAATTTGGGTCTACACTGCTCTGTGGTGTAGTGGCTAGAGCATTGGGCTACCTGCAACACATTCTGGGTTCTAGCCCCGGTTGTGACAGCAAGACTGAGCCACAAAATGATGGACCCAGCAGAGGCTGAACAGATTCATGGAGCCCTTAGCAAACGGAGTATTGCTTGGAACACATGCATCGCAGCTACAGAGGCTGACAGATGCTGTTAACCAGATTGGGGAATCTCTGCAACAACTACAAGCCCGCTTGCCCTGAGAACCTGTAGCAGCACCGGCCTCTGATCCTCCACCAATAGCTGCACCTATTTCCCAGGAACCCAAGATCCCAGCCCCCCAGCGCTATGATGGGAAGCCTGGTACATGTAAGGGTTTCCTGACTCAAGTCTCTCTGATTTTTGAACTCCAACCCTCTTCCTTTGCTTCTGAGAAGGCTAAGATTGCATATATAATATCCCTGTTGTGTGATCGTGCCCTGGATTGGGCCTCAGCTCTTTGGAGACAACAGTCCCCCGTTTGCTCAGATCTAAAGGTGTTCACCGAGACTCTCCAACAGGTGTTCGACCATCCAGTCAGTGGCCGTGAGGCAGCAAGAAGGTTGCTTGACCTACGCCAGGGGCATCAATCTGTGGCTGATTATGCCATTGAGTTCCGTACTCTGGCTTCTGAGAGTAAATGGGATTCAGAGGCTCTTCTTTCAACCTTCTACCGTGGCCTTTCTGAAGATGTTAAGGATGAATTAGCCAGTAGAGACTGGGGTTCAAGTCTGGAGGAACTCATAACCTTGGCCATCCGCATTGATAACCGTATTCGTGAGAGGAGAAGAGAGCGTTGCTCTCCGCAAGTCATGCCCATGTTATCACCTACAAATGTTCCAGAAATCGTCCATCTCAGTCAACAGACAGAGGAAGAACCAATGCAGCTGGGCAGGACTCGTCTATCACCTAAAGAGAGAGAGAGACGCATGAGAGAGGGTCGTTGTTTCTACTGTGGAGGTACTGGCCACATGCGCTCTTCCTGCCCTGAATTAGCGTTAAAAGCCAAGGCTCGCTAGGGTGTGTGGGGACCTTAGCGAGTGGAACTGCCCAGTTTAACACTCCTCACTCCCGTTTACTGTTGTCCGCTACCATTACTTGGGGGGATGCGAAAGATAAGAGAATATCATTGAAGGCATTTGTGGATTCAGGTGCGGCTGACAATTTTTTGGACATTGAACTGGCAAAAAAGATGTGTATCCCCTATGAGACTTGTCCTGCATCCTGGAAAGTTGAAGCCCTGGATGGCAGACCTATTGGGTCTGGAGTGATCAGGTTTAGAACCGTTCCTCTGTGTTTAACCATTGAAGCTAACCATCATGAAACAATCTCCTTTTATCTTATTGAGTCTTCCAGAGAACCCCTTATTCTTGGTTACCCCTGGTTGCGGCTTCACAACCCTCAATTTTCCTGGACCTCGGGAACTCTTCTTGACTGGGGTTCAGCATGTAAGGACTCCTGCACCTTTCCTGCTTCCTTTGTGGCTGGGAATAAAGAAATTCTGGCAGCTATTGAAGAGGTGAGTGTCTGTTCATTGAATAATCTACCAGATCTGACACTTATGCCCCTTGAATATTATGAGTTGAGAGAAGTGTTTAGCAAACAATGTGCTACCAAACTACCACCTCACAGACCATATGATTGTGCTATTGACCTCCTTCCTGGCACACTCCCTCCTAGAGGTCATCTATATTCCCTCTCTGCCCCAGAAACTAAAGCCATGAATGAATATATTCAGGATGCTTTAAGAACTGGCTTCATTCGCCCATCAACATCACCAGCTAGTGCAGGTTTCTTTTTTGTCCCTAAGAAAGATGGCAGCCTTAGGCCTTGCATAGACTACCGTGGGCTCAATAAAATAACTATTAAGAATCGTTACCCTCTCCCACTCATGTCATCTGCATTTGAACTGCTTCAGAAAGCTAAGATTTTTTCAAAATTAGATTTGCGGAATGCATACAACTTGGTACGTATTCGGAAGGGTGATGAATGGAAAACAGCCTTCAGTACTCCAACTGGCCATTGGGAATACCAAGTCATGCCCTTTGGATTGGCTAATGCCCCAGCTGTGTTTCAAGCTCTCATTAATGATGTCCTGAGGGAGATGCTGAATCGTTTTGTGTTTGTCTATCTAGATGACATATTAATCTTCTCAAACTCTCTACAGGAACATATTCACCATGTCCAACAAGTTCTGAAGAAGCTACTTGAGAATCATCTTTTTGTAAAGCTTGAGAAGTGTGAGTTTCATGTGACTCAAGTCTCATTCCTAGGGTATGTTGTATCTCAAGAAGGCATCCAGGTGGAAGAAAAGAAGGTATCTGCCATCACAAACTGGCCCCAGCCCAAAACACTGAAGCAGGTACAAAGATTTCTTGGTTTTGCCAATTTCTATAGGAGGTTTATTCGTAACTTCAGTACAATTGCAGCACCCATTTCCGCTCTTACGAAGGGTTCACCCACTCATATTCACTGGACTGCTGAAGCTCTAAAGTCTTTTGACAGGTTAAAGAAACTGTTTTCTTCTGCCCCAATCTTGGTACACCCAGACCCTGAATTACCTTTTATTGTTGAAGTGGATGCATCTGAAGTGGGAGTAGGAGCAGTTCTCTCGCAGAGATCCGTTACAGATAACAAGGTTCATCCATGTTCCTTCTTTTCCAGACGCCTGTCTTCAGCAGAAAAAAATTACGATGTGGGTAACCGAGAACTCCTAGCTGTGAAACTAGCACTAGAAGAGTGGCGCCACTGGCTAGAGGGGTCCAAGCATCCTTTCATTGTGTGGACAGACCACAAGAACCTGTCCTATCTACAGCAGGCTAAGCGCCTTAACCCCCGTCAGGCTAGGTGGGCCCTCTTTTTTACCCGTTTCAATTTTGTGATCTCTTACAGACCTGGATCAAAGAATGTAAAGGCTGATGCCTTATCACGGCAGTATGATTGCTCCCAGAAGGACCGTTTCCCAGAATTCATCATTCCCAGAGACCGCATACTGGCACCTATTTGCCGGTCCATCGAAGATACTGTGCGTGAGGCGCTACATGGCGTGCACATTCCTGATGAGGTTCCAGCGGGATGCTTGTTTGTCCCCAAGGAAGCAAGATCTGAGGTCCTTCAGTGGGGTCATGCCTCCTCCCTTGCTGGACATCCAGGAGTAGAGAGGACATTGGATTTTATTCAAAGACGGTTTTGGTGGCCAGAGTTGTCAAGAGAGGTCCGATCTTTTGTACAAGCCTGCCCAGTCTGTGCTCAACAGAAGGCTTCTAATCAGCGCCCTGCCGGTCTTCTACACCCATTGCCAATCCCTCAACATCCCTGGTCTCATGTATCCATGGATTTTATCACGGGTTTGCCAGTATCTGAAGGTAACACTGTTGTACTGGTGGTGGTGGACCGCTTCTCTAAAGCTGCACATTTCATTCCGTTACCTAAACTTCCTTCTGCTAAAGAAACTGCTGACATTGTCCTGCAAAATGTTGTAAGGATCCATGGAATTCCTGTGGACATCGTTACGGATCGGGGTCCCCAGTTCATGTCTCATTATTGGAAGGCATTCTGTTCTCTATTTTTGCTCTTCTGTCAGTCTCTCTTCAGGTTTCCACCCTCAGTCAAATGGCCAAACAGAACGGGTGAATCAGGAGTTGGAGAAATATCTTCGCTGCTTCACATCCCATCAGCCATCCTCTTGGAGTCGGTTCCTGGTATGGGCAGAGCTGGCACACAACACCTTACGCAGCTCCTCCACTGGATTTTCTCCATTCAAGTGTCAATTTGGATTTGAGCCACCATTGTTCTTCAGTCAAGAAATAGAGGTTGGAGTTCCTAGTGCAAAAAGGTTTGTTGAACGTTGCAGGAAGACATGGAAGAGGGCTCACTTAGCCTTGAAAAGTGCTTCAGCTCGTTTCAAGAAGTATGCTGACAGGAGAAGAAGGGTGACCCCATACTTCAGAATTGGACAAAGGGTCTGGCTCTCAGCTAAGGATTTGCCTTTAAGAGTTGAGTCCAAGAAACTTGCCCCAAGATTTGTTGGTCCATTCAAGATCACTAGAAGGGTCAATCCCGTTACATACCAGCTTGCTCTACCAAGATCGATGAGAGTAAGACCTACCTTCCATGTTTCTCAACTGAAACCTGTAGTAACCTCTCCTTTGTCTCCCCCAGGTCCCGTCCCTCCCCCCCCTCGTATTATAGAAGGTGGCCCCACGTATACAGTGAGGAGGCTGTTAGACTCAAGACGCCGTGGCCGTGGTTTTCACTACCTGGTCGACTGGGAGGGATATGGGCCTGAGGAGCGTACCTGGGTGCCAGCACGACACATCTTGGACCCAGACTTGATCAAAACATTCCATCACCTGCATCCTGACCGTCCAGGGCCGTCTGGAGCCGGCCATAAAGGGGGGGGGCCCTGTCACACCACGGTCTGTCCAGCAGAGGGAAACCTTGAGCACAAGACCTTCCACAACTTCCTCGTGATTTCCTGTTATTGATTAGCTCAATGATATCACCTGTGCCTGGCTTGTTAGTGTTTGTGTGTGGGCATATATAAGGCCTGCATTTATTTGTATCTTTGCTCAGTCTTGAAGTTCTTTTGTTCAGACAGATCCTTTGGCCCTATGTTTTGGATTTCTTTGAGAGACTTTTAGCTCAGAACTTTGACCTGCTTATTTGGAGGCTTTACTTTGTTTTTTGAACCTTTTTGCCTTGTGGATCTGTACCTTCTTCAGCCATGCTTCAGAGTTTAACTCTCATGTTTATTCAAGAAAGTCACTAAGTAAAGACAGTTTGTTTTTCTCCAATCCTGCCTTGTGTGGTTCTCTGCAATTTGGGTCTACACTGCTCTGTGGTGTAGTGGCTAGAGCATTGGGCTACCTGCAACACATTCTGGGTTCTATCCCCGGTTGTGACACAGTGAGAGATTTCTTTGTTGTTGCTGTTCGATTTATATAAAGACTGTCACATTAAAAGAATGCACTGATACAGCAGGCCTGCGTTCAGATGGCTATGTCTGCTGTAGGATACTTACCAAGACGCCTTTTTGACATAATTTTTGTGTGAATTTGTCCATTTAAACACAATACTTCAGAGAGAGCTTAATATTTGCAAGCGCGCGTCCTCTGGCTCTTAAATGTTTAAATGAGTTTAGTTTAAATACATATTAACGTGTGCTGTTCAGGTCTCATCTGTGCACGTGCTGTCAGCACCCGGATGATGACGGAATAAATGACTGCTCATAATCCAGCATAAGTCATTCACATTGCTCAAGAGTGAATGATTTGTCCAGGGGTTTTTTTTTACTCTCATCGCTGTTATTGTAATGTCTGGGAATCCAGAATGCGCATGCATCAACAGAAACATATATTAGCTGAACTCTGTTTGTTTTACGTGTTATTTATAGCAAGCCATATTACAGATGGTTTGTCAGATTTAAGTTGAACCGCGGTACCAGCGCGTGCCGAACCGTGTGGGGTGAACCGAACGGTTCGGTTTTTTTTTCAGCGACCTGTGCCATCCCTAATATATATGTATACAGTTATAGAAGATATTAAGAGACCACTTGAAAGTTCTCAGTTTGTCTGGATTTACTAGGTATGGGTTTGAGTAAAATGTTAATATTTATTTTATTCTATAAAGATCTGATAACATTTCTTCCAAATTTCAAATAAAAATATCGCCATTTATTTTTTTTCCTTCGGGAAAATGACACTTGTTCAAAATAACTAATGTTTTTATTTGTTCTGACTGAAAATCAGGGTTAATCCACCAAACATTTCTTAACTCTTCTTAAATTAAAACATTTGTGTCTAAAAATTTATATAATAATGTCTGAAATAGCAAATTTTTTGTTATCTGGACAAATTTTTACTTTATGCTTTAAACAATTTTTAAATGTTAAAATAGAAGAAATTAGAAGAAATGTCATCAGTATTTTTCAGAATTAAAAAATGTTTTACTCAAACACATAACTATGAACTAGAATGAACAGTTTGTGTCTGTGAAGGCTCAGCTGTCAAACGCAAAAGAAGTTCTGCAGCCTCATGAGTAAGTGTGAAGAGGTGAGCTCTCATTCCCACATTAACATGCACCAGTCTGTGCGAATCTGAGTCTTCACGGATGACTAAGTGAAGGCAGGTGACATGACAGAACTTTAGAGCAGAACTGGATCTCGCAGCAGCCGTTCTGTCTTTGCTCGTGAGCGGCGGGCGTCTTTGTCTCTGCGGTGGTATTCTCAGCACGGATGCTGATCCAGGCAGTTGCCAGCAGCCGTCTCTAAGGAGTCTCCCATCATTTTAATATCACCACAGAGACGGAGACAAACGAGCCACAGAAACATAAGCAGATGTCAGGCTTTATTAAATATAGAGGGAGTTTTGTATAGACGCTGCTCTGGTGAACTGGATATATTAGTCTCTGGCATGTTACTTGTTTACTTACTGTATTGACGCACACAGATACTTATAGACAAAACCTGCCACTTTTCCAAGTCCCAATGGGTCTGTGGATATGAAGGTCTGAGGTTTTAATTGATTGCTTTAGCGTCACTCTGTTACATATGAGCATGAAACTGAACCCGATTTACTAAAAAAAAGAGTTGCATGCTCATATTACGACTTGGTGTTGAAAACATCATAATGTTAATATTGAACAGTCAGTCTGTTTTATAGTAGGTCTGTATAATTACAGTCCAAAAGGTGCTATCTCAGGAGGAAATACAAATAAGATGCATTTTTGTTTTTAAAAACAGCTGAATGGAGCACAATAAAATGAACAAGGGTCATTTTTAAGAAGTTACACTGAGACAAATAGTAAGATGCAATATAACAACAAAAGACACACGTCAGCATGTTTTGTTTTTTTTTTTACACTGAAAAAGATTTAATTAATTAATGTGGTTTTCAACCTGGGGGCCTCAGCACACTTCCATGGGGGCAGTAAAATGACTTAAAATTCATTAATTAAATTATAAATGTTGACTTAATAAAATAAAGAAAGAAATTGTTTGTAATAGTTGTAATAGTTTACATATCACAATTCTGATTCTAGTGTGTGTGTGTGTGTGTGTGTGTGTGTGTGTGTAGGAATGTACAGCACTTTGTTTGACAGATAGTCTTTTATTGCAAAAACTGTCCACACAAATATGGTTGCTTACAGACATGGCACAATAAAGGGAATACAGCAGGTGATTTGAACTCAATAAATGTATTATTGAATCTTAAAGTACTGGTCGAAGAAAATGGATTTAGAGATGTTGATGCTCAAAAAGGGGTTTTATTTTGCAGACTGTGTTGATACAGCAGGCTTAAACATGGCACTCTAAAGTCAGCCACAGATATGAAAAAAAAGAAATTGAGATGGACTAGTTGACCTCACTAATAGACAAGTGTTGGATAACAAGCTGACCATTTCAATCACCCCTAAATAAACAGTATTTTTATCCTGACCAACAGTGACATTTTGTCAATCGCCTGGTGTCAGCTTTTATGTTGTTGCACACAGTAGCTCCACCCTCCACCCACAGTGAAATTTCATTGGTCTAAAATCATGCTCCGCATAATTGCATATTAAACATCAGACATATTCTAAGGTGAATTTGTGATGTTACAGACATTTTGTGTTCAGTGTGGACAGACAAATTAATTGCTGTCCAATAGATGTATAGTTATAAGGCATGAATGTCATTGACAGTGGTATTTTAGTATTTTTTTATATACTATTATATTTTTTATTAATGTTTTAAATTATATTTTATTGTTAATTTTCCATTTACACTTATTTTTATATATATATTATTATTGCATCACATCTGGATAGGACATGCTGTTCGATGGGGAGTTAAGTTTGTTTCAACATCTATATATCAAATTTGTGTGTTAAAACATAAGCACTATCTCACAGGAGGCAATGAAAAGCTGATTTGTTTTTGTAACATCTTGAGTTATGTGAGCGGTTCTTTCACTTGTATACTCATTGGCTCATAACAGAATCTGCAGGGAGAGCGAGTACATGATTATAATCATCAGTTTGCAGCTTTTTTTTAAAGCAGCCTCGGCGGGACAAAACTTAATGCAATAAGAGTCAATTATGTACCTTGTTGAGCAGCAAAATTATAAGCTGAAAGTGTTTACTTTAAAATAGTGTGGGTTGAATTTCAGTACAACTGGTGATGCTTCTGCAAAGCTTTCATTATTTTCAGTAAACATCATTAGGTTATGAAATGTGTCGTATGTATTTGCAGTGATCCATTCTTCAAATCTTTTTTTTTCTCCCAGCAGAATATTTTCACCTTCAGAATGAAAGCTGAGCGCTTCCAGTTCAACCACAGCTGAAACGGCACGACACAAGTAAGACCTACAGGTTAATTTCATGAAAATTTTTAGAAGAACTGCATGTTGAAGTATATGAAATAGGGTTTGCACAACTATTCATTTTTGCTAGCTTGCTAGACGTTTAAATAAGCAGCTTTCGTAAATATCTCAGTGGCGTGACGGCTGGCTGGAGAGTCTGGTGCAGTTGACATGATGTTAGTGAGAAACAACAGCTGCTTGCATTATTATTAGCCACTATTACATTTATTCAATTTCTGTATTAGCAATATATTGTCATTTGAAGGAAAATTACTGTATATATAAAACCCTCCAGAAACCGGAAACATATATATCTAGCCCATACAAATATGTTTATGTCAGTGTTGTTTTAGCATAATTGAGATAATATTATGGTTCATATTTTCAATATTCAAGTAGCACATTTTTATGGTTTTCATTTGATTCTATTACAGATTATGTATATATAATGTTTTAGACATATGTTATGTTCATGTATAACCATCCTAAATATACCCTAATGTACATCCATCCCTCCATACCTAATGTACATTTTCATCTAGAGAATGCATGTGAAAATAATAGTCTTGCAGGTAACATATATGGCAAAATGACTCTTGATATAGGGAAATATATGTCACATATTTTATTTCTGTATGGGATGTTTGCTTATAATGACTGAATTTATAATTGAGTTTCCGAAGTTTTTATAATTCTTTATTCATTGTTAGAATTGTCCTGTTATTTAAGCTTTTTAATGTCATTTTTCCATTGTGAGAAAAAAAGACTGAAAGTCCTTGAATTGTCTTGAATTTTCATGTTGTGATTATTTGCTAATACTTTTATCACAGTATACAGTATTATCACCATATTGAAATTTTGTTTAAACATAATACAATATAACAGGTTTAATAACTTTTGTCTTATAACAAAAATAACTATACAATAAAGCAATACAGAAAAATATATACAGTTAAAAGTGCAAAAGAAATAGGTATCACTTTACAATAAAATCTCATTAGTTAACCTTAGTTAATGCATTACAATTCACAATTAAAAATAGTTACATTTGCCACAGAAGTTAATCTTTGTTATATAAAATTAGCTCATTAAATATCACAGTAGCAATTTTTGATTTTAACAACGTGTTATATATTGGAATACCTCAGATTAATGAATGTTCAGAGGAATTTTCCATTGGCAGTTTATGTTATCTATTGAATTAACTAATGTTAATTAATGAAGTGTGAATGGACAATAAAGAATCAAAACACTTTCAAACAATATCTAGGGTATGTTGTAGTCCAGAATAAAATGGAAAAAAAGCTTGAAAATAAATAGCCTATTAAGTCTTAAATTGATGAACAACACAGCAAATCCACAAATCTTAATGGCTATTTAAATATGTTTTAGAAAGTAGCTGCTGCTTTATTTATGGGGTTTCCAGGGTAAAGGCTGCATTTTCTGCAGTTTAGCGCCATCTGCTGTCAGAGAGTGAATGTGCTTTCATTCAGTGCATCTCTCACATTATTCCCCATGTGCTTTTCATTCAGGCTTGTTTACATCAGAGCGCACACATGTCTTTTAAACAGCATTTAGCGCTGTTGTGCATTTTGACCAGATGGTGGGAAAAGTATTCTTAAAATGCATTCCAAATTCGGAATACTTTGTAATATATAATAATTCAACGATATTTAGAAGTGCTCACGATAATAATATTGTGCATATTCATTAATGTGATATATCACAATACAGAATACCGGCACATGTCTATCTGAGAGATGCCAAGGTCGAAAATCTGATCAGCATTGAAATTGTCTGACCTGGTGCATTTTATTCACTCAAAAAATCCTATAAATTCCCAGCTTTCACCCTGATGCTGACCAGAACGGAGCTATTTGCATTTTACAGGCCAGAGCGGTCACGGTTTACTTCACCGTCTCAGCTGAACTGCCAATACTGAGGCAGACGGAAAGCAGAATCATTGGGTTTTTACTGTGAATAAACTTTAGAATATTACCACTGACTGAGGCCTTTTTCAAATGGCTTGAGTTTTAATAATATTGTAGCCTGAAGATGGAGAGGAACGTGCTAAATTTGCATAATTTGACAAGTTGATTTGGGGCATTCATGTTCTGCAGCACATTTTGAACTTTTAAAAATCAAGTTTAAAATTTTTAAGGAAATATTTCATTAAATTATACATTAGACCTTTAAAAGAAATATGATGTGGATATTTTGAATCAGCTCTTATATCTGTTATAAAATAAAATAAAAATTAGTTATTTTAGTACACCAAGTTAAACTAAAAGAGAAATGAGAAAATAAATAATTTTTTTATATTTAATTTTCATTTTAGTGAAAATTTTCATAATTTTGTTGTGTTTTAATAATTTTTTTTAATTGTTATTTCTGTTTTGATAGATTTGTTTTAATTTGTTATTTTAGTTCATCAAATTAAACTGTTAAAATGGGAAATAATTGCTACTACCTAATTTTTTTTTACATTATTTTATTTCAGTTAACATTTATTTTATTTCAGGTAACGTTTTTTATGATTTTCATTTTATTTTAAGTTTTAGATTTTGTTAACTCTAACAACCCTTCCTCCAATGTGAAATTAAAGATTATTTCATTTTATTATGCATGTTTTAAAATTATCCCAACAGATAATTAAAATTATCAAAAATATTGAGTTGACTTGTATAATACACATTTTATGTATAAGACACAAAATGTAACAACAATACACCCAATGTCAACAGAGTACAGACAGGGAAAAAATGGTTAACAATAATTTGAAAAAAGAGAAAAAAAAAAAAAAGCTTCTCATTGTGGAAGTTGGTGCAGTATCTGCGGACTGAAATAAACATCTACTCCAAGTAGTGAAATTATGTACATGATCCCTATGTTCACTTAATTATGATATCATTGTCATGAAAGAAGAAAACAATTCAATTATATTTCCATCTTTTCAATATTGCATCCAGTATGATGAGGACATGATAAATGTGCTGCATAGAATGACCCATTTACGTTAGATTGTAGTGCTTGTAGTTGTTGCAGCATGATGAGAATTAATTTCTGTAATGGGGTGTAGGGTGGTGGCGGCTTTGGAAAAAGGACAGATGAGACTCAAGGCATCAAAAATCTCCTTCACCCTCCCTTTAGGAAAAATAAGAGGTGAGCGTAAGCAGCACAGCCGACGTTTCACATCACAAATTCATTAAACACAATCAAAATGGTATCTGACTGGCAATAAATGAGTTTCCACTTCAAGCTTTTATTTCCATTCCAGTACAGTACATAATGGTGTAGTTTTGTATGATATTGTGGCACCTTTTTACTTTATGTGTTATATAAAGCTTTATTGCATTCTACATATGTGTTTTGTGAAAGGCATCTGTGAGGGAGAGAGTGTGTATGTGCTTTACTTTCATCATAAAATAAAATGATCACGTGATCTGTAGTTTTTATCATTTTGCTTACTATATTTCTTAGTCTGGCCAGTGTTGTTGTGGGTTTTGGTTATTCTTCTGTTGTAACAAAAATCATTTAGCAAAGTGATAAGGGCATGTTATGTGGTCTAGAGCTGCCTGGAACTACATTAACTTTGTGTTCCCCTGAAAGTAATTGCACACCTTAGAACGTTCGTCATCCAATCAGATTCAAGCATTCAGTGAAATGGTTAATTGATTCTGCAGCCCTACTTGGTGAGCAGAAGATATTTATTATACTTAAAAAAACATATCAAATCCCAAACCTTTTATTCCAAACTGATAAATATATTTAGACATTTAAGTTATTAATATTATATAAGATATTTAAAAAGAATGCAAACTCCTATAATAGTGATTAAACAATGTTCCAATATTGCAAAGTTTTCATTTAAGTCACATATTTTATTTCATAGTTTTAATGTCTTTGCAGTTGATCTAAAATGTGGAAAATTATGTTGAATAATAAAGAATGAGCATGTGTGTCCATATTTGAACAGTTGCAATTAGAGTAATGCTTCCTTATTATTACTACTACTACTACTACTGCTTATTTTATAAAAATATAAAACAAATTACAAAAAAATGCACACACTCACTTATTCGTGTTTAAAATACAAATGTCTAATGTGAAAATGGAAGTCTAATAATAAACTGAGCAGGTGTGTCCAATCTTTTGATCAGTTGTGGAATGTGAGTAAGAGGTGAACCTCTGTTAAACCTCATAGCTAGTGGGCTTTATTCCAGCTGTGTTTCTAAAGCAGTAATCACCCTGTAAGAGTGCTGTGTACAAATGAGCTTAAAATTACATAATCTCCTTTATTAAATTCAGATCTCCGCTCTGCAAAGTGCATGAAAGTTAAGCTAATAAAAATTAGCATTGCTTTTCCCAACCTTTAATAGACGCCACAGGACTGGTTTCAGATCAGCATCATCCTGGTAACCTTTAGCATTTGTGCTGTGACTCCACTATGCCCAGCTGTTTACCTTGAGTGTATGCGCTGTGTGTATCGCCTCTTTGTGTGTTAGATCTTGTGTGTGGAGTGCAGGCCTGGGGAGCAGAAGGCAATGAAACCTTAATTACATCCTCCCTTATCTTGCTTCCTTCTCTCTCATCCTCTGAAGCTGTGGACTATCAGCACTTTGAATTAGAGTCCTCTGCACACCGCCGCCTCCGCCTCACCTGTGGATAAACAGCATTAGGGAGCCATTGTTTGAGAAGCATGCACTTCGTCTAAACAATATGCAACCTTCTGCACCACCACATTTTATCACTCATGTACGTTCCTTCTTCTGCTGTTATCTTGGGATGTTTCATTAGCCATCTAATAATGACACCAAAACTGATTCTTACAGAGGAGTATGAACAATCTGAAAAGGGGGAGGGGATGTTGTAAAGCTTATCAGATTGGATTATGAATATTAATGACAAATTGGTGTTTTATGTGACGAGCAAAGTGCTTCTTTTTATTATTGCATATCAAACAAGAAAATCTTAAAATAAAATAATTATTTCTTTATAATGCCTTTATAATGTTTATATATTCATATATGTAAGATATATATATATATATATATATATATATATATATATATATATATATATATATATATATATATATATATATATATATATATATTGTACATTGCTAAAAGTTTGGAATGTTTCTGAAAGGAGTCTCTTATTTTCACCAAGACTGCATGTATTTGATCAAAAATACAGCAGTGATATTGTACTAGTTTTTTCACGGTACCAAAATGTCAGTATTCGGTACTGATACCAGTGAAAATCCACGGTTCTCGGTACCAATTTCGGTACCAAAGCAAAACACAAAAATATGCTAAAAAAAATTATCACTAAGAATAAAACCAATGCCATTCTTTAAACTTATTTACAACTAAAGGAGTACTTCCACAGATTTGTTGTGTGTCTCAATTCAAACTACGCTGATGAATTGAATAGATTGCCTAATTATTAATGTGTAGTGGTTAAAAGAAATCCACAGATTGTCTGGGCCTTTTAATGTGACCTTTTGTAGTTTTGATGTTTAGCCAAGATCAGTACTCAGAGCTTATTAATTTTAGATAAAAAAAGCAGTCTGCACACATTTTATATTATTTATTTATTTCGGTATGACCATTCACTGTTACAGCACTATTTGAATTAACATTGTTTGAGTGGTGTATGCTATTGTGGTAGTATTTATTTCATAATTAGCTTTGATAATGTATAAGTAGGTGGTTTTTGGCAAAAATGAGCTGCTGTGCTTCCCGGTGATAGTGAAACTCTGGCTTCAAAAAATCTTGTAGCAAAAAGCATGTTTTATTGAATCAAGTTCTCATTCTGCTCTTAACTGAACTTTAGTCCGTGTTCCCAGGATTCAGGTCTCCAAAGTGCAGGACCCAGCAGAATTTACTGTAGTCAGTCATGAATGCATTATTCAGGATCAGCGCAAATCCCTCAACATGACCCGACGAGGGAGTACTGGGTGAAGATCTGCTGCAGCTCAGCCGAACATCTATCTGTCTGTCCATCCGTCCATCTGTCCACCATGTATTGATCGTTCTCTCTATCATATCTAGCTATTAAGTTAGCTACGTATCTATCTTTATTCGATTTTAATTCTACTTCCTTACATTCAGTTTGAAATGTACTGTAACTCTACAAATAATTGATTTGGAAATATTTTTCATTCTCAGTTCAGTTCTGAATTGCACCTGCCAGTGCATTTGAAGATTAGCAGAAACTCATCCGTGAGATAGCTCTTCTTCAGCTGTTCTTTTCTCAGACTCCAAAGAATCTTAAAGGGGTCAAATGATGCTATTTCTTTTTTTCATTTTCTTATGTAGCTATTATGTAGCTATTTGTGCATGTATAAGATCTGCAGAGTTACAAAGCTTAAAGTCTCCCACAAAATAATTTATTCTATCTAAAAGTGAAGGATGATCCAGACCGGGCTAAAATGGCTCATTCAAGCATGCCTCCACGTCTATGTCAAATTGTGGAAATATTTGCATAATGCCACCCAAATGTTGACACAAAGAAAGAAGGCGTGGTTTCAGTAACTGGAGTTAGTGTTGATGCAGTCATGTCAGGGTGACGTTGTGTGTTTCTGTGCAAAAGCAAAAGCACTTTATTTGGTCTTCTGAAAGTAGATGCAATGAGGAATCATTGCTTAATATTGATTTACAACAGAACAGAACAGAACAAGCCAGATCTTTGAATCTGTGTAATGCATTTTATGGACAACCGTTTTGTAAACAGAGGAGAGTAGCCTAGAAGGCTGGCTGTGCAAAGGCTGTTTGTAAAAAATGTATGTTAAAAGCTGACACTCGCAATTATGGAAAGGGGTGTTACATTTCTGTACATTTCTGTTCAATGCACTGGGTCAGCTGGCCAATCAGAGCAGACTGTGCTTGTCAGAAGGAGGGGCTTAGGAAATTACTCATTTGAAAGAGGTGGGGCATAGAGGAACTACAATACTGTACAGTATTTGAAAAATAATATGTTTTTTGAACATTAAAGCATGGCAACATATTTTGTAACACCAAATAATTATCTTTAAAATTGCATCGTATGACCCCTTTAATAATCATAATGATATCTGATGTCTCCAGGTTCACTGTGCTCTGAAATATTCTCTTTGAAGAAGTTACCATGCAAAGTACCACCCTACGCTGTGGAGCAGCCTGCTTAACATGCTCCATGCAAGCCTGGCCCGATAATGAGGCAATGCAGTTCAGACTCACACATTTTCACTGTGGTCTTTAGATCCTATTAGCACTCTCCAGAGAATCTTTCCTCACGCAGGTTAGAGAGAGAAACCTGGCAGATGCAATCAAAGCCTTATTCTAATCACATAGCTGATTATAGCCATCATCTTCCGCCAACAGATTTGAGCCTTTCTGGGAAGTGTCTATCCTGGTGGGATAGTTTAGAGAACAATGCACACTGAGACATATGCATTTCCTTTTACCATCTTTCCTGTACACATGCATTACGTTATCATCAGTGTAACTCATTACCGTAGGCCCGTAACAGCTCTCTGGCCAATTACAGATGATTTCTGATAGTGTCTAGATTAAATGAACACGATTGTGATTGTGATTGTGCTTTGTGGATTGGTTTTCTGTGTGTCTGTAGAGTACATTTACATTTTATTTAACTTCACAGAATGTGCTTGTAGTGGTCAGTAATAGTGGCTCTTCAGATAGAAGGTATGCCTTTTTTTTTGCCAGATGAAATTGCAGGTCTGATTGCACAGAAAAATAAAAGCATCCATCTCATTCATGCTTGATATCAAGTGTCAATTACAAATGATGCAGGGCGAATCCGACATTTTAAAGAATAGTTCACCCAAAAATGTTATCACCCTAAAACCATCCAAAGTGTAGATGAGTTTATTTGTTCATGGGAATATATATTATATCACTTGCCCACCAATGGATCCTCTGTAGTGAATGGGTGCCGTCAGAATGACAGTCCAAACAGCTGATAAAAACATCACAATAATCCACAAGTAATCTGCACAGCTCCAGTCCATCAATTAGTGTCTTGTGAAGCCAAAAGCTCTGTGTTTGTAATAAACAAATTCATCATTAGGGCATTTTAACTTCAAAAGGTCACTCCTGACCAAAATACGAGTCCATGATTCATAATGATGCTTTCTCCTGTTGTCCTCACACATCCAAATCCCCCACAAATTAGTTAAGAATTGTTTTGAACTGTTTTATCTTATAAACAGTTCTTGATCTGTGCATATTCCTCTCCTGATTCAGACAAGATAATTTGTTCAATGGAGAAAGCAGCTTTATAAATAGAGGACTCGTATTTTATCCAGAAGCAACAGTTTGAAGTAAAAAAAATGTTTTATTAATAATGGGTTTGTTTTATACAAACATGCATCTTTTCACTTCACAAGACATTAAGTGATGGACTGCAGTTATATAGATTACTTGTGGATTATTGTAATATTTCTATTAGCTGTTTGGGCTCTCATTCTGACGGCACCCATTCACTGCAGAGGATCCATTGATGAGCAAGTGATGTAAAGCTATGTTTCTCTAAATCTGATGAAGAAACATTCTCATCTACATCTTGGATGCCCTGAGGGCGAGTATTTTCAGCAAGTTTTCATTTTGGTGCAAACTGTTCATTTAAAAAATAAACTGGTTTTCAAGGAGCATTTGCACTGAAAATGTCTCAGAGTTAAACAATCAAGAAAAATACAGTGGTTATTTTTTGGTGTAGCTTACCTGTAAGTGACACAGCATTTCGTTGTAACAGATAATGGTTTATTATTTTGTTTCCCCCTGATAATTTTCCCACACTAAAACTAGCTATTATTTAAGCATTTCATTTTAGCATAGAAATATCCTTATCAGTAATGATATATAAGTAATATTTCGTGAAGACCTGCTGTATTTTGCTTGGAGCTGTGCTGTTGTTCAATAAATTCAATTCCTGACATTATTGTGCCAGAGGATTATAATTTTAGACTCATTGAAGCAAATTAATGGGCTTACCATCTTTCACTACCTTGGCTCTTCTTTTTGTTAAGAAATGCATTTCATTTACTCCCAAATATGTTGGATGGCTTCCTCCAAAGACATTTTAAAGTAATAATTCCTCAAAAATATAAATTCCATCATTATTTCGCATGAAGCCATATGGAGAATTACATCTCCTCCTCCTCATACTTTCTCTGCCAAATCTCATTATTGTGTCAGTGCCAATACATAGAAATACAGCCTTTGTGTTTTGTTTCATTACTAATCATTAATCTCACCATAGATCTCTTACAGCATGACGTGCAGGTGTAATCCTGTAGAACCTCATATGAAACCTTGTAATAAGTTTTATATATTCTTTTACAATTCCAGTGAATGGCTGAATAAAAGGTTGATTTGTAAGACAAGATCGATTCGCTCAGTGTTCGAGTGCATGTATTGAAAATGAGCATCATTGAACTACTGCTGTGAAATAGGCTTCATAATGAAACGAGTTACTCGAACTCTAAAGGTGGTTTAACATCGTAAAGAAATAGCTCACCCATAAAATTAAAATTCTTGTCATCATTTGCTCACCCATCATCGTTCAAATCTGTGAGATCACAAAATGTCAAGAATATACTGAGAGAACTAAGAACATCGTCAGAACTGATGAGATTTGATGTGTGTGATACGACGCATATAAAGGTGCTATTTTTGATTTGAGATGAACAGTGAAGCTTTGCTTGAGTCTGTTGATCATACAAAACTATCATATGGCTTCAGAAGACTAGGACTTATATATGGCTTCAGAAGACTTATATACGTCTTATGTAAGTATGGTTAAATTTAGAATAACTATTTTCTATTTGAATATACAAACCGTATTTCGAAAAAGTTGGCAAACTGTAAAAAATTGTGAATAAAAACAGAACGCAATGATGTGGAAGTTTCAAAAAACAATATTTTATTCAGAATACAACACAGATGACATATCAAACATTTTAACTGATAAAATGTATCATTTTAAGGGAAAAATAAGTGGATTTTAAATTTTATGGCATCAACACATCTCTAAAAAGTTGGGACAATGCCATGTTTACCACTGTGTGGCATCCCCTCTTCTTTTTATAACAGTCTGACTTCATCTTGACTTCTGAGAGACACTGTCACTCTGAGACGCTCTTTTTATACCCAATCATGTTGCCAATTGACCTACTAAGTTGCAAATTGGTCCTCCAGTTGTTCCTTATATGTACATTTAACTTTTCTGGCCTCTTATTGCTACCTGTCCCAACTTTTTTGGAATGTGTAGCTTCGTGAAATCCAAAATGAGCTAATATTTGGGATGACTTTTCAAAATGTCTCACTTTCAACATTTGATATGTTATCTATATTCTATTGTGAATAAAATATAGGTTTATGAGATTTGTAAATTATTCCATTCTTTTTTTACTCACAATTTGTACAGTCTCCCAACCTTTTTGGAATCGGGTTTGTATTTTGAAATCTGAATTTTCAGAAGCAATCACTCAAGTTTCACATCAAGTTTATTTAGTTAGTTTTTATTTCTTTGACATTGTTTCATTGTTTTTCTAACCATATAAAATGTACTCTTTTCATCAATTTCTGTCAAATACCTCACAATATTCAGTTCATTAATACACCATTTTCAAACATTTACCAGTAATTTCAAATCATCATATAAAAAAAATAATGCAGAGCTTTTTTGAACCAGCATTTATAATTTCTGGAGCACTTTTGATTGTTTAGTTTATGGCATTTAATAAATCTGCATCCCAGTACCAATTTGTGTATTAGGAAATCATTCTAATATACTGATTTGCTCAATAAGCATTTATTATTATTATTATTATCAATGTTGAAAACAATTGCTGCTTGATATTTTTGTGGAAACTGTGAGGCATTTTATTTAAGGATTCTTCAGTGCAAAGAAATTTCTTATTACATTGTAAATGTATTTACTCTTGATCAATTTAATGTGTCATTACTGGAAAACAAAAGATTTGAATGGTATTGTAAATGATGACAGAACTTACATTTTCAGCAGAACTGAAAGGCACAGAATGAGGTCAGATATATTTATAATTACATTCTCTTTGTCTTGTTTATTAAATATGCTTGAAACACATTTATCTGGCTTAAAATTTCTTGCTGATTTGAGCCAAGCTTTATGATGGCAGATGTGTGAGCTAGTAAATCATTTCTCCAGCGCAGCAGCAGTTTGAGTGTGTTGTGTCCACAGCCGCAGAGCCTTGGTGAGTGAAGAGAGACTCAGACAGCAGACAACAGCTGCACCATCTGCTGCGGCTTTAATGACTACCTGTGACAGGGGAGACAGAGACAGATGGAGAGAGGGAAAAAAAAGCCAAACTGGACCCAAGAAAGGAGAAAGGGGAGGAGGGGGGCTAACAGAATGAAAATGAGAGGAGAGGATAAGATAAACTCATCATATGAATGTCAGCATAAAAATTGAGCCCTATTTACTGTCCTAATGCGTATTTTTGGTCTTGTTTTGCATGATTCATTGGTGCAAATTATTCAATATTTTCTATTGACAGCCTTTTAATAGGCCTTGTATTTATTTATTTATTTTAAAGCAACAAATATCGAAGACATTGACCTTGTACTTTTTGTTTGTATTATTATGTAAAGTACATATAAGTATATATATATATATATATATATATATATATATATATATATATATATATATATATATATATATATATATATATATATATGCATATAAGTATTTTATTTTTATTTTACAGACGGTCAGATGTTCTTCTTCCATTGCTGGAGAACATGTTCATCAGGTTTTTTTGCTCCAGTGTTGCTTTCAGAGAGACATTTTACTCACATTAGTATGCTGAAAAATACTATTTTAATAAGCATCAGACAAATAAAAACAGAAGCATTTTTTGACTTTTTTTGTGTGTGTTTTTTTACAATTTCAACAGCCAATCAAGGTTTTTTCTTTTTTTTTGTGAATGTACTGTGGTTGATCTGTGGATGTGTGATACTATGGCATCGATACTTATGCCTTCTTGACAGCATGAGGCACTTTCTGAAATGGTTGAGAGAGGACAGATTTGGCATTTAGGACTGGTAGTGGTGTAAATGAGAGTGTGAGATGTCCCTCGAGGGAGACGGTCCTTGGCCTGGGGAATCTAACATGTCTTGACACTGGACAGCACTCTCATCTTCATTAAGAGTTGGACTTGTGGATCTCATCGCAACAATTTGGGAGAATATGCAGTTTTATCACTCCAGACCGAGGAAATAAGCAGTATGCCCGAGCCTGGCCTGCATCCTGTTTCAAAGGAGATTTCGTGTTTACTTGACATTTGGAGTCAGATTTGAGCTCTGACTTTTCCTGGGAGATGAGGATGTGCACACTGTAGCGATACATTATTCAGAAGAGACGGCCGTGGTCATGCCTCATTGCATCACATTTCTATCACCATATTGTGAGCGGATTTTCATTTGTAACTCATGAGAAGTTATTTCAGACCCAAGGCAACCTTTTTAAAACAATGGCTGCTGGTGGGAATTGTTCTGGTTCTGGTGCTTTAAGTAAAGACTGAAGCTGTTCAACTGTTCTTGCTCATGAGATTGTAATCGTTGGATGTACAATAGATACAGACAGACAGACAAGTCTCAACTTTTGCAATAAATTCACCTTTTTCTGTGTCAGATCATTAAAACTGATGGCCTGGATCTTGAACCAGCAGGTCTGGGTTTGGGTCTCAGGGTCAGGGTTTGTTCTGGATCCGTGTCTCGGGTGGGCTGCACATCAGTCACAGTGTTTCACCATCAGACTGTCAGACTGTTAGCTTCAGGAGAAACTCCAGCAGCAGTTTAATATCATATAAATTAATCCGTATTTATTACTTCTTTTATCTGAAATCCATTGGCATAAAAATAGAATGCATTAAAATGGGTTATTAAAAATACAGTAAATAATTTCACAAATAATGATAGTATTACCCCAACTACTAGAACAACTACTACATATTACTAGAACAAAATATGATTTACATTAGTAGGTCAGAGACCTGTTTGATCACTGTTTGGACTGACATTGGACTGCTTAATCACAAGCTGCTTTTGATATAATGATCAGAAATGATTTAAACACCATGTTTGGTGTTGATGTGTTTTTATATTGAAATTAATTGTATGTGAAGGACATTTTGAAGAACCTGTCTCATTCATTCATTCATTCATTCATTCACTCAATGAATACATATAATTTAATATTTATTTATTTATTTATTTGTATTTCTTAAAGTTAGTAGGCTTTTATTAATGATTAGTACTGTATATACAATAGGTTTTAGGTGTTACATTAGTTCATGTTAGTTAATGTATTTACTAACATGAACGAACAATGACTAATATATTTATTACAGTATTAATTAATCTTCATTAATGTTACTTAATGAAAACTAATGTTAACTAATAAACCTTATTGTAACGTGTTATTATTGTTATTATTATTATTATTATTATTTATTAAATCGCCAGAAGGCTATATATTTACTTGGTAGTTTATTTTTTCGACAGTCAATATGCTTTATTTGATGTCACATTTATGCATTTATTTGTCAATATACTTTTGATTATATCAGTCTAAAAAGTAATACCCTGAAGGAGTGTGTTTGGAACTGAAATACCAGTTTTTTTTAAGCTTTGGCCATGTTTGCATGAGAATCTAACTCTTTAACAGTGTAAATAAGTCAGAATGCATGAAATAGCAATAGACCACCCCTTTAAAGGGGTGGCTGACTGCTTTTTTTTCTTGGCTTCATTGTGTTTATGTGGTGTAGTGTAACATGTCTGTGTGCTTCAGTTTTCATATATTTTATGTCTATTGTAAGCCGCTGTCTCCATTCTCATTTGAACAGCCAGTTGACTTGCTGTTTCTGTGATTCCACTCCCTCAGAAATAAGCAATGGGCTCAGATTGGTTAGCTGACCCAGTGTGTTGTGATTCATTAACCGCATACTGCACATTGTCTGGAATCTTCACGCCCATTACCACTGAAGTTCTCTGGTGTGATTACATAGAAGTTTGTTGGTGTTTGTACACGTTTATCTTATAAGTATGAAATAGCATTTATCTAATTGGCTACTAAAGCCAACAGCGTTGGCCTTTGTTAACATCCTTGATATAGCCAACAATAATGACAGAAAGTATACATGGAAAATACATTTCTAAATAATAAAAAATACAGGAACTAAATAAATCAGGAACTGTTTCAGTAAGAGTCTTCCAGCACTGATCTCATGGAACTGTATTCCAGAAAATGTGCAGCACAGAAAGCTACTTTAGGATTGTACAGTAATTGTTAGGGACAGAATTGAAAATAAATTTAACCCTAACCCTAACCAACATTACACACTAATGTTAAAAAAGTGAAATCTTAATCAAACATTACCGTCTACAGTAGACTGTAATGGTTTCTCTTGGTTCTTGGTTCTAAATAAATGCAACTTAAGGTACAGGTTGTAGGACCTGCTACTAGAGGGCTCACTACCAAAACAATTTCAATCACGTGGTTTGATGACGCTAAGAAGGAGCGTGGAATGATGGGATTCGTTGTCTTCTACCCAACCGCTGATGGCCATCAATCAGACGGAAAGATAAATCCTGAATTTAACGCGAGTTCAACGATTTGCACGAGTAGATTACATACAAAGTCAATGTAAAGACACGATCAGACTATGAATCAGACGCGTCCTCGCGCGGGTCTAGAGACACGATGCCCTGCATTTGGCGTGTATGCCCCATAATACTAATTTTGTTGATCGTTACAATAGCATACGTTTTCTGTAAAGATACGAATCAAAACAACTCACATGTCGAGTAAAACACAAGCGAGATCGGCATCTCTTTCTAGTGGAAGATGTGTCCTCGACACTGTTTTCATGTGGTTTCTACGTCAGTTAAGCCAGTAACAAAGGGCAACTTACGTCATTGACAGGTGACTGCACTGCCTCGTGACACTGTTTAAAATGGGAATTTTGTTGAAAACATTAGAGATATTGTTAGCAATCAGCTGGACAAAATATATAACACTAGCCTACTGGTTTTTGGATATTTTACTGCAAATATCTTACAAATTGTAACAAATTGTACCTATAAAATCCAGTGCGACTTATATATGCTTTTTTCCTCGTCATGACGTATTTTTGGACTTATGCGACTTATACTTAGGACTTATAGTCCGAAGAATACGGTATGCATTTATTATTTTTTATCAATAGTACAATTTATTTATTTATGCATTTTTTTGTTTGTTTGTAGGCTTTAGTGGACCTTTATTTATAGTCATCTTGCTTTAATTCATGTCTGGTTTATTTATTAGTAAGTAAATGTATTTATTTAATATCAGAAAACTGTTATTTATTCATTCATCCATTCATTATGTTTGACCATTGCAATTAGATTCAATGAACTAAACCTATTAAAAAACGGTTTCCATCTGGCTTATGTCTCTTATGGCAATTACATATTCAAGAGACCAAGAAGAATGAATGACACTCATTTTCCACAACATCTGCCCACATTTGTCCACTCATAAATCTCTTTCTCTCTGACTGAGATGTGATTGTTTGTCTTATAGAATCATCTGCACTCTGCAGCGCTGCTGTGCACAGGATCGTACGCTTCTAGATGGAGTATACGGTTCAGATAAATAGACAGGAGCTTTGTTATGAAGTGATTTATAAATGAAGAGGAGAATTTTAAAGTCTATTCTCTGACAAATCGGCAACCAGTGAAGGGATCTAAGAATTGAGTGATGTGTTCATGTTTACGACACTTTAAAAGAAGTCTGGCTGCGGCATTTTGGACAAGCTGAAGTCGTGCAATTTGAGATTTAGATAATACTGCAATATAAAGAATTGCAGTAATCTAGATGAGATGTAACACAAACGCATGAACAGCCATTTCTAGAGATTTTGGAGAGAGAAAGCGTTTAGAAGTCTCCTTATTTGAAATTGATCAATTCCTTTATTTGTAGGAATTGCAATTAAGATGACAAATCTTGGGCCTAGCTGGAACGAAAGAGGAAGGCAGGCCTTGAGTGAGCTAATGTTTATAGAGAGGATTCACAGTGTAATCAATCTACAAATAACACCTGTGATATTGGATATGGATGCAGCTGTGTTTTCATTTGCGAAAGGTTGGCTCTCCTTGTTGTTCATTAAAACTGGCTTACACGGCATTAAGGCGCCACCAAATAGAGCAGCAACATTGATTTATTGTGTTGATTTATAAGTGTTTTTGTGTGTTTTTGACTTCCTTTGTTTCATTTGTTGCCTCTACATCCCAACGGATCAGATGGCTCTTATCTTAAGATCACAGAAAGCTCTCTCTCATGTGTTCATCAGAGAAGTGAATGATAAAATTAAAAAGCAAAGGTGAGATGTTTTTTTGAAGCAGGTGCATGCTGACAGATCTTTCTGCAGAGAAGTGTAAGTGTTTTTTTGTTTGTTAGTGTTTTTTTGTTTTTTTTTCTGTTGAGCTGAAATTAATATGCCACTTTCAGTCCATGGATAGCTCATGTATTAACAGCGCTTCAGGTTCTTATGCAGTCAAGCGAAAAAAATTGCCATAATGCAACATTATCCTCAGACTCAGTATGAGTTATGAGGTATGTGTGTGTATACAGCTCACAAAAGTAAAAAAAATAAAAATTATAAATTAAATATTTGTAAAATAATATTTGTTTGTGTGTTTTATTTTTCTGTAATAATTGTTTATTATGATTATGTTATTTATTTCTATTCTATAATTATAAAACATTGAATTTATTCCAAGTTTAAAATATAATATTTTATATAATATTAATATATTACAGTTATGATTATTGATAACAAATGAAAGTCAAAACATATGTTTATATCATCTCAATGATACTAAAATAATTAAAATAACACTGGAGCCAACCTTTTTTTATTTTAAATATTAACAAGATTGGGAAATAAATCTGAACCTTCGTCTCAGTGATAAAATGCAAACACAGTTCAGTTACAGGTTTTCACTGTTAAAATGATAAGCTTCACATTTCATTTTTTTAAAATGGAGTCAAAAGTATTAATATCAATTAAAAAAATTATTGTCAATCAAATTTTGTATTAATTAAATAACATATAATATATGGAAACTTGCAGCCCTCTTATTTATTCAGTGAAATCATAGCCTTTTGCAGTTTAATCGTCACATTAAACTGTATCGCAATTATGGTCCCAAAATGTAATTAGAGTTTTTATGGACTTAAATTTGATGCAACTAAATTTAAGACTTTTTAAGCGCCGGTCAACTTTCCAAATTTTAAAGAATGCCATTATCACTCACTGAAAGTATCATCTGTCTGCCTGCCGTTCTCTGCTTTCTTCACTGCAAGCATGATCGAACATCTGAACGTAGCAACAGGTGGCATATAGGACCCAAAAATCTCTTCATAGCTGACCTTGATGTACTTGATATAAATTTGACTTTGTTAGAAAATAGCATCAGGCATTTATTTATTGCATCGTGTCAAAAGGCTTTGTAGTCTGGATTCGGACCGGAGTCCACCAGTGTGCGATCCCTGCTCTATACTATCGACCTCACCGCAGCTTTAACAAGTCCACCACTAACTGAAGACAAATAGCCAAACTCAAGAGTTTAGTTTATCCTGCGTCATTATTTTTTGCAAGGTGTGGAGAAGCAGACATGCTGACACGAACACAACTTAAGAATCTGAGTCACAGATCAAACTCACACCGTCTCTAATTAAAACACTATAGCGGCAGATGGAGCTTCCCAGAGAAATTCTGTTGCACGTCTTTGTCAAATTAAATGTGCCACTTTTTTGCTCTAGCTCAAAATGTAAATAAGCAAACGCTGCATATGGTGAAACATACAAGATTTATATAAAATATGCAAACTATCAAAAAAGCTTGAAGTAATGACTAAATACAGCCTTGTTAATAGAAAGTTGTCATGACTGCAGCTTTAGCTGGGATATATGAAATACATCATGCAATACAAAAAATGTGTCCGACTATACATTTTGTGATACTGCATAATGACAAGCTTATTATTCATTTACTATTAATAACTGTAAAGACGTATTTGAAAAACTACTAAAATTGACAAAACACAACCAAATTACTAAACCCAAAAAGATGTGGTGTGGTTGAGGATTTGAGAAATGGATTTCCTCAGAAAAAAGAATGAAGCACTTTATTCAGCAGAGATCATAAACATGAGTAAGTCTCTTTTTATTTATTTGTACTAGTTTTCACATAAAGTGTAAACATTTTACTAGTTAGACTTTTTCCAAAGACTTTTTCCAAACTATAATTCCTGACTAAACGTATAATCAAGTGAAACATTATGAAGTTTCAATAACAATATACAATACTATACCATTCAAAAGCTTGATGTAAATGATATAAATGTGACAAATAGAGATAACTCTAACAAATGTAAAAACAATGCAGTTCTTTCGATTTATTCCCCCTAAAAAAACCTGAAAAATATTATCAGCTCTTTTCAACATTAATAATAATAATAATAATGATGATGATAATAAATGGGGTTTATTTGGTAGAAAATAAGATTGTTAAAAGGATTTCTGAAGGATTGTGTGACTGAAGTAAGGATGCCAAAAAAATTGTTTGAAAGTAAGCTTTGATTGTTTTGATTGAACTGCTCCCCCAAGTGGATATTAAATTATGTTGTGGGATAATTACATATATTCTTAATAAACTACAAACATAAAATTATATACTTTTATTTTGTTCTCACATTCTTTCTTGTAACTCCTCCCTCACAGTGGCACAGTTGAATGGGAGGCTCATTATGCAGCTCATTATGCAGGCCTTTGTCTTCTCAGGTGTAAATCACAATGATATTCATGATAGTTGACGCCTACTCGCATATGACTTTTACCAACAAAAAGTGTTTTAGAAAATTTAAATCAATATATTGTTTTCTGTGAATGAGTAAACAAGATGATTTTCACATCATTCAGAAATAAAAATTCTAGGCTACAAGCTCCAGTTCTCAACTTTTCCGGCAACCAATTTTATGTATGTGTTTTATTGCCTTATTCAAGTGATTTAACATTTTTAGTTTTTCACTAACCATGCATAACATTTTTTTTTCTCAAAAATACAATCATGTACATGCATGCCTTTCACATATTATTATAGCCCAGTTTGTGCTGATTACAGTGAGATTAGACTTTACCCATTTAGATATTTATAAGAAACTGAAAAAAGCACAAATGTCAGGGCATGACAAAACTTCTCAAGGCCCCAAAAATACCCTTAGACTCCAGAGGGTTAACTAAAATTAAAAATGGAAAATATAAACATAAAAAAATGTATCATGCAAAATATCAATAAAAACTATAGTAGGATCTTAATGATACTAAAATAACATTATGATATAATTGTTTTATTAATATTTTGAATTAGTCTTTATTCATATATATTCTGTTTTCATATTAATTTAAAAAATAATTAATAATTGTGTTGTGTTTTTGTCATTTTAGTTTCACATTTAATTTCACATAGGACTACCAGTTTTCTACCAAAGTTAACATACAGCATATCAAATAATGCTGTAAATAAAAATCTGAAAAGAAAGATGCTTCAAAAAATATTTGAACGTGCAGGAATTAATCCAACCACCCCTATAGATTTAAGTTTCACTTTCTATAGTCTGTGATCGATAGAGGAGCATCTCGGTGGCAGGGATTTAAATCTTTAACGGGGTCGTATGACGTTGCTCAAAATAACATTATTTGGTGTAATGCAATGTGTTTACATGGTTTAAGGTTAAAAAAACACATTATTCTCCACATACTGTACATCATTGTTTCACCTCTAACGCATTGATTTTCACAAAGCTCAACAGTCTGAAAAGCGAGGTGTGTTCTGATTGGCCGAATGCCTCAAGGGTGTGATGGAAATGTTACGCCCCTTACTATACTGTGATGCCGTCTCCCAGCACGATGAGACCAAGCCAATAAAACCCATTACAAACAAGGCATTTGTTGCATCCAGTGGGGACATAATTACTGATTATAAATACTGTCTTTTTACGCATTGAGTTGCGTATCATGCTGCATAAACATAAAACCATGTCTGCTTTTTTAATCGGATAACGGCAAACAATAAGCTCTAACAGTTAATCTACACTTCTCAAAACTTTCGTTTGAGTCAGCAGTGATAAATCCTTTACATACGAAAATGTATGTATGTAGGTATGTATATATTTACACGTTCTATCAATTGTGACCCATATCCAATTCATCTTTTTACACTTGCCATACCATCTGAAACATCGCGCATGCATTGTTGTCATTTATCGCCTCCACATGTGCTTCCTCCTGAGAATGTGTCCTGTGCTGACAAAACAAGTCGCAATGATCATATAAACGTGCACATCAACCCGATCACTTTATTTAGGGTTCATGTAAACTCTACATTCAGATTCATCAATCGGAATAAATTCAGTGTGTTTGTTTTCCTCCCCATGTGCTCCAAGGGACCTTAAGGAAGTAGATTCAACATCAGTTCAGGAAACACTAGTCTATTGTATGTAGCTCAGCTTGCACAATTTAGAGCCTTTCAGGTGCTTTTTGTCCACAAGCTCTTTAGCTATGGAGGCTAATGGTATTAGAGTGCTCCTCACCAAAGGCTTAAAGTGGCTAGGAGTCACTGAAGTTATGTGCATACAGTGCCTTCTGCTTGCTTCAGCATACTGTACCTGCTGCTGCGGTTCATCCCAGTGCATTTCCAAGCAGATGACTGTCTTTAATGTCTTTAATGATTTATTTGCGGCTTGAGCTGTGTGTGCTGCTCTCACACCTAGTGTGCAGCAGCATATGTCCTGGAAAGCTCTGCGCCGGCTGAGGCTTCAGGCCGTTTACCTTCAGTTGAGCTCAGCCGAATGGACGGAAGCTCCTCTCCTGCAAGCTTTTAATGTATTCATTATGTGTTGTATGTTAATCCCATGGCACGGAAGATTGGCTGAGAAGACTGCAAGCGTTTGCCAAGCAGAATATGGGAGGGTTCAGGAGGAAGTGAACGATGAAATTAAATAAAAACAGAGCTCTTTGAATGGAGCTTGGCCAATGATAGCATTGTCTGTGTTGCTTTAGCATCCAGTTTAGGTTGTTTCATCATCATGAAAAGAATTACTGCTGTCATGAAAATAAAAAGTTATATTTTGTGAATAAGACAATGGGGGTTATCTAAAGAAATGATTTTGATTTGTTGTTAGTCTCACAGTTAGTTGAGCATAGTGTGTTTGATTCACTGAGATAATCAAATAAAAGAACTAAAAGATTCAACATAATCAGAGTCATTTGTTCCACAATTACACTACACTGGTTGCAGAGTATATTTTTCATTCACTAAGAAGTGATCTGAATGATCAGAATCTTTCAACTGGGAGTTAAATAACGTTGTATGCTTTGATTCAGTAAATACTGACTCATAAGAGTCATTTGTTCAGGAACTGGTCTATGATGGTTGCACTCTATGCTTTGAATCTCTAATAATAATCAATTGATATAAGAGACTTCCATTCAGAAATCGGACTACACTAGGTATCTTTTGATTGACTGAAAATAACTTAATCATAAGAATCTTTTATTTGGAAATTGGAAAGCACCGGTTTTGTGCATGCTTTAAATTACTGATAAAAAAAAAAAAAAAATGGTTCACTGGTTGCTTTGTAAGTTTTCGATTGACAAATGAACCCCAAAAACTAATCATCAGTCTTTGGTTAACTGTCTACACTGGTTGCTTTGTATGTTTTTGAATCACTAAAAATAATGAATTCAGAGTCATTCGTTCTCTAATCAAAATACACTGATTTGAGCTATATTTGTTTAAGGTTCCCAATTTAAATAGTTTTTTCCACAGAAATAAAGTGTTGCAACTGTGGAGTGAATTCACCCTTTGTGTGTTGAGAAGGATGAGGCCATTCCTCTGTTTGCAATAACAATAACATTATTGCTGCTTTTCTGGCATGCTTTAGGCACATTTTTGCATCATGCTGATCCATTTTGCTTCCCAATTTTCACTTCTCTCCATCTAAAACCAATATGTACACCAACACAAAGCACTTTGTGTGATTTGTGGCTGATCTCAGAAGTCCTGTTGTGTTGTGCTGTGATTTGCACTTTATCTATAAAACTGTGGGAATAATCAGACAACTGTCTGTCAGTGCAGGCATGACAATGAATCTTGATGCCTGTGTTAACTTTATATTTATGGCATATTCCTGTTGGTACATTTTGATTTTTTTTCTCCATAATGATAATGATGATGATGATGATTATTGGGTAAACATAAGTATATACTAAATATTTTTATATCTAATTTTATTTATTAAAATAATGTAATAACATTGAAATATTATTTAAAAAATTCTATATTAATATCTTTTAAAGTTAGTAATTTATTAATGTAATGAAAATCAGGATTTTCAAATAGTGGTACTTTTTCAAAAATAAATATTAAGAATAATGATTAAAATATTGATTAAAACGCAAAATGTATTCAAAATACAAATCATTCTAAATGTCTTTATTGCCATTTAAGCTGTCCTTGCTGAATACAAGTATTAATTTATTTTAAAAACTTTTGAATGGTAGTGTGTATAACCCTATAGAAGTGAAGTACTTGCAGCTGCTAGTGGAAACAAACTCGTCCAACAATAAACAGCAGCAGCTTCACCAGAGTGCTGTATCAGTTTATGTTTCGTTGCACATAGATGAATGATGAAGGTTGCCAGGTGCTCATCAGTAATTGGCAGAACCTTTAGGTAAACATATGGTCCTGTCTGTGTTCAGATGCTTCTGCGTACCTGACTAATTTACATGTTCAGCAATTGGTTGAATTTCATTTTGTACTGGGAATCTTTAGTATAGTCTACTCAAGGCAATGCTCACTTGCTCTAATCTCATAGATATAGAAGTTTGAGAGGCGATGGATAAACTTCTCATTTACAAAATGTGTTCTAATCTCCATTCTTCCCCTAAAAATTACATGGAATTTACCAGAAGTATGTAGCAAAGAAATTAATTGATATGGCCTTGTGTTTCAGCAGAGTCTAATACATAGTGTTTGTTCAGAGTTTAATGGTTTTCCATTCATTGGTGCTCCTGGAGGAGAGTCTCCGAGTCCTGCTGCCCTTCAGCAAGATAACAAGACCAGCAATGTGCCAATATGATAGCATGATAAACTAAAACAGCATCAGCAATCTCACTTAAAACAAAGGCCAACCGCTTGCGCTTTACGTCCAAACAGTCTGATTGACATGCTAACATTAGCACATGCTCATCATTTACATATTCCAGCTTCAGGGACTGAACTAAATTGGGCTTTTGTGAGCACCAGGCAAGAAAAAAAAAAAGAATCAATCAGACGATTAAATGAGTGCAGCTACATTAAGCTGAGTGAAAAGTTTTGATAGATTGCAGCAAAGCGAGGAAGCCAAATAAGCTCATAAAATGTGCATTAATGTTATATTATTCCATACAGTGGGGATTTGTTATAGAGGCAGTGTTCATTTAATGAGCTTCCTAATCAACATTAACACATGACTTTTGTCAGATCTTTTTTTTTTAAGCAGCACTGTGGTTTATAAAAAATAATAATAATAAAAAAAGGTAAATGCATCTTTTTATATGACAATTCAGACTTTGCAAAATTGTGAGAAGAAATATAGTTAAATATCTCACAATGCTGACTTTTTTCTTACATCTTGTAATTCAGTTTTTTCACCACAGAATAAAAAATGTAATTGTGATTTTTTTTCAATTGTTAGTATATACCTCTATATTTTGACTGCTGTTGTTTAGTATTTTAAGTATATAACTATATTATTATTAGTAGTAGTAGTAGTAGTAGTAGTAGTTTTTAGAATAAATTAAAATGTGTAGTTTATTTTGCTTTATTACATAGAAAAAATTTGTAAAATATAATTGTATAGAGAAATTTAGATATTATTTAGACAGTATTAAAAAATATATTTTTAAGTCTAAAGTAAATCTAGGAAAAAGTTAATAGAAAAGTCTAAAATTTAATTATTAACATTTACCGTTCAAGGTTTAACCTTAGTCCCAGGCTAAAATGCATGTAAACTGAAAGAAACTTCAGACTGATCTTAAAATATGTCAGATTCATTGTTTTGTCTCAAGATGCACACCAGTGATAATTTTATCTAAGGCATATTTCTAAACACTAATTAGATGGCCCAATCCTGGTTTAATTTAAACCCTGTCTGTGAAACCGGGCCACCATGAATGTTTCTAAAATTATTTTTTATTATTTTAGCTATGCTCAGCTATAAATATTTTGTTGACTTAAAATGTGTTTTCAGTGCAATTTCTATAAAAAAAATTCACAACTTTAACATGCTAGTGAACTGAAACAATTTAGCTTGCTGACAAGGCAACAGTTCTCCATTTATATTAGTTTAACTTGATGTACTAAACAAACCTAAAACCTAAATAAAAAATGATTATAAAAAAACGATACATATATTAAAAAATAAAAATAAAAAAATAAATGACAAAGCAAACAATAAAATTAATAAAACTTTAGAAAAAAAAGTTATTTTTTTTTTAAATCAGTTTATATATATATATATAGATAGATAGATAGATAGATAGATAGATAGATAGATAGATAGATAGATAGATAGATAGATAGATAGATAGATAGATAAACTGATTTAAAAATGTTACTATATATATATAACTGATTCAGAATGTGAATAAAAACTGCCTGGTCTTTATCTTTGTTTCAAGATTAGATTAACTCCAAAATTCAAAAGTAATGACAAGGAAATTGCTAAAAATGTTGCAAATTTAATGTAAATTCATTAGTCGAAACAGGGAAATGTATAACGGATTTCATTCTTTAAATTCATGAGTCGGTCTGCTGTTTGTTCATCTATAACAGGAGAGTTTGTGCTGAACAGATGTATTTGAGCAGGTAATATTTTGGCTATGAGATTTGCATATAAAGAGCTCTGTGTGTGTGTGTTTGTGTGTGTGTGTGTGTGTGTGTGTGTGTGTGTTGGTTCTCAAGGCTGCAGGCCGTGTTGACTGCTCTCTTCGTATGCTTTACAAAAACTGCTGTTTTGGCTCCGATGAGCTGATGTGTTTTACATAGAGATAGAAAGAAGAAGTCAAATCAAGGTTGTGATCTCTGTTCTCTAGGTTCAATAATACAATGCAAAATGATTTGAGTCTGTGAAGCTGAGAGGAATGGAAGCACTGGTGAAGATTACTGCAGTTAGGAAACCATTCGCTGATCTGCTTGGAGAACGTCCTGACAGAGAGATAACCGTGTGATCGGAGAGGGCAGATCAGACAGGAGCTCACAGCTGATTCTGTTTGAGAACTTGACTCAATACACTAATAATACTGTAAGCTTCAAAACACTGCATATACTTACAGTTACATCAAAACAAAAGGTTATGATAATATGTAAAGCTTTTATAATATTTCATAGCAAAAAAGGATACTCGATGAGAAAATATAGAATGGTAGTCTGCAGGGTTTTTTTAATAAGCTAAAACTATAAATAAAAAAACACCTCAATTATTGCCACTTGAAATAAAATATACAAAAAAATATACATTTTATTTCAGCTAGTTGACAGCATTTCTTATTTTTATTTATTTTAACGTATATATAGTTTAGTTTTTCTTTTAAGAATATTAAATGTAATTAGATTTTAACTTTAAAAAAAAATGTTTTTTTTTTTTTTTGTCCCTTACATTTGCAGCAAAATATACGACATCAACTTGTTAATATGTTCAAAAGACTGAAGCTTTTCAGTATGTTAAGAGAAACTTACTAAAATGTAGCTAAAATTAAAATAAATCTAAAACTAATGCTATCATTAGTTATCATATCATATTATTTAAATATTACTAAAATAATACTTAACTGACACTGGCTTACCATCGAAAGATAAAAAACACATTTTTGAACCAAAATGACTAACTGGTAATGAAATAAATGAAAACTAGAACTTAAATATATATATTTATATATACCAGTCAGTTTCATATGCTTATATATATATATATATATATATATATATATATAAATGACAAAAACACAACAAATGTCTTACTAAAATCACTAATTAATTTAAAAATATCAATAAACTATCAACGATTCTTAAAACAATGACAGGATTTTACATTAGTTCTAGAGGTGGAGCAAGTATTTACATTTTGGTTATTGGGATAAAATATTTGTATTTAGAATTAAGCGTACATTGCTTTTTAAAGATTTAGGGTCAGTGCATCATGTGACACTGAAGACTTGAAATGATGCTGAAAATCACAGAAATAAGTTATTGAAATAGAAAACATTTTAGATTGTAATAAAAAATATTTTGATCAAATAAATGCAGCCTTAGCGAGCAAAAGAGAGTTCTTTTCTCACTTTTGATTTCAGTTTTTTCGCTCTTTTATTGACTGCTAATTTCTCTGTTCTGCTTGACAGATCCTGCACTTCACGAGCGAAAAAGACTCATGTCATCAGAAATTATACAGCACATGGAGAGTGACTTTTATGAGTTTGAGATGAACTGCGGTCTGCTGCTGCTTCAGACAGGTCGGTTCTGCCTGAGAAATAATGCCGCACATTACCCATAATGACTGCCATAGGAAGGGCTGGTGACAGGCTTCACTCCTACACACTTCTTTCAGTTTTTAGTCTTTGGCCCGGGTTTCCTGATAAGATTACAAAACAGGCTCTGGGGATCTTAAGATCAAGTTCATTATGTTGAGATGGATCCAGCACCTGTTTCCCAAAGCAGCGCGTGGATCGCCTGTTAAACAGAGCTGAAGTGTGCTGTTATGGAAGCTGTCGAGCCAAAACATTTGCCAGTATCTTCAATAGTTTCTCTCCAACACGAAAATACTGGCAGATGGGAAATGCATGTTATCTAGTTCCTACTGCATAAATGTATATGTACGTTTGGAAAAACATGGTTTCAGAAATGTTTAAATGAAAGTGAACCACGAGCTCACACGATGTCACGGTCTTACGCTGCCTGAAGGAATACGGAGTCGAGGATAAACGGAATAAGGTTTTTAATATATCCAACACAGGGGATATCCAACATGGAGCACAGAGGTAGACACACGCAAGTAGCAAGTGGTGAATGAAGACCCGACAAAACAGAACTGAAAGGACAAGGCTTAAGTACAAAGGATAATTGGGGAAACACAGGTGGATGGAATCATTAAATTAACAGGGACATGGAACACATGAGGAAGATAATAGACACACCTGGGAACTAATCACGGAAGACAGAAACTGGGTCACTGGGGCAAAAACATTAAATGAGTCCAGGTGTGTGACAGTACTCCCCCCTCCCGGTAGGTGCGTCCTCGCACCGTAGAAACAACAGAGGGAGGCGTGGGTGGGAACTTGGGAGGAGGTTCCGGTGGAGGACGGACTCCCAGGAGGGGGCCAGCAGACAGTGACCACAGAAGGAGGAGCCAGGGAGGAGACGACGGAGGGAGGAGCCAGGGAGGAGACAGGAGCAGGAGGAGCCAGATGGTCCACCAGAGACCAGCCAGGACGGAGATCCAAGGTGGAGTCGCCGGCGGGAGGAGCCATGGTGAAGGAAGGGTCGACGACACCAGGGGGCCGACAGGCGGAGACTGCACCGATGGGTGAGGAGCCCAAGATGGAGCAGCACAGCCGCAGAGCCAGGGGGACGTCGAGGTTCCGGAGGGCCTAGGTGGAGCAGAAGGCTCAGGCGACCAAGGCGGAGGCAGGGTCCTGGCAGACCGCTGTGGAGCCGGAGCGACCGAGGATGGAGGTGGAACCGGAGGGAAGGAGGAGCCTGACAGAGCCGGAGGGATGGAGTGACGAGGTGGAACCAGAGGAGTGGAGTCCCGAGGCGGCGGATGGTCGACGACTGACCAAGGTGGAGCCGGAGGGACGAGGGAGCCCGGTGGAGCAGGTGGGATGACAGGCCACGGTGGAGACGAGGGAGCTAAGAGCCAAGGCGGAGCCACTGGGTCGAAGGACCGAGGAGGAGTCCAGGGCTCGGAGGCTGGAGGCGGAGACAGGGCCTTAACACGCCAAGGCGGAGCTGGAGACTGGCAGTCCAGCGGCGAACCACCGCGCCCCGATGGCGCGGACTGAGGGTGAGCTGCGGGACTGACTGGCACCAGCAGGGATGGCGAGGAACTGGCTGGTCTAGGAGGAGGAGAGAGGAGAAGGATGGGAGGAAGGACAGGAGGATCAGGACTGGATGGAACCAGCGAAGGAGTAGAGGGACCAGCAGGTTTGGGAGGAGGCGGGAGAGGGAGGCTGGGAGGGAATACAGGAGACACAGAAGGTTCAGGGCTGGGCGGAACCAGCGGAGACACAGAAGATTCAGAGCTGGGCGGAACCAGCGGAGAAACAGAAGATTCAGAGCTGGGCGGAACCAGCGGAGAAACAGAAGATTCAGGGCTGGGCGGAACCAGCGGAGAAACAGAAGATTCAGGGCTGGGCGGAACCAGCGGAGAAACAGAAGATTCAGAGCTGGGCGGAACCAGCGGAGAAACAGAAAATTCAGGGCTGGGCGGAACCAGCGGAGACACAGAAGATTTAGAGCTGGGCGGAACCAGCGGAGAAACAGGAAACTCAGGGCTGGACGGAACCAGCGGAGAAACAGGAAACTCAGGGCTGGGCGGAACCAGCGGAGAAACAGGAAACTCAGGGCTGGGCGGAACCAGCGGAGAAACAGAAAACTCAGGGCTGGGCGGAACCAGCGGAGAAACAGAAAACTCAGGGCTGGGCGGAACCAGCGGAGAAACAGAAAACTCAGGGCTGGGCGGAACCAGCGGAGAAACAGGAAACTCAGGGCTGGGCGGAACCAGCGGAGAAACAGAAAATTCAGGGCTGGGCGGAACCAGCGGAGACACAGAAGATTCAGGGCTGGGCGGAACCAGCGGAGAAACAGAAAACTCAGGGCTGGGCGGAACCAGCGGAGAAACAGAAAATTCAGGGCTGGGCGGAACCAGCGGAGAAACAGAAGATTCAGAGCTGGGCGGAACCAGCGGAGACACAGGAAACTCAGGGCTGGGCGGAACCAGCGGAGAAACAGAAAATTCAGGGCTGGGCGGAACCAGCGGAAATGGAGCAGAGGAAATGACTGGAGGAGGTAGGAGTGGGAGACTGAGAGGGTATACAGGGGAATCAGGGCTGGACGGAACCAGTGGGGAAACAGGAAAATTAGGGATTACCTCCATAGGCCAGTCCATCAGATCCAGAACTTGCTCCATATGGCTTTCAGAGACTGCAAACAGCTCACCCTCAGTCACAGGAGTGTGGGCAGGGCTTTCCTCCACGCCCTCGATCTCCACGAGGACTCCCACGATGCACGGTGTGGCCGGCTCACACACCTGGTCAGTCGCGCTCTCGAGTTCCGGCTCCCTGTCAGTGAATGGCTCGGGCTCTGCGGCTGCGGTGGGCTCTGGCTCCGTGTAGCGAGATGGTGGCTGGCTGGTCTCTGGGTCGGGAGTGGGACTGGCGAGATCCTCAATGGGGCAGATGGTGAAAGATGAGCCATTTCTCGCCAGAGTCCACTCCACGAATGCGGCGAAATCCTCTCGAGGACCATCTTCGGACGACAACGCTCTGCATTTGGAGTTCAGGCTGGTGTTGTAGAAGGTGCAGAGCGCGCCGTCCGGGTAGCTGGTGGCATTAGCTAATAGGGAAAACAGTCTGGTATGGTCCTCGAGAGAACGTCCTTCCTGCTTCAGCAGGAGGATGAGGAATTCGGGACGATAGAGGGGATCCATAGACACTACAAAACAAAAAGACTGAGAAAAAACGAAAGCAAAACGGAGGGAAAGACGCAGTTTTCTACTTTCTCTTATGTGGTCGGGTCTTCTGTCACGGTCTTACGCTGCCTGAAGGAATACGGAGTCGAGGATAAACGGAATAAGGTTTTTAATATATCCAACACAGGGGATATCCAACATGGAGCACAGAGGTAGACACACGCAAGTAGCAAGTGGTGAATGAAGACCCGACAAAACAGAACTGAAAGGACAAGGCTTAAGTACAAAGGATAATTGGGGAAACACAGGTGGATGGAATCATTAAATTAACAGGGACATGGAACACATGAGGAAGATAATAGACACACCTGGGAACTAATCACGGAAGACAGAAACTGGGTCACTGGGGCAAAAACATTAAATGAGTCCAGGTGTGTGACACACGATGTGGATCATTTTATGAAATGGAAATGAACAAGAGCCTGAAATTTCCAGCCAAATCAAATTGACAAGCCTTCAGTAATGAATTAATATAAATCATTCTTGCAGACATACTGCAGGGTCATTATCATTAGCTAAATCTAAAACTAGTAAAACATTTTTTTTATTGAAATAAAGCTGAAGTAAAACATATGTATGAAAAACATCTCTAATTTTCATTCAATTTCTTTTGAAGAACTAAAATGACTAACTGGAAATAAAATAAGGTCTAAAACTAAAACAGAAATCAAAGTAAATAAAATAGTTACATTTAAAAATGAATAAAAATGATAAAAGCACATAACAAAAATACTAAAAATACAAGTAAATTTAAAACTAGAAGTATAAAAATAAAAGCTTATTCAAAATATTAATAAAACTATTATTATTTAAAAAGTATATTTACATATTTTTTTAAACAATAGTAAAATGATACTGGCTAACCATCGAGACATGCAAGAAAACATCTTTTAACAAATTTAATTAATTTATCTGAGTAAGTAAGATGAAACACTAAAATTACTACCTAGAAAATAAAATAAATAATTAAAAATACTGAATAATAATAATAATACTGAAATCATACTAAAACTGAAATATATATATATATATATATTTAAATAATAATAATAAAATGACAAGCACATAAAAAATACTAGACATTTAACTAAAATTAAAATGAAAGTAAAACTGAAAGTATAAAATAAAATAAAAAATAAACACAACAGTTAAAAACACAATCACATTATGTAAATAATTTTAAATAACACTGGCTTACCATAGTGACTTGCAGGAACACATTTTTGATCTCAGTTTAAGTGTATTAAAATAAATTATATATATATATATATATATATATATATATATATATATATATATATATATATATATATATATATATATATATATATTATATATATATATATATATATATATATATATATATAAATGTATATTTCTTTATTATAAGTAAAACTGAAATGAAATTAAAGCCAAAATAAAAGTAAATTAAATAAATAGAAAGATTTAAAATAAACAAATAAACGTAACAAATTGACAAAAAAATGCTACTTAAATTGTAATAAAATTAAAACTGAAAGTACTAAAATAAAAGCTAATTAAAAATGTTAATAAAAACAATGATATAAATAATGATAAAATAACACTAGCTCATCATCATGACTTCACTCAGATTTGTCTGTACAGTATACTGGATCGATTATTTATTTATTTCTTGATGACAATGAAGTGATAACTCTGACATTAGAATTTTTACGAACACCTTTTTGTGTACAATTATCAAAATGCTTTAAAATCATTTATTCAGTGTCCTCTCATGAACTGAAAGCGAGTGGAAAGATGCATTAAAGTTGTACATAAAGGACTAATGATTTGTCCGATACTGAGATTTTGATACTATTTGGAAACGTGGCGAGGATATTAAGAACTACTTACATGCTGCTAACATTTCAGATGTAATGTTTTGAGGAACCCAGTTTCTTTCCTTCTTTTCTTCTTTCCTTCTTTCCTTCTTTCTTCTTTTCACAATTAATAACAGTTTTGACAGTGAAAACAGCTCTGAGCATTGTGATGTGCTTTAAACTTGTATTTTTTTTTGGGAGAGAAGTACATTAAGACCGCCTGGAGCCCGGGCGTCACACTGTGCCATGTCAGCCTTTTGCCTTTATCTTCTTCAGTTTGCATCCGTGCGATTCCAGAAATAAGTGTTTGTCGGAGTTGTCAGTGAGCATTCAATTATGTGTTGATGTTTGAAAACACAAAGTCTGGCGTCGTGCAGAGAGGTCTTATCGAGGCCAGCTTTAATTAGAAATCTGGTGGGAAAGGGACATCCTCAAGAGAGGAGAAGGCATCCTTTGGACCGAGGCCTTCATGCATCATTAATTGGCAGCCGGGATAAACGGAGCCTTTCAAATGGAAAGGAGATGATGATCTGAGCCAAATGGGAAAACACAGCACGCATGTTTGTGTTTGTGCGTGTCTGACATGCCGTTCTGGTTTTATGCATTATTTAATTATCTCTCGCTGTATACTTTTCTTAATAAGTGTTTTTCTGTGCATCTGCAGGGGCTGTTCACATGGGATGCGCTCTTGCATTCAGTCTGCACTAATTTCTAATTGTGGGTTTGTGTAAATATGCACTAGATGGACGTCCGTGGCGAGCCTTTCTTTTAATGCAGTACATTCTTATCTACACATCCAATACAGGTTAAATACGTTTTACAGATGAGATATTTAGCTGTGAACGTAGGGCTGAATTTGAACACTAGGCTGGCCACAATGAATGGCCACTCTAAAATCTGCAGGGGGGCCTGGGGGTCCAAAAACCAGTGTGACCACCATTTGGTGTGACCTCATGCAATGCAACACATCTCCCTCGAAACTTGTGACATCTGTGGCATTGACGTGATAAAACAGCACATTTTAGAGTGGTCTTTTATTGCAATAATCATGCTGTCTAATCAGCATCTTGATATGCCACACCTGTGACGTGGATGGATTATCTCGGCAAAGGAGAAGTGCTCACTAACACAGATTTAGACAGATTTGTGAACATTATTTGAGAGAAATAGACCTTTTAAAATTCAGAATTCACAGAATTCAGCTCATGAAAAATGTGGGCAAAAACAAGAGTTTTGCATTTATAATTTGTTTCAGTATATTTCAGCTAGTTACCAAGGGAAGATGTATCATTTTAGTTTTGTTTAACTCGATACTGAAATGTCCTAAATAACAAAAAATTATAATTAATTATGTAAATTAATAAAATCAATATAGGAAAACACCATTTAAAAGTACAAAATTACTAAAACTTTAAAATTGAAATGAAAATAGAAGATTTTGTGGAGGCCTAGCTTGGATCCTGCCTGTAAAAAAATTATCTGTTTGTATGTTTGTAATTATTATTATTAATTTTTTTCAGTTTTAGTATTTTAAGTACTTCAATTTAAACATTTATTTTTTAATATATATATATATATATATATATATATCTGGCAGATTAAAGTTTTAATGGAATGTTTTATGCGACTCATACTGCATGTATGCCATTTTGATGGTATAGAAATGCAGTTTTGTAAATTGAAAATGTCAGGTGTTAAAGTAGAAATGTCTTTATTGGCATTTGAGCGCTCCGCTTTCAGATCAGTGCGAGACTATAAATCACAGCCCTTCTTCTCTGATGTGTAGAGGACAGTATAATTGCTCTCAATAGGGAGTAGAATGCAGAAAGCTAAAGCTAGCGGCTAGAAGAAATGGATGCCACCGCTTTGATGAATAGGGGTCGTCACATTGTTCCTCTACTACGGATTTGGCCTCCGCAGAACCATAAATCACCATATACGTTGAATCTTCTGGTTGTTTTGTGTGATTATTTCACTGGTTTGTAATGTCTCCCCGAGGTTCAAGATATGATTTGTATTTCCCTTTCATGAATATACATGGCTTTGCTGGATGATTTGCAATGCATGCCAAATGGGAAGGGGGTGACTGCTTTTGGCAATGAATGTCAAATTTGAATGAGTTCAGGCCTAGCTTGGGTCCTGCCTGTAAACACTGGAGGAAGTGTTGTTTTTCAACATCTGTTCAGGAATTTAGCAGTGTTTCAGTGCATTAGCTCCAGCGGATCTCATTAGATTTCAGGTACGGCTATATCTTCCTGGATGACTGCTTGTTCTGCTGAAATGTGCTTTATCATGGTGAAAATATGGGATGTTAGCAGATGCTGATCTTTTATTAACGTACTACTGAGATATTTACCTGACAGCTTGAGTTGCAACTTTTTATTCCAGTATTTTGCTTGTAGCATGTATATATAACTCATGCAATGACACAAAGAGGTTTTTGACAAAACATAATTACTACTTACTAATAACTATAATTTTGACTAATTGTGCCTGTTTCTCAACTGATTAGACATGCTTTTCTAATCAACGTAAAACAATGAAAACAATTAACAGACATCAAAACAGATTTTTAATTTGTCATACAGCTTGACAAAAAGTCCACTGTATTGTCTTCACGTAACTATAAAAATGAATATTGACATGAAAATGTGATAAATTAGAGCATACTGCATTACTTTCATAATCATCCAGATTATGAAGGTTAACCTCCATTAAGGTCATTGTGATTCAGAGAGGGGTTTTTTTCCCCAAAAAAAGCAGGTTAGTGTTATCACATTGGACCAAAACAAAGCTTTTTTTTTTTTACTTTTTGCACAGCAACTAATCTGTTTATCAGCGTCTTTTTTTTTCAATTAGTACAGGTGTTTTAATATTTCTTATTTAACCGATTGCTCGTAGGCCTCATTGTAATGAGCTTATGCACCAAATTTTTTAAGTGAACATTGCCATAATTATCCACTAACAGTGCTGGGTCATAACTGATTGCATGTAATCTGGATTATATAATCAGATTCCAAAAAAATATACATTTTAGAGTCATTAACTGGTATGCACTTTTTTGTATTCTTTTTATTTTATTTTAACTATTACAGTATTACTACTCTATTTACATTTAAAGTATTAGTACTGTCCAGTACTTTTTGACCTGTATAAAACAATCCAGTTGTGATACAGCACTGTAAACCATATTTTTTTACCACCCCAACCCCATAAAAATCACAATAACTTATAAGTATTTCTCCTGATAATATTCTTTTAATTGTTGAACGTTTTCTTTTTTTAAACACAATTATAAATCTTGACTTCTAGCAAACACTAGCGCTAAACGGACATCACCACAGTCCCCTGGGGACTTTGTATCTGTAGCATGGCAAAATAAAATACAGTAAGAATTAGTTTGTGGTTTTGTTTTATATTTCAGCTCTCTGATGAGAAACACCAAGAGGGGATTCAGGCTGATGCTTTTACTTTGCACCTTTTTTCCAGAATTCCATCAGATCTGTGACTTTGAATGGCATTCGGTGCCACAAAGGTTGATTCTCAGAATGAATCTGCAAGTACAGGACAAGGAACAAAGTTTTAACCAGTGTTTACAGAATTGTCAAACTTGATGCTTTATGCATTTTGAGATGAATAAATACGTTTTTTACATCTGAATGCACCTACAAGTAAGGTCCATAATTATTTTATAATCCATAACAAATCATAAAACTCCATTCCTTATAATGCATTCCTGTAGATCAAACAGTAGAGCAAAGTGCTATATTGCTGAAATAATGGGTTTGATTCCCAGGGAATGGCTAGCTCCATAAAAAGCTCCATAAAATAAAAACAAAAGAAGTACTTGAAAATGCAGTTAAAAAACTTCACTTATACAGTCAAATTTGGGTCCGTCATATTTGACTGGAAAAAGCAAATTAGGTAAAGGATTTTCATTACGCTTAAGGGTTAATTTTCTAAATGTAGTGAAATATACTATTTAGACCTCGTCTAGCTTTTAAGTTATTATAAAATACTTTTAAAGAGTGCATGTCATTAATAGTAGGAAGCAGCTAAATGGATGCATTTTTTTATTGACACTTGATATATATTGTAATTATGCAAAACTATTCATGAAAAATATTAGAGTCAGAGAGATGTGAAGCTGGCTTAAATCAATGCAGGATAAATTAAAAATGCAATTATAATTGAGAGCCAGTCTGCTGTTTATTCCTGCCAATGGTGGTATTTTTTGGAGCTTTCGGACAAAGTGAGGAAGGTCAGGCACTGTTGAACTGAACTGAACTGAACTGAACTGCAGCACATTGCATTCAAAACCGGAAAATACAACATATAAGCCTGTTGCATTTAAATGTAACATTTTATGTTGTAATTTGTGTTTCAAAATGACAAAACAACCCTGCAAATGGAATTGATGGTTTGCTCATGTCATTTAAAACATTTTCACCTGACTATTTCCTCACTCTTTTTGGTAATAATCACACCTCTGGTGCTCTTGTAAACAGACAGTGAGTCATTTGCATAGCGGATGCTGCAGAGAATCATTTTACTATCATTTACTGAACATTTGGATGACCGTGTGTTTGGCAGATGTGTCGATACTTGTGCACGTGAGCAACAGTGTGGTTTTCTGTCTGTCATCCCATGGAGATCGCCTGTCAAACACACAAATGAGTGCACCTGTTGAATCAATTACCATTTTATGTAGCATTTTTTATGTCTTTATTTTTCCATCGATGATTATCATTGTTACATTTGGTTGTAGTGCTAAAGAGGATTTAGTAACAAAAGCTCTTTAAACCCTTGGCTTTGTTACAAAACCTATAGTCAGCTGCCTACATTAGAAGCCTTGAAAGTGTAATTTAAGATATTTTCAGGGTTATCAGGAGAAAATAGAGATAGACCCAGAGATAGAGAAAACCGCTCCCCAGTATTAATTAGCGATGCTCTATTTAAACTAATGTTCATAAAGATTAATAAATACTGTAATCAATGCATTGCTTGTTGTTATTTAATGCATTAGCTAATATGAAGTTATGAGATCGTACTGTAAAGTGTAATCCTAAACCATAAAAAACATTTACTTGACATAGACACAATAACTGAATTTAAAATAAAGTGTAAATTAATATAAATAAAAAAGTTGAAGTACTAAAACAAGTCAAATGAAACTAAAACCTTCATAAACACTAGTAAGACATAAATACAAAAACATATAAAATCACAAAACTTGAACTAAAATTAAAATGAATTAAAACAGAAAAAATAAAATAATATGCTGTTAAATAATATAATTTTGGTAACATGGTTATTATCAATAACTAAAACTAAAGCCATAAATAAATGAAATAAATATTTCATTAAAAAAAAAAAATTTAAATCTAAAATGAATTTATATACACACACACACCCCGCCACTTTATTAGGTACACATAATTCAATTGCTTGGTAACAAAGCTAATTGGCTGATCAGCCAATCACATTGCAGCAATTCAATGCATTTAGGCGTCTAGATGTGGTGAAGAGGACTTGTTGAAGTTCAAACCAAGCATCAGAATGGGGAAGAAAGGAGATTTAACTCGTTACAACCAAGGTATGTAGAATAGCATCTCTGAACGCACAACACATCGAACCCTGAAGCAGATGGGCTACAGCAGCAGAAGACCACACCGGGTGCTGCTCCTGTCAGATAAGAACAGGAAAAAGGAAGATGAGAAAACATTGCCTGGTCTGATGAGTCTTGATTTCTGCTGCAACATTCAGATGGTAGAGTCAGAACTTCTCATGATGAACATGATAGCATGGATCCATCCTGCCTTGTCTCAACGGTTCAGGCTGCTGGTGGTGGTGTAATGGTGTGGGGGATATTTTCTTGGCTCACTTTGGGCCCAATTGTGCATCATTTAAATGTCACAGCCTACCTGAGTATTGTTCCCTTTGTGACTACGGTGTACCCATCTTCTGATGTCTACTTCCTGCAGGATAATGCACCATGTCACAAAGCTCGAATCATTTCAAATTGGTTTCTTGAACATGACAATGAGTTCACTGTACTCAAATTGCCTCTACAGTCACCAGATCTCAATCCAATAGAGCAGCTCTGGGATGTGGTGGAACGGGAGATTCGGATTGTGGATGTGCAGCCGACAAATCTGCAGCAACTGCATGATGCTATCATGTAATTATGGACCAACATCTCTGAGGAGTGTTTCCAAGACCTTGTTAAATCTATGCCACAAAGAATAAAGGCAGTTCTGAAGGCAAAAGGGGGTCCAACCTGGTACTAGCGAGCAGGGACGCTGCACAAAATCCCGGGCCCTATGCATAGCCCCCCCTCCTCTTGAAAATAAATATTCCAGACTTTTCAAGGGCCCTCTCTTCCTTCGGGGCCCTGGTAATCAGTACTGAGAATTAGCCCCAGTCCGGCGCCCCTGCTAGCGAGGTTTACAATAAAGTGGCCAGTGAGTGTGTATATATATATTATTTCAGCTAATTGCCAACACAGGTTTGCCAACACGATTCTAATTTGTATATAGTCTCAGTATTGAAGTTACTAAAACTAAATTGTAATAAAAACTAAAGTGACAAAAAAAACTACTAAAATTAAAGCTAAATGAACATGAAAATCAAAATATTAACAAAAACTGTAAAAGTATCTCAGCAATACTAAAATAAAATTAAGAGTATAACTACGTTAGCTCAGCAACATAAAGTACCAACTCCAAATTCTATTGTAATCAACTCTAAATTGAATCTGTTTTGCACTTTGTATGATGCACAGATGCAGAGAGTTTCAAATCTTTCACTTATGATTATCCATAATGCACTGAATGCTGCCTATGTAGACTGTAAACTGCGAGGTAGCTCACTAGGTTTTGGAACAGAGCGTGCATGTTTAATTTTCTCAGTTAATTCAGCTTTAGAGGAGGTCCCTGAATAAATCAATTCATATACAAATCCATCAGCTTATGAAACAAAAACGGTGTGTGTACCTCACGTTTGCATTCTGTTGCAACAAAAAGCAATCTAAGTGTTGCTGTTAAGTCCTAAAGAAAGAAATTAGCAGAAAACAGCCTCATTTACAAGAGAAGCACAGCATATTGGCACTTGATATTATATTTGCAATAGACTAGTCATTATGCAAAACAACTGCTGAAAATTATTAGAGAAGGTGTTAGTCACAGAGATATGAAGCCGGGTTAAATCAATGCAAGAGAGATTGAAAATGATATTATGATTAAAAGCCAATCTGCTGTTTATTTCTGCCAGAGGTTGGTGAATTGAGAAAAATGGCTGGCCATAAAACTGCTTTTTTGCAGTATTGTGTCCCTAAGAATAGGATTTTGTAGTTGTTGAAAGCAGCACAGGTGTTGCTCGGGATGAGCCAGTCTCTGTCTCTGGTGAATCTGCACCTGTCACAATTTTTTTTTTTTTAAACATGAAGATGGATCGGGATTTTATTTCTCATCAGACATGTTTACAAGACAATCTTTTTTGCTAACTGTGTTCATTACATTGCAGCATTTATATATATATATATATACTGTATGTATATATATAACTAAAATAACAGACAACATCTATAATGTAATGCATTCTGCATAAAACAACACATTTAGTAAGGCAAAATGTAGTGTTGGTCTTTGTTAAAAACCTTCTTATTTAAATGAAAAAAAAAAAAACATAAAAACATGAGAGGTCTTTGCACATGCAGAGCAAATTACTTCTGCAAAAACTTTTTTTCTTTTTACAATGACATTGACTGATGAATTGCGCAAAAAGAAGAGGAATGTGTATAAAAAAAGTAAATTGGGTGAATTGTGAATCAATGTTGACTTTAATCTTGGAGCCTGTGTGTACTGGATTTATTTACAGCCATTTTAAAGCTGCCACAATTTCTTATTAAGTCAATCAAAGGAGCTTTAAAACCCTCACAGCAAATCAATAGCATAAAACGCATGCAAGAGTGAGCTTTGAATGTGTCTGGGGCTAAAACCAAGTAATAAAATGAATCCACAAGCTGCTTATCTGAATAGAGTGGAGATCTGTGGCCATGTTTTGTTTTAACAGAGGCATTTGGCCTTTTGAGGACTTTATCTGCTTTTACAGACTGAATCTTCTCCCTGTTTTTCTGATAAACACGCTGTGATTGTAACATTATCTCAAGCAGTTCACATCAGTGTGTGTGTGTGTGTGTGGTGCCAGCAGCTCATCTTGTAGGCTGCCTGGAGAATGATGCTATCTTGAAACAAACCCGAAACTTTCGTTCAGGTTAATATGTTGGAGTTTTCTGCACACGAATGTGGATATGAACATAGGATACACAAGTTTTAACACTACACTTCCCATGTAGATTATGTGTGTTAGTGTATGCATGTATGGATACACACTAAAGTAAAGTCATCCGCTCACCTGTTCTTCATATAAAATGGTTTTCATGTTGTACCTTTGAGGAAAGGAGAGATTTCGGAGTGATTTTAAAGTCATTTTATGGATTGACATTTACTTTCACCTGGTCTGGCAATACTGCTTTCATTTCAGCACAGCAGATGGTCACCAGCTCTGCCAAACTACGGTGGGTTTAATGGCAGTATTCATATCAGTATAAAGCCACAAAGAGAGCACTGGGGCTTTTCAGTTTTTTTGTTGTTGTTGTTTTTTAATGGTTATTTGAAGTCATCATGAAAAATTACCATTTTTTTTATGCATATGTGCAAATATATGTACACACACACACACACACACACACACACACACACACACATATATATATATATATATATATATATATATATATATATATATACATATACGTGTGTGTGTCACACAAACAATTATTTGGATTAATTTATGATTTACGGGATGATTTCCCTGCAGTTTCCCATAGAACGGCTCTGCACACGCAAATAATCTTCTTAAAGATCTGCCTTTCATTAAGAAGTAATTAACAAACAATATAACTATACTTAAAAGATCATTAGCTTAATTACATTCAAATAAAATTATGCATTAAAATTTATCAATCAAAGTTTCATGACAACTCTCGCAATGTATATTAACTACTGATCTGTTGAGAACTACAGTATACAATGTAATAATGTTTATTAAACAAATTTGTACATTTTATAAAGGAAATGTGAGTAGTTCTTGCACATACAAACACTACAGTGCGTGGTTGCCAGGGTGTTGCTATGTGCTGCAGATTGTTTTGAGATGTGTCCAATGTAACGAAACAGGAGACAGCAGATCAGGATCTACTCACAGAAAAAGAATATGATAAAACTAGGACTTTGGGCAGTTGATCTAATGTGTTTTAGGGGGTAGTTGTCACACAGTTGTTGCAGGGACATATTGTCAAGTGGAAGGCTACATTCAATGTTTCATCTTCACATTTGAGCAAGCAATGTGTGTGTGTATGTGTGTGTGTGTGTGTCTGTGTGTGTGTGTGTGTATATATAATTATTTGTGATACTTAATTTAAATGTTATTATTATATTATATTATATTATATTATATTATATTATATTATATTATATTATATTATATTATATTATATTATATTATATTATATTATATTATATTATATACAAGTATTTTGACCTAAACACTGTTTTTTTGATGATATTTTGTACTTCATAATCGTTTTTAAAATGCTATGATTAATACAGTTGTTGTTGTTTTTTCCTTCTAGATGATGCATCCTCCAGCTATTTACTGTTTCGGTGAGTAAAAGCTTGTTAATGTATAATTTATATACTAATAATAATAATTATATATTATTATTATAGTTATTATATATAATACAAAATCAAATTAATTAATACAATTTTAATAACATTTATTTAATATAATATATCATTTTAAATTCTAATATAATTTTATATAATTTATATATAATATATTTTTTCTATCAATGTCAAAATGTTTTATACTTTTCATGAATGTATAATTAAATTGAATTTATTATTGTTATATTTATTATTTTTATGTTCAAATGTTAATAATTTGCATTTCCATTTTTAAAGTGGCATATTGAATCAAATATTTTTTTAATATAAAATTTTTCTAGATGAAGCATCTTCCAGCTATATGGTATAATGATAAAAGGTGAGTGAAAGCTTGTTGATTACTTGTTTTAATGAGCGAGTAATTTAGTCATTCATTCAGTCGTTGTACATTCATCCAGCCAATACTTTTAAACAGCTGATTTATTCAGAAACGAGGCACGTTATTGTCTTTATGAATGGGCCACTGAATCAGTGGCTACGTTTACAATTGTAATCGGCTTGACGGCTAAATCGGACTGAAAAGCCTTCATGTAAACACCTGAGTCGATCCGATTGAGCTCTATCTGGTGTAAACACTCTGTTGGATTGAACCACGAAACTGAAAGCACTGCTTATGTGCAATAACGCAGAAATAATGTGTAATGACGTATGATACGTGAAACGAGCGGCTCTTAAGCCAAAAGCTCATTATAAAACTCTCCTTTCACTCAGCAACTGTGAAGTGGAGCAGGACAACCTCCCACCAGTCCTTGTTTTGGATTTTTATCCACAGGCAAACCATTTTGGGCACAGGGATGGACATTTTTACTGCATGATTAATATGAGCAGCATGGCACATCAGTTTATATGTACTGAATATTTATCCATAAATGTCTATGGATTGGCATAAATATTAATTCTGCTTTTAAAAAAAAATAAAGAAACCATGTAGGAGAGTGGTTATTATGTGCAAACAGAGAGAAACTCAATATTTGTGCAGTATGCGCATGTAAAATAAAAATCTATTCAGATTTGAAGCTTGTGACATATAAACATACACATCAACCCGATCACTTTATTTAGCGTTCATGTAAACACTACATTCAGATTTATCAATCGTAATGAATTTAGTCTGATTTAACCAAAAATCGGGCTTGTAAATATAGCCTATGACTCACACGATTGATTCATTCATTAACGAAACAGAGCTGGGTTACTTTGAGACACACAGTTCTGCTTTAGCTTATATTGGAACTTAATTTTAACTTCTTGTATATTGAATTACTATTGTATAAAATCTGTCACATAGCAATTTTGTTGATATATGCGGAAACATCTTGGTTGTGTATTGTTGCTTACCTATATAATATATTATAAATAATATTTTTTTCTCATCACAGTATGTTTCTTTAACTTTCTGTGGGTTACCTTATGTGCTGTTGTACGTTTTCAGTCTGGGCTGATCATGCAGAAAATCGGCTAATTCGTTCATTGAATCTGTATGTATGTATATACGTATAAACCAACACATCAACACACACAGACACACTTTTTTATACAGTATTTACTTTATAGTTATTTTCAAAATTGTATGATATAAAAAAAAAATGTTTCACTGTATATTTATTAGGGATGTCCCGACCCACGACATCGGTATCATGCAGATACTGGCCCAGAACGCTAGATCGGAGATCGGAGGGGAGAAAAAAATATGATCTGATACCTATCCGATACTTATCCAACACAAACCATGGGAAAATGTAGCTTAAACCATTGCCTAAATGCTTGAATATTAGCATTTCCCATGCTCACCTCATGTTTGCGGCTGTCGGCTGTCTGCAAATGATCAGAACTGATGGACATCTATGCCCGGGAAAAGACAACAGCAGCCCGGCGCCGAGATAAGGAAAATGAAAAAGCATACGATGAGGCCCGTGCATCACTTTTAGCTACGTTTATAATCCTGTTAATCTTTTTTTTTTTTTTTTGATGACATTAAGTTAATAACGTGTTTTAATTTAATATCTGCCTTAATATCCTCTTAGAGTTTCAATGTTCCATTTAATTAATTCATTTCAAATTTTTGGCCACCTTTTTGCAATAGAAATGCTAGCCTCTATAATTTCTTCAACAAAAACATATGGACCTCACAACCCTTACAAGAAATAATCCTTGGTTTTACTGAAGTAAAATTTTCTTGTGTGTCATTTCTGAATACTTGAGACTATAAAATCAAACAGGATTAGTAGAATCAGCCATAGGCAACTGTCTAGGTACAACTGTAATGTGTAAATAATAATGGTTTTATTTTTACTTGTTCATTAAATACATTTTTTGAATGCTAATGCTAAATACTATTGTACCTGCAAAACAATGTTTATTTTTATTAGTGTGTTATGTGTAATTGTAATGTGTATCTTTGTTCTATTTTTTTTTATATAACAAAGATAAAATAATTACAAAGATTTTGTATGTTTATAGGTGGCTAATTGAGCAAAGTGCTTCCATTTATTTTATTATTAGTATTAGTATTAGTTCTAGAATAAGATAAAAATATCGGATATCGGAATTGGGAAATAGCCAAAGCTGCGGCATCAGTATCGGTATCAGAAGTGAAAAAGTGGTATCGGGACATCACTAATATTTATTTTTAGTTAAATTTGCATGTGCCTTGCTCCTCCAAATATTTATGTACCACAGTTTCAGTAGATGGCAAACACAAATTAGCATGCATAAAGAAGATAATAATTCAGCCAGTTAAATTTTGTTTGGAATATATTACAATAAATGATTTCTTTGTAAAGCGTCCTAGTTATATTTCCTCACTTCCGTGAATGTGCTGATTGTAGATCTTCCCCACTGAGAAGAAGATTCAGCCAGAAAACAGCTATATGCCGACACAGCTTGCTTATCAAATGTCTAAACGGCTGAAAACTTCAGTGCGGGAATCACACATCGCTTTCATTTCCACAGAGGCAACACAACAGAGGACTGCTGCTTTCAAACACTTGCACATCCTCCACCTCATATTCTTTAAATCTTTCTAAATGTTACAATCTCCTGCAATGTCAGTTTAAAAATCATAATATTTGGCTAAATGTCTATTCAGATATTTAGTTTGGAAGGGGGCTCCTGCTGCATTCCAGCAGGAGGGATGTTCTGTATTTACTAAAGAAGCAAATGTTCCTCACGTTTGGTTAAATCGTTTCTTCACCTTTTAAAGGTATAGTTCACCCAAAAATTAAAAATTCTATCTTTTACCTATTTACTTTATTTGCACCCTGATGTGGGTTTGGAATTATCTCAGGGTGAGTAAATAATGACAGATGCTACACTGCTGTCAAGGGGCCCATTCTTCGTACGTCGCTAACTCAGTTAGCTGGATTTGATTGTTGTTGATTTGGCATGATCTTGGATCACTTGGTTCTTCGAAGCTCATCCTGGAGTTGCTGTCATAGCTGTCAGGGATTTGTGTTTTTTTTGGCCAACTATGTTTTTCCGTTTTGTGTGTCTGTGCTTGTGTGTTTGTGAGTTGGTGTATCCCGGGGCATGACTATACACTCCTTTCTGTGGCTGATTGCTGAATGTGAATCGCCTTCTGCCAATAAACTCATCTGCCTCCAGTATTTAAACTTTGGGTCATTTTTTACCACATCGTTCAGTCTGCTTATGAGGTACTGTGCTAACGCCTCCTAGTGTCTTTGGACCAGTTTTTGGGTCATGTGTTTTGTTAGAGTTCTAATTCTGTTTCTCCTGTGCTTTAGACTTCACCTGTATTCATCCTGCATTCTGCCTGCCACGCCCACTCAACAAACTATTCTCTCTGCTCTTCCAACATGTCTCTGGCCTGTTTGCATCATTTTTAGTCTGTGTTCTGCTTTTGGGTCCAAAGCTGTGTTTGGTTATGACAGAACGATCTGGCCAAATCATGGACCCAGCAGAAACCTATTCAGTTCACAAAGCTCTCTCTGTTCAAGGTGCACTTTTAGGGCAACATGACCTTCAGGTTCGGAATCTCACCGAAAGCAATCAAGCCATGGCAGGTCAGATTTCTCAAATTGGCAATAAACTGAATAAAATCTCTTCTCTCCTTGATCAGTGGTCTACTAGCGCTCAGCCCATTCAGCTGGCTTCTGTAACCCCACTCAGACTGCCTATCCTTTACGTGAGACTCTTATCCCAGTTTACCCTGTCAATCCTCCTGTCTGCAGTCTGCCCTTCCACCAGCTGAGGCTGCTGTAGCGGTTTCCATCCAGACCCCCTTGATCTGTCTATTATTTCTTCTGAATACCATGACCTTGGTGCTGTCTTCAGTAAGGATAAGGCCGTGACCTTGCCACCCCACCGTCCCGATGACTGCTCCATAGATCTGCTTCCTGGAGCTCCTCTGCCTATTAGTAGACTGCACAACCTTTCTCGACCTGAGAGGGAGGTTATGGAGAAATACATTCACGATTTCCTTGCTGCTGGTCTAATTAGGTAATCTCCCCCTGGAGCTTTGTGGAAAAGAAAGATTGCACTCTACATCCCTGTATCATTTTCTGTGGTCTCAATAACATAACTATTAAAAACAAATATCCCTTAACTCTTATCAACTAGGCATTTGAGCTCCTTCATGGAACCACAGTTTTCATTAAGTTGGACTTGTGGAATGCTTACCATCTGGTCAGAATAAAAGAAGGGGATGAATGGAAGAATGCTTTTAACATGCCCCGTGGACATTTTTAATATCTGGTGATGTCCTTTGGACTGACAAATGGTCCAGCTGCGTTCCAAGCTTCTGGATGACATTTAAGACACACCACACCATCTCTGAACATGTCATTCATGTTCGTCCAGTTCTGCAAAGGCTTCTCTAAAACAAACTGTTTGTAAAAGCTAAGGTGTGTGAGTTTCATGTCAGTTCTGTTAACTTCTTGGGATATGTAATTGAGGGCAGGCAGGTGAAAACTGATCCAGAGAAGATCCAGGCAGTGACAGAATTGCCTAATCCTACCACCCTTAAACAGATGCAACGAATTTTGGGTTTTGCCAATTTTAATCGCGGTTTTATTAGGGATTATAGTTCTCCTCTCACCAGCCTCATTTCTTCCTCTACCCTTTTTATGTGGACTCAGGAGGCTGATCAGGCCTTTGACAAACTGAAAGAACTGTTCACCTCAGTTTCTGTGCTTATTCAGCCAGATCCTCTCGGCAGTTCATCATGAAAGTGGATGCCTCTGATTCTGGTGTAGGAGCCATTGGCTTGAGGGAATTGAACAACCATTTTTGGTATGAACTGACCATAAAAATCTAGCCTACATACAAACTGCTAAGCATCTAAATCCTAGACAAGCACATTGGGCCCTATTTTTTTAGTCTCTTCAATTTTACCCTCACTTACCGCCCTGTCTAAAAGAATGTTAAACCACATGGACCCACCAAGCTCTGAAACCATTCTCTCTCCTTCACGTGTGGCTGGTGCCATCACTTGGGAAATTGAGTCAGTCATTCGGGAGGCTAAACGGACCCAACAAGGATAACCAAGAATTTGTCAAAGGCTGCTCTGTGTGTGCATATGGGAAAACTATCTTCCAGGTTTGCATCATTCTTCACCTATTCCCAGCCGCCCCTGGTCTCACATTGCTCTTGATTTTATTTCTGGACTGCCTATTTTACAAGGCAACAACCCTATACTTACTATTGTGGAACGTTTTCCAAAGTAGTGCATTTTGTGGCTCTCCCTAAATTGTCCACAGTTTGTGAGACCGCTGACCTTCTTGTCCAGCAAGTTTTCCATATTTATGACATCCCTCTAGATATTGTCTCAGACCGTGGTCCCCAATTTACATCTCAGGTTAGGGAAGCCTGTATTTGAATCTTACACACATGCTATACAGATAGAGTCATGCATTAATTTGAGTTATGACGTACTCATCTTGGATGTGACATTGAATCTCGGATGTAATAAGCAACGTACAAAGAACGGGCCCCTGGTCTTAAAAAGTCAAGTATAAATAGTCCATGTCTCTTGCATTGCATTTAAGGACACCTGAAGGTGTAATTTATTAACATTCTTGCAAACTATTCTATATCAAATGTTCCAACTTGTTGATTTTAAATGGCAAGACACTACAAGCAAAACCTTTGTTGTTTTTGAGATTTTGGGATATTGTGCTTTAATAACTTGTCTTCTTTCAGGCGAGATGAAATAAAACATCCAAAATAAACATTAATGTTTTTTTTGTTTGTTTTTTTTCATTCACAAGGGTCCGAAATCTCCACTTCTGTAGCACTTACATGCACCAAACTTTACAGTTGTATTCATACCTTTTTATTTGTTCTAAAAAGAGCAGTTTGTTCTTATACTGTATCATTCACTGACATATAATTCATTTTATTCCTAATACATGGTGATTTTTTTTTTTTTTTTTTTTTTTGGACTGTTGAAAGTATTCTTTAATTTATGGAGTGATAAGAGAAATCCTTAATCCACTCTAAAATGTTAGCTCTAATATGGAAACAAAATGAAACAAGAATTATGAACCTGATTTTATCCAGTCATCAGGGTTATGCAAAGTACTGCATATTTGATTAGATTATGCATCAAGTTTGCATATTTAAATATAGCATTTCAGAGAAATTTCATGTACTGTGAATAATCAGCTAGGCAAAGTCATATAGTTATATCTGTTAATTAAAATGTTTTATACTATTCACCTTTAGTAAAGACTGAAAGAGTTGTTGGGAAACTTGGTAATCTTAAAGCTGTGCAACCATGGTGTAGTGCTTTACCTTCTGACAATTGTATACAGGCTTCAAAATTTGTAAAAGTGTTTATATGTAAAAATTATCTTGATGAAAGTGTAAGAATAAAAAACTTTTGTTTGTCACAGGACTTATTTTCTACCATAATCCAAAAGCCAAAGGAGCTTTCAGTGTGTTCAAGTTAAAAAGTTGTACCCCATTTAAATTTCTTGACAGTCCTGTCAATAGATAGTGGTTTGGCATTTTTAATAAATATAATAAAACATAAGGGTTAATAACAGCATATTTCTGTGCATATTTTCTGTTGTGATTTAAACTGCATTGTAGCCCAAACAGTAGAGCATGGTACTTGCAAAAGCAAAGTCATGGGTTCAGTTCCCAGTGAAAGCAAAACTGATAAAAAAAAGAAAAAAGAAAATGTGTTATGAATACAATGTGTCACTTTAGATAAAAGCATCTGTTAATTGCATATATGTAAATAAAAAATTATATTTATCCATCTTGGTCCCTAGACATCAGTTAAGGAACCCAGTTGTCTGGTTTTGGTCTGAACCCACTTTTGCGGTTTCGTTTTTCAGATTTCACTGGAACATGCAGAAGAGTGTCAGGGAGCATTCAAAGACCTGCTACAAAATCCCACAGCTTTCATGTGAAGAGAAGACCGCTCTGACAGCTGACGTCATGGGGTTCTGCATTCCTGCCTAAGCTACCATCGCTAATGGCTGCGAGGCCGTTCGAGATCTACAGATCCAAGTCCACGTAAATGCCTCACAATGCCTTCAAAAGTATCATGCCTCTACGTGTTGACAGTCGTTTGCTGGGCCAGCGCTCTGTGGTACCTAAGTATATCCCGTCCCACATCGTCCTACGTGAGCCAACTGTCCGTCCCGGCGCATAAAACGGTGAAAGCAGTCAAGAGCAACTCCACCACAACCTTCAGCAACATCCGCACACGTCCACTGAACCCCCACGCCTTCGATTTTATCATCAATGAGCCCAAGAAATGCGAAATCAATGTGCCCTTCCTCGTCATCCTCATCACGACCACACACAAAGAGTTTGACGCCCGCCAAGCCATCAGGGAAACATGGGGCGATGAAAGCACCTTCAGCGACCTTAGCATCATTACACTGTTTCTTCTGGGACGCAGTACAGATGCGGTGCTCAACCAGATGGTGGAGCAAGAGAGCGAGATCTTTCACGACATCATAGTCGAGGACTTCATCGACTCGTACCACAATCTTACTCTCAAAACGCTGATGGGAATGCGCTGGGTGGCCACTTTCTGCAACCAAGCCAAGTATGTGATGAAAACGGACAGTGATATCTTTGTGAACATGGACAACTTGGTGTATAAGCTCTTGAAGCCAGCCACCAAACCCCGACGGAGGTACTTCACGGGATACGTCATCAACGGCGGACCCATTCGGGACATGCGCAGCAAGTGGTACATGCCCAGAGACCTTTACCCTGAGAGCAAGTACCCGCCATTTTGCTCCGGCACTGGGTATGTGTTCTCGGCGGACGTTGCAGAGCTCATTTACAAGACGTCCTTGCACACCAGACTCTTGCATCTGGAGGACGTATACGTCGGGGTGTGTTTAAGGAAGCTGGGCATTCATCCTTATCAGAACAGTGGCTTCAATCACTGGAAAATGGCCTACAGTCTTTGCAGGTACCGTCGAGTCATTACCGTACACCAGATCTCCCCTGAGGAGATGCATCGTATCTGGAATGACATGACCAGCAAGAAGCATCTCAAGTGTTAGTGGGAGCTGCCTGAGGATGTGTATTTGTGCCCTTTTTTAAAAATCCCCATGATGCACAGATGGTAGTTCTTTCTTAGAAATACTTACATCCTTCTGGGGCATTTCAAACCACGCCGAGCCTATTGTTTGAGAATCGGGTGGGGAATGTGCTATTCGTGTTAATATTATAACTGTGCCAGTCTGTCTGGTTCAACATGCTGGAGTTTCTTTTGGTTCGGGGGCACAACATTTTGCATTTTCTTTGCACATTATTCTGGTTGTACAAATGAAAGTACCATTGCTTTGTTTACTATCATGTGAAAGCACCTGCATTGTTTTACACATTCAGAAAAAGTATTTTCTTGAAAAAGATAACGCAATGTATAGTTCCATATTTATAAGTATAAAAATTATTTTCTTACTCCTAGAAGTTAAACTCCATTGCTTCAGAAAAGCTCATGTTTGTAGCTATGATGTAAATCTGTATAACTAAAGTCATTAACGCTTGATATCAAGTATCATTTAGTGAGTATTTACTGTACATTGTCAAACCTGTACAAAGATTGTGTAAGGATGGCAGTGTAAATGTGGAATATAATGAAATTCTAAATTCTCTAGAATTTGATTTCATTGAGGCCAAAATGTGGTTCATGTGTTTTCCTTTTTGAATTGTCTGGTGTAACTTAGGGGATCTGACATTTAACTCTGAAAACAAAAATGAACATGTTATCCCCATCCGGTACTATTGTATTATACTGTATATTTTTCACATAAAAATATATAGCAGTTCTTTTTTTTTTTTTTAAGTGTTATTTTTTTTTATGTTTTGCTCATTTATATTCAAGATTCTAAAGGGATAATAAAAATATATATATATATATATATATATATATATATATACTCACAGTCATCTCAAGTCAAAGATTTAAAGAAATTAATAATTGTATTCAGCTGGCCCACAATAAATTGATCAAAGATATTTATAATATTACAAAAAAAAAATAATAATAAATGCTGTTATTTTGATATTTATATTCATCAAAGAAGCCTGAAAAAAAGATCAATGTAGAAATTGAACTTATTACAATGATTTCTGAATGGTTATGTGAAACTTATGTATGGGGGTGATGTTAGCGCAGTGGATAAGACACATGCCTTTGGTGTGAGAGACCAAGGTTCGAATCCACTGTGAGACACCAATGTGTCCCTGAGGAAGACACTTAACCCCTAGTTGCTCCAGAGGTGTGCGACCTCTGACATATATAGCAATTGTAAGTTGCTTTGGATAAAAGCATCAGCTAAATGAATGTAGACTGATGACAAATTCACTGAAAAAAAAAAAACATTACAATACAGAATTATTTTAATAGTAAGAAGTTTTACAAAAAAATTGGGGTATTATCTGCAGCCATATGGCCATTTTCCAGTGGCTTTGAAAACTAATTGTGCATTTAGAGTAATGACGATTTGTAAAACATTTGCTTGTTTGGACATTTTCAAACTTTCGATGAGCCTGTTTTAGAAAACCATTCTGTACATTTTCTGTCACTTTTAAATCTGATGAATTTGACAGCATAAATGTGCTGTGGAGATCCAGCAAAATGTCCGACTCACCTTCTCCATCCTTGGAGGATTTCACCAGTCACTTTTCCTGCCAAATGCCCACAGTAGTGCCACTTGGCAGACTGGTCAGGCAGCTCGAGACGTGCCAATCGCTGGCCTTGCCAAACTCTGTCAGCACCCTTGACAAATAAAGACAGTCTTTGGCATTGCTGTGTTTGTGTCATAATGGAGCCAGTGCTTTACAGCAACCGATGTTCAATCAGGAATGGGTGTCTATTATGGGATGCCTTCCAGGAGGCTGTTGTTAGGGCGGAATTAAAAGCAATCAGCATCCTGAGTGAATATAGTGTCAAAAAATGGCACTTAACTTAAATAGTGGCACACTTTGGTTTCCCATTAACTTAAAAAGTGCTTTTGGCCAGTCCCAATTCTGAGGTCTGATGCAACAATTAAAATCGCACAACATCTGACATAACACATTAATTTTATTATACAGTCTATATTATAAAAATGTGCATCATCAATCTGGAAGTCGGCCATTTTGGGTGCACAGAAAGTAAACAATGCCATTGAATGGACTCACAAATTTGACTGATTATTACTGCTAAAATAACAGAGTTTTGGTTTGTAATAATCGGTCGCATAGGTTAAACACATTTCGAGTTCTGTCAAAAGTTAAAGAGAAGAGAGCAAAAAAAGTGATTAAAGAAGGCGTTTGTGGTTGAGAGAGGTAGGTACAGTTACAGCATCAGCTCATCAACCACATGTGTAAATGAATTTTTACAAAAAGCTCATCTCACCTCTGGCTCTTGAGCAACCTGCTGCTCAGGTGATTGACCTTGGCCACCAGCTAGTCCTGCTGCTGCTTAATGTGCCCCAGCAGGCTTAAAATGTGGACCTGAGCAGCTGTTGAATACATATTATTATAGAATAATTATGTTTTAGGGAACATGTTTAAAGTCGCTGCCGAAACAAGGCTTTGTTGTTGCAGATTGCCGGACGAGCAGACAATTATTATTTTTGAAACCAGCGTAGCTCTGAAAAAAACTGAAACGTTACATACCAGCCTCCTACACAGCGTTGCCTATTGTGGTAATTTGCAGGTCGTGTCAAAATGTTGTTGGTTTAGAATAGATAAATAACTCCTTTGACTCTTGTACAATAATTTTCTTCCAGATACGATAATTTTGAACTTCTGGTACGATACTTGGACATTTCCAATCTGGCAACACTGCTCCTACAGTTCTGCAGCTCAAGACGCAGTAGTCCAGCGCGTCGGCTACACATTTCCACGTGGTAAAATTTAAATAAAACAACATATCTATCGCAAATGTAAACACCTCCATCAACACAATGTCATTCCCGTATTGCCAAAGAGCTGCATGGACACACAAATCAGAACTGAACATTTGCAATATACAGTTTGGACATCATTATTTTAGATCAGATTCCAATCGGATACAAAGATAATCGTATTTGGACTAACAGTGTGAATGTAGCCATAGTTAACTGCGTTAACATTTAAGCCATAGTCGACGCTTCATTTACACATGTGCTGTAACTGTACCTCTCTCAACCACAAACACCTTCTTTAATCACTTTTTTGCTCTCTTCTCTTCAACTTTTGACAGAACTCGAAATGTGTTTAACCTATGCGACCAATAAGTACAGACCAAAACTCGACCTTTTTTTATAGCAATAATCAGCTAAATTTGCGAGTCCGTTCAATGGCATTGTTTATGTCAGTGCCTCCAACATGGCCGACTTCCGGATTGGAGCCTTTTATACATTTTCGTATTTCTTTAGAAATAATTAATGGAAAAATGGAGTCTTTAAATGCCTCAGATGTAAAGTTATTCTCTGTCAAAGTTACGCCAAAATGAATGGGAGTCAATGGAATGCTAACAGCAGGTGGGGGTCTGCTAGCCAATGGCGGTGCCCAGGGGTGCTTCAAAAAAATATGAAACCCTGCCCCCCTGGTGAAAACCTATAATTCTCTGCATCTCAATCGGGCTCGAATTGATAAGCATGAGCTTGAGAGGGATGGGATGTTCAGACGGCTCGAGGCGGTTTAGCCAATCACAACAAACTGAGCCAGCTGACCAATCTCAGCCCATCGCGTATTTCTGAGGGAGGGGCTTCATAAAACCAGGAATTAATTGAGGCGTCTGTCAGAGAAGGGACAGATCGGTGTGGAATAAAGGTAAATTATGTGAAAAATAATGTTGTTTTTTTTTAACGAGGCATAAGCACGTTTGACTGCACCCCATAAACACAATCAAGCCTAGAAAAAAAAAACAGTAAACCACCCTTTTAAAATAAGCACAAATAATTAGTCATTGTTATGTATAGTAGGCACCAATATAATACAGAAAAAAACCATTAAAATCACATTAAAGTCACAGCTTGCTTAACTTTACATCTCGATCAAAATCATTTCAGATATTTTCTAAATTCCCCATCCCACCAGTTCAAGTGCTCTCATAAACGCTCCACATCTCACATAAATCTGCTCATTTTTCTCCCCGATTAGATACTAAAACACTGTAATGGAATCTGTTTCTGAAGGTTTTCCGGTGGTAAATGATAGCAATTACTGCATTAAAAAAACACACACGCAGAGGCAAGCAAAAGAAAATATCATAATCACATTACACAGTTAGAGTCCCTCTTCTCCCAAAAAACAGTCATGCTCCGGTTTAATAGTAGCAATTGTGTTTTATTTATTGTAACCTTTGCAGAAAGTTTATATTCTCTGATGATTACAGAAGGGCTGAATAGTAGGGAGGGAACACGCATGGTATATAGAAAACACAATTCAACTTATAATGATAATAATAATAAAGTATGTCATATTTATTTACATTTGGGCTGAGAACAGAATAATTTAATTCAAGCTACTACACTGGTTTTGGACACACAGATGGCTTTTCTGTCATTCAGTAGCAGACATTTGGTTTCCTTTACAAAATACTTCATGTTCACTGATACACAGATGCATTCTGGGCTCAAAAACAAACACATTCTAGTGCTGTAAAAATGACGCGTAACCATTGGCCATCTGTGAATAAGATATATCAGGATTAAGGCGTGCGTTGTGGTAGCGATGACCTTGTTTGTCAGCTTTAACGGGTTAAATGTGGATAGTTAGGTAGGGTCTAAGCGTCGCAGGTGCATGCACATCGCACCGCATGAAATCAAAGTGCATCAGCTGTTAACTTCAACGCGAGCCACCGGCCGCTGAGAATACTATGAGCAAATCTGCCGACGAGCAGCGTTCTTCAAGCCTGTAACCTACATTTCTTAGGCACGGATAAAAAAAAAAAAACAAGGCACCTCTAGCGTCGAAGCATCAACACTGTCCCGAATAAAGAAAGCAGCATGTTTGCACATGGCAGCATTGGGTTTTCTAAAAACAACAATTAAAACAACAAAATATTCCCTTATTTTAGACATCAGAAGGTCTATGTACAATACAGTTTGAATGTGCTAACATTCAGGATGAAAATGTGCTTTTTACATTCAGAGGGAGACGTCTCCACTTCAGTTTTGCGCTACTCTTACATGAAATAAAATGTTTTTTTTTTTGTCAATAATAATAATAATATAGTAAGTGCTAAGAGGTAACACAATAACAATCAACATAAAAAAACTTTTTGTTTCACTAGCTATTGCCTCCTGAGATGATGGCTCCTGCTTTGAATTCTGGGAAATGACTGCTGGAATGTTTTGGTGAAAGGCATACAGTGTCTGGGAAAGAGGGCAAAAGTGTGTGTTTGTGTGTTTGAATAAAAGTGCTGCATTTGATTGAACAGGTGCAGAGGGCAGGTGATTCGGGAGGAGAAGGAAAGCCTGAATGGGAGCAGGAGGTGGGAGTTTGCAGCAGAGGTCTTGAATGCCATAGCGGCGTCTCCTGCAGCGTTCATTCGCCCGTCCTTCTGCTCTCCCTCTGATTCGGTAACGAGATGCTATCAGGTGACGCTCAGCTGGGCAAAGCCAATCAACTTCACCTCGTCTGGGATCTCTGTGCTGTCACAGCCAGATGCCTAGAGACACAGACACAAAGAAACAAATGCACGTTAACGCAGCTGAAACAAATCCCAGCCTGCGTGACTGCTGAAGCAATATTCAAAGGAATGTTCCGGGTTCAGTATGTTAAGCTTTTTCAGCACTGGTGGGATAACAGATAATAATTTGACTCTTAGCAATAATTAAAATAACAGAATGAAATAAAATTATATATAATTAAAAAAATATGATATGATTTAAATTAACACTTTTTTTTTTAACAAATAAATACAAAATAAAACAACAAAATAATTAAAAGAATAATATTGTGGCATTGCTAAAAAAAATCACACACACACACAAAAAAAATAAATAAATAAATAAATAAATAATAATAATAATATTATATATATATATATATATATATATATATATATATATATATATATATATATATATATATATATATATATATATATATATATATAAAATAAAATAGCAAACATAATGTAGATAAACCAAGGGAATAATTTAACTATTAGTTAAAATAAAATCTAATAAATATATTAATATATTAATAAAATTTACATAAAATGGAATAAATTAAATTTGAAAAAAAAAGTAATTATTGGTTTAAGAACAAAAGAAGCTTCGCATGCGGGATTTTAAACCCTCCTCAATGCTGGACTTACATTTCGAGTGCATACTAAAAATAAAATCATAAAAAATAAATACCTCAAGGTACTTGATAATCAAATATTATGCCACAAATTATGTCTAAAACACTTTCCATATATTTTATGTGCACACTAAAATAAAAAATATAAACAAACAAACAAACAATAGGTACTTGGTAATAAACATTATTCCACACATTCTGCCAATGGAGTAGCCCTTACATTTCATGTGCATACAAAAAAAATCAAAAATAACAAATCAAAATTGTGTTTATCTCACATTTAATCTGGATAATTCCCTTTATGTGCATACTAAATAAAAATAAAATAATATATAAATAAATGAATGAATGAATTAAAAAATAATAAATAAACCCAAGGTACTTGGTAATCCACGTTACACCGAAAAATCTGTGAGCAGAGTTTAACTTGCCCTGAACCTGGACCATTTCTTTATTCAAATAAAGTACTTCACATTTTGACTTAACTTTCAAAAACTAATTTCTAAGAGGCTTCAAAGAGGGAGGTTAAGGGATGAAAGGCAAAAGAAAACATGAAAGAGTAATGCAATGGTGGCCTGTATTTGACAAGTGTCTAGAGAGCAGATCATCTTATCACAGGTAACACCAGCCCGAGTGTCTGGAGGAAATCGATCGTCTGTCCGTTTCCTCTGGAGGAGACACAGAGACTCAGCTGTTCTCAGACAGAGGTGTGTGTGTGTGTGTGTGTGTTTGTATGTTAGTGAGCGTCTGCTCTCTCTGAAAAACACTGAGTGAAATACGGGCTTGAGTTCACGCTCCTGCTAAATAAGAGGGACAGTGACCCGTAGAAAGGTCTGACCATAAAACTACTTCCTGACATAACTCACATTTCTCCTGAGTGAAGGATTATGAATTACTCAAGAGAGGAACGAAGTATTTCTTCTACTGCTGTGTGTGTGTGTGTGTGTGTGCTTACACGTGCAGAAAAAACTCTGATGGACAGATACTGTAGTTGCTGGTAAAATAAAAGTGATATGTGGAAATATTTAGCTTAATATGCGTAGTCAAGTGTAAGACTACTATTTGTAGGTTAATGACAGAAACAGATATGTATTTTTATCTGACACCGGAAGGATAAAACTTAAAACTTAAAATAAATTGAATGTAAAATTGTAAAAAAAAAATTAATGTAAAGCATTTAAGTGAAAAACACACACACACACACACACACACACACACACACATATACATATATATACACACACACACATACATGTATATCCCGAGCATAACAAGTAAAATTATAGATATTTTAATTTTTTTTTATTGTTTATTACCTTCAAATTTCTCTCTCATTTACACACAATAAAAAATAAATAATCAACTTTTTAATTTAAATTATAATATATATATATATATATATATATATATATATATATATAGTATTTGCATTAGAATTAATTATATTTAAATTAGTCTCTAAAAATAAAAATACACTTTTTTATTTAAAACAAAAATGAAATATAAATATAACTAACATTAAAAAATTATATAATTAAATAAATACCGTATAAAGAAAAAAAATCAACTATAAAACAAACAAAAAAATTGAATTGAAAATGCTAAATGCTAGAACCAGAAAATCTGAGCATATCACACCAGTCCTCAGGTCCTTACACTGGCTTCCAGTTACATTTAGGAATGACTTTAAAGTACTTTTACTCGTATATGAGTCACTAAATTACCCATAGGACCGAAAATATATTGCAGATATGTTCACTGAATATAAACCTAACAGAGCACTCAGATCATTAGGATCAAGTCAGTTAGAAATACCAAGGGTTCACACAAAACAAGGGGAGTCCGCCTTTAGTTACTATGCTGCCCGCAGTTGGAATCAGCTTCCAGAAGAGATCGGATGTGCTAAAACACTAGTCACATTTAAATCTAGCTGTGCATTTATTGAATGAGCACTGTGCAATGTCCGAACTGATTGCACTATATTTTCACTGTTTTATTTTATTATTTTTTTATGTAAAATCATTTTCTAACTGTTTTTAAATGTTTTAATCATTTTAAAAGTTTTAAAATTGCTTGTTTTATTTTTGTTATTATTTTTCTTCATGATTATTTTACTTTCTTTTATGTAAAGCACTTTGAATTACCATTGTGTAATTTTTTTTATGTTTTTAATTATTTTTTTATTAACTTCTTATCTAAAAGCAATAAATCATCTTCTTTACTTTGTGCCTAAAAATGCCCTTCAGATTTGATTATATATATATATATATATATATATATATATATATATATATATATATATATATAGCATCAGCTTTAATGCTTACAAACTGTTATGCTCAAGCCACAGAGCTTGCGAGTGTGCGCACAGCAACCGCAAACATAAGTCTTCTTCACGGTTCAATATCCAAGCAGCCTAATTGTCTGAGTTGCACACAGTGTAGTCAGGAGTGACATTAGTAAATGAGATTGGAGGTCTTGGCCGCCTGAGAAATTCCCTACACACACCACACGTCTACGTCCCTGTTACATGTGCACATTTCTCACAGTTGTTTTCTAATCATGATGTGAAGTTCTCTCCAGGGACGCTCAGGCTGAAATTAAACAATAAAACTCCACACTTCCTAATGCGATTTTCCAAACACTCCAGGTGCGACTGAGAAATGCATTCTGGGAGCTTTGTGGAGGGTCGGAGGGTGAAGTTAAGGGTAAGAGCTGGCAGATGCTGTAGAAATAGCTCTCTGCGAAAGGCTGCAGGAGAATGAGCCGCCTGCTACCCGCAGATGTTGTTTACCGCCAACTCATCTAACGGAGTGATTAAACACAGCCGTCACCGCCGTAGTGCCCAGTCCACCGGGACCTGCCCTTAACGCTTAGCGTCTTCTAGGAATGGTTCATCTAAAAAATTTAATGTTGTCATTATTTACTCCCCATCAATGTTCTCCTAAACACATGTATGTACAGCTCTATACAAATGAACTTCAACTAGTTTTCAAATCTTGTTTGTATCGGCCTTCATTTCAAACATGGCATCTTTAGACATGTCACACAAGAAAACTTACATTTTTGCTATTTTCACTAGAGCTGGGTGATAACAATATATAAACAAACCTAGAAAAAGAAACAACAAAGCTTCATTTTTTGCATAAGTTTAGTAATTACTTCTAAAGTCCTGAATGGTTTATCTCCTCAATACTTGAGTGAGATAATATCGCATTATAGTCCTTCACATCCACTGCGTTCTCAAAACTCTGGCCATTTGATAATACCTAGAATATCAAAATCAACTGTGGGCCTCAGATCCTTTTCCTATTTAGCGCCCACACTCTGGATCAATCTAGATTAAAGACCCACCTCTTTAACACATTTCTGTAATCCAAATCCTTTAAAGGATTGTTAGGCTGCATTAATGAGGTAAAACAGAACTAGAAACACTTCCCATAAGACCCGATGTACTCATTACATCATAAGAAGAATGGCATCTACGCTAATATTAGTCTGTTTCTTTCTTATTCTGAGGTCACCATAGCCATACGGATCCAGATCAGAGGTGGATCGGCACCTAGAGTCGACCTCTACAGCCCTGAATGTCAGCAGAGACCATGTCAAGTAGACGAAACCCAGAGACAGATCCCCTGTGAAAAACAAGACGAGTCCTCTGCTTAATTTGAGGTGCGTTGCAGTCTGGAATTAAATCATGACATGTTGGTGTCGTCTGGCTAGAAGAGAACTGGCCCCCCGACTGAGCCTGGTTTCTCTTTCTTTTTTATTGTTGGGGACACAATTTCTGACGACATTGTTGTCTTGATTGCACAGACTCTATAGGAAGAGAGTTGAACTGAGCTAGACAATGCCCTCACTTAATCAACAATGAACCGACTTTAACTGATAAACTGACTGTTTTCTATTGTCCTCTTGCATTATCAGCACACATTTTTCCTCTCCGACACTGTAAAGCTACTTAGGCACACTGTATTGTATAAGCACTATATAAATAAAGGTGACTTGATTTGATGAAATCTCATCTTAGCAGACTATTCATGAGAACAGTGAAAATCTCATCCTATCCAATATAACGGGATCCACTTAAAAGTGGATTAAAGTGGCGTCTATCACCGCTATCTGTCTCTAATCCTCCACAGAGAGTGAAATACTAAAAGCCGGAGGGAATATGAACAGATACTTCTACAGGATCCTGTGGTCTAATGCGTTCCCTTCTTCATCTATATGCGTTAAGCGAAAACGCTCGGTGACATTTTAATACGGGTATTCATGTACCTGACAGAAATTCCCAGTTCTGTCTTTTTTTTTTTTATGCATTAAAAGGCATCATTAAACACGTAATGAACGTAAAATTCATTACGCTGTCAAAGAAGTGATTTCAGCAAATAATAAATGAATGGCTGTGTGGGACCTGCATATTCAATGTTCAATGAGCAAAACAAACAGCATCACACAAAAACAAATCGCTTTTTGTTCCTGACAAACTGAAGGACTTTCCGTGTATTTTCCAGTTTTCTGTCACTGGATTTACAAAAATTAATAGATAAATATATATATATATATATATATATATATATATATATATATATATATATATATATATATATATATATATATATATATATATATATTAATTAAGTTGCAATGGCCTGTTTACTAAACTACTACTAAACTACAAAGAAAAAGACATTATTTTCATTTAGCTTCACTTGATGTATTAAAATAACAAATACTGAAATAAAAATTTATAAAGACTATTTATAAAAATAAAAAAAACACACACAATAAAATTACTAAAACCAAAATTAAAACGGAAAGTTCTAAAATAAAAACAATGAAAGTCTTATAAAATACAGTTATTCAAAATTGATAAAAAAAAGGCTCATCTCAAGTCAGATCCATTTTATTTTAAGTAGCATCTCCTTGAAAGAAAATACATGTTAAATTATATAAAAATATGAATTATATAAAAAACTTTTAGATTATTAGTTATATTTCTAAAATTTTAGGAGTATCTCATTGATACTAAAACAACTTAAAATCCAGTTGTTCATAATTTGATTTTGAAAATAACTTTATAGAGATTGCACCCTCAAAGAACAATTTCTAACCAATGAAATACAAAGAGCATAACCAGAAAAAGTAAATGTATATTTTACAGTTAATTTCCATTACTTTTCCAGGCCATGATATTCCCACTTTTTACTGAATCACGGGAATGCTGCAAGACTCTCTGTGACATTTAGCATCCGAATACTCACCAACTTAAAGGTCAATACTTTATAGGTAACTGGGTCTTCTACAATCTTCTGAAGGTTAGCAGCCACTGGGAAAACACATGTAGAGAAAGATACTGACATCAGAACTGAACGACAGAACTAAACACATGATATGTGGATAATATGCAGTATCTCAGTATTCATGTATTTGCTCTGAAATGTCTTGAAGCAGGGGTCTCGAACTCAAATTACCTTGAGGGCCAAATAGTGTGTAGCTGTGAATCTTAACTACATGCATTAATTAGTACAGTTATAACGTTACTGATGCATGGACAGATCTTTTTTCAGAGCTGGTCTTATCAGTATACATAGCATATTGCTCTGAATGTTCAGTGAACTAATGACCCCTGGAAATGTCTCCCTTTTCAATTTTCTCCTTGCAGATGAAGCCGGTATGAGCTCCATTAAAAGGCCAGAAACATCACTAGTTGCTCTGATGTTATGGTCAAAACTCATTCAAATACTTATTAATACTTGCAAATAATATTTATATACTATTATTATATGAATATATTAAAAGAAAATGTTTATTCATTTAAAAAAATATATCAAAAAAACCTAAAAGTAGAGCATGCCATATGGCAAGATTATGGGTTCGTTTCTCAGGAAAATGCATGAAGTAATCACATGTCTACCTTCAATGCAATGAAAATCATTTTAGCTAAAAGGCCAAATGCATAAGTGTAAAGGCAGTATTTTTAGGGACTAAGATGCACAGCAATAATAAAAGCATTGCATTTCAAATATACAGGCAAAATAAAATTGCTGCACTATGATTGTAACTGATATTAAATGTTTAAAGATCCTTTCTCAGAAAACAAAACTTAATATCTTCGGTTTGCATGTCAAGTTACATACATACATCTTGATGTAAGTATGTATATGCAACATTTCATAACTATGAATTTAAGATTTTTTTGCTTCATTTATGGAACGGCAAATTAAGACTTCCTAGGAGCGTGTATTGGAGTTTAATATAATGCACATGCAACTGACCCACAACAACATCAAGGCCATTGACCAGACCAGCAGAGAAGAGCTCCTGAGAAACTCCATCAGCAGTGTCTGAGGAGAAAAAACACAGATGCACAGCGTTATATCACACCAAGAAACCCGTCAGAACACAAAGTTAAAAGCATGTTCTAGCAAACCCACGCTCACAGACATCAACAAACAAGATGCAATGGCCTCGATTTCACAGAATATCTCGAGCTGGGCAACGTGACGGGATGTAGCAAGCAATGATCGAAAGAAAGCAGAGTTTAGTGTTTTATGGCTACAACTTTTGCCACTTTGAAATATAATAAATGATGCACAGTAAAACTTCAGATGTGTCAGAATGAGAATTTAGAGTTGGAACAAAGAGTCTTATGATGGGCATTTAAACTTTTAAAGAAAATGTTAAATAATGTGTGACTTATTTATTTGTTATAAATAATCTAAATTATTTGTGGTAATCAAGTTGCCATTAACAAGAGAATGTAAAAAATGTTGTTACCTATATTTTGTTAATATTTTGGACACATAAATACCAAACGATGTGCAATAATTGTAATTACTTGTCCCCAATTTTTGAGTATGATGAAAGATTAAATTTGCATTAAAATCAGGAAATTGCACTTTTTCTAAGTCCTTAAAGCATTATAATATATCCTTCAAAAACAGAATGACCAGTTAAAAACAAACAAATAAAACATTTGATTATATTTGATTAAATAAATACAAATTTTAAATATACATATATAAAAAAAAAGAATTAGTCTTTTCATGTATAAATACATAAAAATGTATTCATTAATCTTTTTAAATATATACTATAATACAGAAGAAAATATACACAAGAAAATTATTTTTTATCTAGCTGGAAAACATGCCTGGAAAACTACATTTCCCATGATTCCATGTGGTTGCAATACAACAATAAATATATCTTTAAAGCATGCAAGCCTAATGCCCATCCATACTTTTCATTGTATTGCACTAGCACTAAAAAAAGCTTCAAAAGTCTGCCGGAGGGTGATAAAGAAATGGTGCCCAATTTATTCTGACCAAAATCGCGTCATGATAACGTTTCCCGGCCTCATAAGTGGGAATTTGAAGTAGGATTTGAAGGCAGCATAACACTAGGACTGCAGCTGATGTATGATGAGGTGCACTGACCTTGTCCTGGAGTGAATTCAAACCGTATGTCATTCAACTCCTTCCTTGAGTTCCTGAGGGAAAGACGGAGAGAGAGAGAGAGAGGAGATATCTGTGGTGAGAAATGGGTGTCCACCTGTCTGTCTGACTGTGAGAAAGCCAAGCGAGATCACGGCCATCTGCTGTTTCACTGAGCGTGTTTGCCGAGCCTGAAGCGCACACACACACACAGATACGAGCCTCAGAGGAGTCCTGTCCTCAGAGCTCTCCAGATAATCATTCTGGAAGAAATTTTGACAGTGCCAGTGAGCAAGCAATCAGTGCCATGTTTTGTAAACCAGCGAGCTTCTTCTGTGATTTCAGGGTTTTACACAAACATTCAGGTGGGCTTTTGGAGGGAGTGCGTGTTCATTTGAGTCAGTTTAATGAAGGAAGGCTTCACTGTGCTGTAGGTGATCTGCGGTTAAACGGCATTTCATATCACTAATGGATCTTTCATCATTTATAATGTTTTTCTCTGTTTCGGAGATTAACGTGGTCACTATGAACTGCTGCTGTATGGAAAAGAGTTGTACTGCAATGGAGGACTAGGAGTCAGACGACGGAATAATCATCAATTTAACAGAAAAGGGAGATCAATTATTTATTTATTAAATGGACAACTTAAAAGACATTTTAAACTTAAAACTATTAAAAAATTTTTTTTTTATAAAAATAAATGAATAAATATAAAAAAAACACTGACATTTAAATAAATTTAACTAAGGTTTCAAAATGTAATTAAATAAGTTCATTGAATAAATATTTCTAACATTTTAAAATAAACTGCTTCATTTGTTCTAAAACTTAAAGTTAATAAATACTTCGTGTTGTAAAATAAAATTAATGCAAAAATAAATTGACTTAAAAATCTCTATTTAATTCACATTATAAAATGTAGTTAAATAAAGTTAAAAAAAATAAATGTAAAAATAAACCAACATTTAAAAGTGTACTAAAACTGTATTTTCAATTTAGGTTTTAAAATATAGATTTGAATAATATATATATATATATATATTTTTTAAATTATATTTAAAAATGTCTATTTAATTTGTTTTTTTTTAAATAAGTACATGGACCATAAATAGTGTCAAAATCTACTCAACAATATTCAAAATCTAACCAAAAACAACTGTTATATTAAAGGCATTACACACATCAGGGGTGCAGCAGTGATATGAAATGTTTTGCTTCTAAATTTGCAAAAAAATGATACTTGGCATCACTGAAATCATTACTTCTAAAGATGTTTTGCCAAATGAAAATCTGAAAACATTGCTCCCAAAATGGGCTGGGGGACTTCCTAACAGTGGGGTATGATGGTATGATTGTTCCTGGAGCAAATCTTCATGATGCTAAGGCTCTGTTCTCAGTAAACACACCTGGAGTGTGTCCACACTCTGGTTCTTCTCACTGATGTTCCTGATAAAGCCAGATCTTTGTTCTCTCTGACATCAAACAGTCTGTTCTGCTTCAGTAACCAGGCCTGACAAGCTCATTAACGTCACGTTTGCAGAGGAAAGGCAAAGGACACAAATAATATGCAAAGTCTACAGTCACCAGAGCTATGGGACCTGAAGCTCGTCATTCTTCCCCGGGGAATGTGTCAAACAGACACTCTGGGTGAAAAGTGCCATGTCAAGAACTTGTCCAGGTCAGATTTCATGCCCTTTTACAGACGATTTCAGAGTTGTAAGTTGTTCTAAAAGTTGGCGACTTAATTATGCTGCCTTCTAAGAAACCTTCTTTTGGGTTTCAGATTTATTCTTCACAAAGAAGACAATCCTATAATGGACTGTGACGAGCTCAGTGAAAAAATACCCCCACAAAAAAATGAGTGTAGGATTTACTTTGGAAAAAAAAAAATCACTCACAATCACTAGTGAATACACACACACACACACACACACACACACACACATATATGCATGTGTATATATATATATATATATATATATATATATATATATATATATATATATATATATATATATATATTAGAATGATTTCTGAAGGATCATGTGACACTTTATACCAGAGTAATGGCTAATGGAAATTCAGCTTTGCATAACAGAAATAAATTATATTTTAATGGATATTAAAATAGAAACCATTATTTTATATTGTAATAACATTTTGCAAGATTACAGTTATTTTCTGTATTTTTGATCAAATAAATGCATTCTTTATGAGCATAAGAGACTTCTTATGATTTGTAAAACATTACAAGCCCCACTGACCCCAAACTTTTGAACGGCAGTGTATATATCAAGTATATTTACAGACATTATACTGCGACACGGCGTAAAACTTGACAGATCCTTTTTGATTCTGTCTCTCTTCAAAAGACCTGATACTGTACGAGTTTACTGTATCCCGTTTCATTTTATGAAAGGTCAAGTCTCTATATTAGTGAGTTTCTTCAGCGGCTGCTCCAGAGCTCCAGCTGTGCTGTTGAGCCCAGTGCACTTATTTAACAGATTGACACTTGCATTAGCCTCATTTTCTCTAGTACTAGATTATAATGACAGCAATCATCAGTGGTGTCGCTCTCCACCCCTCCGTCTCTCAAGTAGGTCACTTAACTGATCGTCAGAGGAATGGGATCTTACTCCAGGCCAGTATACCAACAGCAAATTGAAGAGGTTTATATAGCCAGTCCCACATTATCATGCATGGTGGGTTGTCAATGGCACGGTGGACCTTGAAGACTAAAAAGGATTTTAAAAAGCTAAACCATCATGCTGGCAGTGATAAATACGTCATGGAGCTAATCAAAAGTAGTCTGTAGGGGTGTGAAGCAATCTCAGCAGGCCGATTAAATAAAGCCTGGTTGTTTGTTTCTTGGGATTTGAATGATTTCTGTCTTCCTCCTGTGCCTTGTTACACTTTTCTGATTTCATTTCAGTTTAAGGCTGTTATTTTCATATCGATAACATTATACTGCTTTTTATTCATTAACATCAGAAAATAAATAGTGTCTGTACAGCAAGAATTTGTGTATTTTAAGGTTAATCAAACTTAAATCAGTCTCATTATCAAATTAAATCAGCATCATGGAGTATATGAGTATTAAACATAAATTTACATCAGGTAATTATATATTGTTTCAGTGCTCAGGTACAAAGAGAAAAGCCTCACTGTTTAACAAATAACTAGATACAAGAATTAAAACAGTAAATAATTATGTTAATAATTACGTTACGTTAATAATTAAACAATATCCATGACTGTAAAATAAAAAAAAATAAAATAAAAAAAAAGAAATCAACATTAATCAAGTTTTCAGTGGGTTTACTTCAAATATTTTGGAAAGGATAAAATATCAGGGAATTATTTACAAGGTAACTTCTCCAATCCGAATTTAGAGTTGAAATCTAAATAAAAAAATAAGAAATATAAAAATAAGATAAAAGTAACAGAAACAACAACAAAAAAGGAATATAATATAATATAATATAATAGCTGTTTTTATAGTCTGGTTTTTGTCCAATTTGAGACCAAATATCAAAAAAGAAAACAAGATACAAAGAGATTCACTTTTTGCTTTTAGAAAAAGGTAAAACACATCAATTCCAGAGGACCAACATTGGCTCTTGATAGTAATAATAATAGTAAAATCAAATAAAAAGCATTCTGTCTGCAGAGTCTTTAAGCAGGTTGTTGTCCTTCTGTCTCAACAGCTAGGTACTGTGTATATTCTGATGCAGTCCTCGCCAGCGGCTGTGTCACAGCACAGGCATCTTAGAGACAATTTTCTCACTGTCGTTATGTTTTGACAGTTTTCAGAGGTCAACCATGCACACACACACACACTACCAAAAACACAGCGGTACTCTGCGTGAAGCGTGGCCGGCCAGCCATCGCTCTGCTGTGATTCAGCCATGCGGTTTGGCCTGCTGTTGTTATCCAGCCAATCAATCCTGAGAGCTGCAAGGCATGGGAAGCCCTCACACTTGACACTTGTCTCCTGCTGGCTCGAGGTGATATTTTCACCCTGTGGCCAGAGGAAATCAGCACCTCGCTACTCTTTCCTCACTTTTCTTCTCATGGGAGCCTCTGGTTCTCATCTAACTGATCTGAGATCCCTCATTTCCCTCAGGAGACGTCAGATCCACAGCCACTTGACTGTAAAAGACCTTACCAACCACCCAAACAAACAGAGTGAGCTTCAAGAAAACTGGCAGGAACATGCCTGGGTTTCATTTCAGCCCCAAAATCAAAAGTGAAAAAATATTAAATTATATTTAGGTTACAAATAAATCAATGCATTTTAGGATTAATATGCATTGTAATATTATTTTCATAACAATTAAGCACATTTTCACCACAATTATCATCAATGCAAACCAAAACAAAACACATATATATATATATTTTCTCTTAATAGCATGTTCTGACTTTATGCTAAATTATTAAAATGTTATAAAATAAAAATATAAAATGTATACAATATATATATATATATATATATATATATATATATATATATAAAACAATAATGCAAAATATCTTGGTAATACCTTATTTGAAACCTTTAATGCAGTATAAAATGCATTAATTATGACTTGCAAATTAATGCACCTTGTAATGTATTTGTATTCAGTATCTCATGGATAATTATAACCACAGTTATAACAAATTATAATATTTATCTATTCATTGTTACATATTTAGAAAGTAAATGATGCATTAAGACAACCAAGTTAAATTTTAACAGTGAATCTGAAAATACTATAATGCAACTTTATGAAAAGATGTAATGCATTAAAATGTATATTACGAATCTGGTAAAATAAATTATCACAATGATCAACATCAGTGCAAAACATTTTTAAAAAGTACAAAATAATGTATTTGTACCTAACAGCACATTTAAGTTCATTTAAATTGTATTTAAATTAAAATTATTTGTGTGTATGTGTGTGTGTGTTTATTTTAATTGTACATTAATTGTGCCTTCTAATGCCCTTTCTAATGCATTTGTATAATTTTCAATTGCAAACATTAAAATGCATGTTAACTTTGGTTACAGTTATTGATTAAAATATATAATGCATTAAAATGTACATTATTAATTTATTTAATGCTTTATACATAAAAGTTTCTTGATGTATAATGCATGCTATCTTTAAGGTCCCAAAATGGTCTAAATTTTCTTAATGCATGACATATTGTGTTGTAAAGAAATTCACCCAATAAAATAACCAACCATCAGTCAGCCAGAGGGTCCGATGATAGGGGAATTTGCGTGGTAAAGCAAATAGTATTTGCATGGTCATGACTCAAGTTTTGTGATTGCACAAAATTTTAAACATATTATTCAAAAGTACTCTTCATTTTTCATTTGCAAAACTTTTTAAATAAGTAATAAATAATAAAAAAAATACTGATTGGACGTTTAAGAACAATTAGTTACATTTAACTTAAGAGCCATTTATGTTTTTCCCCGCTATGCACTTTATTTTCCTCTAAAGAGCTGCTAAGTAATGAGAGCAGGACTCTAATTAAGGGAGTTAATTTAATTCAAAGTCCAGCTCTAATGAGGTTTCACTCGGTTCAGTTTTGTCTGGTCTGAAAAATGGGATGGTAGTCTCACAAATCAAAAGGTTTCAAGCTGAGTTTGCTACGGAGTACCCTAAATTACAAAGATAGATTGTTTTAAAACAGACACGTCCAAGCTTGCGGGAGTGTTCAATATGCAAATCACACCAAATTGTAAAACTTTACCTGATAAATTGTGTATAAAGTGTGCTTTGGACCAAAATCCATGCGTCCCAATCTTCACAGCATTAATCAGAATTTTTTATTCCTGTGGTTTTTAACATTTAGTGTTTGCTAAGATAAGCATAATGGAAGGAGCCATAGATTTTAACCTGGCATATAATTTTTTTTTTTTTTTAAATGCATAAATACATAAATGAAGAAATATTGAGTCATACGCAAATTTGTTACATTTCTGCACCACTAGCATCATCAAATAAAAATATTAATAATATTATAATGATTGTTTTCAAACAAGTTTCCTTATTTTTTTTCTACACTTACTTGCTGTTTCTCATTGTTGACTCACTTAAACACTGTTTATTTAGAAGTTATTTGTATATATATATATATATATATATATATATATATATATATATATATATATATATATATATATATATACTTTTATTCAGCAACAATGTGGTATACTGGTGAAAAGTGAAAAATTTGGCAATTTCTAATGTTACAAAAGATTCATATTTCAATGCTGCACTTTTGAACTTTATATTCATCAAAGATTCCTGAATAAATCCTGAATAGTCATGTGATTAAAATCTTTATAGTCTACTGTGGCTTAATTGGTATAATTTTCCTTGGTTAAATTGTGGAAAAACAGACAACATTGCCTCTAAAAATATAACACAGTATTATTTATTGTACTTGCATAAAGACAGTAGGTCTATCATATTTGCACTCATCTGATGAGACAATTATTGCTTGAATATTGTTGCTTAACAATATCATATGCTATAAATATGACATAAAAGCCACATGGGCATATAGGATACATCTAGGGGCATAGAACTGCATTTATAGGGTTACATCACAGTGAGTCGTAGCCCTGCATCATGTTCATCACCAATCAAATGTACTGGATTATTTTAACACATTATTTTTTATAGTCAATAACCCTAATATATGTACAAGGAAGGCCTGATGTGAGTCATGAAAGCAATTTAAGAGTGCTGGACTAGACTGCCAGTCAGAAAAACACAATCTAACCCTCTGAATTCGCAACTGTGAAATTAAGGTAAATGTAATTCCCCCTCCATAAAGAGGCCTGAGCGCAGAGCATCAAATCGAACGCAGCTTTCTGCTTCCGGAGCTTCATTACACACTAGTGGCGCGTAAAGAGCTTTGAGTAAGACTCCTGCGAAGTCGTGAAGCAGGGACAAATCCGTATCATATTCCGGCACAAAGGCTGTCAGAGATGATCGGCCAAACGCCTCATTGTTGGGTAATGGGAGCTGACAGGACCGAGCTAAAACCATTGAGCGTGATCTGAGCCAGAGCGACAGTAGAAATGCCTTCACAGCCAGCAGGCCGGATAACAACACCACTAGTTGATTAAATGTGTGTGAAGACTTCACATATGAGGTTCAGTGTTCCTCTGGTGCCATTATCTCAGATCCACTACAGCTTACAATGCTAGACTCAATCGCACACAATTCGTCTAACTAGAAAATGACACCAAAAACACTAACCTGAGGCAATAAAGTAGAAGACAGAATACTAATAGAAAAATGCATGAAAGAAATCAATATGGAAGTTGTAGAGGTTACTAAATAAACAAAAACAAAATAATAACCCAGTTTCAGAAGCATGAAGTACGACTGCTTTCAAGTGCTCAAATGTCCATTAGAGGTTGTTTGAATGTGCCTTGATGGGTAACGTTAATGTAAACAATTATTAAGTGAATGTTAACATTATGCTGATGCATCTCAGCCTGCAGTGTAAATGAACAGATCTGCTGCTGTGGGTTTAGTTTTTAACATTAATTCATCAACAATACTGAGCAGGAAAAGAGAAAACCACTCGCTGCTCATTTATTTCTTTGTTCTTCCTCACTGACTTGAATAATTTGTTGAAAAACCTGAAGGAATGTTTTATTAATTGAGAAACACTCAGACTACAGTGCATAACATTCATTTAATTTAATGTTTATGATAACATTTCACTTCACATAAAAGTATGTGTCCGTAACAAATAGCTGTTTTGTGGTTTCAAGCTATTGCAATTATTGAAATGTCATTGATCAGGCTGACACCATTCAGAAGTGAATTTATAATACCTTTTCATTTCTAATTCAAATACTGAAATACTGAATTCAAATATGAATTAAGCTAGCTAAAGTAAGCAGAATCACAATTAGAATTTAAAAGCAAGGAAGCAGCATTAAATGAATATGAGAAATTAAAATAACTATAATTTTAACGACAGACAGACAGACAGACAGACAGACAAGACAGACAGACAGACAGACAGACAGACAGACAGACAAGACAGACATCCAGACAAGACAGACAGACAGACAGACAGACAAGACAGACATCCAGACAAGACAGACAGACAGACAGACAGACAGACAGACAGACAGACAGACAGACAGACAGACAGACAGACAGACAGACAGAGAGACAGACAGACAGACAGACAGACAGACAGAGAGACAGACAGTCAAGACAGACAGACAGATTTCCTTAACATCAAGACACTCAGGATCATTAAATCTGGTCTTGTAATCTTTCAGAGTAAAATTTGTGTCTAGACTGAGAGTCGAGAAACAGGAACAGAGAGTAATGCTGGACTTAAGCATTCATTTACATGTCAAGGTTAGAATAATTACACCTCCCTTGAGCTCTCGCTCCACTTGGCCTGTTTCTGGAGAGCAAGGTCTTTGTGTACTGGATGGGGATGGAAGTGTGTGTGTGTGTGTGTGTGTGTGTGTGTGTGTGTGTGTGTGTGTGTTTTGTGCTCTATAATGAAGGGTTAGGAGGAGCCAGCAGACAGCTGTTATCACATCAGCCCAGACCATATTCCATACGGGAGTGAGACCAGCTTCTGTGCTGAGAAACTTTCCCAGACAAACTCTACGCTTTTATCTCAAATGAGAATGCAGGATAAAAAGAGTCTTTGAGGCTCATTTATATGAGTAATATATGAACATGAATGCAAAAGCTAATCAAAAACCAATTATTTTCAAATATTGTCTCTCTTTTCAAAGGTGTGCGTGTATAATAAAGCAAAAAGCCACGAGAGGCCGTTCACTGCAGTGTTTACCAAGGTTAAAGAATGGAATTGTCTTAAAAAGACAGTGCACACAAAAATGAAAATTCTGCCTGCATTTACTCACCGTCATATCATTCCAAACATGTATGCATTTGTGTTTTGTGGAATGTGAGGGGTTTTGTGTCATATTTCAACAGTGAAACACAAAGAAGATAATATGAAACATTGGAGTCCATTGACTTTCACTGTATAGACAAAAACAAATTTCAAACTATCTTATTTTATGTTCCACTTCTATGCAGAAAAATGGCATATTATTTCAGTCAATGAATGTGGAAAATACCAACAACCACAAGAAACACATCAAACTGTAAAAGACCAAAGAAATTTAAATAATTGCTATAAACTATCAATCAAATGTTTAGAATCTGTAAGAAATCTCTTATTCTCACCAGAGCTGCATTTGTTGTGAAATACTTTTACAGTTTACCTGTTTCCTATTGTAATATATTAAAAATAAATATTATTCCTGTGAGTCAAAACTGTATTTTCAGCATCAATACTCCAGACTCATCTTCAGTGTCACATGATCCTTCAGAAATCATCCTAATATACTGATTCACTGCTCGAGATGTTCATATTTTTGTGGAAACCATGATACTTCTTTGTTCAAAATTCACTGGTGAATAAAAAAGTTCAACAGAACAGTGTTTGAAATCTTTTGCAACAATGTAAAAAGCTTTACCGTTCCTTTTGATCAATTTAAAGCACCGTTGCTAAATAAAAGAATTGTTTTATTTATAAGTATTTTCTTGCACAGGTTTCATCTCTCACTCTGGCATTTCCTCATATTGAACTCAAGAGAAATGAAAAGGATTTAAAATCAGAGCAATATCTAGAAATCCATGCTCTCTCTCTCTGGAGAATTCCTCACTCTCTCTCGCCCTTCTCTCCAAGCCTCTCCACACATCACTTATTATCTTATCAAACACACACATTTTTCTCTCCGCCAGCTGAATCCCAATAAACCCCAGATTTATAGACTCATGCCAGACTCATGCCAGAGATTTCACACTGCGTTTCAATTTCAAAGAAAAACTAAATATCAGGAAACTAACGCAATAATTTTCCTTGCTAAACAAGCCACCATTGTGATCAGCCAGCCAGTAATTCAGCACTTTCATACTTTACCATAAAGGAATAGAGAAGAAAGAAAATTGTGAAATTGTACTCACCTTCCAGCCATCCAAGATGGAGATGTGTTTGTTTATTCATCAAAAAAGATTTGGAGAAATGTAGCATTGCATATTGTTCATCAATGGATCCTCTGCAGTGAATGGGTGCCGTAAGAATGAGAGTCCAAACAGCTGATTAAAAACATCACAATAATCCAACATGTAATCCACAAATCTCCTGTCCAGTTAACATCTGGTGAAGCCAAAAACTGTGCATTTGTAAGAAACAAATCCATCTTTAAGGCATTCTATTCTGGCCAAATACTGGCCGAGAGTACATAATCCACAAAAATGCCTCCTCTAGTGAGAAAGTCCACCCTCCAGTCATCAAAATCACCAAAATCCACCAACATATTTGCTCAGAATTGTTTTCACTTTTCACTGCTTGATCTGTGCAGATTTCTCTCCTGATTCACACTTTCCACTGAAAGCAATATTATGGACAGAGGATTTGCATTCAAATCAAAAGTGACCTTTTTAAGGTTAAAAACATCTTAATGATGGGTTTTCTCTATTACAAATCAATTACTTGTGGATAACAGTGATGATTTTATCAGCAGTTTGGACTCTCATTCTGACGGCACCCATTCACTGCAGAGGATCCACCGGTGAACAAATGATGGAATTTCTCCAAATCTGTTCTGATGAGGAAACAAACTCATCGGCATCTTGGATGACCTGAGGGTGGGGGACTTTTCTGCATATTTTGGGTGAACTATTCCTTTAATCCGTGTATTTGGATAACATCCCATCCAAACATTTCCAGTGCATCAGGTCTGTAGATCTACACAAGCATTACTGAGGTCCAACCTTTTCACACCACTAAAAACAAATTGAGCCAAATATTCAGATCATCCTGGGTGAATCTCAGCTTCGGACAGGTAATCATAAGAGTATGTTTGTTTATGGCTTTACCGATCAGCGCGTTCACTGATTCTCTTGTGTGTATTTACGTCAAAAATTATTTGCAGAGTTAATTAAAGTCATTTGAAATCATTTAGCAAGGGGCACACAAACAAGTCTATCCCTCGCTTTCCTACCCATTATCCTGATCCGTTCTGATGAGCCGAACACCTGCTCTCGCTGCTGACCTCACTGCGCAAATGGATGCGAGCCACTGTCTCTGTTCTCCTGCATCTGTTTACAGCAACTTCCTCTCTCTCTCTCTCTCTCTCTCTCTCTCTCTCTCTGTTCAAACTCAGATGTCCGTGCAGCTTGATTAGCTGTCCGTTTTTGCCACTGAATCAATGTTGTTTAGAAGTTTCAATGCCGATAATTGAAAAAGCCTATTCTCTCTGTCATTCCAAACTGAGGCTGTTGAGGGTAATTGGTTGAAAGACAGAAAGATTTCAATGTAATGATTAGCTGTGAACATCCCGGTGAGCCACACAACCTGTAGACCTTTTTTTCTTTGCTGATCCTGTGGATTCAGCTAGATTTAAAAAGGTAAAATGTGCGCTAAAACAGAGCACTGTACTCTTACTGGTAACTAAAACATCATTGAAACTGCTAAATATTTAGCCCTTTATGAACCACATTATGTTAAAACGAAATGAATCAGTGTGTTATCAATATGAAAAACCTATTTTGCTCCCATAATGTGACAATTTTGTGTGTTACAGAATTTTTAATGCTAAAATGTGTAACTTTTTTGGGAAGTAAGTGTACATTAGCAAAGTAAACAGGGTACATTTTTATCTCATGTTTGAGTTATATGACTATTGACCTGTGATAATCAACAAATTTTTTTTTTTTTGTATAAAAATATGCCATTTGTTGCATCAAATATCATTGTATAAACGTCATTCAATGCAAATTGCAATAATCATAATTAATAATCGCAATTACACTTTCAAGGAAATAATCGACAATTATGTCAAAAGCAAAAATGCAACAAAATCTATCATATTTTTTGAGAAAGTGTGATTTGGTAGAGAAAAACAGCCACTGTCTCTGCAATCAGCACCCCAGCATTATTAAGAAACAAGTATTGGATTTCATTAAGCAAATATGATGCAGGAATATGATTATAAATATGATTACACTCTGATGTACCTCACAATCAGGAAAAAAGATCTGCCGCTACTTCCATGTCATTTTGACTTTAAAGTCCCCATGACATCAAAACTGAATTGTATTTATTAATGGTCTTATTGTGAATGATTCATAATGGACAATCCAAATGTCATAACTTGCTCTTCCTGTAATATGACGACTGACTCGTATTTACATTCACCTTCATTCTGTTATGTAATGCTCACTTCTCACAGTCCAATCAACAGCTGACGAATGACCTCAAGTCCCGCCCTACGTTTTTCTTTGGTCGATAAGCTGCTTCACAACGCCCGCTTTAAATAAGTAAAACACAACCATGCTCTCGCAATGGTTTTGTCAAACACTCGTTTTAGCTTTCCTGGCCTTAGACGAGATCTAAGAACAGAGTCTTCTGTCTTTTGCATGGGCTCAAACACGAATTCAGGCAGGAGAATGCAAACACAGGTCAGGGTTGAAGGACCGCTTCCCACACTTAACACACCAAATGCATTAACATGATGCACTTCAACATGAGGCGAGAGACGGAGGGAAAGAGATCGTTTAAAAAGAGACAAACACTTCTACTAGCAGCACACACACACACACACACACACACACACTGTACTACCAGCCCACTTTCCAACACACCGCTCTTTCCACATAAAAGAAGTACAAAGAGGGACGGAGAAAAGAGAAACGGCTATGAGCTCGCTCACCTCAACCTCAGGACCATGTTCACTGCTCCCTGAGCACTCGAGGGATTCTCCAACGGTTGAACCTGGACACAAACACACAACATGATGGGAAGTTACTCGCTAATGTCAAAGTGCTCTGGACGTTGAGGTTAAAAGATCTTTATATGGCACGTGCCGCTGTTTACACACGGGTCACTCAGATCACTAGGATCAAGTAATATCAAGGGTTCACACAAAACAAGGGGAGTCTGCCTTTAGTTACTATGCTGCCCGCAGTTGGAATCAGCATCCAGAAGAGATCAGATGTGCTAAAACACTAGTCACATTTAAATCTAGACTCAAAACCCATCTGTTTAGCTGTGCATTTATCGAATGAGCACTGTGCAAGGTCCGAACTGATTGCACTGTATTTTCACTGTTTTGTTTTTGTTTTTTGTTTTGTTTTTTTGTTTTTTGGGGGGGGGGGTTAATGTAAAATCATTTTCTAAAGGTTTTTAAATTGATTTTAAGTAAACGCTTTAATCATTTTAAAAGTTTTAAAATTGCTTGTTTTATTTGTGTTATTTTTCTCCATGATTATTTTACTTTCTTTTATGTAAAGGATTTAGAATTACCATTGTGTATGAAATGTTCTAAATAAATAAACTTGCCTCGCCTTGAGGAAATATGCATTATGCTGGCGATATGATGCAAAATTTCTCTAGTCAGGATATCTATGTTGGCCAATTTGATATTTTAATTTGCACATTCCTCTGTTTTTATTTCCATAAAAATTAGCTCATGTTAATTGAATTTTTTTTTTTTTTTTTATTAAAAAAAATATCAGATGTAAAACTTAAAAACCTAAATGAAGTTATAAATGTCTCACTGGCAACTAAGTGAAATATAAGTTGAAGTACTACAATTCCTAAAACTGATATATAGATATATAGTTATCCTACAGCATATTACAAAGTTTTGATACCAAAATCTAATTTTTATTTACTTTTTATTAGTTAAAATGTTTAATTCACTCAGAAAAAACTATTGCAAACATTTTAATATCAGTCATTCATCAGTTATTAGCCATTTCTGAAAGTTTAACATTGGTGCATCCTTCATTTAATAAACTGGATTATTAATTTAATTGTATTTTTTTTTTTCAACATTTTTATCACAAGGCATCAGGGTTATAATACCATTAAGTAAAATTAAGTAAAATTAAAAGATGAAGCACAAGAAATAATAACTGTAAAAAAAAAAAAAAAAAAAAAAAAAAAAAAAACTAAATGTACTAAAAAATTTAATGAAAAAAAAATTATAATATTCATAAAAACGAATAGTACCGTATTTTCCGGACTATAAGTTTTTTTCATAGTTTGGCTGGTCCTGCGACTTATTTATCAAAATTAATTTGACACGACCCAAGAGAAATGAACCAAGAGAAAACATTACCATCTACAGCCACGAGAGGGCGCTCTATGCTGCTCAGTGCTCCTGTAGTCTACACCGAAAACATAGAGCGCCCTCTCGCGGCTGGAGACGGTAATGTTTTCTCTTGGTTCTAAATAAATGCAACTTACAGTCCAGTGCGACTTATATATGTTTTTTTCCTCATCATGATGTATTTTTGGACTGAAAATACTCAGGTGCGACTTATAGTCCGAAAAATACGGTATATAAATAATGCTAAAAACGCACTGCAGTGCATCATGTGACTGCCTTCTGCACAAAGGATAAATGCAGTGTTTGTGTCCGAAGTGCAGCTATGATGCATTAAAACGCTCCCTACACAGACGGCTCACTAGGTTCTGGAGCAGAGACTCTTTTCCAGATGCTGCTGTAGCAGGCATCCACTCTTACTCTTTATTTGAGATATTAAGTTGAATAGGCTCCCTCAAGGCCAGTCGGCCCCCAGGGTCGTGTTCAGACCGCCCAGAGACCAGCCGCCTCACAGCACAGAGTCTGGGACACCAAATCAAGACGAATCACAGCAACATCGTCAGAGCCGGCCGGGCCTCACCTGGGGATGCTGAATGGACAGATCCTCTAGCGGGAGACTGTTAGCATTCACTTCATCCTGCAGAGAAAAAAATGGATTGCTTAAGAGCGAAGGAAGGTACAGAAAGACATCTCTCCACCCCTAACTGTTTCTTTTCATTCCCTCCAAGGACGCTTCTTCAGTGGCAATGGGTTTTCTACAAGCTCAAAGGCTGAGCTGAAAGTCATGACGTTTGGTAATCCAGTGGGAGAATATATGAGTGGAACATGGCTACACACACACACACACACACACACACACATACACACAGACAGTAGGAAATAAGATCTGTGTTTGTGCTGCTTAATTGCCATTTGTCCAATACGGTCGAATAGGCCACACTTGTTAATTATTTAATACGCAGTTTATTAGGCAAACAGCTCAATCCCTTGATACTCTCAATTAAATGATCAGATACTTCACTCGTTAATTAAATCTATTCACAACCAGAACATAGTTAGTAGAGCCCCCTGTGTCTGTGAGATCACATTTACAGCATTTACAGTTACTAAGATTTTAGCTGTGGCAAAAACTGAAAGTCAACTTGAAACTGGAATCACGACCCATTTTACTTTTGTATATCACATACACTTCTGGTCATAGTTTAAAAAAATTTTTTTTAATGTTTTTGAAAGAAGTCTCAACAAGGTTGTTTTTATTTGATCAAAAAATACAGTAAAAAGTTTAATATTGTGAAATAATTTTACAATTCCAAATAATGGTTTAAATATATTTTAAAATGTAATTTATTACTGTTATGCAAAGCTGAATTGTTTTAAGTCCAAAATGCTGATTTTGCTGTTATTATCAGTGCTTTGGAAACTTTGTGGATATTTTTTTTTAGTGCAAAAAGATTACCGGTTACCGGGGCGTTGCTATGCGTTTCACTAGTGTTTACTGTTTTGGATGGTTACCGGGGCGTTGCTATGCGTTTCACTAGTATTTACTGTTTTGGATGGTTACCGGGGCGTTGCTATGCGTTTCACTAGTGTTTACTGTTTTGGATGGTTACCGGGCGTTGCTATGCGTTTCACTAGTGTTTACTGTTTTGGATGGTTACCAGGGCGTTGCTATGCCTTTTACTAGTGTTTACTGTTTTGGATGGTTACCAGGGCGTTGCTATGCGTTTCACTAGTATTTACTGTTTTGGATGGTTACCGGGGCGTTGCTATGCATTTCACTAGTGTTTACTGTTTTGGATGGTTACCGGGGCGTTGCTATGCGTTTCACTAGTGTTTACTGTTTTGGATGGTTACCGGGCGTTGCTATGCGTTTCACTAGTGTTTACTGTTTTGGATGGTTACCGGGCGTTGCTATGCGTTTCACTAGTGTTTACTGTTTTGGATGGTTACAGGGGCGTTGCTATGCGTTTCACTAGTATTTACTGTTTTGGATGGTTACAGGGGCGTTGCTATGCGTTTCACTAGTATTTACTGTTTTGGATGGTTACCGGGGCGTTGCTATCCGTTTCACTAGTGTTTACTGTTTTGGATGGTTACAGGGGCGTTGCTATGCGTTTCACTAGTATTTACTGTTTTGGATGGTTACAGGGGCGTTGCTATGCGTTTCACTAGTATTTACTGTTTTGGATGGTTACCGGGGCGTTGCTATCCGTTTCACTAGTGTTTACTGTTTTGGATGGTTACCGGGGCGTTGCTATGCGTTTCACTAGTGTTTACTGTTTTGGATGGTTACCGGGCGTTGCTATGCGTTTCACTAGTGTTTACTGTTTTGGATGGTTACAGGGGCGTTGCTATGCGTTTCACTAGTATTTACTGTTTTGGATGGTTACAGGGGCGTTGCTATGCGTTTCACTAGTATTTACTGTTTTGGATGGTTACCGGGGCGTTGCTATCCGTTTCACTAGTGTTTACTGTTTTGGATGGTTACCGGGGCGTTGCTATGCGTTTCACTAGTGTTTACTGTTTTGGATGGTTACCGGGCGTTGCTATGCGTTTCACTAGTGTTTACTGTTTTGGATGGTTACCAGGGCGTTGCTATGCCTTTCACTAGTGTTTACTGTTTTGGATGGTTACCAGGGCGTTGCTATGCCTTTCACTAGTGTTTACTGTTTTGGATGGTTACCAGGGCGTTGCTATGCCTTTCACTAGTGTTTACTGTTTTGGATGGTTACCAGGGTGTTGCTATGCATTTTACTAGGGTGTTTTGGGTGGTTACTAGTTGATTGTATTCTAGCCCGAACCAAAGACTCCATCCAAGTTTTTATGATATTTTAGTCTATAAACAAGTTTTTTAGTTCAGGTCCTTCTTCCAACATATGTCTGTTTTTACCCGTTTAATTTTTCTTATAAATACAGTGCAAATAAACAATATTTAACGATCAGAAAAATTATATAAAAGCTACATTTCCAACAACAACAACAACCTAAACAATGACTAAATACCTATTTAGCTACTGGTCAACACTGACCAACACCTGTACTGCTGAAAAAGTATGCCGTTTCAAAATGGAGCTTTGTTTTGTGATGAAAGACAGAATTTTTTTTCTTGCACTGATTAATCATCCACTATAAAAGGAGTAATGTGCATTATGTAACTTCAAAAGGGTCAGTTTTGATTTCATGCTGACACACTCAAAGCAGCGATGCATTACCCCACACAGCTAATTAAAACACAAACATTCTGAAAGGTAAAAACAGAGAATGACTGTAACTTACATGCTCATTTTCATCTTTGACCCTGCGTGACTGCAAAAGCAATAACAAGACAGGATTAAATTATGTTCTCGCTCTCGCATAAAGTACGACAGACAGATGTAGCTATTTGTGTGGGAGTGCAATCAGCACTTGCTCATTTGCATTCCATAATAAACAATAAACACAAGAACAACGTCTTCAGCTTCATTAGCAGCCGCTGATCTGCGGACGCTTCGCTTCGGGGGCTCTGATTGTTCCTTCCTGTCGGAGATGTTTTAGAATTATATATTCCATATTTCTAAATGAAAAAAGCCTCTCGACTTTGATCAAATGGTGTGTGTAACCTGTATGGTACAGGCAGAGCATTTATGATAAAGTATTAAGAGAGCTTGAGGTGAAAAGCATCAGAGAAGTGCATTTCTTCAAATTTCTTATGTGGGTTAAACGCAAACACATACTGAGAGCTTTATTTTTACAGTAAGGTCCAAAACATTTTAAAATAATATATTCAAGTTCAGTCATTACACAAAAAAAAAAAAAAAAAAAAAAATCAGATATTGGGGAATTTAAAGTAAATACTATATAAATATTTATAAATAAATTTGTATTTTTATTTTATAATTTTACATTTTAATTATTCAAGTCAAGTTCAGTCTTTTCATCACACAAAAAAAATCCTCACTAAAAAATTTACTTAAATAAATAAATATTTATAAATAAACAATTTTTATAAATTTACATTTTTGGGTGAACTATCCCTTTAAGAATGATGATTCACATCCTTCAAGGCCACACTTACCCTTCCATGATTGACAGCAGCCTTCCCCTCCTCACTCCTCGCATCCATTTCATCATCACTCCATTCCCAGTCTCCATCCTCGGTCTTGTGCAGATGACCACTGGACCCCGGAACCCTTCTGACCTGCAAGTGTGAACAGAACACACTGTCAATCTCACCGTAGTGTGCACACAGCAGTGACTGCACACTTTTCCAACAGATTTGGTTCTGAAAGTATTTTTCTCATTCGTTTTCTCTATGAGCATTTATATATATATATATATATATATATATATATATATATATATATATATATATATATATATATATATATATATATATATATATAAAGTAGGGAATGTAAAATAAGGAATGACCTACTCATCCCATAAGCATCAAATTAGCAATCAAATTAATATATTTTTTTTTATTTATTTATTTAAATAATTCAGAATATTTAAATATACACACCATCTAATTAAGCTGTGGTGGTAAGTTCAAAAATAATAATACATTAGTTTTTTGTAGCATTTAAGAAAATCTGATAAAAAAAAAAAAATCTTGCATTAATACTATGTATATTTAAATATTTTTGATTAATGAGCGATCAACTTAGAATATTATTTATGTTATATAAATATATAAATAAATGTATATTTATAAAACTAATAATTAAAAATATACTAAATATTTATTATTATTATTTTACAGCATAATTCTGTTAACTGTGTGTGTGGGGGGGATGGGGTGTAATATTTATTTATTAATATTATGTTAACAATAATATATTTATATAAACTGAAATCACACTGTTTACTAACTTCAGAGCTCACACTAGGACCAACTTGGTATGTTTACAGATGATTGTTAAAAATCGATTTCTCTACGGAGGAAATGAATGGCATTTGTACTTTCAGAAGCCTCCTGTTGTGTTTTACAGCGTCACGCTTCGGTATCAGCAGGGGTCAAGTGTGTCAGATATACAGCAGTCTGTGCTGGAGCTGCAGAGGGCTTATTTCTCCGAGTCAGTCAAGTGAGCTTTAATTCATCTAACGTCAAAAAAAGGCCTGCTCAGTGTCTGTATCCAGCGCTGAAATATTCCACGATCTGTTCTTTTGAGCAGGACACATCTTTTCAAACATGCAAAAGGTTTAATCTGGCCCACAACATCCAATGAAGCACAGCACATCAGAGGATCAGCTCGACTCCAGAAACCACATACCTAAATTCCTCTCATTTAGACAAGCCTTTTCTCAGTCTGGCAATCTCTAATCTGATCGGCTGGCTTTACACAATTTCCCAGGATAAGAGCACATAGGTTTTCCTATCGGTTCAGGCCAGGCTTATAAAATGAACACGGGTCACTTGCTAAAGTTTGCCAAGTTAGTGACATTGAAACTTGAAAGATGCTTGTTTGAAGCAATCTGTAGCAAGTGAATTACATATCCATTTGTTTTTTAGTTATGTATATGTAATGTTATATACTTATAACAATATACTGTATATATATATATATATATATATATATATATATATATTAATCAATTATTAAAAAGATAAATATTTATTTTAACAGTTTTCAAAGTAATGTAAATTCAATACATTTGTTTGGTATAATTTATTATGTACTATATATATATATATATATATATATATATATATATATATATATATATATATATAATATTTATGAATTAAATATAATTTATATTGATGATAAACACATTTTTATGAAAAAATAACTAGACAATACTGAAAATAATAATTTTATATTATAATAATAAATGTTTATGACAATTTTCTAAGTAACCGCAGACCTATCCTAAATTTGGTTTGATCCAAAAAAAAACATAAAAAATTACTTGATGCATTAACTAAAATGAACAAACAATGAACAATTATTTTATAATAGTAGTTATTCATCTTTGTTCATGTTAGTTCACAGTGCATTAACTAATGTTAACAAGCACAACGTTTGATTTTAATAATGCATTAGTAAATGTTAGAATTAACATGAACTAAGATGAATAAATGCTGTAGATGTATTGCTCATGTTTAGTTCATGTTAACTAAACTTGTTAACTAATGAACCAATTACTTTTTAAACAAACACTTTTCATGTCTGCCAGACGATCTCTCCTGAACTGAAGTGAGAGATTCTACACCAGACTATTCGAGTTATAGCTACTTCCATCCATTTAATCCCAGAAGCGACACACAAGACTAAAATCCTCTGGGTGTCTGTGAAATATGAAGCACTAGACTGTGGAGATCAGACAGCGTCCAATCAATGACACTTTCTGAAGATTGCTCTGTTCTGAGAGGCTATTGACCAAATCAGATTGGCCTGATCGAGGAACTCAGTCGACCTGCAAGAGGTGAAACACGGCACACAGACACATACACACACACACACACACACACATATGTCTAGAGGCGAGAACTACGAAGCGTTCTGCGAGTGAGATAACATATACCCGTTTCCCAGCATCCTCTGTGTGCTGCTTCCTCTGCTCGGGATCCTTCAAAACAACACACAGACAAACAAAGCAACAAATAAACATCAGCGCATGATGACAAACTGCTCCTGCGGCTGTGTGCTCATGAATAACACCAGTGGGTCACTCAGACACACACTCGCTCTCATTTAGGGACATTACGTAAGCTCAAACAGCCAGCGGTAAATTGCACTCTTAGAAAATGTAATGTGCAATCGAGTGTTGTGATGCAGACATTTAATTACACAAAACTAATCACTACAACACTGAAAGAGAAAAACAAAAGAACATCTATAGAAATCATATTTAAAGAAATAGCTAAATGTATTTATAAAAATGTATTCCTGCATGTATTATTTATATTTATTTATAATCATAGTTTTTTTTTTAGGGCAATTGGTGCAAATTCTTTAGCCCAGACAAATTGAAAAATTATAATAAATAAAACTGAATTTAAATTAAATGGCTTCTATGATGTTTACAATATATAAATACTTAAAAATACATACATAAAATACATAAAAAATACATAAAAGTAAATAAATACATTTATCCATATATATATATAATTGAATATATATTATACATATATATGTATGTATTATGTATTATGTGTATATATATATATATATATATATATATGATTGAAAATATATTATAATATATAATTGAATTAAAATGTATGTATGTTTGAATAAGTTCATACAGATGATGAATTTAATCTTCTCTGATGTTTGCAATTATTGAATTAAAATTAATTTAGATTTTTTTGAGTGGCTGACAGTCAAATATGTCAAGGTGGCTTTGGAGATTTAAATAAAGCAAAAAGGTCTCATTAAAAGTCTGAAATTGCAGACATTCAGTTACCAAAAACAAATCATTACAATGCTCAAAGAGAAAAACAAAGCAAAAGAACGTCTTCTTTAGAAATAATTGTAGAAATTCAAATGTATTCATGCTGCACTCGGTCTATTTCACATCTCCCTGCATCTCTATTTACTTTATCTTATATTTCTGCACTACTGTACACATACTTCATATGCTTTGGCAATACTGCAAATGTTTAGTCATGCCACTGAAGCTTTGTTTACTGAAATGAAGAGAAGAGAGAAATAAAAATGGTTTTATAGCTAGATATTCTGATTTATATTTTTAATTCAGCAGCAGGTATAACTCAGCAATCAATAACAAGAGATTATTAAAATATCAGCTAAAAATAACTCAAAATAATATGCTCCAGCATAAGAGTCAACACATGCGTCCACTGCAGAGAAGCTGCGCCCCCTACTGGACACAAACCACACCCACTCAACTTCACCTGACTGACAAAACATCCACACAGAAATAAAATCCAGTATTATATTACAGAAGAAATAAGATAAATGACTCAATCTCGACCAGGAAGATCAAGTTATATGAGATGGAAGAAATTACAGGATAAAATCTAGTATAAAATAATCAAGGTGTTCATGCATAACATCCATCACTTATTTTGCCGAAGTAATTTCAAAGTACATCAAACTGAATTAAAAATCATAGAGAATTATCTGAATTTCTTCTATGATGTACAACTGATATCAAAATGTAATAATTAATTTATGACACATGGTATTTATCATATATATTTGTGGGTCAGAAAGTCAACTATATTTAGGACGCCTTACTGGAGATTGAAAAAAACAAGTAAATCCTATTAAAAGACTAAATTAAATAATACTAATAATAATAATAATTCAATTATAATATTTTACTATTTACATTTATATTAAGACAGTTTTTTAAATGTATTTTCATATATTAAAATGTTATTAATCCTTTGTTCTATTGTTAACAAAAATAATGAAAATATATGAAAATAATGAAAACATTCAGCGGTCTAATTAACATACAGGAAGCTTTTTTTCAGGTCAAATTGCATTTAAAAAAATATTTTATTATTATATTACATTTCTGAAAAAAATTCATGGTCTACAGCAACGTTTTAATGACGCTGTCTTTAGAAAACTCAAAGGCCAAATAAAGCACACATTAAAATCATCATGATTGTTCATCACAGTTTGGCTCTAGAGGACGTCTCGGACCAAACAGTTTAAAAATTCCAAGGTCAAATATTGAAGCTCTCCAGAACCACGGCTACTAATAAACAAGTCCAATGAAAGGTTTCACAGTGAGGAGAAAGAAAGAGAATGACAAAGACGGAGCGAGGCAGAGATAAAGGAATACAGACAAGAGGAAGAGGAAGTGAGGTAAGGAAGAGAAATGGTGTTTGTCAGGACTGGTTCAGGTCAGAGAGTCCTTACATGACAGCATCTCTCTCTCTCTCTCTCTCTCTCTCTCTCTCTCTCTCTCTCTCTCTCTAGCTATGCTGACTGGATACATAATGTGGGAGTGAGGCTGGGTCACACTCACACACAAACACATCAGCAGAGAGGACAGACACCAGGTGACAGAAAGGACACACACATACTGCTGACACTGACACATCCTCCATCACAATATTCACGCGGGTCCTGATCCAATTTCATAATTCACATTTTCAGTACGCTTCACTCCAGCCTCACAGCGCAGCCGTATCTGAAACCTGTCAATCACAGCGACACACAATAATTACTCTAATGATCCTCTGCAAAGAATCCTGAGAGGACATTATGAAAGGGCTTCCACAAAAACATGAAGCAGCACAACTGTTTTCAGCACTGATAGTAATCAGAAATGTTTCTTGAGCAGCAGATCAAGCATGTGATACTGAAGAGTAATGATGCTGAAAATTCAGCTTTGCATCACAGACATAAATGACAATAGAAACCATTATTTTATATTGTAATAACATTTTGCAAGATTACTTTTTTCTGTATTTTTAATCAAATAAATGCAGCCATGATGAGCTTAAGAGACTTCTTTAAAAAAGTCTTACTGATTTTTTTTTTATTATTCAATGTATAAGAAAATTTATAATTCTGCAATCAAATAAAGCACGCATTAAAGTCATCAAATTGTACAAGTTTCATAAAAAATTTACTTGTACAATTTAGCTTCTCCAGAAAACAGATTGTGTTTAAAGAATTTCTAACTAGTTTAATTAGGGGAAAAAATACTGATTTAAACATGATTATTTTGCATTTCAGCGGCTGAAACGGGGCCAAAGACATTTTAAGCAATGCAGTTACTACCGCTGGGAGGACAGACGGTGATCAATCACCTGATAAAGCTAGAAACCAAATGTGATGGAGCCGCTGTCCTCCAGCACTTTAATCGCTGTCAGCTGTTTGTGAACATAGTTTCAGCTGATGTGCTTCCCTACTGTACCCTCACACTAACAACTCCAATATCCCAATGAGGTGCTACAAATAACATTTCAGATCTGCAATTAAACCTGCATTTCCCAGAGGTGCCCTTCCCTGAATATAACGCCTCAGATGACTGCAACTGTTGTCAAATCTAACAAGTACACATGGGCTGCGTTCCACCCAGACGACAGCCGTGCATCTGTTTCTCCCTCGCTCTCATTAATACTGTAATCCACTGAGAAGAGTCTATTACTGAAAGATCTCTCTGAGCACTTCAGACAACTAAAAAACCATCACATATCATCAAAATAAATTCGAAATTGATCTGCTGTAGTGATAATGTTTTACAAGTCAGACTCTAAATACGCCTGTGTGGTTGCGCGGTTCTCTGCCGGCCAGCTTTTGAGTGCACTCATTCGGTCACCTAGTGTGGAGTAAATCCTGTTATCAGTACAGAACACTCCTTTTTCAATGCACACAAATCAGTCGACCTAAAAAAACACTATTAAAATCATAGCACAAGGAAGTCTGACTGCATCCAAGAGTTTCTCTCAGTTCACTTGTTTGTGTAGCTGGAGAATACCTTACTTTACTCATATATACACACACACACACACACTCCATATATATATAGAGAGAGAGAGAGGCACATAATACTATTATATTAATATTAAATGTTTTGTTCTGCCTGTCACCATCATGCAAACATGAAATATCGATATACAGTAGTTGTTTATTGCATTCCACTGTTCTGATTTTCCATTGCTTCTTTCCACTGCTTCAAGTTGAACTTTTTTCTCTTAACTGTTATCAATAGCATATTGTCAACGTGACTAATTGTAAAAAAAAAAAAAAAAAAAAATGCAAATTTTTTAAATTCAAATTATGATTTGTCAATAAAAAAAAAAAGATTTTTGGCAAAATATAACATTTGAATTCATAGATAAATTCAGAAAAATCATCCAGCCATAATACAGGTGGAAAAAAAACATAAAATGTAATAAAGATCAACAGAAATCAAATAAAATAATTAATTAATTAATTAAAATGTTTTAAAAAATTAATGATGTAATATATATATATATATATATATATATATATATATATGTGTGTGTGTGTGTGTGTGTGTGTGTGTGTGTGTGTGTGTGTGTGTGTGTGTGTGTGTTTGTGTGTGTGTATTAAAAAATATTTTTTAATATCATTATTAAATATGACTTTTGGCTAAATAAACTTCTAAACTGCTTATTAATAGTTAGTAAGGTAGTTGTTTAGTTTAGGTATTGGCTAGGATTAGGGATGCATAATATGGTCATGCAGTATATGTGCTTTATAAGTACTAATAAACAGCCAATATGATAATAATAGGTGTGCTAATATGCAACTAGTAAATAGTGAAAATCGGTCCCTAACTCCCTATACTAAAGTGTTTTTTTTACTATAATTTTAACCAAATAGTCATTCTAACAAAATAGATTCAAAATGTTTAATGCAAATTAAAAATAAATATATAAATTAGTACATTAAAATAATCAAGGCAATATTTGATAACATTTAAATGTAACATTTATATGCACCAATAATACTTACTAATAAAAAGTGCATATATTTCTCATGAAAACATTTTAAAGTTTTACTTATAAATTAATAAATTAATTATAGTTTAATAAATCAGAGATGTTATTAAAACATCTTATGACTTGCAAGACGACGAAGGACTGCATCACAAGCAAAATCTTTGGGAATATTCTATATATGCACAGCATATTTGCCTCATTCTGTCGACTGCACCTCAACACAACACCAACATCCCTCCATCATTTCAGCCCATCAATGTCACAGCCTCTACTTCCACCTCCAGCGGGACATTCTGTTCCTCCTCCTTAATGAATGGATGTACAGAGCTCTTTAGCTGCCATTTCTCTCATTCATTTAGTGGGCTGGAGGTGTGGGGTGATGATAACCGCCCCTGTCTGTCCCGACACAGCAGCACTGCAGCACATGTGGCCTGCATGCAAACGACTGTTTAAACGCAGCACCCTGTTGCCTGCATTAAAGCCTATTTTTCTTCATAGCTCATCAGACATTAGGTGTCTGCTAAAGGCAGCACCTTCTTTCAGGGCCAATTAATTTTACATCATCTGTTTAGTAAGGATTTAGAGGAAAGGGTGTATTACTACATGGTGATGAAATGTAAAACATGCACACAAAAACATGCAGGAACATAATGCAGGACAGAAATGCAAATCGAAATATAAAGATGGAGAATTGGTTTAATTTAATTCACAGGAATCCAAATAACTAATAAATGGTTCAAACAAAGTGGATAGATACGTGGATGGATGGATGGAATGACTGAATGTTGGATTGGATGGATGGATGGATGGATGGAATGACAGAATGGTAGATTTGATGGATGGATGGATGAAATGACAGAATGGTATATTTGATGGATGGATGGATGAATGGATGATGGATGGATGGATGGAATGACAGAATGGTAGATTTGATGGATGGATGGATGGATGATGGATGGATGGATGGAATGACAGAATGGTAGATTTGATGGATGGATGGATGGATGGATGGATGAAATGACAGAATGGTATATTTTATGGATGAATGGATGATGGATGGATGGATGGATGGAATGACAGAATGGTATATTTGATGGATGGATGGATGAAATGACAGAATGGTATATTTGATGGATGGATGGATGAATGGATGATGGATGGATGGATGGATGGAATGACAGAATGGTAGATTTGATGGATGGATGGATGAATGGATGATGGATGGATGGAATGACAGAATGTTAGATTTGATGGATGGATGGATGGATGGATGAATGGATGAATGGATGAATGGATGGATGGACGGACGGATGGATGGATGAAATGACAGAATGGTATATTTGATGGATGGATGGATGGATGGATGAATGGATGATGGATGGATGGATGGATGGATGGTTGGATAGATAGATAGATAGATAGATAGATAGATAGATAGATAGATAGATAGATAGATAGATAGATAGATAGATAGATAGATAGATAGATAGATAGATGGATCTGCCTATACATCTATCGTTCTAAAGTTCCATATAACATTCTAACAATTAACTTAGTGGCAGAGAGAAACAAAGGATCAGGCTGAGGGACAGAGTTCATGACGGGGTCCATGCACGGCTCTTACAGTAAGAGGTAAGAGTGCATTTGGGATCTGGGCGGCCAGAGAGACACTCAGTTAGTGTTAAGAGCAGATGTCCTGCAGTGAGAAACATTACGGCTTCCGATCCCTCAATCAAAAGCAGCCGTACTGCGTAATCAATATAGAAAGCACTTTACTGAACATGAGGGCACAGAGACCCATCTGTCCTGTGGGAGAAAATACACTCAAACACAGGAGGATGAATGAGAAAGCGTTACCTTTTTGGCTCTTTGGCTTATATTTGGTCCTTTACTAAGCAGCTTTTCAATCAAGTACTCTCGATTCTACAACACAGAGGTAAGAGGGGAAAAATATATAAACACATATATCAGTGACAGACCACTGTGAAGCACTGGTTAAAGTATTTGAAGTACACAGGGAGACTATATTGCCATACCTTAGCCTTTTGGAAAAATTTACATTTCAAAAGCTCGGCTGCAGTGGGCCTGTGGAGATGAGAAACAGCACTTGATGCTGACATTTTCAGACAGGTGTACATTTCAAAACTGAACAATACTTTTTGACTTTTTTGTCCAGGGCAGGATGGGCCAATAGTTCAGATTTTAACTTGACCTAATGACATTTACACATATATATATATATATATATATATATATCCCTACTGCCTGTCCAATGTATTGACCAGATGAGACAGCAGTTAAAGAAAGTAAACAAACCAGCAATTTATTGTCTCAAGATTGCATTAGCTCATCTGTATCTATTTGAGCTACTTTGTTTGCGTGGCATTTCTTTTATTGACTGCAATTTGTCTTTAGAGAGAACAAACCAAGAGCAAATACAGGACAGATGAACTGCTATTCAATAATATACACAATTCAAATCAATATGTTTGTTTCTAGTATTGAAACTTCTGGTCATGCAAGGAAACTTTTGCAGACTGCACACCATTCAGCATTTTTGGACACAGATTTACTCATTTGTGTGAATAAATGAGGCAGGTTTGGCGATTCAAATTACCTCTTTGCAGGGTCCTTTTGAAGGCACAAGGATATAAGTTTTCTAAAAGATTTCCCATACTTCTTAAGCATCTCTTTGTCCTCAATCCCAGTCTCCAAGGTTGGAGGATCGTTCTGCAGCGTGAGCATTAAAACCTGCAAAACAGTTGGAAGACATTAGATATGAAAATAATATCTAATAGATAGTTACAGTAGATAGAACAATCGAACAACAGACCAATGGAATGAAACGTAGATGAAACGACAGATGAAAAAACAAACATTAGATACAGAACTACATATAAAACTACGATGGATGGATGGATGGATGGAGGGATGGATGGATGGATGGAAATGTAGATTGGATGGATGGATTGATTGATGATGGAATGACTGAATAATAGTTTGGATGGATGGATGGAACAACAGAATGGTGGATTGGTTGTATGGATGGATGGATGGATGGATGGGTGGACAGAATGGTAGATTTAATGGATGGATGGAACAACAGAACAATAGATGATGGATGGATGGATGGAACAAAAGAATGGTAGATTGGAAGGATTGATGGATTGATTGATGACGGAACGGCAGAATGGATGGATGGATGTATGGACAGAATGGTAGATTTGATGGATGGATGAATGGATAAATGAATGGATGGATGGATTGATGATGATTATGGAATGACGGAATGGCAGATTGGATGGATGGATGGATGGATAGATGGATAAATTAATGGATAGATGGATGGATGATGGTAGAATGACGGAATGGTAGACTAGATGGATAGACTGATGGATGGATGTAAGGAATGACAGAATGGTAGATTTAATGGATGGATGGATGGATTGATGATGATTATGGAATGACGGAATGGTAGATTGGATGGATGGATGGATGGATGGATGGATAAATTAATGGATGAATGATGGTAGAAATGACAGAATGGTAGACTAGATGGATGGACTGATGGATGAATGTAAGGAATGACAGAATGGTAGATTTGATTTATTGGATGTATATATATATATATATATACACATGTATAGAACAACAGAATTATAGATTTGTTGGAAGGAACAAAAGAATGATAGAATGGATTGATGGATTTATCTATAATAAATAGACAGAACAATAGAATGTTGAATAGAACATTAGATAAAACACTCAGCAAAATATTTCCTTTTGTATTTTAGGAAAGAAAGCCTGAACAAATCAAAGTATAAATTCTGGTAATTTTCATTCTGGATTAACTATTCTTTTAGTTGGTGCCTGCTGAGCCTGGGACGATGGATGACTCTGTAAAACCACATTAAATACGGTTCATCTGCACAGGCTTTGCTTTCATTTAGTACACATCTGTAATATCAGCACAGCAGCACAGACAAATAAAATAAATCACCAACACTTGATTAAATTTGCGTAACTGCTATAACTACATATGGAAAAAAGGTATGTTTTCTCAAACACACATGAACAGACAGTCTTTGTGTTACCTTCATAGGGGGGTAGCGATGATAAGGCGCAGAACCTGTCGCGAGTTCAATGGCAGTGATTCCGAAACTCCAAATGTCAGCTTTGAAGTCGTAACCCCGTACCTGCGGTCACATGACATGCTAGCAGATCATCAGATGATGGGATGACAGACTATGACCCACACCAATCATTAACAGATGGGTTTTTTCTATACCAGATATTCAATTATTAAACAATCTCTATGATCTGCACTAAAATAGTTGAATGGTTATAAATCATTCATAGTATCGAAAAACTCATAGAAACAGTCTAGCTGTTAACACTCTCATAGTGCCAAGATCAATCATATTTACAGTAAGATGACAGATGCACATTGCTGGAGTGTATTTCTTCTTAGGCAGCAACTTTGCTTTAACTAATTGAGTTAGCATATCTGTGATTTAACCGCATGATACTTAAATCACAAAAAATGAACAGAACACAAAAATATTGTGCTGAAAAGATAAAGCAGCACAATAGTTTTCAACAGTCATAAAAACAAGAAATGTTTCTTGAGCACCAAATCAGCATAGATTGATTTCTGAAGGATCATGTGACACTGAAGATTGGAGTAATGATGATGAAAATTCAGAATTCCATCACAGGAACAAACTACATTTGAAAATATATTAATAATTTTTGATCCAATTAATGCAACCTTGGTGAGCAGAAAAGAGTTCTTTTAAAAATAAGTTATAACAGTAGTGTAGGTTCAACTATTTTGTATTAAACTTTTCAGTTTTGAATGAATAATGATTATAATCAACATTTCTCTCTTTGTCCACTGTCTTTGATGGGTTTTGACATTGCAATGCATTATGGGATTGCCCCGTGTCTTATAACAACACATCTAATGCTGCTTTAGTTTTAGCTTTTATTTAGGCCAAAACAGAATATCTTAGTATTAACTAAACTTCTACAACATCCTTCATGTTGTTTTTGTTTTGTTAAAGATATATTTTTTAGCGTTTTTGCCTTTCTTACCATAGGACAGTTTAGAGCTGACAGGAAGTGAAAAGCTAGAGTGAGAGAGAGAAGGGGGCGGGGCTTAAGTTGGTCCTGTGAGTAAACTGACCTGCTCCATCACCTCTGGGGCCATCCAGCACGGGGTCCCCACAAATGTTTTCCTCACTTTGTGTCTAGTGACGTCTCCACCGGTGGACAGAAAAGCACTCACTCCGAAATCTGTAGAGAATGATTAAAAACCTCATCATACCCTCAAATAACATCTACTGCAAAATCAGTTGACCGTTGAAGAGTAAATGTTTGAAATGAAAAATCTGACATACAGTCTGGTAAATTGGTCGTACAGTCTCATACCACTGTGTATAAAAGTCAGTGAAAATATAATATCCAAAAAAATATGACAATTAGATGTGAACTATGATATTTGGACAGAGCAACCTTTTGAAAAGACTGTGTGTCTATATTTTACAGCTTTATTTTCATTTGTGTCAAACATCTACTGTGCTTTCACAGTACAATCAGAAATATGTGTGTGTGTGTGTGTGTGTGTGTGTGTGTGTGTGTGTGTGTGTGAGTGAAAGAGAGAGACAGAGAAAGAGAGAGAGAGAGACCTTGTATGTTTAACCTGTTAACTGTCACCCGTCCGCTCTGTGGGATGCCTACATTTACTTCACTATATTACAATTAAATCGAATCTAATCTTGACAAACTATATATCATAGGAAAGGTCTAAGACTCCCACATATATATTTTATCAATGTTTTTTGTTAAAAATTATGTAGGAAAAGTAATAGATTAATTTATGACAAGAGTGCACCCTCAAAAATCTACATTATAACAGGAATTTTGAAAAAAAAAACAAGACTTCTTTGTTGCCTTTTTCTCTATCACATTTTAGAAATCATGAGAAATTATATATCAACTGAAAACTTAAAATCTCAAAATGCATCCTTTAACACCCATTTTAAAATCAGACATTGCATTACCATGTAAAAGGTACATCAATATCATGTTACAAAATGTTTTCATTCATGAATAATAAAAATTTAAGTTTGGATCGTGCACTACAAAGTCAATATTCAAAGATATGAGTGACAGTTAACTGATTTGAAGCACAATCTGAACAGAGGAGAGCTAAGGTCACTACTGTAAACCCTGTTACATAAAACTGATCAATATTCTAGAACTCAATCAGCCAGTTTCCCCCAGGGATGGAAAAAGCCCCATTTCAGAAATCTAACACTTCTCCACACTACGATCAGTGTGGCTCAGGCCTGAGTTTCTGCTCTGCTTTATGTGCTTCTAACACACAAATTCATGAAACAAAATTAAACAGAACAAAAGTGGGGAACATATTATCTTTTAATAATCAAACCATAATTAAAAAATTTATTGGCTTTACGGACTCATTAAATCACTGCTAGGTTATTGCTTTTACAGTTAGCATAATTAAAGCTAATTACCAAGGTTTATAAAGCAATATAATCTCTCTGAAGGCCCATAACTCTTGCTTTTTAAATTGACAACCAATATTAATTAAAGGATTTTAATTTTAAAATGATTTTTTTAAAGAAAGCTTAATTACATCATGGCTATAAATAACTTCTTAAAGAGCTGAAATAATTATGCAACTGAATCAAGAATACATTGGTCAAAATCAATTAAGAGTAACAAAGAATTAAAAAATATTCTGTGTCATAAATATGTATTCTGTGTGTGTGTGTGTGTGTGTGTGTGTGTGAATTATTATTTTTTATATTTTTTTGTCCTGAGGTCCACTTATAAAGTCCTAATTTAGTTTTTCATGATCATTTTTGTTGAGGCCATTTCTTTAAGACGTCTATGTAAACGTTGACTTTTGCATGTGAAATAAGATGAAGTACTTATTTGCAAGCTGCAAATTTGTTGTCAAGCCCGTCTAGTATTTTACTGCCCACTGGAAAAGTCTGGAGATGTTAAATGCCAAGATGTTGGTGGTTAACTTACTAATACTAAGACAACAAAAAAAGATCAAAACATCACAGAAAATCTATACATTTCAGCCAAGTCAAAGTCAAGCGAAGCTACAGACCCGCGATCTGCACCGATCCATCTTCTCCCAGTAGAATATTACCAGCCTTCACGTCCCTGAGGTCAAACCGAGACAAAGCACATCCATGTCACGGTTTATTAGAATCTTAAACATTAACAATAAAGCCAGTGGCTAAAGAATGAATCTGCATGTTTATGAATTTTTTAAGACCATTATTACAGCAGTGATGGTCTGGAGGGAAAAGAGCTCATTAGTATTTCCCAGCGCTTAACATGCAGAGGAACTTATTTAAATCATGTGTTACATATGAGTCTCTAAAAGTCTCACAAAAACAGACGCTTGACTATCAGCATAAAGTCCGGCCAACTTAGCATCTTATTTGGACTAAGATATATACACTTAAAGGAACAGTTCACCCAAAAATGAAAATGTGCTTGAAATTAACCTCAGGTCATCCAAGATGTAGATGAGTTTGTTTCTTGATCAGAGCAGATTTGGAAAAAACTTGCATCACTTCACTTGCTCACCAGTGGATCCTCTGCAGTGAATGGGTGCCGGCAGAATCAGAGTCCAAATAGCTGGGGTGGATTTCCGGTAAATTTTTTTTGAAACTTTCAAAAAATCTCTGGAAAAATTCCAAAAAATCCTGGGAAGTTCCCAAAATTTCTGGAATGTTTCCAAAATGTACTGGACATTTTACACCTTTTTGCAACCCTACTCCAGTCCAGTGAATAAGTCCATCTCCTGTTGTCCTCTCACATCAAAATCTACCCACATATTCGTTTTTTCACTCGTAAACAGTGCTTGATATGTGCATATTTCTCTCCTGATTCAGACAAGATGACCTTGTCAATTTAAAAGAGAAATATTATGAACAGAGGACCAGAAACAAAAGATAAAAATGTCTTGATGATGGATTTATTTATTACACATTAACTCACAGGTTTCCACTTCACCAGATGTTAACTGATGGACTTTAGTGCTGTGGATTATTGTGGATTACTTGATGTTTTTTATCAGTTGTTTGGACTCTCATTCTGACGGCACCCATTCGGATCCATTGGTGAGCAAGTGATGCGATGCTACATTTGTCCAAATCGGTTTCGATGAAGAACAAACTCATCTACATCTTGGATGGCATGAAGATGAGTGTGTTTTTTTGGGGTGAACTATTCCTTTAAACAAAGACAGACAGACAGTTTGAAAGGCATGCAAAATGACCAGCCATGTATCCTTACCTGTGAATCTGCCCATTTTTGTGTAGATAATCTAATCCTTCCAGTACTTCCTTCAAAATGGTTGCTATTGTAGATTCATCTAGGACACCGTTTTTATGCTCTCCTTTGTTGAACGTGTGCTTTATGATGTCTAACACTGATCCTGGATGAATAAAACGCTTTGTAAACACACAAAAATCTTCTAACCTACAAAATATATATGGACAAATCAACTATATTAATGTCAATGCATTTAAAAAATATTAAATCAAGTCCATTTATTTTAGAAGACATAAAGCACAAGCACACTTTTCAGGCCAAACATTTTACAAAGTAAGCTTATTTTAAATGATGAAACATCACATGTAGTGTTGAAAATGAACATGTCTATAGTGCACAGAAAAGATTTCTCTCACCTCCGCTCAGGAGCTTCATGACCAGCCAAAGTTCATCTTTCACAACAAATGAAGTGTAGTAGGTGACCACGTTGGGATGGTTACACTGGCTCATGGCTTGAATCTCTTTCTGTGGAGACAGATGGAGGTGTCTAGCTTTATAATGCATGTCTTTAATAATGTGCCTGTGCTTTATAATGCATGCACATCAAAGTAATCGCAATGGCAGAAACAGAGAAGCTCTTGAACTGATTCATAGGCCAGGCCATAATTCACACCAAAATCAAAAGATAGGAGGAAGAAATGTAAGCCCATGTTTATGACTATTATGATAAAACATGTAAATAACTATTACACACATTTTTCCTCCAAATTTCATTAACTTGTTGGGAAAAAAAGTATTTTTTAAAAGGCATATTATTTAATTTTTTAAAAGTATTTATACATGAAGGTAAAAATTACTGTATGACCTTTAATTAATACAAACTCAAAAAAAAATGAAATGCAATAAATGTAAACGTTTTTCAACCGTGGACTGGAATCACTCTCCATTTCAATTATTTGATTCAATTTGAATCAACAATTTATTTGAGTCATCATTCAAAAACTTTTTTTTTCCTGTGTAAATGATTTAAAGGTTTTAGCAAAAAATGAGCATGTACATTTTTCTATTATGTCCCTATAAACAAACATATTTTGTTATATTGGTGTAATTACATGAAAATAATTAGTAAAAACATTTGATTTTTAGTGTCATTTTAAACTTACATTAAGAAAAGTTCAGAATCTTTGGTTGAAGTGACAGTTCATTTGATTTAAATGAAAAAAAGAGCAAGTAAAATTGTTATAAATATGATAATATACAGCGATTTTTATACTTATAAGGATTACTAATAAGGAAACTTCATTTGAGATCACAACAGACGAATTCTTATCCTTGAAATCTGCAGTGGCAATCAATGCTTCAATATTAATGCTGTTTTCAGTTTATTTCGAAGCAGAACTCATGCATGAATTTGCAAAAAAGTCTGTTTAGCTTGTGCAAGGATGCATGAAGACGACTGATAAAGTAATTACACATATGCCAATAATATAAGGCTTTAATAGAAGGACCACAGGATGCAATTGAAAAAGTGCATTACATATGTGCTGTCTGGCTTCAGCATAGATTTACACAAACCATATTTGAGAGTAAATCTGGGAGATGTTTACAGCAGAATCCCATCTCTGGGAATAAACTTGCTTTCGTGACAGAAAAGTCATTAATCAAACCATCAGTTTCCAATCTCACTGCACCACAACAAAGATCAATGGAAAACAACTCAGTCGTGAGTGTTGGAGTCAGAGGCATGCTGTGTGTGTGTGTGTGTGTGTGTGTTTGTGTGTGTGTGTGTGTGTGTGTGTGTGTGTAAATAATTACAGTGGGGAAAGCGCACTCAATGAGAGAACCATGAAGTATGTGTGTCTGACATTTTTGAAAAACTAGGGCAGTCAAAATTGAAAAAGTTGGCTAAGGATTAATTATCACACAGATAATTGTGATTAATGATTTATTGACTTACACATGCACATTAAAAAGTTGCTTATTCATTCAAAATCATTACATGTGAAGTGTTTGTTGAAGAAATTAATTTTCTCTATGAGAAAATGATTTTTGGTGCAAATTTAAGAAAACATTTTTAAGATTAAACAATTTTATATGCTTTTATAGAAGCATTAAGCATTAAGGATGATTTTAAATTGATTTTTTAAATAATTTTAAATGATTTATTAATTTATTTCTAATATAAAACTTTGCAGCGAGAGTTTAGAGGCAATTTTCCAATCCCATGAAGCACTGAGGATGACAAAAAAGAAACTTTGATTTGTATACACTATATATAAAAAAAAGTTTGGGATTGATATTATATATATATATATTTAACCTGTTAACTGTCACCCCGTTGTCACTACGTTGACTATACTATATTACAATCAAATCTAATCTAATCTTGACAAACTATATATCGTTGGAAAGTTCTAAGACTCCCAAATATATATTTTACCAATATTTTTTGTTAAAAATTACGTAGGAAAAGTAATAGATCAATTTATGACAAGAGTGCACCCTCAGAAATCTACATTACACAAGGAGCTTTGACCTTTGTTTTAAAAAAAAGACTTCCTCGTTGCCTTTTTTTCTATCACATTTTAGAAATCATCAGAAGTTATATATCACTTGAAAACATAAAATCTCAAAATTCATCCTTCAAAACCCATTTTAAAATCAGACATTGCATTACCATGTAAATGGCACATCAAAATCATGTTACAAAATGTTTTCATTCATGAATTATAAAAATGTAGATTTGTATCATGCACATTCAAGTCTATCTTCAAAAACGTGAGTGACAGTTAACAGGATATATATATATATATATATATATATATATATATATATATGTGTGTGTGTGTGTGTGTGTGTGTGTGTGTGTGTGTGTGTGTGTGTGTGTGTGTGTGTGTGTGTGTGTGTGTGTGTTTCGCGCTAACTGGCAACCCGGGGTGCCGAAATACAATTGGGTAAACTGACCGTGGGCATGTTTCTTAAATATCTGCAAACATATTATGGTATTTTTACGCTTTAGTAGAGTCAAAAACTTACAGCACCTTTGAAAAACAAAACTTCCTCTACACTTTGATTGAAATGTAACATTACATCACATGCTCTCCATCGGAGAAAGTCATAGAGAGAGGAGATTTGTTTCTTTAGAAACATCCAGCTTTTCTCAAGACATTAACTGATGGACTGGAGTCTTGTGGATTATTGTGATGTTTTTATCAACTGTTGGACTCTCATCCTGACGGCACCCATTCACTACAGAGGATCCATTGCTGAGCAAGTGATGCAATTTCTCCAAATCTGTTCTGATGAAGAAACAAACTTATCTACATTATGGATGGCCTGGCTTATTATTTCATTTTTGGGTGAGCTACTACTTTTTTGTTAAATATCTATGATGAAAACAAACAGGGGAAATAGAGCCAAAAGATGTCTGTCCAAAATGCCTGCCCAGGCCAGTCAGGCTGTTCAAACAAAACCTAATTGCAATTTACCTGTAACTAATTAGATTTCCATGTAATGTGTGCATGTTCACATGCATATGCATGTGCACGGCAGAATCTGCATGAGGAGACAAAGCTGTTTTTATGTTGTTCCTCACCAACAGCTCATCCATGCTGGTCTGGCATTTCTCCAGGTTGATTCTCTTGATGGCCACACGCTCCTGTCGAGGGCTACACAGCGCTGCCTGGACGACTGCTGTGGCTCCGCTACCTACAAAACACAGTGTACACGTCTCTAATGAACAAAGCACACGGTGTGTCAAAGACATTATTCTCAATGAAAGGCAGACAGTAAACATGCCCTCTGGAATATAAAAGCTTGTGCACAGCAGGTGCAGCTGATCATATGATGTGCTTATAGGATTGATAACAGACGTGTGTGTCGCTCAGATAAGCAGCTTCACTGTAAGAGAGACCAAGTGCATGCTATACAATTGCAAGTTTCAGTAGTTATTTTGCTGCATCTAAATCAATTGCAATTGCAATCAAATAAAAAAAATTTAAAAAATCAAATATTAGCAAACATTGTAAATAATAATAAAAAAAATCTTCAAAATATTATTTACAATATTTTGTGCGTATATGTGTTAACGAAAGGGACAAAAACAAATCCAGAAATGTTAATAAACAATATTACAAAATAATACAAATATATAACAGAGTATTTTATTATTACATATTACACTGTAATTGCATACACTACATTTAAAAAAATTGTGGTCATTAATATTTTTCATTTATGTTTTTTTTTTTACAAAAAAATACAGTAAAGACATGAATATTGTGAAATATTATTACAATTTAAAGCAACCGTTTTCTATTTGAATATATTTTAAAATGTAATTTATTCCTGTGAATTACTGCAGTCTTCAGTGTCAGATGATCCTTCAGAAGGCATATTAATATGCTAATTTATATATTATTTATTCTTGTTTAGGGATATTATCTGATGAATAATATAAGTGGTTATTTCACCGATTCAGTTGCAAAAAATCAGTTGACAGCCTTGGGCATAAAATCTGATATTTTTAGCGAGTAAATATTATGCAAAAAAAAAAAACCTAAGCTTAATTCAATTAAATTTAAATTCAGCAATTTGTGTGCATTTTATTCGCCATCATTAGAATCTATTTAATCCAGATGCAAAGTATATGAAGCATTGGATTTAGCAGGTAAATTTGATCTAATCCTCGATCACCTCATCAGGAACAGACAAACACAGTCTGCTTAAGCAAACAGCAAAACAAACTACTTCATTTCTATCCAAACACACTGCGTGAGTGGAAGGAGTGTATGAACCCAGCTGGCCTTTCTTTGGCAGCATTAACCCAAAACTGGTGCATGCAGGTACTGTAGGTCGCCAAGAACCACAGCACAGTCAGGGCAGCAAGAAAGAGAGGGATTTCATTTGTAAAGATCTTAAAGATCATGTTTAATTTGTGACCCTGAAGTGAGAGCAGCACTGGAGCAGCTGTTGAGCCTGTGCTGGCCCTGCATTAACCTCTTCTAAACAAAAGCCTTTCAGTTCTGCAGTATTTAAAGGTTATCTATCTCTCTTTTTCATGTTGAAGCATCTGGGTTGAGGTCAGGACTCTTCCGGGTCACTCAGAGTGGACAGACAGATAGCATTCAGTCTAAACGGCCTGAATCTTGCAAACTTGAGAATAAATGTTCCCTTCCATGACAGTAAGCTTTCCATTTGACTTTTAGCACATTTTTGACATGCAGCAATGCTGTTTTTGGACAGCAATGGCTTCCTCTTTGCAGCTTTCTCCATTTATAGACAGTTTGTCTTACCATGTGTTGATTAACAAGCAGAGATGATTTCGTAACCCTTTTCCAGCTTGCAAGTCAACAAGTTTCAATCTGAGGTCTGCGGAGCTCTCTTTTGGTTTTTGTAAGTTCCTTCAATGTCTGTGATATCCAACGATCCTGTGCATGCACACAGTTATCCATCTCTGAATTTATGATTCAATTTCTACACTATGCCTAAAATCCACTTAAATTTGATCAGTTGACATGATGTGATCGTGTCTGAAACGAGTTTCCTTAGGAGGCAGTAGTATCTTCATTGAGACAAAATAAAACTCCATGGGTTCACATACTTTTTCCTGTAACTGTAGACCTATTACAGCATTATGTTTATCAGCCAGTAGCTACCATTCTCTATAAATATTGAAAAAGCCACATTTGTTGATCACAAATCATATTTTATTATATAATAATACATTATTATAATTGTATATATATATATATATATATATATATTTTTTTTTTTTTTTTTACTTCTGTAATATATATTGTACTTTTAAAAAATAATTAAATAATATGTAATGTAATAATTTAATTATATAATTATAGAGTTATGCTATATATTAATAAAATGTATAATACTTCCTTATATAATATAATCCATTTATATACAGTACAATACCGTTCAAAAGTTTGCGGCTGTTTTTTTAACAATATGTTTGTAATAACTTAATAAAAAGTACAGTAAAGAAAAAACTAATTACTAATACTAATTACTAAAACTAACAATTTCAAATAACTGTTTTCTAATTAAATACATTTTAAAATACAAAAAAAAAATGTTAACATTTATGAATGCATTAAGTGTCACTTTTGATCTATTTAATGCATTTTAGATTAATAAAAGTATTAAATAAAAAATAACAAAGACTTACCGATCTTAAACTTTTTAACTGTAGCATGCATACAGATACTTATGCATTAAGTAATCATGCTCATATTCTTTTCATGCTTATAATATAATACTGACAACAGTTAATCTATCGATTCAAATGCATTTGAAAAGGAGGTGTGCAATTTCACTAAGCCCGTTTGAAAAATTACACATTTTCTAGACATTTAATGCATAAAACATAATGCAGTAATAGCCAATTGCTGAGATACGACACATCACATTTGTGACTATAAACACACACGCAGTGCTGCTATTCACACCGCAAGAGTGTGTGACACTCTGCCAACTGCGGCTGACAGATAAAGAGGAGGCAGAAGAAGTGCACAGAAACTATAGAGAAGCTCTCCGGTAATGCTAGCTCTTATCTAAGCTGATAACATAAGCATACTGCTTTAACAGGCATCTCAAAGAGAAGAGGCAGGGGGTCCATCAATATCAGCCGCCTCAATTTGAGCTGAACTTTTATTGATTTATGAATGCAGCAAAATGTCAGTGAATAAAAAAATACAAAAAAATTAAAGCAAATAAAAGGAGCAATGTCACAAAATAACAGCTTATTTTGCTATAATTTTGTTATAATTATTATGCATGCATTTACGGCCTCTTATTAACCTTGCTAAATGACTAAATGTAAATGTAAATCTATTTATTTAATATTATTTCAATAAATTGTTCCATTCAATTCTATTCTGACTATTATTTCATGTGTCAGGTTTTACAGGGTTGAGTAAAAATATGCATTTGTATGATATTTATACGTTTATATATATGTGTGTGTGTGTGTGTGTGTGTGTAGACTGTAGACAGACTGCAGTTTCAATAAATTGTTCCATTCAATTCGATTCTGACTATTATTTGCCATGTATTAGAGGGTTAATATGTATATAAAGTCTAATAATAATTGTATGTACATTAGTCAGTTTAAAGCACTTTACAAAGCATAAACATAAAATACATAAATCGATACATCTCCCACCAACTGTGCTTAAGTAAGGTAGACTATATAGATGTGTCACTGTAGTTCAGCTTCTTAAAACTGCACTTCATTTCTTTGTCAAGAACTTTTTGAATTATCAAAAAAAAGACTGAATGCAGTTTTAAGAAATGAGAGGTGCTCGATCTGAGCAGCAGGGGGCGTCGTGAGACGCCCTCAAACTCATCGCATGCAGCAGATAACACCTCTGTCTGAATCTCACACACAGTGCAAGTGTTGATAAGATCAGAATATTAATATCTTAAAATATCTCACATCATAATAATGACTCGTGTTATCACTGATATAAGTGTTTTGTTAAATATCCGCCATGCTGCGCAATGCATCAACTTCAAACCCCTGAAACTTGGTTGCACTTTTTAATAAAATACCCTTCCCTGTGTATAATAACGGCAGCTTTACTGTAAGCGTCACAGTAGCCTGATGTCTCACTGGACACGTGCTATTTATTATAAGGCATCGTCGCTCATCGCACGCGCGCTGTCATGACATCTTATAGCTCCGAAACATATGATAGGAAGCTTCACTTGTCACATCCGCATTGCATTACTGTCATCGGCCGGTGCATATGGAAAAAAAAAAGCCGGTAGGCCCAAACCAAAGCAACAAACTACAGCCAATGACGGGCTCAAATCCATCTGCAATACCCACCGATCACCTCCTGGAGCTCGTACGCCTCCTTGACAATGGGCCAGCTGCTGGTGAGCGCCGGCTGCGGGGTTTGGACGGCCGCAGGGGGGTCGCTCTGCTCCGCCATGATGCTGCTGAGAGAGTCGCTCTCACTGGCTCACCTCGGCTCACCTCACCGCTGCTGCTGCTGCTGCTGGATCACTGCCGCCTGTGATGATCAACACATCCGGAGAGACACTTCGCGAATCCTACTACAGCTAGGGCTTAGCTCATGAATATTCATCTCGGCGCGCTGATATCACTACAGCGTAGCGCGTGAATATTAAGTAGCTTATGAATATAAAGTTAACCGCGGTGACGTAGTTTAGTGACTTACGTTGGCGCGTTTGACAGTTTCATTAATTTTTTTATTTGCTTTTATATTATGTAGTTTAATTTATTCATTTTTATTTGTATTCATTCATTCGTTCATTTATTCAAGTAAGCGTATATTGAACCCCACCTTTATTTATTTTTTTTACTATTGAGTTATCATCTTTCGACTTGCTTTTCGGTCATATTTCTGTTTACAACATTCCCAGCTTTCAGCTGTGTTTTGAAAATGTTTTTCTTATTCCACTTATTACATATCTTAGAGAATATTATTTAATTGCTGCTCTGCTATGAGCTAATTTAATACACACTTCTGAAGTTCAACAATGGCTAAAAAAAAAACATTGTAACATTGCTGTGCATTTTGTAAATATTTGTAAAGATTGTAATGTTTTGAATAACTTTTTTCAATTTCCATGGTTTATTTATTTATTTTGTGTACACATCATATGTGTGTGTGTGTGTGTGTGTGTGTGTGTGTGTGTGTGTGTGTGTGTGTGTGAATTAAATATGTTGTTGTTGTTTTTTGCACTATATGGTTCAGTAACGTTAGGTAATTCATATTCATGATCAAGTCGTAACCTTAGTATGAGTTTGACAATAAAAAGTTTCCCTATTTCACTGGGTTGTGTTTATTTATTTATTTATTCTCAAAATGTGAAGTCTGAGTTGAGTTCACTGTTATGAAGGAATTTTAAGATGAATCAATCTCTCCAGCCTTCATGACTGATGATCTATTATGTTTGTAGTTTACGATATAATCTCTATTTGGATTCACCTCTGTAAAACCCATAGGTAAAACCTGGATGAAGTAAAAACAGAAAGAGCAGCCTGCAGTAGCTTTATGTCGCCCAGCAGGTGGAGCAATTTCATAAGATTTGACAGCTCAAGCGACTATGAAAGGTGGCTCTGTGTAGTTCGTCCTGTGCTTTTATTTTGATGAGTGACTTTTATTTATTGAGAGGAGTAAACGAATACAACAAAAACTTGAGTACAAATAAACACACACACACACACACACACACACACACACATATATATATGTATATATATATATGTATAAGAAGCCCATGGAATAAGTAACTGCATTTATGTAAAAAAAAAAAAAAAAAGACAAGGACTAATGTTTCAGATTACAGACAAATCGGAAAAAAAATATAATTCATATGTTTGTGCTTTAGGAAGTTATAATATGAAGCTATAGCCTACATAATAATGTTAGCTCTAAACTGCTGGATAATGCAAGTTTGGTAAAATAGAAATTTGATCCAAAAGTCCTGGGGTAAGTTGAGCCAGTGGCCCACCCTTTCTTATGATTATAATGTTTAACTTAAAATTTTTAATTGTACTGTAATTCTACATCATAGCCTACTTCGTTCATTTTAAACATTTTTGATTTTGTTCTTTGTTTTGAACTTGGAAACTGATAATTTGAAGTAGACGCTGTCTATGATATTTGGCCATTGAAGTTTTTAAGAAAATTGTATTTCCCTGCAACAATTGTAAGTGGGACGTTAAGTTCAATTAGCCCAGTTTTGTGAGGTCAGTTGCAGTGTTTTTTTTTTAATTTTTTTATTCTTCAACTGTAACTTTATTTTGCTCTGAAATTTTTAATGAAAAATAGAAATGCTTTCAAAGTTGTGAACTGTATCTTTAAATAAAACTTTTCAGAAGTCATCCGTCAATCCATTCCATTATCCAAACCACTTTGTCCTTATTAGGGTCGTGGGGGGCTGCATCTTGAACCACAGGCGAGGAAAACCCTGGATGAAGGGCCACTCCACCACAAGTGCACACATTTAGATTTTAAGAAGTATTTTGATTGAATGTTTCTTCCTTTGATATAGCATAAGGTGAAAATGTAAAGTTATAATCAGTTGCACAGTTTAACTCCTTGTGGCTCAACTTGCCCTCTCCATTTTTGTCTATTTGTTGAAAATAATGACAGAAGAATATTCATTTCTGCCTGAACTGTTCCTTTAAGCGACGCTTTTATGATTGACAGGCGCATTGACCAATCAGCGCCGCGGAGGCGGGGCGCGTCGGACACGTTCTACTTCCCTACATTGGAGAAAAAGGGGACTCGCAACCCGAACGGGCGGTGCAAGACCCGATTCCATCATCACCAACATCATCATCCTCATCATCATCATCACACTGGACCTGCAAAGATCAGCCGTGAGAGAGCGTCGGCCATTGACTGCACATCAAGACTTCAGATCCGCTAGAGATGGCAGGGATCCTGGCGTGGTTCTGGAACGAGAGGTTCTGGCTCCCGCACAACGTCACCTGGGCTGACCTGAAAAACACAGACGAGTCCACCTTTCCACAAGCCGAGGATCTGTACCTGGCGTGTCCTTTAGCATTCTGCATGTTTATGATCCGACTGGTCTTTGAGAGGTACGTCCAGTGTCACATCTTCATCATCATCATCATCAGTGCCGGTGCTGATGATGATGATGATGATGGTGATGATGATGGGACAGGTTTGTGTCGCTTCTCGTTGTAAACTGAATGCTTGCATGAATTAGGACAATGACAGGAACCCAGTATGGCCCATCTCTTCTGGAATAATAATAGTGATAAAAGTAGGTCAGTGCCTTTCTTTGTAGTGAAGATGATTCTTAGGTGTGCAATCTATTTCTGTTTTTGTAACTGAATGCTTTTATATAACACATCTAAAGTTTGAGAATCTTCACTTATTCCCAACACTGGGGCATGTTGTCATACGACTGTATGGGGTAAGTTGTCACAAAGAGAACTTGTCATTTTCAGCAGACAAAAAAAAAAAAAACGGTTACAAATTACTATGTGATGCATGAAAATGCATTAACCCAATTAAGACAATATTTTAGAAACCCGTCCAAGCTGGTGACTGGTATATGCTTGTATTACTCAGACTTTTGGGTCAACTTGTTTACAAACATTAAAAGAAACATCATGGCCTATATTTTTAAGAGTCTCTTGAACTACATTTTGCTATTCATCACTGCTGAATTCATGAATACGCTGATTATATCGATACAGGAATATTTAATGACTGTGGAGCATGTAAACATATTTCTAGACATATTTCACCTGCTTTGAAATATAGGATTAAAAAACAACAACAAAATAACAGTAGTAATAATAATAATAATATGTCTTAATATTTTTAAAGATGTTTATTATACTGACCAAGGCTGCATTTATTTAATCAAAAATACAGTAAAAAAAAAAAAAAACTAATATTGTGAAAATGAGTACAAATGTTTTCAGTTTTAATATATCTTTAAATGTAATTAATTCCTGTAGTGGCAAAGCTGTTAAAGCTGTTTTTTGAGGAACATTTTTGATACATTTTCTTTTTTCAGAATTATTTGATGAATAAAAAGTACAAAATATATTTTTAAAATATTATTATATATTACATATATATTAAATATTATATATATATATATATATATATATATATATATATATATATATATATATTTATATATTACAAATGTATTGTTTAATAAGTTTAATGCAACCTTGCTGAATAAATATATACATTTCTTAAAAAAATGTGTTTATACAATATATATAAGTAAATATAATCATACTCATAGTTTTTGTCCAATCATGATATGTCAGCTCGTATATTGAATGTATATTATTTGCGATTTTAACATAATTTTCTACATTTTTAACCAGGTGCTGTTAGTAGCTAGTAACACCAAAAAACAATTATAGCATGTCTTGTAGAAAATAAAATAATCTTATATTTCTGTCTTGACTGTGGTAACAATTTAATAGATGAAGCTGTTTTTTTTTTTTTTTTTTTTCAGTGTCCATACATTTTTTCAATGGTGTGATATTTGTTAATCTATTGTATTTCTATTAAATGATGGACACATTATTTTTGCACCTGATGTTGTTGACTCATATTAAGTGATGTAGAAAAATGAAAGTGGGAAATGCACCAAAACCTCAGTGTTGTTTTTTTTTCTCAGTTCAAAACCAGTGTTAGGTTTGCAACCAGCAAACAAAAGCACTACTAGAGAAACAAGCTTTTGTGCATTTGGACTAGTTACTGACATACAGTACAGTAAAGCCTCTTCACCATGTGACAACTAGCCCCGGTCTCCTCTATATTGCAGTCGTATGCTTGAGATTAGTTGATAAAACCAGTCATTGTGCACATGATATCAACAGCATATCATGCTTTACAGTGAGTTATGGAACTTAAACATTTCAGTTCTGGACCAGCCGAAACCTTTGGATCTGACTTTACATATAGCTAAACTTGTGCACAATAATAAAAAGCCATCAGCGTCTAACCCAGATTTCTTGATAAGAGCCCTCGTGGTCTTCACTGTGGCTTGTAAGGACACATAATCTGAAGTACAAACATCCTCTTCCATCCTCCTGCGTTGCACAATTTTTTATGATGAGCAACAGCCCATTTATGGCATTTCAGCCCCACAAAAGCAAACAGTGCGCAGGCCGCAAATCAGTCGGGCCACCCATAACCTTATCACAGCTCTACAGCTCTGTAGAAGAATCATTTCTAGAGCACTTTCTGCACTCAATTACATTTCCATCATGTTAATTGCATGAGATTATTAATTAAGTGACAAAAGCTTATTAAAAATCTCTGCTGTCACATCCATTTCCATAATTGTGACATCTTACTTTCCATGCTCAGACTTAGAGACAAGTTTTCAGCTTTCTTGCATATATGTGTGTGTGTGTGTGTATACTAGTGGTCTCTTATGCTTGAACCAAGACTGCCTTTAATATTGTAAAATATTATTACATCTTAAAATAGCTGGTTTTCTATTGTAATATATTAGTCTTCAGTGTCACACGATCCTTCAGAAATCATTCTAATGCCGAAACATTTCTTATCATCAGTGATCAGTGAACTGCTTCTCAAATATGCACTATTGCTGTGTTTTATTTGAAATATTTACGAAATTGTCAGGCATCATTTCAGAAGTTAGGGAAAAATGTAAACCGTGCAAAGAAAATCATATGATTCGTTCACATTATTGATATTGTGATAAAAGATAACCAAACAGGGCGAATATTTAGATTAAGATGAGGAAATGAAAATGTTCTGCATACTGTAGCAGCAGTGACTCGTGACATGTTTCTTCTTTTTAACATTCTCATTATCAGATCAACTATACAGAATCACATTAGCATGACAACACCTACTGTACTGCAGTCGCTGTTTATTTCCTGATGCACACATGTTTCTCAGACCTGCGCTAAAGATAAAATGCTTGTCTGTGAAGATTTCGCAAGATTTCTTTAGCTGCACGCTGAGGTTTTACCCTTGAATATAAATTTTTAATGCAGCCTGTCAGTTAGCAGGCATTGGTATTACAAGATCTAAATCTAATAAAGCGTTCTTTGTTATTGGTTGTTGTAGGTTCATTGCGAGGCCATGTGCACTAGGTCTGAAGATCCAAGCCAACGGGCCGCTGAAGGCTCAGCCCAACGCCATTCTGGAGAAAGTCTTCACTGCCATCACCAAGGTACAGAGCATGTTTCATACCACAGTTCAGGAGGTTTTATTGCTTCAGAAGGCTGAGAAAACCACTACAACACAGTTCTGAGTGGTTTACTGCTATTATAAAAAGGCAGTTTGGTTAAAATTGGGTCATCACAAAAATATTCAGTAGGCCCGTTTCTGCTGTGCTGAATAGATATGTGACCCTGGACCTGATATTTATACATCATCTGAATAAATAAGCTTTCCTCTGATGTGTGGTTTGTTAGGATCGGACAATATTTGAAAATTTGCAACAACAAAACAAAATCTAAATATTAAGAAAATCACCTTTGAAGTTGTCCGAATGAAGTTCTTAGCCATGCATGTTACTAATCAAATATTAAGTTTTGATATATTTACAGTTGGAAATTTACTAAATATCTTTATTTAATACCCTTATGATTTTTGGCATTAAACAAAAATCAATGATTTTGACCCATACAGTGTTTTTTCTTTGACTGTTGCTACAAATATACCCCAGCGACGTAAGAGTCACATATGTGCATTTAACAGTTAAATATTAATCTAAATATTAACACATTAAATCAAGACAACATGTTCAAATATTTCTCAGTTAAATTATTGCTATTAATTTCTGAATTATTATTATTTTCCCTTGTGCATCAATTTAAGTTAAATGTCCTTACAGGATTAAAATGACTTTCAAAAAATGTTCCTAAAAATATTTTTCTTGCTTTCACTCACTTTTTTTTAATTTTATTTTATTGACCAATATCACTTATATTCATAACTACCAAAAAAATTTATTAATATTTAGGATTTTAACCCTTTAAATTATAATGTGTTGTTGTTTTTTGGGGGGGGGGGATTACTGCAGTCCTGGGTAATTAGAAACAAAATTTTGATGCATAATTTTTTTGTGCATTGTCAGATTTTAATAAATACATACAATTCTCCATACACACAAACCACACTCAGATGCTCATACCATCACGCCCACACAATTACACACAATTTCCGAGAGAAACGAGTATATTATCTTGCCAGAATTGTTATTTATTTATACTATTGGCATAATAGACATCTTTTAAGCTGCATTTATGAGGCATAATGATCTGATATTTTGATACTTATCCATTTTGTATCCTGCCTGTTTAAGTGGCATTTAAAGGGACAGTTCACCCAAACTTCTCTCACCCTCGTGATGTTCCTGATGTCTTTGTTGTCTCCAGTTTTTGAGTTAGTATCACCTCCACTGAGTTGAATCAGTATATAATTGTGAGTTTATCTCAAATCAAATGTAAGTGCTCTCACTGAGTTTAATCCACAGCGTGAGCTTCTGAACTAAAGCAGAGCAGAGGTTTCCGTGTTAGAGAAGAAGAATGGTTCATCTTTCTGAGCGAGCTCTTGATGATGACGGCAGTGATCGTGGATTGACGGTTCGGCTGATCGCAGTCTTGGAGCGATAGCGTGGCTCTTTGACGTCTGTGGCTTTATCAGAGCTCATGTGCGCTGACGCACCGACACTATTTTTAGTCAGTTTCCTTGACAAACGTTCAGATTCTCAAATGCACGACATCCAGGCACACGTGAGGAATAAAAAGACAATTCCAGCCTGAAACGGAGCGATGTAGAGACAAAGAGAGACCTCAGGGCGAAACTCATCTAGCTGTCTAATTGGAAACTGATTGAGTTTGGATGAAACCCATTACTGATAGACATCAGTTTTGGGGTGGTTATTTTTTTATTATAAAAACAGTAGATGTTTATTGAGAGAAAAGGCATTTTCTATCAGAAAAACCGATTGTTTTGGCCTTGTATCAACCTAAAGAGATTTATTTTGCAGTAATGGCCATAAATTACCCCACTTTAAAAAATAATTGAAAAAAATCTAAATCAGATATTTTATTAATCATAATAAGCTGAGATTTTGTACAGCTAAGTTTTATCTACCAATAAAAAAGGACTAAAAAAATAGTGTCTCTTAATATTATTTCATGGACTTGCGCTAACATTAACTAAAAGTAAATAGTTGCATTTTTATTAACTTAATTAGTAAATACAATAATTTGTGTATTGCTTATTGTTAGTTTGTATAACTAGCATTAATATTACATTATATATTATTAACATTGTAAACCTTGTATAAAAGTATATGTAAAATATTTGATTGCTAAATGCTACAGTGACCAATCATAATTCAAGTATAAAGTCTCAAACATATATTCTGTGCCTAAAACTTGACTAGTAGTGGGGGATTTTGATTCAACCCACTGACTGAATCTTTTGATTCTTTTACCAAATGACTCTTTCTGATAGTTAATGAATCATTCAGTCAACAGCATTGTTCTGTTGAGTCTTAACCAGCCAATTATTCTGCATTATTATTCATTCAACATATCTACAACAGGTCTTTTTAGCATTTCTTCACAAATGTCAACAGAGAAGACCCCCCCCCCCCAACCCTTTATTTTATCAAGCTATAAATACCAAATAAATAAATTATGATTTTTCAGTAATGTCCTTCAATAGTGCTTCACTCTCAGAAAAAAAGTTACTAAAGCTGTCACTGGGGCAGAACCTTTTCAAAAGCTACACACACACACATATATATATACACCATTGAATTTCTAATATGTGCTTTGTAGTAACTAATATATACCTTTAAGGTACTTATATACACCCTTTTAGGGTAAATAAGGTATAAAGATGCAACTTTTAAAAAGATTCTGACCCAGTGAAAGCTTTTGTTCTAGTTTTTTACGCATAGTCTCGAATAATTATTGAGCTATTATACTCACAATTTACATCATTCTAATTGTGTATAATCAACACCCATTTATACAGATTCCTAAATTGTGCATTATGCATTTTGCACACCTGTTTTTGTGCCGAACTCTAGTTTTGTTTTCCTAACTCTCCTTGAATAAAATTGCACGTGAACTAAATGAATGTATACCAACTTTTGTTCGGTCATTGATGGTCGGCCGATCCAGAGTTCAGAGAGGTTCAGTATGCTTGAAAAATCAATGAAACATTCTAGAAAGAAGGGAATCAAGAACGAGTCCAAGGAAGTTTCTATGAATGCTTTGTTCAGTTGAAAGATTTGTTCATTCACAATGGAAACCCCACTACTCAAGACATCACAGCATGCTGCGCAGCATGCATGAGTCTCGCTGGCTCGTTCTGGAAGTGCAGATGGCTTTTTAAAGACAATGGTTTTAATGTGTATAGAGTGAATTTTTTCAAGCTGTTAAATCCACATGCAGCCGTTTCGTTTGTGCTCTATCTGCGATGGATCTCTGCAGTGACACGCTTCTGTCTGCTGTGTCTTTCAGCACCCCGATGAGAAGAGGTTAGAGGGTCTGTCCAAGCAGCTGGACTGGGACGTGAGGACCATCCAACGCTGGTTCAGACAACGACGCAACCAGGAGAAACCCAGCACACTGGCGCGCTTCTGCGAGAGCATGTGAGAATCTGCTTGGTTTTGTCAGTCCAACAGTAGGGGCATTTTAAATGCATTAAAAAGTTTACTTTCCTGATATGATGTATTCCTCTGTGAAACAGTAAAGTAGAATGATTTACTTTTATCCATCGGAAATTGATTGGATGCTGAAGAGTGGATGATGTTACATATTAAAGCGAATCATGTGGTTGAAAGGGCAGGGGTTGAAAGGTAAGGAAAGTCATATGAGAGGTGCAAGTTATTATATTTTGATAAAGTATTATGGAGATATTTGTTTTCTTTGGAATAATGTGCAATGATGAATCATTCACCATAAGGAGCATTTATTAAAAACAATACGGTTCAAGAGTTTGGGGTCAGTAATATAAAAAAAAAAGAAGTTGTCGAGGGTGTGTTTATTTGATTAAAAGGAAATGCATTTATTTATTCTATTAATTTGTAAAAAAAAAAAAAAAAATTATTCCAACCCCAAACTTTTGACCAATACTGTGTATACTGTCGATTCTGATTTCACGTTAACCTGAGGTGAGCTTTTTTCTCCGATCTCATCTGGTTTGTGTGGTTCGCTGTGGGTTTCTGGCTGAGGGAAGTGTGTCTGCACTACATAGGTGTGTTATTGTTTACCAGTGTTCACTAGTTAGGCGGCATCAGAGCAAGTAAGCCCCAGTCTATTCTGGTTTGTCTTTCTTTACCTCTCAATCTCTCTCTCTCTCTCTTATCTCTCCATGCTGTTGCCTGTCTTTGCTCATCCTGTCCACAGCATCTCTATGCTTGTCCTCTTCTGCTTTATCTTTATCACGCTTTCCACAGTCTTATTCAACATGATTTCAGAGGAATATTTCACCAGTACCAGTCCTATGCAGTATCATGTCACAGCATAGATTTGAGCTACGCTAAACATCATCAGCGCTCGCCGTTGCTCGTGTTGCCGTAAAGTGGCAACTTAATGAGTTCCAGTCACTTTGGTGACACAGCTGGTGTATGTGTAATGCATTTGTAGCCTCAGCAGTGGGATTCGTCAGTGACACCGCTCTGTTGGTTTGTCTGAAAAGCCCCAGAGGTTATGGAGATCATCTGATCAGAGCTGAAGCATGACACTGTGCCAGAGATCACCCAACACGCTCACGTTTGAGTGTTGCCTAATGAGAACCACCAAATGATGCCTTTCTCTCAGAGAATAATGGAGCGACTCTGATTTTTGATGTAGGCAGTTTGGAGAGCCTTTTTGTTGGCCTTTAAGGCTGTACAATTTGGGGAAAAAATCAGATTGCCGTATTTCAGATAAAGATTATTATTTTTAAGTGAAGTGATTTAAAAAAAAAAGATAAATAAGGTATTATTTTTTTATTTCAGGTTTGCTGTGCTTGTTTGTATGGCTGCACAATTTGGCAAAAAAAAAATTATAATAATTTTTTAAAGATAAATATATATATATATATTAAGATAACTAAATAATAATAATAAAAGTAATGATTAAAAAATATATTATAATATTAAAAATATTATTATATACTAATTATTATTATTATTATTATTAATATTATTATTATTATTATTATTATTTAGTTATCTTAATTTGTAATTTTTTGCAATTAAATTGCATATGCAATTTAAAATGTCTTCAATTTTTTTTAATGTCTTCATTTGTTTTACTGATTATGTAAGTCATAGAATAATTTCTATAATTATTACTATTAATTATAAAATCTGAATTAATATTATTTATTTTTTTTACATTGATTATGTATCAAATTAAACCAATTATAAAACCACTGTCAAAGTTTTTCTTACTCTTGATATTGTAATTTTACAGTTGTATTATATTGTACAACTGTAAAATTACAATACTGTCTTAATATTTAGATGGAGAATGGGTCTTTTGCTTTCTGTACTATAGTTTTATATTATTACTGTAGTTTATTTTTATTACTACACTAACAGACAGTTTAGGTTTTGGATGCTGAATGGTTAGTACAAACACACTGGGATGCACCAGAGATGCAAAGATACACTAGTATGTAGTCCTCAATCCAGGCGATCTGCAGTTCACTGTAGACTACATCAAAACCAGAAAGCGACATTCTTATATTTCCTGAAATTCCCATCTTTGGATGAGACTGGAAGTGCAGCATGATTCCGCTCATCTCAGGCTTAGCATCAACCAACACAAGGCCCTTAAAAAATGCATCTGTGAGGCATCTGGCAGATTTCATACAGCTCACTGACAAAATACTGAACTGAAACACATAAAGTGACCACACAATCAGTGGAAACGTTCAAGTCAAACAGTGTTTCTATGGAGACTGAAACTATTCCTTGTTCTCTGTGGGTGTGAAATAATCCACTCTCTCTATGAGAAAGACGATCAAAAAAACCCTGTTGCGTAAAGTCAGTCGAGGTTACACCACTAACAAGAGTCTGTGCTGTACATGAGCCAATGTTTCTTCTCCTTGTGCCAAAAAAGAAACAGAAACCAGGACAAATGCAACAGACATTTTGGTGTGAAGATGTCCTCTTAAATACAAAACTGACAGAATTAGGCTTTGTTCATATTAGAATACTAGTTACAATTCCTCCAATATATGCTTTTATATAACTGACTAAAGTTAAGACCAGTCTTAAAGAAAAAAAGTAGATGACTAACTTGTAAGACTAGTCGAAGCAGTTTATACAACCAGTCACCAAAACTGTAATAAGTATTTATAATTTATATATTTTTATATTATAATTATTATCATGCATATATTATTTATTAATATAGCTATTATTATTAATATAACACTCATGTTTTATTTAAACATTTAAAAATATTTTTATTAAGTATTAGTAATAATTATTATTATTATTATTTGTAGGGCTGCACTAATTATATATCAATATGACTATATAATACTACTAATAATGATGATAAATATTTTTTATTCATTTGCTGTGCTTATGGGATTGTAGTTTATTAGTATTAATATATTATATGGTCCTATTGATATATAATTAGTGCAGCCCTACAAATAATAATAATAATAATTGTTGTTTTTGGTGGATTGGATTTTTTAAAAATCTGCTCAAATGCTTATTTCTCTCTCTTTTCCTATCCACCCTGACTCGTGTTTAACTAACCTGTTTTCAGGCATCTGCATTGACCTCTAAGTAAGTAAATGACTCCTGCTGGTTTGTTTTTACTCTGGATCCAGAATAAAGCTCAATGTTGCAGCATGTTTAATTGCTGGGACCCCGAACAGCAGAAAGTGCCTCAGTTGATTATTTCCCCACTGCAGTTTAACAAAGGCCTAACTGTGCTCAAAAGCCTTCATTAGCCCAACAGTATCTTTCTTTCTCTCATCCGTTGATTATGAAGAAGCATCTGTGAAAGGTGCTATAAACAAGATCTGGTGTTTCCTTCGCTCCATGGTCCATCTCAGTCCTCCAGAATGGCCTCAGAGGCCTGTCAGACAACATCAGTGATCAGAGAACAGAGCATCTCTCTCTCTATATGACGAGGAGACTCGGAGAGAATAGGTGTATCTGCTCTTTCTGGAAGGTCTTTCGAGGTCAGTCTTCAGCTGAAGCCCAGCGGCCCAGATTTTCTGTCTGGTGCTTTCAGTACAGCAGCTGAAAGCAAGACGTCCAAAGCTTCTCAAATAATGACCTGAGAAACACACTGAAAAATGCATTGCTTTGCTTACAATTAGGACCGAGTGCTAGAGCTTGTATTATCCTTATATTATTTCAGCCTTATGGAAATATCATTTCAACCATTTGAATGTAGAGTAAAGTAGATTCAAAATGTTTAATGCAAGAAGTAAAATACTAAATAAAAATAACCAAGACTTGTTTTTCGACACTTTCGTGTTTTATATTTTTTGTATGTATATTTTTATTTTAAATGCTTAATATTATTTAAATATTAGTAGAAATATTTACCTATATTTATTTCTATAACTTTATTATTATATATATATATATATATATATATATATATATATATATATATATATATATATATATATATATATATATATATATATATATATATATATATAAAATGCACAAATCAAATAGGTATTCAAATTCATCAAACTCATTAATTCATTATCATTATTAAAAATAAAATAAGGATTGTGATTCCCTTAAAGGGTTAGTTCATCCAAAAATCAAAATGATGTCATTAATGACTCACCCTCATTGTATACTGTCCATGTCCAGAAAGGTAAGAAAAACGTCATCAAAGTAGTCCATGTGACATCAGAGGGTAAGTTAGAATATTTTGAAGCATTGAAAATACATTTTGGTCCAAAATTAGCAATATATATGGCTTTATTCAGCATTGTCTTCTCTTCCTGGTCTGTTGTGAGAGAGTTCAAAACACAAGATTGACTCATTCTCAAGTAAAGAACCGTTTCTGTCAGACGTGTCTGATTCGAGAACCGAGGAGCTGATGATACTGCGCATGTGTGATTCAGCGTGAAGCAGACCGACTCACAGCTCGTCTGAAACCAAACTGATTCTTTTAGTGATTGATTCTGAACTGATTCTGTGCTAGTGTTATAAACCCAGGTAAACCGAAGGCTTGAATCAAGGGCAATCTTTGCCAATGACGTCATTACGTCGAGCGCAAAAGAACCGGTGAACCGTTTTCTTCAACCGGTTTATTGAATCGAACTGTCCGAAAGAACCAGTTCGCGGAAACTGATGCAACCAGTTCTTGACTCGAGAACAAGTCGATCTTTCTTTGTGGATTAATGCGTATTGGAGACGCGAACCATTTAAACGATTCAGTTCGATTTGGTGAACTGGTTAAAAAAGATCCGGTTACATCGAATGATTCGTTCGCGAACCAGATATCATACACTGCAGTGAACGCTCTCACAACAGACCCGGAAGAGAAGACAATGCTAAATAAAGTCTTGGTTTTTGCTTTTTTTTCACCAAAATGTATTTTTTGATGCTTCAACAAATTCTAACTGACCCTCTGATGTCACATGGACTACTTTGATTATGTTTTTCTTACCTTTCTGGACATGGACAGTATATCGTACACACAGCTTCAATGGAGGGACTGAGTGCTCTCTGACTAAATCTAAAATATCTTAAACTGCGGTCCGAAGATGAACGAGGTCTCATGGGTTTGGAACGACATGGGGATGATTTAGATTTTTGGGTGAACTATCCTTTTAACTGAAGTCGGATCAGAATCATGAGGTGCCCTAAAGATTCCCAATTAAAGAGGGCCTGAAAATTCATGGAAGTACAATCTGATGGTATCTTGCAGTTTTTCCACTAGTACTTTGCAGTTTTGTGTGCACCGTGCATCAGACAGTCAGTGAATGTTACTGTGAGTGAGTGAGTGTCCGCCTGCAGTGAAGCTCAGCCTTAAAGGAAGGAACCGCAATTGATGTTGTTTTCATTTCTCATGCAGAGTGACAGGGAGTTCTGTCTGTGTCGATATCAAAGCAGTAATTAATGGAGTATATCACATGGTAAACCCCAGAGGCTGGACGAGCGCAGTCAGTCGGTCTGTGGTAGGTGTCTGAGTTTCGCAATTCAGTTTTATTCATTTGAACAGTTAAATCTTGCACTCCTGCGTGATTTCTTTTCATGCATTTTTGAGTTCAATAATATCGCAATACGACAGAAAACAAATGGTAGGATTTTTCCATGGACATTATTACCGAAAATAAGACCAAGAAAAGTTTATGATTCTGGCATGTTTTGTTCATCAAGATAATCTTCAAGAGTGTGATTATTACCACAATGAGTTTATCTGTTCAGTGTGATGATGTTTAATGGTCCCAAAAACCTCTAGTCCCATTTGAACACATGTTAGCAACCGTCTTCGTCAAGACGAGTAGGGTATGTCTTCTTTTTGTCCACACACGTCCTGGTTGAATCTCTAAATAGCCTAAAATGTCCAGGTTTTGCTTTGTTTTCATACTTGCGAAATGTAATACCTGAAAAGCAGTTTGACCAATAGCGTGCAGGTATCTAACATTATCAACCAATCACAGCATCCAAGAGAGTGGGATCTGTGCACTCTCAGAAAAAAGGTACAGATGCTGTCACTGTGCTGGTATCCTTTCAAAACTTACTAATAAATACCATAATAAATAATGAATAACAAATAATAAATTCCATTTAAGGACTAATATGCACCTTTTAGGGTAAATAAGGTACAAAAGTGTAGTTTATAAAAAAGGTAACACCCCAGTGACAGCTTTTGTACCTTTTTTCTGAGAGTGTAGAGAACAGTCAATGCAATGCATAAATTTTAGAAATCCCGGTAAATAATCATGAGTTTTAATGGCCTTGTCATCTTTCCTAATAGCAGTGGTTTCCAAACAATAGATGTCCAACAGATGTTACGCAGCACGATACTGGAAATTTACAGTATTGAAAAGACTCTTTTTTTTTTTTACCTCAGTAAGATGCATAGACCACAATTCTGTATTGTCCGCTCACATCCTGCACTCTCAGTGTTTCACATCTACGTTTGTGCATTTGACAAATGCTTTCATCCATTGACATTCAGTGACGGTGTGCGTTTAATCACTTCATGCATTTCCTGGAAATCTGACTCAGGATCTCACCATTGTTAGCATAGTGCTCTAATGTTTGAGGTTCAGTAGTGTTTGCTTTGAATTACATAAACCACCATTTCTCATGCAAAAAAAAAAAAAAGACAAGAGGACAAAACTGAGACTATCAGCCAAACAGTTTAAAGAGTGGGCTGATTTAGACTCTGAATTCAGCACTCAGTTTTAAGCGTCTTTGCTCCAATTTCAAAATACATGTATTATGAGTTATTAGTGTGTTTAAACTGGATTTCAACAAATCAAGTGTTATTTTTGTTGTGCATATGTGCTTTAAGGCTATTCCTCAGATCTGCAAAGGCAAGTCGGATTCAATTGAAGGTGGTTCTTGGCCTGAAGTTTAAGAAACACTCCTCTAGTGTTTTCAGACAGACAGAAGTCGAATAAGGGAAAAGGTTACATGAATCAGCACTGGAAAGCCCGATGAGTGTGTGTGTGTGTGTGTGTTTGGTTGTGGTGGAACAACTGGTTTAGGGTGACTCATATAGATGACATGCTGAAAAAATTGGTGCAGTGTTTTAGAGCAGTGCTGTGTTGCTTCAAGACCCAAATTTTACTCTTAACATCAAGCCAATGCGTATAACATGTTCTTAAAATCAAACATTTACATTTTGACTAGTTTTAAGATGAATTGAATTGCAAAATTAGCATAGGATTTGTGTTTTTTTGATAGTTGGGGTCAGTCAAGGGACAGTAGCATGATTCATCTTAACTCCAGGAATACTGAAGTGAATCAGATAATGGCAGTATAATGTCTGTTTGATTAATACTGTGCTTGGCTGTTCTGAACTAATTATAAGTGAGATGTGGCAGGAAAATGTACTGTAAGAAACCCTAGTTTTAATTCCATTTCCAAAGGTACACTAATGTTGAGTTTTTGAAAAAAAAAAAGTCAATTTTGCTTACCATCAAAAATACAGTAAATACTGTACAGTAGTATTGTTAATTAAATATTAAAATATATTTTGTAAAAATGTAATTTATTCCTGTGATGCAAAGCATCATTGCTCCAGTCTTCAGTGTCACATGATCCTTCAGAAATCATTCTATGCAATCACATAAGTTTTGTTGTATCATCCTCAATTGTTTCCATTTTTGAGACATAAAACTTCATATTCTTACCAATAGTTATAATTTAACATACAGTTTAATAATATTGATATACACTACCAGTCAAATGTGTTTGAACAGTAAGTTTTTTTAATGTTTTTTTAATTATTTTCTCACCAAGCCTGCATTTATTTGATTTAAATTACAATAAAAACTATTTTTTACTATTTAAAATAACTGCTTTCTGTTTGTATCTATTGTAACATGTAATTTATTTCTGCGATCAAAGTTGAATTTTCAGCATCATCAATTTTCAGTGTCACGTGATCCTTCAGAAATCATTCTAATATGCTGATTTCCTGCTCAAAACTAATTTGAATGTACAGCAAATATACTCTAATACACTCATAATTATTATTATTATGTTGAAAACAGCTAAGCAGAATTTGTTCGGGTTCAGAAGCACAGCATTTATCTGGAACAGAGCGAATGAGATATCAGCCCAAGCCAGCGTCCTATCTTCACTTTCGCCGTTGTTCTGAAGGATGTGCTGTGAAATGTTGTCACGGTCTACAATAGCAGGACATCTTGCACATTGAATTCCTAATCAATTTCGAACTACTTGAGCGTGAAGAGAGGGGTTAACCTGATCGCTGTCTGTGCATGAAAGCAGACTTTTTTCATGATGCTTCTGTGTTAAACTTAGCTTTTGGTGCAGTAATAATGCAAACTGAAATGTTTTTGATTGTGCTGTTCTGTGTGTTTTCTTCACAGGTGGAGGTTCACCTTTTACCTGTACATATTTACGTACGGTGTGCGCTTCCTGAAGAAGGTAAACTATCTGCTTTGACTGAATAATTGATGGTCAGTGTGAAACAGTGCATCTTTTATGATTGACAAGTCAATGCATCCATTATTCTGTCTTGGTGTTTCCATAAAACACTCTTTGAGTTGTTGACAGGATGTTGTCGAGCAGAAAAGCGTTGTTTTTCACAGCTTTATCAAATAGATGCAGTGTCACAGTTTTTTATTTACTTATTTGGTATCACGAGTAAAAAACGCAGCAGCGCTCTGAGAGTTACTCTGCATCTTTCCTGGAGCAGACAAGGTGAAGTTAGAGAGATGTCAGCTCTGACTTGATTCTGATTTTATTTGTTGTGTCGTACCGTGCGGTGACGGCGAGAGACAGCGTCTATAAACTCGCTTTCTCTCTCTCTCTGCCCTTCTTCTCATAAAGCTATTCATAATTCATCAATCTATCCATAATGCAAACATGTTCAGAATAACTGGCTGCATAACTGACTCTTCAATGAAGCAATTAAAGGATAGTTCACACAGAAATAAATATTCTGTCACTGTTTACTCAACCTCTCGTTGTTCCAAACTAGAACTGCACAATATATCACGAATGGATTTGAATGGAGCTTTCATCATCAATCATTTGCATGTTGTTATGATTTTACTGCATTAATCTGTAAAGATAATGTCGATGCAGCAAGCAGACTGATGATGAGATTATATGTAATACATGTAATCTATCATTTATATTTAAATGTATAAAATATATGTCAAAAGTATTAAAATATATAATAATGTAAATATATAAAACATATTAAAAATAAATATGTTCAATAATTTTACTAATGTATCAAATTACATTATTACTTTTTATTAAATTGTACATATGTATGTGCCATATAAATAGATAGATAGATAGATTATAAAATGTTATATTTTAAATAAAATATATATATATATATATATATATATATATATATATATTTTACATAAAATATTTTTATGATTTTAAAATCTATAAATAATATATAAAGGTATAATAAAATATAACATAATAAAGGTGTAAAATATATAAAGGTAATACATGTAAGGATCAAAAAAAAAAAAAAAAATATATATATATATATATATATATATATATATATATATATTTAAGAAACACACACACACACACACACACATATATATATATATACACACATATATATATATATATATGTGTGTTTCTTATATATATAAGAAACATTTTCTTATAAAGACAAATTGTGTTTATATACACACTATAACTATTGTTCCAAAAGCGAGCATATTAGAGACTCCTGATTATGGTTACCTCATATATATAATATAGTTTATGAATAAATGCATGTATGTAATGCTGTGTGTCTTTGTAAAAACTAGCCGAAAGGTGAACTGCTTGAACTTGTATGACAGTGCACTCTACTGAGTTAATTTGCCTCAGATGGGACACGTTCCTCCTGCTGCTGTTATTAATAGGACCAGGAGTGGAAGTGGGCTGACATAAACCCAAAACAGACCTACAGCTGCTCACACTGGCAGAAGAACTGAAGAACAGGTTCACCTGTTGCTTTCATCTCAGTTAGGAAGAGCAAGCTATGGAGAAATTGATATTTCAGTCCTTTTCCTGAAAATGATTATGAGAAGACAAACCTGTTAAAGTGGAATGAAACTGAGCTACAGAACTGAAGAATGTAGACAGAGCGTTTCCTCGCCGTCCGTTTGAATCCATACAATGCAGAACAATTAAATTGTACTCAACGGTGAGCGCTGACTTTTTCGACTTTTGAAACAAACAAACTAGCTGAATCACAATGAAATAGAGTCTTAGCACTGAATAGATTTTTTTATTGAATTTCCACCAAAATCAGTATTGTATCTGGTCGGTATTGAAAAGTCCATTTTACATTTTACTAGGTCATGTTTTCTACCTTTTTTTCCAAACTGCATCAAACGCCAGTCTCCCTTTTTGCAGAATGCATTATATCTGCTCGACCAATAACAATGCACCATTCCACACACTGTAAACAATAACAACCAATCACTGTGCACCATTCCATGCACTGTAAATGGTAAAAACCAATCACATCACCATTCCACACACTCTATACAGTAACGGCGGTGCTTTGAATCCACCCAGCAGCTTAGTTTTCCTCATCTACTTTGTTCTTTGTGTTCAACAAACAAGTGCTGCACAATAAATTGCATGTGATTGTCATGCACATTACGTCAGTAAAGCTGGTTCTGTGATTAATAGGACCGGTAAACCTCCGTCAAGGGCTTTTAGAAGGAGTAACATTTAATACATAGAGCCATAGATCACTGACAAGCTGCACTATATCGCATTCATTAGATGAATCGCATTCGATTATGAACGTGATATAGCGTAGCTTGTCAGTGTTAGTGTTTTTATTAATGCCATTTATGTTTTTGTTAGTAGTAGTTGCCAACTAAATGAATGTAACATGGCAAAGGTGAATGCGCTTCTGGAAGTTGAATGTAAGGGAAATGTCATTTTGGAATTTCTATGGTCTAATGTGATGTTGTTTATGATGAAATATTCTTTTATTGCTGTAATTAATTTATAGCATTAACAAGATGATCCATTGCCTTCATGTTGGAAGCGATGACTGATGAATGTATTTTTAGTCCAGTGCTTGTATATAAGTTTAGTGTTGAAGTTCAGAGGCTGTCAAGTGTGGATCAACTTACTATATTGTTTCATTATGAAACATAACCTTTATATTGATTCAATGGATTTATTGCATTTTGAGAAGAAAAAAAAGTATAATGGATTTATTGCATTTTGCGGGGGGGTTTTGAAAGTCAAAACCTGGATTAGAATTTTTTATGTTATTATATAACCTAAAGATGTTATGTTAAAGTTTGAAACAGAAAATAGTGGTTTTCATATTGCCACATTCCTGGTAAAGAAAACAAATTTTTACTCAAATTAATCAAAATTGATTTATTGCGTTTTGGAACCAAACTCTTCATATAATGATGGTTTCACTAAAGCATCAGACGTCTGTCCACATGAAATCTCATTCTTGTCTGTGGCCTTTGAGAAAGATGCTGTGAAGTTGCTACTAAGCCCAAAGTTGCACTGGATTGGATCATATATCATTATTCTCGAAGCACAACCGCAGATCTCACAGGAAATCATCAGCTTCACAATAACAGCCTTTGATGCCGACCAACTTTCCTACATAATGATGTGGTTTATCAAAAGTGAATTCAAAGCATTTCGATTACGTAGCTAGCACTACAGAGGATAATGACTGTATTTTCAGTCTTTTTCATTCTTTGATGTAGCTGAATTTAAAAGCTCTTTCAAAACACATTGTCTTGTGTCTTTATTAAGAAGCTCTGGAGATCATTTGTGTCTGTGTTTGATTTTAAAGAGCCCGTGGCTGTGGGACACCCGAGAGTGCTGGTACAACTACCCCTATCAGGTAGATTTATGCTTTCTGTTATATCAATTATAATTATTAAAAGGGTCATACTGTATCAAAAGACTGTTATGTAAATGAATTGCCAAAACGCATAATTTATTATTATTATTATTTTAACGGTGTCATGTAATTACCCCCTGAGGTCCAGCTAAAATATCAATAAAGGATTTTTTGAGGCAAACGGTCATATTTTAGTTTTCCATGATTATATTTCACCCTCTCTGACTCTTAGGTCCTTTTTAAAAGTTGGAACCATTTTTCATGGCAATGCATTAACACCGCAGTCAAAAATAATCAAATCATTCAGTTATTACATTTCTAATGCCATTTTCGCTATCCATTAAAATTTTTAAAGTCAGGGTTTCCCAAACTAGGGTTCATAGAACTGCATTGGGTCTGTGAGCTGATGAGAAGCTAATAATTACAACATTAAAAAAACGAATTAAAGTATAAATTATTAAAAAGATTTGTCAAAGTTGAAATTTTCCAGAAATGGTTCACCCCAAATTATGCAAATGTAGTCATCCTCAAGCCATTCAAGAAAAAATTTGGAGAAATTTAGCATTACATCACTTGCTCACAAATGGATCCTCTGCAGTGAATGGGTGCCGTCAGAATGAGAGTACAAACAGCTGATAAAAAATAGTTTTATCAGCTATTTTGACTCTCATTCTGACAGAGAAAGCAGTGTAATAGATAGCGATTTCGTATTTTAGCATCTTAATAATGGCTTTGTTTCGTACAAACACGCAGCTTTTCACTTCACCAGATGTTAACTGATGCATTGGAGTGATTACTCCAATAATGTTTTCTCAAAATACTCATTAGGGCTGTTGTAAATGTGGTTCTGTGTTGTGTTGATTATACTGTGTCTGACTTTTCTAGCCGCTAACCGTGGATTTGCATTACTACTATGTACTGGAGCTGTCCTTCTATCTGTCGCTGCTCTTCTCGCAGTTCACAGACATCAGAAGAAAGGTACGTAAGCATGAGTTTACAGCCTCTGATCTTGCACTCTGATCATGATCTGAACTTGAAAGATAGCGTTGTGGGAGGCAGTGAGCGATGCTTTGGTCTGGTTAGACGTGTCTGCTGCAGCGGTTTGAGTTTCTCATGAGAGGGACCGCGCTGGGTTTATTAGCAGTGACGTGTGGGTCTCGTTTCCTCTGCTGTACAGGGGCGGAAGGGCTTTTTTGGTTTCAGGGGAACTTCCTTTTTAAACGTGTGTATTCTTGACCACTAATAACTGCTTCCGCTTAATTTCAGCTGAAGCTTGCAGTGTTTAATATTCATTGTGTTACTTACCATATGCATGTAAGCTTATGGAAAAATACGTATTTATGATCAGTATGCATGATTTTCATTTTTATTAATGCATTGTCATGAGCATTAATTGCAGTTTTTAAATTAGCATTTGGGAGATACTTTAAGTAAATGGGTGTCCCATAGATTTTGCTGATTTAAGTTGTGTAATATTAATTGGTGGAAATGTATTTTTAGCTTTGGCGTTTTGATAATACAGGAGCAAGTGTGAATATTGTTAAAAAATATTGGTCTAATAGTGGTATACTGTACTATAATTAAATAAAAAAGTTCAGACATTTGATTTATTAAATAAAGAATCCTGAAATAAATCAGTTTCCAAAATTGTAATAATATTTCACAATATTTCAGATTTTTTTCTGTATTTTTAATCAATAAATGCAGCCTTGATGAGCACAAAACACTTATTTCAGAAAATAAGACTTATTATCTCAAACTTTAAATGAACAAATAAATGAATAGCGAAGTACTTTAAGTCAAGAATTGTTTTCATGCACATGAACCAAATCATTTTGGTAATACATTTGCAAATATCTAATGATAAAATCTCTCTTGTAAATCTGAGTTTTTTTCCTAATCCGTTTTTTAATGAGACAATCTGTCACGGTGTGTGTTTCTTCAGGTCACACTGGGTTGCCCCGCCCACGTCAAATCTTATTGGTCCAAAAACCTAATGCTGGATTCACACAAAAATATTTTCTAAATTTGAGAGACCACAAACACTAGGACGAAAATTCCTAGATTTAACCATTTTGCTCTTACAGTGCGTGGTTGGCGTGATGTGACAAAGACAGCGCACCACACACCGACCGATTTTCATCTAGAGTTCTGATCGTGAACACAGGAAATCTCGCAAAATCTCTCGAGACTTGAGTATAATCATGGCTTCCAAGCATAACATGGTTTGTTATGCTTCCGTCTTCTGTCAGCTCACTCTCTGATTGGATATTGTTTAGTTTCACGTGATAATCTCCAGATCGTACACGTGTTTGTCCCCGCATCAGGATTTCTGATCGGAAATATTCAACATATTCCGAGCAGATTCAGGAAAATCTGATGAATTAATCTTTAGAACGACCAAGATAATCGGGACATTACCTAGGATTATCGGAAGGAAAAAAAACGGCCCAAAAACCACCCCGATTATCTTGTGGTGTGTACCCAGAATAGCTCGCATAATTCATGTTACATAACCTAATTTATCTTCTGTTTTGCTGTTTGCTCCATACTGCTAAACTAAACTTCTGATGCTGCGCCTCGTTGGGACACGACGTCAGTCTTAAACGAATGTCATGTAAATGAATGCAAATGTAGACAAGCTACCCTCAGCGCTCTCAAAAGCTTCATTCAGCTCCAGAAGCTGTGTAATTGTCCCGTGTTGATTACAACAGTGTCCTCTCAATGTAAAAGCGCTCTCCTGCAGCTGACATAAGTGCTTTCTGTCACATCCGTGCTGGAGATTCTCAGCCTGTGTGTTTGAACAGGTGGACCGTTGCTGTCGAAGACTCCTTAAAATCCCAGTTAGCACCTGCAGTCTGTGCTTTATAGATTTTCTTTCTCTTCTTTCCTTCACAGCCCCTCAGAGCCAGACTCATTTCTCCTCTCATTGTTGGCATGTTTTTCTGTTTTTACACTGTTTGCATGGCAACACACTGGTTAGGGTTTGTAAAAAAAAAATGCTAACTCTTCATATTAAACTTCTGCTATTAATTTTGTATATTTACTATATACAGTGTATATATATAATATGTAATTGTGCATATAAAATGTGTTAATTACTAAAATCATAAAAAACTTCTTACTTGACATACAAGAACATTAACTGATGTAAAATATCATATAAAAAAACTTAGTCTACATGTATATTTATAAAAAGAAAAAAATGCAACAAGGTTATTATGGTACTAATAAAACATTGAGTAAACATTGATTGATATTATAAGACAGTAACTAAAGTATTTTTATAAACTTGCTTATCAGCAGCATTGATTTTGTTCATTACCGAAAACATTAATACATTTCATTACTTAAAACTACATTTTAAAAAAGAAAAGAGACTTATTTTATTTCAGGTTGTTTATATATGTATATATATATGTACATAATAAAAATGACTATAAAAATAAGTAGATTTTTACTAAAGTTAAAATAAAAACAGAAAATATAAATATTTGAAAATATGAGAATAATAATTACCAAATTAATAATAATCTATTATCTATTATTTATTATCTATTAATTATCTATTATTAAATTATCTATTAATAATCTAAATAAAACATTAATAAAAACTATATATATTTATATTAAATATATATATATTTGCTGACTGCAAACAAGACATGTTCTGACAGTAAAAAACTTCAAAACCTATGTACAACCTAAAACTCAAATACTATCTTTCTTTCCTTCAGGAAATGCAAATCTTGTTTTTCTTTGCTCTCTCCTTTCAGTTTTTCCATGCACGCATTGAGGATGTGCTCTGTCCCATTCCCACATCACCGGTGTAACCCTTCTCTGTTTGCCCTGCTTCCACTTCCTTCTGCTGTTTTTCACCCCACTGCACTTCTTCCTCATCTTCATCATCATCATCATCAACCTGCTCGCTGAGTCCGTGCAATCCCACAATGCCGCAGGGAAGCATGCAACACCTGGCCTCTTAAGAGCTTTCTTCAACAGACTTTCCTCAGTGAGAATAGAGTGCATGTGAGGACACTGAAGGCTCCTTCTTTATCTTGCAGTGTTTGAGAATGAAGCGGTTTCATTTGATTCATGGTTTCTTATGCACACATTAGCAAGTTGTGAATATAGTTGCTAAAATAGGGACATGCTGTAGCTATAAGGAAGTATTTATTTAATAAATAATGCAAACCTCAGTCCTTCCTTATGCAGGACATTTCGGACTATTAAGAAATCTGAATATGCTTGCGTTATTATTTAAAAACACTATTTATATAAAAGGGTGTAACCACTGATCTATAATATAGTCATAAATAGATCAGTGGGTGTAACAGATTTCCAGAAATAACTTTGGTCAAGCTTAGTCATTGATTAGCAATTGGCAGTAAGTGCTTTCATCAGGGAGTCAACTTGAAGTATTTAAAAAAATTATATATATATATACATATATATATATATATATATATATATATATATATATATATATATATATATATATATATATATATATAATTTTTTTTTTTTATTAATATTAATGTTTTTTTATTATCAGTGAGTGTGATTTTGCATGTTTTTGTCATTTTAGTTTTTTTATGTTTATTTGGTTCTTAGTTTTAGTTTCAGTTTTAGTTATTTCAGTACTTCAAGTTAAACTAAAAGAAAATGTAAAATTATGTCTTTGCAACGGTTTGAAGTAAAATGAAAGTTTATTTTTTGTGTTTTATATTTTATACTTATATACATATTTATATTTCTCCTTTATATTTTCAGTTTACATTTATTCTATTTTAAAATATATATATATATATATATATATATTAAAAAAATTATTTTCATTTTATTTAAGTTAATAATTATCAGGGCCTTAAGATTTCCACGATGCAGATGACAGACAGAATTACGGAATCCAGTCATAAAAATGGAATTTTCTGTATAACGGGTAATTTCATCGAATTTGTCACGTGTTGGATTAATAAATCCAAAGTAGGTCAGTAGGCTACACTTAAATCAGATTACGATATGGACTATTTTCTGTAAATATTGAGCCACAAAAAGACTATTATAAATGAATCCTGTAAGTTCTGCGTATATGTGTTGATGAATCAAGTGCGTAGGATTTAGTAGTGATACTAGGACAAGTCACTACCAATATCCAGCAATTAGTAAATTGTCCCTAATAATGATTTGAATTAAACAATTTAATGTCTTTTGCCCGCTGTTATATCCTAATGAGAGAATCAAACCTCCACCCTCAGAATGAATGGTGCATACGTGTGGTTTTGTCTACTAGACATGAGTGATTCTTGCGTCTCCTGTCTCACTAAATGAGGATATAAATACACGAACTGAGTTTTGTTTCAGTAAAACTATCACTATTCATATACATACAGGAACTCAAAGGTCTTTATGGCAGCCAGTCAAAATAAAAGTTTTATTTAACGACAAAAAACAAAGAGTTTGTTCAATTTTCATTTGATTAAAAGATATATTCATGTTTTATGCATTCATTGACCTTAAATGTGTCTTATCATCTGAAACATGTAAGTTGCAGCTTCACTGGCCGCTCGCTCTAATGTAAACCTAGTGTTTGCAGGGAGTGTGGAAGTGTGTGTTTACGGCATGACAGTTAACTTGGAGGCGCCAGTGCAATCATTTGCAACTTAAAATACTTATTCTCAGTCATTTTTGCTCATACAGGGTAATACATCTTTCGAATTTGTAAACTGTTTACTTTTATTTGTGTGCACTCACCTTGCAGGATTAAAGTACATAAAACGTTTCCACTTTCCATGTGACTTCCTGCAGGACTTTCTCCTGATGTTCCTGCATCATGTGGCCACCATCTCTCTGATCACCTTCTCATATGTGAATAACATGGTTCGGGTGGGAACGCTGGTCATGTGTCTGCATGATGCTGCCGACGTCCTGCTGGAGGTGACTTCCTGTTACAGAAAAGACACAATTCTGTGAATTATCAGTATAATCGTGTCAAAACCCACAGCAACAGGAATTAACTAGTTCATAAGTTTTAAAGTTACATATTCTGATTTTAATTGTGGGTAGTTAGTGGGCTGATCTATCAATTACATGATAAGGAGAGATCATTTATTAAAGCCTAGTCCGCTCAAATATACAAATGATTTTTAATTTACTCGCTTTCATGTTGTGCATGTGTGTATGTATGTATGTATATATATATATGTGTGTGTGTGTGTGTGTGTGTGTGTGTGTGTGTGTGTGTGTGTGTGTTACTGTGATACATAATGTGATAAAAATAAAGAAATATATTTATATATTTTTTTACTTTTTTATATATATGTATATATACCATTATATTGCACAATCAGGAATCAAGATAGATAGGTGATGCAAGATGTGCTATTTGCATGCATTAGATGTCTGTTGTGTTGATATAAATCCTGCTGCAAATTGTGTTTGTAGGCTGCTAAAATGGCCAACTATGTCAAATGCCAGAGACTCTGCAGCGTCCTGTTCGTCATGTTTGCCCTGGTGTTCATCAGCTCCAGGCTGGGAGTGTATCCTGTATGGTAAGTCAGCCGTGTCAGTAGCAGATGATGTGCTGGTTATAATGTCCTTGAACACCTCTGAACCTCTCATTCTCATCTGTATATCTCAAATCGTCTATTTGATCATCTTTACCAGCATTTTCATTTCAGGTTTTGACACCTTCAGTCAGTGATGTTGCCAAGTAATAGTTACTATGGCTACAGCAGAAGTGTGGAGATGTGGACGAGTTCAGAATGAAAGAAACAGATGGCCTTGTGCTTCTTACAGCTATAATAGGCATTTAATCACTGGAAGAAATGGCACGGGGCTTTAATAAAACCACTATTTTTAACTTGATTTCATTAGACCACTTTACTTCTCAAATAAACAGGTTTAGGCTAAAATGGAGCTGCGCATCTGTGTCGATTACCCCAAGAAATAACTACTAACAGTCATTATAGTTAATTAAACCTAGTATAATATTTTTCTTTACTGAAATAAAGATGATATAAAATAAATATTAGATGAAAAACTTAAATATTAGTATTACTGAAATTTTATTCATATTTTTTAATGGGTTTTTTTTGTGTGTGTGTGTTAATTTTTGTTATTTTATTTCAAAGTTTTAGTAATTTTGTTGAGTGCTTTTGTAATTTCTGGTAGGTCTTTTGTTTTAAATATGTCATTATGTCAGTTATATTTATTTTAGCAGATTAAGGAAAACTAAAATGAAAGATTTAGCCTTGGCAACTAGCTAAATATAAAGTTTACGATATTTCATTTCACATAGCACTAATAAAATTACAAAAACTAAAACAAAAATGTATATGAAATATAAAAATAAAAGCTAAATTCAAAAATATGAATAGATGCTCTCATATTAATCACTTACTACATGATATATTTTAAATAATAGTATATAAATACTTGTCATAAAATAACACTGCAGTGGAGAAATATTGTTACTAAAAGTATAGCCAAGTATGAATACAAACACACACTTGATTTTCCTACATGCAACACATGACTTCAGACATGTTTTATCGTGCATCATTTTTTGATGTCATCTCTTTTCACATGGTCAGAGAAGTACAGCATCATATAAACTTCCCAGCAGCAGCTTACAGGAGATGGATGCATGTGAGCTCTTTTTCAATTGCATTTGCAATCGCTGCATTACAATAAAGTAAAACAATGTCTTTAATAAAAGCATTAAAATCCACCCTGTTTTATTATAGGCACAATGCCTAAATGTGCAATCGTCCATATGCAAAGGATGCATCTCCAGTCTTTCTGCTTCCCACTGATGAATTAGTGTTTGCAATTCTGACTACATCTGAATGTGGTTTGATCTGATCACATCACGCATTGTTTTGGACTCTATTGTATTTATTTGCAGACCGCCTGCGTCTGATGTTAACAGCAGGTGTAGCACATCTCTCTTTTTTCACACCCATTATTCATTTGATTTGATTGTATTCTTCAGAATGAATCATTTGTGCTTTTTCCTCTTGTTTTCCTTATTAACCATTTAATGCTGGGAAGATGTTTAATTCACTCATCTTGTCTAAGTGTCTGCTATGGCTTTTGAGTACTTCATTGTGAGACTCTAATGGAATTAGAGAAACAGTCTAATCTGGATTCAGCTGAGGAGGCGCGTGAGGAACTGATGATGGATGTGACAGCGCCATCTGAAGTCTTTACTGTCATTTAGTGATGATTATGAAATGGCCTTGACAGAGTATTCAGTTATATGCTGCAATGCTAGTTCATGTAAATTCTGATTCTGTCTCATTTTGTAGTTTGAGATTTGTGCAACTTGCGCTACAGTGGAAGCAGTGAAATCTGACCTTTCATTAAAGAGTCATCGTTATCGCTCATTTTCATTACATTTGATCTAGAGTCCTGCACAAATGAAATGTTGCTTTATTATTTTACAGTCATCATTTGTACACGTAGTTTTAAACTTAGTCCTGAAACAAAGTCCAAAAAGAGTTTATTTCCAGATCTACTGTAGATTTAGAATCACAGACATTCAGTGAGGTCTTAGAAAAAGGTTCAGAAATTTAACCATTAATATTATAGCATTTATTATTTAGTATTAGCTTCTTTATATTTTTGTAATTTTGAAATGTGCTTTTGTCATTCTTATTAATGGTAATTTATTAATATTATTTATTCACATTCTGAATAAGTTTTTATATTTTTTTCATTTTAATTTAACTTCTACAGCAGTAATTTTACTTTTTTTTTCATTTGACTTAGATTGTCTTAATATTTCTATAGCTTTAATTTACTTAAATTTTTAGTTGATTCATTTATAATAGTTTTAAAACTTATTTGGCATTTCTAATTTTCATTCAAGTTTTTTTTTTAATTTAAAAGTTTTGGTTTTAGATCACTATTAAGTTTGAAGCCATATTTGTTGAACATACTTGTCCTAATGAAACATCACCATGTTGTAATGAAATGTGCTTGCAGGATTTTAAACACCACTGTGTTTGAGAGCTGGGATATCGTCGGGCCGTACCCTTCGTGGTGGGTGTTTAACGTGCTGCTCGTCCTGCTGCAGGCCCTGCACACTTTCTGGTCGTACCTCATAGTGCGCATCGCCTGCAGGGCCATCTCCAGAGGAAAGGTGAGGTTTCAGAAGAACACAGCTCTCATTGCTAGGGACTGATAGATCTCGTGCCATTCATTTAGAAAAGATGTCATGTCATATTAAGTTTATCAGACATATTTCAGATCATCTTTAGCCCTATTCAGACAGTAGTAGTTTTTCATGGCGGATGTTTGTGGAAATACATTTGAATGGCTCGTCCTTAGTGCTAAAACTCATGCGTTTGGATGAAGATGTGTTCTCTGTGGAGGAGTGAATTCGTGATCCTAAACCATGGGAATGCATTTTTCTTTGGGCAATCATGTTCAGCATGACAATGAATTTAATAGTCATAAAATACTATTTTGTTTATTTAATAATAAGAACTGGATTGACACTCTGCGGTTATATGACGTTGCTAAAAAGAACATTATTTTGTGTATTTTTTTGTGTAATGCAATGTTTATGCGTTCTAAGGTTCACAATAGTGTTGGGCGATGTGGTCATTTTTCGAATCGTCATATCGTCAGCCCGTGAGATCGACGATACACGATATTATCGTGCATGGGTGGAGCTAGATAGAGACTCTTTGTTTCTTGTCATAGCAGAACTATTTGGTGTTTTTAAACAAGCAGGTGCGCTCAGTCTAAATGTCAACGGTGAAAATCAATAGTAGATTTCATTTAAAGTCCAGCAGTTTAACACTAATATTGGGCATAAACGAACACGTTAAATATAAATTATTTAAAACAGCTAAGTTCATATATTATGAGTAAAGTTAAATTGAACTGATGCATCAGTCATACATGATGAGACCGACACACCGCCACAGAAACAAGTATGAAATGCATTCTAACATAACTGCGACATTAAACTATGCTATTAAACTATTAAACTAAATATTGCACGTATATACAGTAGGCCGTTCAGATTACTTGTTAAAGTGCAATGAAATGCCTTATATCTGAATATGATGTACAACTGTTTGTGTATGGAGACTTTTTAACGGCCGAAACTATATATTTTGCATGCATCACATTATAGTGCGGTGTGCATGAAAATAATAACAAGGCGGCAGAGCGAACTTATCATCCATAGTGGTTCTCACGTCCTTCTACGTCATCACCACATAGTGAGTGTTAGAAGTTAAGTGATCAGTCTTTAAGAGAAGGACTATGTGAAAATCACTATGGATGATAAGTTCGCACTGCCACCTTGTAATTATTTTGTCTTTACTTTATTTGTAACGCCTAGAAAGAGTTAATCTCTCATGTGTGAGAAGAGCATGTTGCTGTGTACCAGCCATTAAATGTGTGGGACACCAACTCCTTCTAATCCTCTTTTGCGCGTGCGTGGTGTGCGTGTGTTGTGTGTGTGTGAGAAATGCGGTGCTGAAGTGAAATAGCTGGGCAGTTTAATAGCCAAATTATAATAGGCTGCCTAATAAAAATAAAAATAATAATAGTTATTATTATAATGTAATACATTAATAGGAGATTAATAACATTAATATCGTCTTGATTATCGACAGAGAAATCTGCTTACGTCGATATGATACACGATACTATCGTATATCGGCACAACCCTAGTTCACAAAACACATTATTTTCATCATACTGTAAATTATTTTTGCTCCTCTATGCCCTGCCTTTCATTGATTTTTACAAAGCTCATCGTTTTGAAAAGTGAGGTGTGCTCTGATTGGCCAGCTATCCAGTGCGTTGTGATTGGCCGAATGCTGTGATGTGTGTCCCGGTCAGAACACTGGAGCTACAAGTCAAAAACAATAAATCCCATTACAAACGAGGCATTTGTTGCATCCAGTGGGGACATAATTACTGATTATAATGACTTATACTGCCTTTTTACACGTTGCGTTGCCTATCGCGCTGCGTTAACATTAAGCCATGTCTGCATTTGTGATCGGAGAAATGACAAACAACTAACAATGCTCCATACTGCTCAAAACTTGCATTTGAATCATCGGTGGCAAATTATTTAAATATGAAAATGTACTTACAGGCTTTGAGTAAGACGCGCCACTGTCCCACTTTATAAAAACAGCCTTTGTGCCACAGACGAATTGTAGTCTACTCTTCCAGGATCGGGAAACAGTCCTCCATAAAATACATTGCTCACATCTGAATATTTGGGTTGAACTGTTCTGGAACAATGTTATAAATACAACTTTACCACTGATTTCTAGTTGCTCTTTTGGAAGGCAAAACAAAGTAGTTTAGATTTCACAATGAAACACGTCTTCACGACATGGCGATGCCGCAACAACAAAATTACAGTACAGCGAGAATCAAAGTTACGGCTTCTTAACTTTTATAAAGAGCTCTTTGGGTTTGAAAATTCAGTATTTGCAACTTTACAGATCTTCTTCATGCACCAAGAGCATGTAACACTCCAAAGAGAAAGGAAAAATCGCATCATATAACCCTTTTAAATAGTTTTGTCTTGCATTTTATCTCAAAATGTTGGATGCAGCCTTATTTACATAAAGAAAATATTTGACTGTTTGGTCAACTAGTAAAATGATTAGTTGCATAAGGCCAAATTTGTATAAATACATGCTTTTAAATTTTATTGCATACCTGTTGCTGCCATAAAAATGGCAAAATGGTTCACAGCGCAGTGCTATTGTCTTTTTTTTTTATCTTAAGAGCTCCCAGTATTCTTCTTTTAAACAGTTTCCAGCATTTCAGTAATAATAATAATAATAATAATAATAATAAACAAAAGTGTACTTACTTAAAATGCATGCAGGTTAGCACATAGCTCATCAGTTTTCAAAGAATTACAAAAGATGTCGATTCAGATAGCAATTAAATTACCGTACGACCTCTGTGCTTGTCAAAAACAGTATGTAATTCAGATGGGAGTTTTCACACGGGTGGAGGAAGGATTTTGGATTTGGATGGCAATAAAATCACTATCTAGCTCTTGTTAATGTTGAAATTACCTTACTTCCCCACGAGAAACAATTACTGTCTGAATAGTGCTACTGCTGCATTTATGAATGATGTAAACAGTTAACATGGAGTCTGAGGGAGTTGAATTTTCTGCTGATTACGTAGCTTTCAAAGTCAGCGTGAAATCAAATTGACTGTTTTTCACATTCGTGCTTGCTCCTGGTCTTATTGTTAATGATTAACTTACTGTGTGTTACTGCAAAAATATATATTTTCTTAATAATTATTCATCAAAATGCAATAAATTGTTTTATAATAAACTGACGTTACCAAGTTGAAGCACCACAATTCAAATCAATATTTATAGCTGTGATATTGCACAGAAAATGTCCAATATTGCTTATGTACACACATGCTTCATACGTGTAATGTGTCTCCATATGGTGTTCCAAACGAACATGAAGTTTGTAAATGTGTATACATGAGCAATTGAGTAATTTAATAGGAGATAAAAATGATTTTAAATAAAGCCTTTAAATGTTGCATTCGTGATCCAGTGATCAAAATCAGAAATCAATTCCCTCCCTACATGTTTTTCATGTTGTGAGCACTGTTTCGTGTTGAAACTGGCTTCACTAACTACTTTTACCTGATGCTTACGCTGTTTTCTACTGTTTATGTGATTCTTCTCTCTTGTTTGTCTTCCACGCTACCATCGAAGGCGGGAAAATGGAATCCTTTACATGTAAGTATGTGATTGAAAAAAAGAGTTTGGTGCAAAAAAAAAAAATGACAACAACAAAAACTTAATTGTCCTGTGTACTGGCTGCATTTAACTTCTATATAGTGCTAGAGAAAGTCTGTACTGTCATCTTAACTGTCTCTCATATCTTCCTAGGTGTCGAAGGATGACCGCAGTGACATTGAGTCCAGCTCTGATGAAGACGAGGTTCTTCCTCGCTCTCAGAAACATCACACTAATGGGACCAACGGCACCAACGGGTACCTGTCCCAGTCCCCGTGCCCAGACGAACACTAACCGTCCACCCAGCATGGAGGACGTTTCCCTGGTTCCCAGCTGCGTCACTCTCCGTTGTGTCAAATCATATATGAACATTACCGGTCCCGTACTGGAACTTCTCAATAATGTGAATGCGGTTCTGTTTCGTTTGCTCGCTTTTCACCATTTCCTCTCCAGATGTTTTGTGCTCCATTCGTTGGCTTTTGTTTTTGTGGCTGTAGGCTGTTTATCCTGCGACATTCGTTATCGAAGCACCTTTTAGATTCAGTGCGGTTCACACTTTACTTTCATGCAGGTGAATGAAAGCACTGTTCTTTCTTTCATAATCACATGAGCATGCTGCTGCGGTCATGTATTCTGGCATCGTGGGAACAGTAGGTTTCTTGGATTAGTGTTATTTTGTATATATTTATTTTTTGTAACTTTAATTCATGTGCTTTTTTTTTTTTTTACATTTAATATGTTCCCCTTTTCCACAACAAGACGTCGGTGCTGGAGCTAGTGCCCAGTCTAGAACCGCTCTGGATGCAATTTCTTATATACCAATATAGTTCAGTGATTTTGGTATTTCCTGAATCCACAGTTCCAATAAACATTTGCGAAATTCATCACAAATCTTTGTTGTTGGAACTACAGCCTTCCACCTGTGCTTAGAAGGATTTCCCAACAAACAAAAATATGTTCTATGAATGTTTTGCCAACATTCCAATTAAGTTCTAAAAACTCGGAATGTTCAAAATGCGTTTTAGAACGTTTTTCTTGGTTTAGAAAATGCTACTGGAACATTCCATTTCATAATTTTCAAACACTATGGGAACGTTACTTTTAAATATATATAAATTTGAAGTACATCCAAAAGAAGTTTCCCAAAAAATACCATCTGCAAGTACAGTACGTGAATGTCAGATGCTTGATTGTGTGCATTCCGAAAGAAATTTTTGATTCAAAACACATTTTGACTTTCAGTTCAACTGTTTTTGTGGTTGAGAAAGCTTTTGATGAGAATCTTGCAAGTTAGTTGAACAGTTCTAACTACCTACTTGAATACCACTAGCCGGGTTTCCATCACCCTGCTTTAATGCACATTTTGAAGTATCGCATCAGAATCGAGTGATGGAAACAGAATTTGGGGTTAAAATGCCTCAATTCGCAAAAAAGAAAAGTCACGCTCACTTGAGGTTGTTTTTTAACTTATGCGGAATTTTTTTTAATGCTAATAATGGAAGATGGAAATTTCTTTTTGCGAATAAATTCCTCCAAGTGCATCAAAACGTCATGTGACTTTACGCTAAGGGACGGCAAATCCTGACTAACCAGTGGACCCATCTTGTTCCACAGTATCTGAAATGTTGTTAAATGTTCATTCGGAAATGGCTGAGCAAAGTATTCATGTACTGTATAATTGCCTCCCCGAACTTTTAAACATTCATCCACCTCTGAAAGCAATAACTGCATTAATTTGTTTCATCTGCTCGTTCTGAGGTGCAAGTAATACATTACATAGGAAAAATATTATATTCAGTACCTACTTTTCTTAGTGACGTATAGTGCCAGTTTATCAGGAAGTGACGATTTTGTTCTCTTTGACTCATTAGATGGTAACGGTGCTCATTTGTAAATGTTTTATATGCGATATTTAAATTTAGTAAAGTAAAATTTGCAACTTTGGATGGAAACCCTGCTACTGACAGTTTAGTTTAATAGTGCAGACATCAGTGACTTTTTCTGGCAAAAATTCTGGCAAGTTATGGACAAACCTTCTTCCAGTAACGTTAATAAAGCATTTGTTGTAGTTATCTGGTCTTTAATAGTGTTCTCCGAACATTCGGCACAAAAATTTTATTTATACCTCATTCATGGAATGTTTTTTTTTCTTCTATAACGTTCTATAAACATTTTTAAATGTCACTGCTTGTATCAGAATGTTCAGAGAACATTCAATGGTAACATTCCCATAATGTCGGCAAAATAATCATGGAATGTTGGAACCAAGAAAAATCTGCTTGTTTTTAAACTGGACCTTTTGAATGTTCATAGAAAATTGAAAATGTTTTCATAACCTAATGGGTACATTAGCGAATCGTTCTTAGACCTTATTTTTGTCAGCTGGGTTCATCGCTAGTTTGAGTAACGTAACTGAGATTTGTTGTCGCCAAAAAACTTGCACTGCATCAGCAAGTATTCACATCTGCATTCGTACTTTAATTAAATGTTTGTGCTGGTTTCATATAAGGAACTGATAACATTAAAACTAGATCTTGCATTATCGTCATCAGCAGTCTAAACTGGAAATGTGACTCACATTGGGACGTTACACAGTGACGTTTTAAAATGGCAGTCAATCAGTTTGCTCAAAAGAATCATTCATTCAAACGAATCATGCTAAACTAGTGGTTTATCACAAATCGCTCACGTTCCTTCACCAAACATATTTTCACAAGTACACTATCGTTCATTTGGTAAGAGATTTTTTCGAAAGGTCACCAAGGCTGCATTTATTTGATCAGTAAAAAAATGTTATACCATGAAGTGTTATTGCAAAGAAAATAACTGGTTTCCATTAGTATATATTTTACCATTTAATTTATTTCCGTCATCAAAGCTGAATTTTCAGCATCATGATCCTTCAGAAATCATTCTATTGCTGATTTGCTGCTCAACAAACATTTCTTATTTTCAGTGTTGAAATATATATATATTTTATTCATTTGTGGTGATTGCTAGATTCTTTGATGAATAGAAATAATTGATATTGTAACATTATAAATGCCTTTATAACTTCTGATCAATTTAATGCATCCTTGCTGAACAAAACTATTAATTCAAAATAAAAGTCTAGCTGACTCTTATTGTGTATTTCATCAAGAAATCTATCCTCACTTCAAAAAAAAGGTTATTTATCAAGTGATTGCTGATTAATACCTTAATCTAATGTTCCCTGATTATATTTGATAATAATTTCTCAATGACTCCCAGTCATATTTCCAAATAGGTTTGGTTTTATTATTATTTTGCTCACGCTTCTTAAACAAGGTACATATGAGATGATAAAATATATCAAACTATCTCACTGTTTGAATGAATTAACTTTGATGAATAAGTGGCACTAAACACTGGTTTTATTTCTGTTGTATTGTCTTTTTTAATTAGCTTTTTTGAGTTTAGAATAAAAGATTATTCCTGTTCTCCTCGTGTATTTGATCATCATTCAGCCGAGCTTTATTTAAAGCTTTTTATTCGAGTGTTTTGATGCTGTTTCAGTGTTGGGAAGGTTTTGACCTGGAGAAGCGCTACAGCTAATTAGCCGTCATCTTATTTGCACTGCAGACAGGTTGCTGTGTTATGTGGTTTACATTTGATGTCAAAAAGGCGAAGAAGAATAAAAAAATAGACAATTGTATTCTCTGCCTTTGCTGGAAAACTGATTATCAGCGGTACTAATTAATTATGCTGCCATGTATTTTAAATAAACATGACAAACCAAAACCCTCATGGATGCTTTTGTTGTTTGGACTGCGTCTGTCTCTATAATCAATAAAAGATTAAATGTGAGGGATACTGTTATTTGATGTTATTTTGAAACAGTTTTCTCTAATATGGCCTTGTTGCAGCCTGCATTCATACTTCCAGCAGGTTGAAATAAAGAAAATAAGAAGACAATAACTAATAAGAAACATTTTTTCTTTAAAGAGCTCCAAATTACTAACTAAAAACAATAGACACAAAAGATTATATTCAATATTTTGAGAGAGATTTGACCATCTTGGAGTCAAACCTTTAAAAGCTCCAGAACAGAAGCTTTAAACCTTTAATCCTCTACAACAGCAGCTATGACCGAGCTGGATTTGAGTGTTCTGATTGGTAAAGGAGGATGGGTGGGCGGAGACTAGAACTTCAATAAAGAACACACCCTTCATTGCTCCGCCCCCAAATTGACACACTAATGTAGGGCTGTTCAATTATGAAGTAGACTCCCCATCATTATACAAATGCAACAAAGTTTGCACAATCAGCCAAGAAGCTCGAGCTCCCCATGTAACACGATACACACAGAGCAAACAGCTAGCAAAAACTGATTTATTTATTCATTTTTTTTTTTTTTTTTTGGTTGTTGATTTAAATTTTACACAAAACGCTCACTGCACCCTTTAACCTTACTCAATTTCAATTCATTTTAAAGTAGCCTACTTTTTTATTTATTTTGCATACAGTATTGTCAATGCATTTTTACACTAAGCAAATACTTACAAGAAAAAAATTATGTACAATGTAACAACAACAAATAAAGTCTGTCTTTCTAGCTTTGTGTGATTCTTATGAATTCAGATGTTTTACCCCCCAAATCAACCACTGTTGACAGTTCAGCCTTATTATACAACATTTCACCCCATAATTCTGAATTATTCTTAAAAATTATTATAATAAATATAAATTGAGACATTAACTGACGGACTGGAGCAGTGTGGATTGCTTGTGGATTACTGTGATGTTTTTGTCAGCTGTTTGGACTCTCATTCTGACGGCACCCATTCACTACAGAGGAGTAGTGATGGAATGCTACATATCTAAATTCACCTGGATTTTGGATGCTCTGAGAATGAATAAATGTTCATTAAATTTTATTGTGGGGAGAGCTATTCCTTTAAAAAGTTCAAAGGGAAGCCAAAAAGATTCTTCAGGGCAAAAGCGACATTTACGAGTTTTTAAGAGCACATACTTCTATTTTTTTATCTTTTATTGATTTAACTATTATTCCGGAATGTCAAAAAAATGGCGGTTTATAATACTGTTTGCTGGCAACATCAGGACAAATATTAAATCAGGTGACAAAACTTAATGCAAAGTGAAACACTGATTTCTATAGCGAAGACTGAGGCCACTCCTGTGGTTTTATGGAGGGTTAATGGTGCAGTAATCTTGCACAGGCACACAGGTGATTTCCGCATGCATTCTTCAGGAACAGACAGGGTCAAAGTTTAAACTACAGAGCTAAAGAACGACCAGAGTGAAGATGAAGGACCCACTGAGCAGCTGTACTGTGAGTCAAAAGCCGTTTCATTCTCTTAACTCTACTGTTAAAACTCATTTATTTAAATACTAACTTGTTATCTGTTATAGAGGCTTTGTTGTTTAATTAGGCTGTCTATTGTGTTCCAGTATAATCTGCTGTATCAGGATCTGAAGAGAATCTCTAAGAATGGCGAGTTTTTCTGCAAAGAGCTCTTGGCCGTCTTTCAGCAAAGGTAACATGAACTCTGCTCTTCTTCTTTAAAGGTCATTGTAGTACTTGATTTCTAAGAGAAGGTACTTGACTTTCCATTCTCAAGAGAGTAAAATGCAATGGAAAAAGAATAGAGTAGTTCTCCAAAACCCTGAAATCCTTAAAATGTCCATGGCAGAATTTCAATGACCTGAGCGAACAAGCATAACCTAATATAACAGACATTGTTTTCTATGAATTTAGATCTGAACTGGAGATCAACTATTCGAAAGGACTTCAGAAGATCGCAGGGAAACTCCTTAAAGTCTCGAAAGAGATGTGTGACAAGTGAGTGACCGTCCCATCTATCTACATATAAACAACTCAAAACAAGTGCAAGACAAAAAAAATACTCTTACTAAAAATACATTTTCTGAAAACAACACTTACTATTTTATATATTGCTGCTTTTCATCTAGCCTTTTATATAGTGCAACTGGAAAAATAAGGCAAAATCTTGCATGTGATGTTAACTGCGTCAACAGTGCTGGTTAATATTTGATGCACTTGCCTTGCAAACTCATTGACAGTTTTTCCTCTTCAAAGCTCCACGTATCGTGCATGGTCCTTCATATCAGATGAAATGTACGCCTCAGCAGATGCCCACCGGTATGACAACACTGGATCAGGCTCTTTTTATTATTCATGTGGGTTGCCGTGTATTTATATCGGCCTTATTCTTTCAGCATACTGGGAAATGCTCTCAACCAAGATGCTATTCAGGAAATCCGTCAAATCCTAGATGAACACGGGAAAAGAAAAAGACCGGTGTGTCACTTAGAGCAATAGTCCATCTAAGATGTAGATGAGTTCGTTCCTGCATTAAAACAGATTTGGAGAAACTTAGCATTGCATCACTTGCTCACTAATGGATGCTTTACAGTGAATGGGTGCCGTCAGAATGAGAGTCCAAACAGCTGATAAAAACATCACAATAATCCACACCACTCCAGTCCATCAGTTAATGTCTTGTGAAGTGAAAATATGCATGTTTTTAAGAAACAAACTCATAATTTAGGCATTGTAGCTTTTGGCCAAAATACATGTCCATAACCCGTAATAATGCTTCGTGCAGTGAAAAGAGTTCATTCTGGACTCCCATTCTGACGGCACCCATTCACTGCAGAGGATCCATTGGTACATTTTAATTTCTGGGTGAACTATTTCTTTAATGCTTATGCATATATATTTTTTAAAGATTTACAGCAGCTTGTTTACACAAAGTCTCATGTTCACAGCTTGACAATGCCGTTGAAAAGTCTGGAAAGCTTGTTCTTACAAACTTGAATGAACAAATTAAGGTAAGAAAATAGAGCTACACTTGTGGTTCTCCAATTCAGAGGGATGCGATCAAACAAACCAATATTGAAGTGGGATTCAAAAGCACATGAGAAGGATACATTTTGAGCAGAAATGTGTTTTTGCAGCTAAAAAAGAAGCTGATTGGGTTGACAAGAGAACATGAAGCTCTCTTCAGCTTTGTGGAGAAAAATAAACAAATCTCTACAGAGAAGGAAAAACAGAAGGTATTTGTGATGGTTTGTTGGCTGGGGAAATCCTGTTTGTTGCACTGGACAAAATAACAGGCATTTATTTTCATCTAGATGTTGAACAGATTGACTAAATCAGCAGAACTTCAGGCCAGAGTCGATGAGGAATATTTTAACACCAACATGGAGGGTCACCACATCCGACTGAAGCTGGAGAACACACTGAAAACCTGCTACCAGGTTCATGCTGTTTTCCACAGCTTTATTTCCTCTGATGTCATTGCAATTTGGACTAATTCAGAGCTGAATTTCAGATCATTCAGGAGCTTGAAAAGCAAAGAATAGAGACTCTGTCCAACACCCTAAACAAGTACAGCCTCTTCATGACAGTATACGCACAGACCGTCATTCACGTGAGTAACTGAACCCATTAAACACTAACAGTACTTGTGACAGATTCACCAGGACTGGGGAAATTCTGATGTTTAGATGCTTCCTTTGAATTTACGAGTGTCAATGTGAATTGAAATGGCCACACATGAATTTAAAATAGGATTCAACTTTCCAAAATAAATAATAATACAATAAAATTATAATAATTCAGCCTACAGAAACAAAAAAATAATAATGCCCATACATCGTTTTTAATTTTTTCATAAAGATACATATTTGGATTCAATATCTTAATATTATTTTTCAGAGAAAAAAAAAGTATTATTAAAATAATTAAAATAAATTTTTAAATCATTTAACATTTACAGTTTTGAAGGCTTTAGAGCAAATTAAAGATTTTTGGAAATTAATACATTTCCAAAGCTGAACTCACTCACACACACACACACACACACACACACACACACACATATACAGAGATTATTTTAATTAATATGAATTAATGAAAAAAATTAAGCATTTTCAATTTAATGTATAATAATTTAATATTAATAAAAAAAAGCTAATGTGAATGTTGATTAAACTATAATTTCTTGACGTGATTAAAAACAGACTTTCAGGCCGGTTTCACTGGCTGATTTGCTGAATATTTGCTATAGAGTCACAAACAGATTGAGCAGGCCGTACGCAAAGTTGACGTGGAGAAGGACATTCAGTCGCTGGTCGAGGACGTCAGTGCTACGGCGGATGACAACAAAGCTGAATTTCTCATGGCTGACTACTTTGTAAGTCTTTGAGTTTACAACACTCATTTGTGTTGCAGAAATTGATATGATATGAAATGGGCTGCTGTTTGTGTGTGTACAGGAGGAAGAAGGAAAAACAGTCATGGGGAAAGACAGAAGGAAAGATGCCATCAGGACCAAACTTCAGCGTCTGGAGGACTGCATCACCAAAGCAAAGAGCGACAGAGAAGGTTCAGATCTTATAGATACTGTGTTTCAGAGCTGAGCGTATGTGATTCAAAAGGGTCATATCATGAGGAATCACAATTTCCTTCAACATTTATGATCAAGTCAAAGGCACGTTAAGATAAAAAGGAAGAAACAGGACATTTATTCCTAAAAACCAGAAGAACTGATCAGAGTAAAAACGGTAGAAAGGTTGTCTACTTTACACCTCAAGGAACTGAATTTAAGGAAGGATGATATGACCCGCTTTTATTCCTCAGAGATCTTATTAGGTGGTTCTGTCCGGTTTATATTGTTCATTATATGACTTTTTGTTCAACACTGACACATAAATCTATATTTCAGGTTTAGAGAAAATGGTGAAAGTATATAGAGAACAACCAAACTTCTCCAATCAAAAAAACTTGGAGGAAACAGAACAGTCACTGGATGAGGTCAGATCTTACATTTCATACCAATGTTCTGTTGAATTTCTATCATAACTTTTATTTGCCTCAATAAAAAAAAAAACTGGTTTAAATGAAATTTTAATTTGATCTATTTAAATATTTTATTCAAAATGTAAGGGTTTTTAACAAAAAGGGTTTCAACTAAATACTGACCATCCTCAAACCACGGTAGGCCATCCTCAAACTGGACCTTTTGGAAGCGACGCATTGCAAACTGACTCAGAGTCTCGCCGAGATCGAGGGCAAGCCCAAATCAAGACATCGATTCAGTGACAGCATCACTAAATGGAAAGAAAAGGCGAGTTTGCATGAAAACCACTCACACACACATACATATATGGGTCACATTAAAAAAGTATCATCAGCATGCATTTTAAGTCCTAATTTTTGGGAATTTTTTATTTTTATTTTATGTTTGTACATTTATTATCAGCATTCAAATTTTATTTCAGTAAAATTATTATTATTTATGCATTTTATTTGCAAACCTTGAGAATGAAAAATTTGTGCATATATATATATATATATGTAACTTTATCATAATGCATTTTAAGTTCACACTTCAACAGTTCACACAAACAAACGCTGAACATAAAACTGAGTCTATGTAGGTACTGCAATGGGACTGACAAAACATTTCTTGAAAAGAATAAAATAAATATGGTTAATGTCTCTAGTGTCGAAAGAAACATCCTTAAATCATCCTTGGTTGATCCTATCAAGTAAAACCTCCATTAAACATGTAAATCTCGATGAATCCAGGACAGGGAAGGATGAAAACATGAGTTAATTGAGAAACTAGGTCATAGTTTTGCATGATGTTTCGTTTATGCTGTTGCTTTTAAACAGCCTACACTGTTTAGACTATAATATATGGGTTTCCCCGAGGCTTCAGGGTGAAGAGAGACAGTACCGTAATTTTAATAAGCCTAATTTATAAAAAAAATAAAATAAATAATAATAATCTAAATGTTGCATGACTTTCTAAATTCTCTCTGGTTTTGCTCCAGGACTGTGAGCACAGCGTTGTGCAGCTTTCTCGACCGGTGAGAATCAAAAAGACTCCGTTCAGATCTCGTCAGTCCATGAGGAGCTCCGTGATCAATAAGAGTGCCCTGACCAATCAAAGCCCTGATCCGACAAGCGAAGAGCCCTCGACTGAGACGACCGATGTCATGCATTACAACACAGACGAGCAACAGAGCGGCCCGGTCAATGGAAGCGTGTCTGAATCTGAAGAGGATAAAGGTAAACAGCAAGAAAAACATGTTTACTTTTATTTATTCACACACAGACTCCTGATTTCCTTTTTGTGTTAAATTCCCTAAACAGGCTCAGAATTGTGCTCAGTCGGAAGATGCAAGGCTTTATACAGCTTTACGTCAGAAAGAGAGGATGAGTTAAACATTAATGAAGGTAATATGGGAGTTGATCTTAATACATCATCCCTCAGCACCTGCTTTCTGTTGACTCTCCCTCTTCAATCTGGCAGGAGATGTACTGGATATCTTTCAGAAGGACGACACGGGCTGGTGGTTCGGAGAGCTGAACGGACAGAGAGGACATTTCCCATCCACGTATGTGGAAGAACTGCCTGTTTTCACTGAGATGAAGTCATCTGAAGCTTAACTTTAAAAGAGCATGTGATGGAAAAGGTCACTGAATCATGATTCACTCGTGCTGTAGGGTTAAACACACTTGATGTGATTACTGGAAAAAGACTTCAAATGAAAGAAATTAATTGGATCGTTTCTCAGATTCATTGACTCTAAAGAACAATTCACTCACAAATCATGCATTAGTGTGACTTGAGTAGTTTTACAGTAGATGAGTAATATCTAGCCGATTAAATGTTTTAAAGCGGAGAATAAATGTATTTGCTATGAAAATTTCCATAGTGTCTGGAAAAGATCATTTTACAATTTCACGTTTTCTGATTTTTATTTATTTTTTTCACGAAAGGAAGCCGATAAATAAAATCCATTGTTCTAACTCCATTGTGAAAAAGAAATTTACATGCAATGCACAAAAATTTCAATGCACTTTAAGACTTTCGTTTTGTTTATTTTATGACCTGTATAAATGTTTATTGCTAAAATTACAAATCAGTGAATGTACAAAGAACATGAAAAAACGAAGATGAAATTTATTATTAAGTAAAACATTAAGTAATTACTGATGGTTTAGGTAAATAAAAGCTCAATACATGTGCTAAATGTCTATAAAAACGGTGTCTGGGTCTCTGACCGTCTTAAGTGGATCTGAAATAAAAAAAAATTAGCTTTTGTTCGTCAGTCAGGCTTTCTTTACACCACTGTGAAGTGCCACAAACTCTCTCCGGATGTTTGCCAGGAAGGCCGAGAAGTTGTTGGTCTCCTGCAGTCTGCGCTCTAGATGTGTCATGTTCTCCAGAGGAGGGTCACAGGAGATGACTGAGGGGAAAATATGATCATGTTCTTCAGTACTTCACTTGGGGTCAGCAAGATTTAAAAACATAATAATAGTTTTATTGAGCAATGATGCATTAAACTGAAAATAAAGACATTTAGAAAGTTACAAAAGATTGTGATTTCAAATAAATTATGTTCTTTTGAACTCTGTATTTATAATAGAATCCTTAAAAAGGAAAAGTATCTTGGTTTCCACAAAAGTTTTAAGCAGCACCACTGATTTCAACACTGATAATGATGAGAAATGTTTCTTGAGCAGCAAATCAGCATATTGGCGTGATTTCTGAAGAATCATGTGACTAGAGGAATGTTGCTGAAAATTCAGCTTCGCATCTGTTATTTTAAATTGTAAGAATATTTTACATTATTACTGCTTTACTGTATTTTTTTTTTATCAAATGCAGCCTTGGTGAGGCTTTTTTTTTTTTAAACATCAAAAAATCTTACTGACCACAAACTGAACTATAGTTTAAGTTTCGTTTGAATAACGACTAATTAATCAATCAAGTAATAAACTTGATATTTCTTTTTATCAGTTTAAACATGCAATGTGTGGGTTTAATTCAAATGCACAAAGAAAACCCTCCAAGGTGTAATTTAACAGTACTTAATTATTTTATGGTAATGAGTGATCAGAAGAGGAGTATTTACTGTGGTAAACGCCCTCTGCATCGAGCTGTAGGAGGAACATATGGACCATGTCTGGATCTTTACGACTGATGTTCCTGAAGACAAACTGCAGCTTCTCACCTGCAAATAAACATAGATGTTCATGACACTAGCAAACCTTATCTCAAGTTTGTGACCAAAAATGCTTAAATTGTTTAGTCAGCCGCAAAAAGTTGAATGACAAGACCTAGAAATTACTGACCTAGAAATAGTGCCAAATCATTTTTCAAAATCCAAACACTTTGTTTATTTCAAGGTTTGAAATGAAAGAAAATCACATATTCTCAGACTTTTGTACCTCACTTTATTTAAATGAGTTATCAAATGCATAATGAAAGAGGAAAAATTATTCATACTTTAACATATGTAATAGTTTAACTCAAAGACTTTACCTTGGATTTTTCTGATCTCAATACTGAGGTGTTTCTGAAAGATGTCTTTACATTTGTTCAGCTTCTTCAGTCTGTCCTTGTTGGCTTTATTTTGTGACTGAATCACTATAAAAATGTAATAAACAAGCATTAGTGATCGAGTAGAAAGCAACATTAAACCTGTCCATTGTGTCTTTCTGTCACCTAACAGTCATATGCAGAAAATAAAAGAATACATGTGGCAAAATTAATGAACAAATATGAATATATAGAACTTAATATTTCATTTCTTTTCAGGAAATCCAGCATTTAATTCAGAGATATTTATAGTTAATAATTCACAAATGAATCATCCCTGTATGTCTTTTCAATGATTTGGTAGAAATGATTCTCCAAGTGTTTATACATCACTTATCTTTAACGGATCGCTCTCTTTACCTCACTTTACGTGTAATCCATTACATATTAACACAAAGCATCATGGGAGGAAAGACAAGCCTACACACATTCCCTGTTTTTGGTCTGATCCTTCTTGAGCTTCTCAATTCTCTGGAATAAGAGAGCTTTGTGATGCTCTTTGTCTTCAATCTCTGACACCACCTCAAGATGTTCGGCACTCTTCTCTTTCAGTGAAGATGTTTTCTCTTTCAAATCTAACCGTAAAAAAACGAAATATCCTGGCAAGTCATTGATCTGACAAATCCAGACAGCACACAATATGACATTGCTGTTATTAAAAATGTCAAGCAAGTGCGCCAGTCAATCAATTTCTCACCTTCTTTGAATGTCTGTATCATGTCAAACATGTTTTCATCCTCCTTGCATTTCTTAAAACAAGTACCTATGTAGAAAGAAAGACAGACAGGCAGAAAGCAAGAAATTAATTCATTCCTGGGCAACTTAAAATATTCACATAAATTCTTCTTGCAATACAAAAAAAAAAAAAAAAAAAAAAAAATCAGAAGCTTGTTTCCTCCACCGTATAAGATAATAAAAAAAAGGTAACTGGGAATTCTTACTATTAATTCAAACTTTTTTTCCCTTGCAATTCTGAATTCATATTTCACAATTCTAAGTTTCTATCAGAATTTTCAGAATAATCAGAAAAGTACGAATTTTGAGACGAAAGTTGAAATCACCCTTTTTTATTTGTTATTCCATAGCATTAAAAAAAGGTTTGTAAGACGTATCCTCAGAATTCAGAGAAAGCCAGGATTTTAAATCTTGCAACTCTAAAAGAAAAAAAAAGTTAGAATTTTGAGACAAAAAGTCGCAATTACCTTTTTATTTTTACATTTTTTATCCTCTGGCAAAAACAAGCCTCAATAAAAAAACAGAACGGTGAATAAAAATAATAAAATTATAAAAAATAATTTTAAAAATATAATTATTTTAATGCACTTTGAGTGAATCAGAATGAATCAGCTTAAACTGACACAAATAAATAAAAAAAAGTTATTTTTTTAAATCAGACCAAACAATATTTCAATGGTTAAACATCCCATTTTTTGTCACCCATCAGTTTTAAATGCAGATGATGGAGATTTGCTTTCTATCCAACAGATAGTCTTGTTAAAATGTTATATTAAAAATAAGACTTGCACACTGAACTCAACCCCACAAACATCTCTCACCCAGGACGGACTTCATGTAGTGTCTGTGTTCCTGACAGAGCTCTGTCACCCGGTCATTGAGTACTTCTCCCATGGCCTGATCCAGCAGTGTGCTCCTGATCTCTTCCAGTCTGCTGTTGAACTGCTCCACCACGTTATAATCTCTGATAGATGCCATACTGAGCTGCAAAACCAACCAAACAACACGATTAATGTCACTACACGAGACTCAGGGTGTGTTTACTGCGTGTTATTACACACTATCTACTCTAATATAACCTTACAATACTCTTATATTTGCATTTTGTACACAAGATATACTAATATCGACGTTTAACGGACAATCAATGAACAGTTGTTGTTGTTTGTTCAGATGTAACGTTAACGTTAACGCTTCAGTGCGATGTCTTTTTCTTCATTTCTAACTTAGGCAGCTGAAACCGAAATGATGGTGATGTTTATATCAATATGTGAAATGTGTATAATAAATGTTGTTTTAGTAGTTTGGAGGAACATTTAAAACACTCACCCGTTTTATGGCAGTGAATATAAACGGTGGTTTATTCTTCTTGTTTTCAAAAATCCGCGCCCGGAACGCCAGCGGTTAGACCGGAAGTGGCGTCAGATAATAAACGCGTAGACACGATTACAAAATAGCGGCATGAAATTACTTTTGCTCCGTCACGTGTTAAACTGTTCACGGCATACATAATAAATTCATTTAGTGTTCCTACGTATAATTTGTATTTATTCCCTTAGAAAGCGAAGTGTTAATTGGATATATACAGGTTGCTAATCTTCCCCTCATTGAGTAGTTTTGTTTTTGTTGCGCCATCTGGTGTTTGTTGGAGCGCTGGTCGCTTCACTAAGGTTTTTTTTTTTTTAAGTGTGCTGTTTCATTAAGAAACTCTCAGACTGAATATTTATCCGACAAAACATGTCTTATTTTAAATCAGGAATTTTTTGGGGTTTTTTTGGACAACATTTGTTAAGTTACATTTCGTCTTATCTGGCTTGTTTTGCATTTGTTATCATTACAGATGAGTTGACTGTTATGCTTTTCTTTTCTTTTCTGTATGTATAATTACATAATGTGCTGTATGCAAATCCAAGATATATATACATATACTGTATGTATGTTTCTTTGCTCATTCACTGTAAGAGATACAACCTTGCTTCACTTCCCTGAGCTTGTAATTATGTGTAAGTTCTGCAATAAAAAAATAAATAAAATAAAAATTATAATAATTACAGATGAGCATAGTTGTTGTCTGCAGATGGGTCATTTCTAGTAGCCTGTTCTTTGCAATTTGTGTGCCCATAATATAATAGATGTGTACAAAAAACAATAAATAATAATAATAATAATTTAAAATAATTACTAGGAAGTAGAATACTTTTTGGTGACAAGCTATCTACGCGAAGCATAGTACCACTTCAGATAAAATGATTAAATCATTGAAATGTAAACTTACATTTACATAAGTATAAAAAATATATAATTTACTCAGCTAAGATGGCAGCTTGTAAGAATGACCTAACTGATTTTTTTTTTTTTTTTGTTCTGTCAATTACTAGCAGTGAAATTTACCCTTAAACCACACTGTTAGAAGAAAAGCTTCTATATAGAACCTTAAAAGGTTTTATCAGCCGCTACGTATTTGGAACCCCTAAAAGGTTCTATATAGAACCCTTTTTAAGGGTTCAATCTTCGAAACCAAGAAAAAAGGTTCTATATGGAACCTTTTAGGGGTTCGTTCATGATTATTTATTTTGTCCTTTCCGGATTAAATATTTCATATAAGTGACAAACATCAAGACCCTAAAATGTAAAAATGTAATTCACATAAAAAAGTCACCCATGAATACTGAAAAAAGCACACCCAAAGTGCTTAGAACTAGCCATTTATTTATATTAACAAAAATAATTACTATTACTTAAATAATGCTACTGTAATTTCAAACATTCAAGGCTTTAAATGTACAAATCAACATTAAAACACCAACCATTTAAAATGAAAACAAGAGTTTCACCTACATGTACATATTACAAAATAAGTCCATTTTAAAATTACATTAATCTATCACTAATAAATAATGCAAATATATAGATTCATCTAAATTCCCATCAGGGTCAGAACAACATCAAGTACCTCAAAACTACAAATCCATATTAATATAACTCACAATAGAAATATACAGATATAGAATTACTTCAAATCTACAAATTCATATTAATATCACTCATAAAGAATGTGAATACATAGATAAAAATTCAGATCAACATTTCAGAACATCAAGTACTTCAAATCTACAAATTTACATCAATATCACTCATAAAGAATTTCAAATTCAGATCAGCATTTCAGAATAACATCAATCGCCTCATATTTACAAATGTACATTATCACTATTCATGAAATATCAAAGTATTATGATAATTGATTATACATTTTGAGCACTGGGACATTTTTATTTTGGCTTCTGGAGAGTTTAAACAGGTATTGCTCAACAAAATTCATCATGTGAGTGATGTGCTTGAGGTATTCCACACTGAATATGAAATAAGTAGCAAAGAGTCACTCCATTGCCTCCATCACATGCATTTCTGCACTCAAAATGTTGACACCCTCCATATTGATGCTGGCTCTTTTTGCATGGAGGGGGTTTGAAGCTTCATGAAAAACTATAGTCGGAGTTAGCTTTACTGATTCATGCAAGTTGGAAAACATATAAATTATTTGTGAAATAACTTGCATACTTTCTTCCAAACAATTAGGGATGAGACTGACCATTTTTTACCACAGTGTTAAGGGCCAATTCACTGGCTAGGTTGCACACGCAACTCAAAAAAAATCATTTGAGTCAATTTGGGGATCGCGAATAATTTGAGTTCGGGAGTTCGGAGCGGGTTCGCGAATCATTTGAGTCAGTTCGGGAGTTTACAACGGGTTCGCGAATCATTTGAGTCAGTTTCGGGATCGCGAATCATTTGAATCAGTTCGGGAGTTCGGAGCGGGACCGCGAATCGTCTCAATCAGTTCGGGAGTTCAAAGTGGGTTCGCGAATCATTAGAGTCAGTTTGGGGATCGCGAATCATTTGAATCAGTTCGGGAGTTCGTAGCGGGTTCGCGAATCATTTGAGTCAGTTCGGGAGTTCAAAGTGGGTTCGCGAATCATTTGAGTCAGTTTGGAGATCGCGAATCATTTGAATCAGCTCGGGAGTTCGTAGCGGGTTCGCGAATCATTTGAGTCAGTTCGGGAGTTCAAAGCAGGTTAATGTAAAGTTACATGATGAAGTCATACTAGTGCGCCTGTGCATTTTGAGTGCGTTTTTTCACTACATTATTAGGTGTATTCAAATGCATTTATGAATACATGTAAATGATCACAAAATTCAAGATATGGGGGTTAGAAAATGTTATATATTTATATGATTGATATGATTATGTAGTTAATCAATATCACACGAAGAGTGCCATTTCAGTTTTTCTCCAAAAATCAGCATGATTAAAATGTGATATTAAGTTACTACAAACAATAATTTAATTACAAATACAAAATGTTGCAGAATAATGTATTATATGAATGAAGTGGTGAAAATAAGTGGTGACTGTCAGTTTGTGCACGTATGACAGGATTTGTAGATAAATGAATACAAGACGTAGTCAGCCAGACGATGAACATTATTAATATTATTAATAATTATTATATGATGCAGTCACACTTGTAGCAATATTTGTTAGTTCTGTTGTTGATTCAGGGTTAGTTAGCATCATCTGAGGTCCTCTAAGAGTCAGCATCATCTCTTCTAAGGTGTTCTGGATCCAGACTGGAGCTTGTGTAAATCCTAGTTACATCCCGTGGCAAAACATAGAAACAAATAGAACAAGAATGCACATTTGATCAGATGCAACTACACTCACATTTTAAGATAAATTATTCAAATGCTTGGCGAAAGAGATGTATTTTTAATCTTAATTTAAACAGAGACAGACTAGTGTCTTAACCCCGGACATTATCAGGAAGGCTATTCCAGAGTTTGGGAGCCAAATGTGAAAAAGCTCTACCTCCTTTAGTGGACTTTGCTATCCTAGGAACGACCAAAAGTCCAGCGTTTTGTGACCTTAGGGAGCGTGATGGATTGTAACATGGTATAAGGCTAGTTAGGTACGCAGGAGCTAAACCATTTAGGGCCTTATAGGTAAGTAATGATAATTTGCCAGTTCACTAGGATCTAGTTTTGGTTTCTTAATAAGTGGATTAATAACCGCCAGCTTGAATGGTTTTAGGACGTGACCTAAAGATAACGACGAGTTAATGATATTGAGAAGCGGTTCTTCAGCTACAGGTAACAATTCTCATTCATCATTCATAGACACTGTAGAATCTACATTCGCTATTTTATTTATAATGTTATCTATTTTATCAGTGAAGAAATTCATGAAGTCATTACTATTTAACGTAGGTGGAATATTTGAATCAGGTGGCGTCTGGTAATTTGTTAATTTAGCCACTGTGCTAAATAAAAACCTTGGATTGTTTTGGTTATTTTCTATGAGTTTGTGTATATGCTCTGCCCTAGCAGTTTTTAGAGCCTGTCTATAGATGGACATACTGTTTTTCCATGCAATTCTAAAAACTTCCAAGTTATATTTTCTCCATTGCGTTCAAGACTACGAGTTACTTTCTTGAGTGAGTGAGTATTACTGTTATACCATGGCACAGACGTTTTTCTCTAACATTTTTCAATTTGATGGGGGCAACAGCTTCTAATGTATTAGAGAAAATAGTGCCCATGTTGTCAGTCATTTCGTCTAGTTCATGTGTATTTTTGGGTACAAATAGCAGTTGAGATAGATCAGGCAGGTTATTTGCGAATCTTTCTTTAGTGGCTGGAACAATAGTTCTGCCCAGACGGTAACGCTGAGACATATAGTTAATATCAGTTATACGCAGCATGCACGATACAAGGAAATGGTCTGTAACATCATCACTTTGAGCTACGATATTTATATCAATAAGATAAATTCCATACGATATAATTAAATCTAGTGTATGATTAAAACGATGAGTGGGCCCGGTGACATTTTGCTTGACTCCAAAAGAGTTTATCAGGTCAGTAAACGCAAGTCCTGATGCATCATTTGTATTATCAACGTGAATATTAAAATCTCCCATGATTAGCGCCTTATCAACTGTAACCAGAAGGTCTGAGAGGAAACCTGCAAATTCTTTTAGGAATTCTGTACATGGCCCTGAGGTCTATACACAGTAGCCAGAGCAAGAGATACATTAGATTTCTTTTGCATGTCTGACAGAGTAACATTTAGCAGAAGTATTTCAAAAGAGTTAAACCTGTATCCTGTTTTCTGGGTAACATTGAGAATATCACTATATATTGTAGCCTAAAGAACCTTTGTGCCAAAAGGGTTCTTTCTTGTCATTATAGAACCTATGGTTCTATATAGAACCCCAATGAACCCTTTTTTTCTAAGAGTGTGTTGTCATAACGTTCATCTTGGAGATAGAAAATGTTTCTTTTTTGAGACCCCAGGAGCCCAAATTCAGACCCAGAACAATAAAACCCACAGAAGAGGTGGGAGTTCAAAGGAGGAATCTTTATATTACCAAACTGCAGGGAGAGGAAGAGTAGATATAAGTCATGATCTGCAAGATTAACCACAATCTGATGTGATCCGACCACCTCAGAGAAAACCAGTGTTGAGCTGCTGCAAGAGCTTTACAAGTACAGCAGCTGTGGTCAAAGAGTTCTCGTGTGTTCTGATTGGTGGATGATGATGATGAGTGGATAAAGACTAGAGCAATCAAATAGTGAGAGAGTGATCTGCTCACCTGGTTATGTTCGTGGATGTTTCGACGTGGAAAGCAGTTCGGAATAGAAATATTGATATTTTATTTGTTAACAACATACTTTTCGTACCTTAGAATCAGTAAATGTTATGAAATTAGAGAACTAAGCCAATAGTAGCACTGGCAGTGTCATTTGATTTGGATGGGAACTTCAGATTGTGAATCATTTGAGTCAGTTCAGGAGTTCAGAACATGATTCTTTTGAGTCATTTTGGGAGTTCAAAGTGGTTTGCAAATCCTTTGAGTTATTTTGGAGTTCGGAGTATGGAGCGTGAATCATTTGAGTCAGTTTGGGGATTGCGAATCATTTGAATCAGTTCGGGAGTTCGTAGCGGGATCGCAAATAATTTGAGTCAGTTTGGGGATCGCAAATCATTTGAGTCAGTTCGGGAGTTCGGAGCGGGATCGCGAATCATTTGAATCAGTTCGTGAGTTCGTAGCGGGTTCGCGAATTATTTGAGTCAGTTCGGGAGTTCAAAGCGGGTCCGCGAATCATTTGAGTCAGTTTGCCGATCGCGAATCATTTGAATCAGTTCGGGAGTGCGTATAGCGGGTTCGCGACAAGGGGCAAGGAACTCGACCGGAAGTTGAAGTCGGGTGGGGGCTGCCATCTTTTAGCAGAACTTCACTTGCGTTAGCATTCCCATTGACTCCCATTCATTTTGGCGTCACTTTGACAGCGAATAACTTTACATCTGAGGCGTTTAAAGAATCTGTTTGTCCATTATTTATTTCTAAAGATACACGAAAATGTATAAAGGGATCCATTACCTTCTATGTTACATTATGGCCCCATATAAACAGTTTTTGTAAAAAATAGGCTAACGATTGCGTCATAACCACTCGGCTCTCTGTCACATTACCGTACAGACAGGTGGAGAAGCTCGCAGGCAATTACCTTAATATTGAGTACTGGCGTTACATTTTAAAATACTATACAAAATAATTAATCAGAATACTTACTCCTGCTCACTCACGACAAAGATCTCCCCGCTCAAGCTCGCCGTCTCTGCAAGATTAACGATGGCAGTTTGCACGCACAGCTACTAGAAGATTTACATCTGTCAGACAGGTTGCTGATGTCGTCAAGCTTCGTTTGAGTCTGCGCGTCAGAAACGGAAGTGCTAAAAAACGCTAAAACTGGGCTTCATTTGTCTCAATTGAGTTCCAATGGGGTCGCTGTGTCCATTTCTTTTACTGTCTATGGTTCGCGAATCTTATGAGTCAGTTCGGGAGTTCAAAGCGGGTGCGCGAATCATTTGAGTCAGTTTGGGAGTTCAGAGCGTGAATCATTTGAATCAGTTCGGGAGTGCGTATAGCGGGTTTGCGAATCTTTTGAGTCAGTTCGGGAGTTCAAAGCGGGTGCGTGAAACATTTGAGTCAGTTTGGGAGTTCGGAGCAGGTTCGCGAATCATTTGAATTTGAATCATAGCTGTATATGGATAGCAGTTTTTAACTAATTTAGACTAATTTACATGATGCCACGCCAGCATTTCAACGTTGATTCACCGTTTTACTTTCATCATGGGCGAATTACGATTTTGAAAAGTTAATCAACCTTGATAACACAATGTTGTTTCACCGTCGTACCTGGCACCATGTATAAATTCACACTTGCATGTTCAATTAGATCCTAATTTACATTTAGATCAATAGTACAGGATAAAGGCTAACAATCAAATGACTGGTAGCAATGGCTTTACAATCAATTTCAATAAATTACCACATGCTCAAAATTGTATCACAGCAGTTTTATTTTGGAAACATACTGTATAAAACAGATGAAAATAATCCCAAACTTGAGTATGCATGGATGTATTGTTAAAAACATGTAGTAGAACAATCCAAATACAACAATAGTTTTTGTAAAATGATTTGGCATATAAATGCATATTTTTTGCTGCACTTGCAAGAGAAACCCTTGTACCTTTATGACTGAAACTAGTTGATCTTTTATTTTGGTGGAAAACTACAGTTTCTGTAAAAAAAACATGTTTCAGTAATGTGTCTCATGAAAAGAGATGTGTACATTTGTGCAGTGAAAATGTGTTGCACAGTTTGAGAAGGGAACCTTCAACCAGGACCGCTGTAAGGGGAGGGAAGATTAGGACAATTCCAAGGGCCCAGCGTTAAAGGGGGCACCCCAAGTGGTAGGGGGTGGGGGAGGGGTTCTAATGGGAACCCTGTGTATTCTTTACCGTGGGGAATGCAGAATGAGATTTCTACCAAAGGGGACTCTAAAATGTTAGAACCAACAGCCTCATGCATAGTGTGGCAGTGCTTTGGGTGATCCTTGAAAGAGGTCCATTCTGACATCGTCCCATCCACTCTTTCCCACTTGTGCACTTTCTGTACCGTCCTGTATAAACATTTACATTTAATCATTTAACAGATGACTTTATCCAAAGATACTTACAAATGATAAAAATAGAAGCAGTCAGGTCCACAAGAGAACAACAACAGTATACAAGTGCCATGACAAGTCTCAGTTGGTCTATTACAGAACGCATAGCCAGGTTTTTTTTTTTTTTTTTTTTTTTTTTTTTTTTAAATATGAAATACAAGAAAAGAAGGAAAAGTGCTAGTATTAGCTGGTTAAGTGCTGGCGAAAAAGATGGGTCTTTAGATGTTTCTTGAAAATGAGTAAAGACTCAAAAGCTGTACGAAATACAGTTTTAACATTAACACTATACTGTGCTTACGTACAGGTAAATGAAAACTTAAAGTTTAAATTAAAATGCGTTATAACAAAAGTTAAATAACTTTACTGTACATTAACTGTACTTAAATGTAAAAAAAAAAAAAAAACTTACTCAAAGATTAAATTAAAATGTATTAACATTAATATTTAATTTAGTGATTCAGCTGCGTAACCACTAGAGAGGGGCCTGACACTGAGAACCACTGCTTTAATCAATCCTAATTCATTTTTAATTTCATTTTCATTAATTCATTAAAATTGTACCGACATTTGCACTTATGTTTCAGAAAACACTTTGAAACTATTATAAGAATATAAACATATATAACACACATAATGCATGGGATTCATATTAGGAAAATGTGGAAAGATCTCTAAAAGACAGATATTAACATAACTTACCAGCAACACATTAGGTGAGCATCTAACTTGATCATCTGTGATAAAGCAATGCAAAAATACACACACAGGTATTTATTTATCTTCTGCAGGTTACATGTCCTTTAACCTACCCATTTGTAAACTCTGGTTATACTTTACTATTTTCAGAAGATAATAAAGATAGCGATTTTCTTACCTCATTTTGCCAGTATGTTTGCAGGACCTTGCAGAACACATCTGAGCCTTCTTGTGTTCACTGTTGAATTTACTCTTTTTATTCTTTAAAGCTAGTTTTTGATGCAGTATATTAAAATTAAAACAGTTTTCTTTCAGAAAGGTAATGTCAAACATTTTAAGTTGATATTTCCAGTACTTTTATTATTATTATTTAAATCCTTTTACAACTTTATGCCCTCTTAGGCCTGTGGAACAAATCATCAAGAGAGAAGAAACTTAATACCATAACTTAATACTGTTAATTAATAAACATACTCTCTTTTTTTGTTTTATTGAAAGCTAAATTAATAGTGACACATTTGTTTAAATTACAGTTTTTTAAGTACTTTTTGAGTGACAATAAGTGAGACATCAAAACCAGATCACACATGGCACAACATTAAACAATGACTGAGCATAAAGGTATCAGTGATTATGAACATGTTATCAGTCCTGCACTATTATCACTACAGTTCAAGGACACCATATCTTCAGCTGCTACAATAAGTCAAACCTCTACAACCTTTTAGTACAAATCCAATCTATGCATGTCACACATTTTGATACAATACATTTTCACTAAGTTTCTTGAAAACAGCAAACACAATACAGCTGATCCAGGTCTGTCTTAGTAGAATTCAAACACATAGAGGATACTGTCCAGACATAATAAACATCCAGTTATCAATAAATACAAATCAATAACAAACACCTCAACAACAGTTCAGTAATTCCATCCATTAATGTAATAAGATGTAATTAGTTTGAATGGCCCAAATAAGCCAGACAAAGCAATGATGTGTGAGTTTGAGGTGGGACAACTTGCTTGTACAAACGCTATATAAGTTTTAACTAATAGGCGCCCCTGTGGTGACAAGTTTGTAGTACGCTGCTTTCCTGGCCATGAGTTCCTCGTGGGTCCCTTTCTCGATGACCATGCCCTGTGACATCACAGCGATGATGTCAGCAGTCTGAATGGTGGAAAGCCTGTGAGCGATGACGATACACGTGCGTCCCTGACGGGCCTCATCCAGAGCTGCTTGAACAACCTGAAGAACGAAAATCGAACACATTTTGTGCATTAAAGTCTTCAAAAATACTGTGCCGAGTAGATTGTTGCAAATTGTGGTCCATTCTTGAAAACAAATTACATGATGAAAATTGTATTATTTATATTGCCATAGGTACGCTTAAATTTTGATAGCTTGTAATGTAAATCAACAAAATCTTTATAATAGCATAGCAGATTACTTGGTGGCCAATAACATCTAACACATATTATGTGATATAATCGAACTACTATTTTATTACTTTTAAATTATGTTTAACCCCCTAAAATTACTTTTAGATTAATTTTATCTTGTATAATCCAACTACCTTTTGATTACTGTACTTTTAACCTCCTAAAATTAATTGTAATCTCTGGGCATGTGATTTAAAGCTCAAATCTACAGTGATCGGGAAAAAAATTATCATGCCCAATTTGAAAACATTGTACATTTGTGTCGCTTAATCACGCTCAGTGTGAAAGGCCCTTAACTAATTCACCAATTAATTTGAATAGAATCTTGTACCATATTGATATTAAAAAAATACAAAGAAAAAGAAAACGTGTTCCATTCTTTGTTATCAACCACATGAAGTGCATTAAAAAATACATTATGTCAGGAACTGCAGGGGGTTCGGGAATCATTAAAAAGCGACTACCTAATTAAATCTTAAAAATTAGATTTTTTAATAATATTTTTAAAATAAAAAATCTAATTAAAACACTAGTTGTGTGTGCGATCTAATGACAATTATGTATTTTTTGGAATTTGATTATGCAATTCAGATCTCATATAATCAGGTACTACTCAGCAAATGACAGTCAGAATATAAAATCAGTGCATTCACACATGGAGATAGATTTACCTTCTCACTCTCAGTATCCAGAGCAGACGTGGCCTCATCCAGCAGCAGGATTTTAGGGTTTCTGACGATGGCCCTTGCGATCGCTATGCGCTGTTTCTGACCGCGGGACAGCTGAGAGCCTTGAGCACCGACCTGAGTTTCATATTTCTGAAAAACACAACAATAATCAAAAATACCATTTTTTTTATTTTTATAAATGGAATGGTTTATTGGAAATCTAAAAAAAAAGTTTCAGGAGTGTTTGTATGTTTTGTATCATATTTGATATTTCAGTCTTTTATGATTTATATAGTGAGAATATGTAGCTCATACTCAAGGAAGGAAGAAATAAATATGCAATTTGGTGCAGATGCTTATATTTATATGGCCATAAGTACACTCGAATCTTGCTAGCTGTAAATCAACGAGATCTTTATAACAGCATAGTGGATTATACATTCAACTACAAAAATAAAATGAACAAACAAATGTTGACTTTAAGCCTTTTTTAAATCCAAATTGTCAGTCATGAATAATAGGAACGCATAACTTACATCAGGTAGTGTCATCACGAAATCATGCAGATAGGCCTTCTTTGCAGCCTCTATCACCTCCTTCATGCTCACGGTACGAGAATTATCACCATACTGGATATTCTCTGCAATACTGCAGTCAAACAGCACTGGCTCCTGGGATACGATGCCGATCTGAGACCTCAGGAAGGGCACACTGATGCTCGCAGATGGACGTCCATCGATCAGCTATAGGCAATAACCGAAAATCATAGTTTGTGACAGAAATCAAGGAATTCACAATCCTTCCTCATCGTCTATCTTGTACTAAGAGATATTTTAATAGCATCTAATTACAGCAGTTTTGTCTGTTTTTTTGATTATTTTCAACTTGATTACAATGTGAATCTTTTAAAATCTATCTGGTAATAATTCTTGCATTAATACAACAGCTTCAGATTCAAGCAATTTCTGAGCAAATTTAATATGCATTAAATTACTAATACTGTTGGCTCTGTGACAAATTGCTTTTGTTCTGCTTTGTAAGTTGCTTTGGTTAAAAGCATCTACTAACTGTATTTATGTGGGTTTTCAATAAATACGGTTTCATACCACTTGTCCTTCATCGGGGTCGTAGAATCGCTCCAGCAGTTGAACGCTGGTGCTTTTCCCGCAGCCGCTGCTGCCCACAAAAGCAAGAGTCTGTCCTGGACGTACTGACACCTCCAGCCCCCTTAAAACCTGGACGTCTGGCCTGCTGGGATACGTGAACCTGCACCCTTTGAATTCTATTTGGCCCTTAAAGTCATCCTGTAACAGCATAGAAGAGAACATTATAAAGGCAAAAAAGCAGAGTCATTAATATTACAATATTACATTTCCTGCCCGATAAAGACATTTTTAAGTATATCTACTAAAAGTTAATATTGGCAACACAATGTAGATGCACTAAAGGACACAAAATACTTGAAAAAAGAAAAAAAAAAACATTTGATGGTGTCTGTTAGCAGCATCTGTTTTGGGGAATAACATGCATTAAATATCCCTACCACCTGACAAATGTCATTGAAATACATAAAGGGGATAATTTACAAAATAACTATTATATTAACATACAAATCCAATAATTAAATTGAAAAATAAAGTAAAATTAAAAAATAAAACAAAAATATATTATGAAGTAAAACAGAAATTAAATATGAAATAGAAAACAAAATAAAGTTAAATAAAAACCCATATAATATAATATGCATAAAATGACAAAAATATTGCTGAAATAGGTCATGAGGAAAAATAAAACAAAATAGAAAATAAAACCTGAAGTATAAAGCAAAATAAATAATGGAATAAAATAAATAATAATTAATAAATCACATCTGTCTCTTACTATGACCAGAAGAAGACCATGTAAAAAAAATAATAATAATCATAAAAAAATTAATTCAGAGGAGCAGCCCACACTTTCAATTAGACAACCATCCATCAGAAACTCTTTCTTTTGATGAGTTTGCACATTCAAATTCACAAATTTTTCAGCTAATTAAGAATGGCCATCAATGGAAAAAGATCCATTTTGCCCACAGAATGTTAAAGTTCTACTACTAACTAGGAAAAACGACGGAAGTTAACCGCTGGGAGGGAGAAAAACTGATGCTCTCTTACCCAACTTTGTCCTTCTGTTTCGCTGACGTTAATTTTGGGGACCCTGTCCAACAGTTTGAAAAGCTGGGCCGCAGCAATCTTGGCCTTGGCGTAGTCTGGAGTGAAAGATGAAGCTCTGCCAAGTGCAGTGGCACTGGTCACCAGAGCTGAAATGACTCTGAGAAATAAACACACTCATCAGCATCTATTAAGGACAATAATGACTTGATCTGTTCAAACAATTCCCTCTAACTGATGCCAAGTTGTATATACTGCATGCATTTACATGCATTAATACAGACATTCATTTGAATGAGTATGTTAATTAAGCCACAATCTTTGCGGGGTGTATTTATTATTATTTTTTAAACCTGTACAAAGCACTAACCTGAATACCATCATGTATGGAAGTCCCTCGTTACTGACCAGATAGCCACCGTATCTAAAAGAGGCGGCGAAGGCCATGAAAATGACACACTGGGCGAATGCAAAACAGATGCCATAAACATGAGCTTTTTTCTTTGCCCCTTTATATGGTGTTTGCAGTTGCTCTTCATATTGAGACACAAAGTGTTTCTCTTTGGCTAAACCGGCGATGGTCCTGATGTTGCTCAGAGCTTCACTGGACACCTGTATGAACAGAGAGCACAATTTACACACGTGCACAACAAAAATAATGGGACTTTTTTTTTTTATTGGGCGGGATTCTCATTTGTGTAAAAGGCCAGAGTCAAATTATAATATTCTAAAATAGCTGTTTTCTATTTGAATATATTTTAAAATATTATTTATTCATGTGATGCAAAGCTGAATTTTCAGCATCATTACTCTAGTCTTCAGTGTCATATGATCCTTCAGAAATCAATCTATGCTGATTTGATTCTCAGGAAACATTTGATGCTGATTAATGAGACTTTCTGACCGATTCATTAATGAAGAACTGGTGATTCATTCAGAAATTTGACTACATGCATGTGTATTCGCTGCCTCAGTCAAAGCGCGAAGGATGCATTTAAATGAATGAAGCAGACCGTATTTAACATGACTTCACTGTACCTGCCCAGCAGCCTCCAGTGCATTTTTATCCTCGTGAGCAAATCCTGTCAGCATTTTAGCCTGAAAGACTCCAGACAGGCCGATGAGAGGAAGGAAGCAGGTGACCACTAGACTCAGTTTCCAGCTGAAGTAGTATGCAATTATAAAGGAAGCACCGATGTTGGTCAGTGAATTCACGATCATGCCGATCTGTGAGCCTGTAGCCTTCGGTGAAGAGCACATTAAACCAAATCAACACACACTTAACCATATATCAGTTATGTATATCTTAAAAAGGTGCATATGCTCAGTTTTTTGCTGCTGCATCTTTAAAAAACACCCTTTTTTGCATATGAATTTTTGCAATGATTTTTGTTAGTATTGTATTTTCCTGCAAATCTTAAAGGGGCATATGAAACTTTTTTTTTGTTATTGTTCACCCCAAAGTCCACTTATAATGCTAGTAATGTTTCTATGCGCCAAAATCATCCACAAGTTTGTTTTATATCCATTTCCTATCCTCTCTATGATACTTGGAATTAAATGGCAAGGTTTTGGCTGCTGCAAACTATCTTCTTTTATGCAAAGTTTCTGTGTGCCACAATCTTTCAGTCACAAATGTGTTTTAATATCCGTTTTCGATATGTTTTTTTGCTTCAAGAATTCCTCTTTGCATATGAAATGATTGTTTTCTCCAGCTTTGCAACATTTTTGTGTCAATATTGTATTCTTTTGTCCCTCACCCCCTGCACCATTGAGGCGTCCGTGGCTAGTCTGGTAGTCAGAGCACCAGGACTGTTAAAGGGGTTGTCGAACCAGCCCATCTCTTGCTTCAACATTGCCTGAAATCCAACCTTCCTCAGCCTGCGAGTCAACAGCTCTCCTGATTTAGCAAAAGAATAGCCCTGCAATGAACATATATAACACTATCAGTGATCTGCTGTAATAAAACACACTTCTGATGGAAAAGGGACAAAACGTAGGTATACAAATCCTCACTAATAACTCTGGGAATACCTGTAAGAACTGTGAAAAGAAGCTCAGGACTCCTATGCTGACAAACAAAATACAAATCCCATTTATCTGCCTCCTTTGTTCACCCATGTCTTGAATGGAGAATGTCTGAAAAGCAACCATGATGTTATTAAACTCCATTCCTGTGATTAATAACAGGATACACTTTATAACAGATCATGCACATATTAAAGATGAGTGGCGTTTGCTTGTGCGAAACCTGCCTAGCATGGGTTATTATAAAACTAGAAGCATAAAAACATTGTGTGTATGTGATGTGTGATGTCATGAGAAAACTATGTATAACGCAGGCATGTTTATACAGTTGCTAGCTAATGGGATGCTGCATTTTATTCAAACCCTTTCAGCAATGTACACATTAAAGTTTAATACTTAGGGTTGGGGATAAATAACAGTGTAGTAGACAATACTAAAGAGCAGTGTTGTGGGTAACGCGTTACAAAGTAACGCGTTAGAGTACTCTAATTACTTTTTTCCTGAAATTTGTAACTTAACGCGTTAGTTTCATGCGTAAGTAATCAGTAACTTCGTTATTTAAAAAAAAAAAAGTAATCCGTTATTTTAAGGAAAGGAAAATCCCGACTGCAGCCTGCTTTTTGTCAGACAGGAGTCCTAGGTCTACTGTGCCACCTGCGGATGTATCAGCGGAGCCGAAGCTCTGTGATCGTAAAGTCAATGGCTGTGATGCGTCTGTGCCCTGCGCCTGACCCTGTGTGTGTGTGTGTGGGTTTTTTTTTTTTTTTTTTTTTTTCGAACTCCCGGCAAGATAGCAGAGAGGACAGCGTTTGGTTTATGGAAGTACGCATATTATTTTCAATTTGTCCATGAAAAAGAAAATAACATAACGGTAAAATGCACACTCTGCTTTGGTGAAAAGCTTCTGTCGACCGCCAAAAATTCTACCTCAAATTAAACGCTACGTTTTAATCACTACTTTGAAGAGTAAATGTAAGAGGACTGTGTTAAAGCGAATTTAGGCTTGTGACTGTGAGTGACACTTTAACAATAATTAGTTCGGCTATTAAGCGATTTGTCATTTGCCTGTGTGGCAGTGAAGGATTTAATTCGGTTTGTTATCATTTTTGTTTGACAGGCAGCTGTTAATTTCTGTTAGATCATTGGCTGGCTGGTTGTTCATCATTTCTAAATGGATTTAAATCTGCAAGCCTGTTTAAGGTTGTGTGTACAAGTAAGCATACTTGTACTTTGATAACTGCATTATTTAAAGTTAAAGAAAAATCAGGAGTTATCTTGTGGTGCTCATAATATACAGTAGCCTAGGCTACCCGGGCTGGGTAACGTTAGGTGCGAATTTTGATTAATAATATGTTCTGTGATAATAAATAAATAAAACGCCATGTGGAATAGCCTATTGCTGACTGTCTATCCTGTTATTGTTATCCTGCAGTGTTAATTTAGTCGGATGACTGACGTCATTCATTGTCGGGAGTCACGACTTCTAGGTGCATTTAAAGGGGCCGGGGGCTGTGTCTGTCATGTGTGAGCCACTGCAAACGGCTTTTAATTTTTGGTAACGCATGAGTACTCTAACGCGTTACTTTTATGAATAGGTAACGCTGTATCATAACTGATTACTTTTAATTGATGGTAACGTTGTAACCTAACTAACTACTTTCCAAAGTAACTATACCCAACACTGCTAAAGAGATTATATCTCATGCTCGTGTGTGTGTGTGTGTGTGTGTGTGTGTGTGTGTGTGTGTGTGTGTGTGTGTGTGTCACCCCAAGGATTTCACTGAATAAAAGAGCATAGATGGGGTTGACAGATCCATTAATAGCAGCACCTAAAGAGCCCAGCAGCATATACGGCCACTCGGGACGGTTATACTTCAGGATTCGTGCCACAGGAGCCGCTTCAATGACCTCTTCACCCTTGCTTTTCTGCAAGACAAGACAGGGAACTTTAGAACAAATATAGAAAGCAGAAATACTGTATTCAACTGTATTCAGTTCCAGACCTTGTTGTCTGCTTCAACCTCCTCCATTTCATATCGGTCTGAGTGGATGTCGAATTTTCCAGAGATGGCATCCGGGATTTTGTTTGACATCTGAGAATGTGAGCGCTGTCTCAGAGAACGCCTATAGAAAAGGCATTTTAATTTAAAAAGAGAACATTCCGATAAATCCTCTCAAGATTATATTAAATGTTATAATGTTTATGTACCTTAAGGAGCTCTCATAACTTCCTCTACTGAAACTCCTTGCTTTCTCAAATCCATCCTCCTCTGTCAAGTTCATCTCAGGAGCTGTGTGATTCAGTATCATGTTAGTGTTTAAAGAAACAGGTCACCCAAAAATGTACACAATGTCATTCACCCTCATGTCATTCTAAACTATCTCTATGCACCTTCATTTTATTGCATCGCTTTAGAAGAACGTAGTGCAATGTGCAAGTGTTTTTGTCCTTGACAGATGTAGTAACTACTGCTATGCTTTCATCTAAAGTTACAAAATTAGAGTACCACATATAACATTTGCAAATAAAGTATTTCCATCCTATATTTTTAATTGCGTGATAAAAGTTTTTTTTTTTGCACCTGCAAATTTATATCTCCTAATTCGCAACTGTGAGTTATAAATAAGAATGACTATTTTGAGAAAATAACTGTGAGGTTATATCACACAACTTCTAAGAAAAATTTCAAAGATAATTTTTTATATATATATATATATATATATATATATATATATATATATATATATATATATATATATATATATATAAAAAGCAAAAAAGTCGCAACCATAAAAAATAACACCATCCAGTGTTATTATTTTAATTTTTTTTCAATACGCATGAAAATACATGGACGAACACATAGCTTATAATGCATGGAAATTCACTGGTGAAATAATGCAAAATTTCTGCTTTTGTGTTTCACAGAATATCACCACCATACAGGTTTCCAACAACATCAATGTTAATTCTTGAGTGACGCAAAATGCAAACCTGGACTTGAGGAAATGACTTCCAAAAGTCCCCGTACTCACTGTTCTCTGGTGTATCACTGTCTGTATCCTTCCCTTGATTCTGGAGTGTGACCAGGGTAAAGTAAACTCCCTTTCTGTCCAGTAACTGGCTGTGTGTGCCTCTCTCTACAGCGCGGCCATGCTCAAAGCCCACAAGAACATCGGCGTTACGGATGGTGGACAGACGGTGTGCGATGCTGATAGTCGTCCTTCCCTGTCGAGCCTGAAAAATATCAAAGAATGAGTGTGTGCAACAATAAATGTATGGAAATATCAGTTTCTTGAATAAGATTGCATTTGCTTACAAGTTTCTTAATTCATTACAACATGCAACATTAAATTATAGGATACTACAATTAATTATAACTAGAAAAGGACAGTCTGTCAAGAAGGCTCAAAGTAGGCTCCAAAAAACACAGTTACATTTTGTTCTTAGCTAATGGATGTTGTAAAACTCACCTTGTCCAAGGCTTCCTGTACTATAGCCTCACTTTCGTTATCCAGTGCTGATGTGGCCATGTCTAACAGGAGGATTCTGGGATTCCTGACCAGCGCTCGAGCAATGGCGATCCTTTGTTTCTGCCCCCCACTCATCTGACCCCCACCTTCACCCACCAATGTGTCAAATTTCTGCATGACATGAGACACAGTGTCATAAAATGTATTTAGTTCGATATGCCAACTGAATACATGCAAAATTCTGAAAAAAACTTTGTCTGTTACTTTATCTATTTATCAGTGAAGTAATGCATGTGCTGATCTTATACAGTAAGTGGCACCTGAGGAAGATCCGTGATGAAGTTGTAAGCATTGGCTTGTTTGGCAGCTTCTACAATCTCCTCCATGGTGACTCCAGGACGGCCGTATCGGATGTTCTCTGCGATTGTGGTGGCGAACAGAACAGGCTCTTGCTCCACTATGCCAATAAGGGAACGCAACCACTGGATATTTAGGCTTCTGATGTCATGACCATCCAGGGTGACCTAAAAATGACAATAATTTCAATTTTCAACACCAGATCAGGCATTTGGTATTATATTTAACTATTTTAAACTAGTGTTTATTCAAGGAAGTTATTTTTTTAACAAATAAAAGACTTCTTTTTTTCTTTATTGATTGATTGTTGGAAATAACTGTTGTCCTATGAAATTGTTTAACAAATCTGAACCAGTGTTGTTATTGTTAACTAAAAAATAAAACTATAAAAAAAGTTCTGACTTTCAAATCAAACTAAAATATTCTAAAATATATTCGACGATAAATTAAAGTTGAAGTAATTGACAGTCCTCAGTAGAAGTCCTAGAATAATCACTAAAACTAAAAGTAAAAAAAAAAAAAAAATAAATAAATAAATTATATATATATATATATATATATATATATATATATATATATATATATATATATATATATATATATATATATATATATATATATATATATATATATATAAATGACAATAACAAAATAAATGAAATTGAAAATGAAAAATGACATGAAATAAAAAAATTGGAAATGTGACAACAAAAAATACATACTTTAACAATATATAAATAATAGTAAAATAGTGCTACTGTACCATTCCTTCTTTTGGGTCGTAGAACCTCTGAATGAGTTGGATTACTGTGCTCTTTCCTGATCCACTGGGTCCAACGAATGCAGTCGTCTCGCCAGCTTTAACCACAACATTCAAATCATCTAATATCTGAATACAAGATACGGTCAGTCAATATCGGACAGAAAAAAAAACGAACATTAGATTAAATTATGCATGCTTAAAACCATAACCCACTTTCACTTCAGGACGGGAGGGATAGTTGAAGTGAACGTTGTGGAATTCAATGTCACCTTTAACTTTGTCTAACGTATGACCTTCTTCTGAGAAGCAATCGATTTCTGGTTCCTGTATGGGAACAGGATGTGAAAGTCATTAATCTGTTCCCGAATCTGAAAGAATGAAATTCATTGATTTTGTGAGAACTGTGTGTGTGTGTTATTTTCACCCTGTCAATAGTGTCAAATATACTCTTGGCTGCGGCCCGACCAGAGGCAAAGGCCTCAAGACAAGGAGAGGCCTGGCCCAGATTCATGGCACCCATAAGAACACCAAAGAACACCTGAAGAGAACAAAAATCATTATGAGCACTCTGTTGCATCTTACTGACTGGATTGTACAATTTGATGTATGAATATGTCTCTTACTTATTTTTACTTCTATAATTTCCTATTTTTTATTGTTATTTTTATTTTCTACCAATCTTTTATGATTATTTTTAATTGCCTTCATGTATAGCACTTTGAATATCCATTATATAAAAAATTAGCAACGGCATATAAACTTGCAACAGGAAACATTATGTAAAATGATAAAATTCCAAAAAAAAAAAAAAAAATGGGTCAATAAAAATACAAAATACAAAATTTAATAAAAATTAAAATTAAATAATAATAATAAAATAAAATAAAATAAATACATAATTTTATTTTAAATAATACAATAAAATAAATTCATTAAAAAATCATCTTAAAAAAAATGTCCATTTGTGTCCACACTTGGACGTTGTACCTGAACGAGGCCACCGGGTGTGAGCTCCTTAGTTTCAATGACCAGTTTTGAGCCGTACCAGAAAGCCAGAGCATAACACAGGAATATGATGCACCAGAGGTAACCCTGAAACACACCGATGATCGCTCCCTTCTTAATTCCCCACGCCTGGGCCTCCCCAAGGTTCCTGTCATACCTGTGATTAATAAATGAATCACATCAACATCCCTCTTACTTCTTCAGCCCCTTACTTCCATAACGCCCACTTTTCACAATCCACATAATTCCAGAAGGCTGAAAGTTCAGTGTTTTCTCATTGAATATCCAAAAGTAAATGGGGTTGCACTGACAGATAAAGAGGGCATGCTGTACCTTTCTGCCTCTTTGTGCTCTCCTCCAAAAGCAGCCACCGTTCTCAGAGAGGATAGGACTTCATCAGCCACTGCTCCTGCTTTAGCATAGGCCTTCAACTCACGACCCGTCAGCCTCGCCACAGCCTTATGATCAAACAAAATATACACTTAAATGTTTTACAACACTCTGAAATAGGACAAAATCATAATGGATGACTGAATGATGAAACACAACATTTTAAAGTAATAATTTGCCAATAAAAATTGAGGCCATCTAAGATATAGATCAGTTTGTTTCTTCATCAAAACACATTTGGATAAGTTTAGCATTGCAACACTTGTCCACCAATGGATCCTCTGCAGTGAATGGGTGCCGTCAGAATAAGAGTCTAAACAGCTGATAAAAACATCACAATAATCCACAAGTAATCCACTGCACTCCAGTCCATCAGTTAATGTCTTGTGAAGTTGAATGTTTGTAATAAACAAGTACATCAAAGCATTTTAACTTCAAACCATTGCTTCCAGCTAAAATATTAGTCCGTGTAGATTTCTCTCCTGACTCAGAAGATACCATTTAATTTTCAATGAAGAAATATTACAGATAGAGGAAGCAAGTTAAAAATGACTTGATGGATTTGTTTCTTACAAAGACACAGCTTTACGCTTAACCAAATGGTGACTGATGGACTGGAGTGATGTGGATTACTAGTGGATTATCGTGATGTTTTTATCAGCTGTTTGGACTCTCATTCTGACGGCACCCGTTCACTGCAGAGGATCCATTGGTGAGCAACTGATGGGATGCTAAACTTATCCAAATCTGTTCTGATGAAGAAACAAACTCACCTGTATCTTGGGTGGCCTGAGTGGGAGTACATTTTCATCACATTTTCAGGTGAAGGGTTTCTTTAAATCATGCATTATGTCATGAGATCTGATTACATGTGTGCACTACATTACATTCTACAAGTGCTTCATCTCCTTCGTATTAAACTGTTAATAGTGACACCAACCATCGCCATGAGTCCTGCAGCCAGTCCTATGAGAGGACTCACTGCTATCACCACCAGCGTCAGCTTCCATCCGCCGATGAATCCCACCATGAAGCCAAATATGAATGTTGAGATCCTCTCAATGAAGATTGACACCTGGTCTGCAATAGCGCTGTTGATTTTGTTGATGTCACTACATGGAAAAAGAAGTCACAAACATGAAAAATAAACTAGATTTTATGACACTGAAAAAAATTTGTATAGGATTTTTATAGGACTCAGAAACTGTGGGAAAATTTTACTAATAATTACAAAAAAAAAAAAAAAAACATTAAGTAACATTGGTTTTAAAATGAACTTTTGAAATAGAAAACTGGAAATATGACAGATGCATGAACAAAGCTAACAATAGTACAATGGAAACACTTACTCAGATATCCTCGTGTTCAGCTCCCCGATGGAGTTGCAGTCAAACCAGCCGATCTCCATACGCATTATCTTCCTGAAGTACATTTTCCTGATGCGCTGGATCTGTCTGGCAGCAGCAGAGACCCAGAGAGCGATCTGAAACCAGAGTGAATCTTCATGAATACTGTGCATTTGAAAACATGACTTCTTAAGGTTCATATATTGTGTTCCTGTAGCTCAAGTGGTAAGGTTGGGGGTTCGATTCTCAGGGAACACATGATAGGTAAAAACTGATAGGCTGAATGCACTGTAAGTCACTTTGGATAAAAGCGTCTGCTAAATGCATAAATTTAAATTTAATAAAATTGTATATATAATAATGCCTTTGTCTCCAGCATATCTGGAGCACTACTGAGATTAAAAAATGAAGGACATATATATTAAACCCTGACTGCATCTCTGATACTAGACAGAGGTTAATATTGTGCCACTTCTTTCAAGTACATTTGTCTGGATGGCCATTACAGTAAAAAGTTTCAAATCAGACGAGAACAAACTTTCTTGTGTACCTGAAAGTAACTCAGAATAAGGACTCCAACTCCAATTCCAACATAGTACAATGCAAACTTGGACATTTCAGCTTCAATATCCACCCTGTAGAGAAGGATAGAGCAAGAACATATAAAATATGCAGCTGGAACTACAAACTGCAAAGTGACACATTTGACAATGTTTGAACCAATCCTCCAGTTAATTCCCTGAAACTCTTCTGGCTATTAAACTTGTTGAAAAAAAACTAAAGTAAAAAAAAAATAATTATAATAATGATAATTTAATTTAATAAATATTTTATATAATATAATTATGTAAAAAAAAAAAACTCTAAATACAAATTATATATATATATATATATATATATATATATATATATATATATATATATATATATATATATATATATATATATATATATATATATATATATATATATATATATATATATATATGTAAATAAAATACATTAATAAAAACAAGAGTTAAAAAACAGAAAAGATTTGCGTCAATGAGAAAATGAGAATCAAACAGAAGTGTTTTAAGTTTCCATAATGAAAAATCAGTTTACTCTCATTTGTTTCTCTTAAACAGCAATGAAATTAAGTGGAGCTCAAATTGAGACTTTTGATTAAGTCTCTTGCTTTGTTTCTAAAGAAAGAGATGCTTACAAAAACTAAAGTATACCCAAGATATGTCAGTTGTATAATTTTGAGTGTGGTAAAATGCAAGCTCAATATGACTGGTTTATCGTAGGAAGCCCCGCCTTCTGAATAAAAGAGCCAATCTCTAATCGGTAAAGTGATTTCGTAACTGCAGTGGCTGTTAAAAGTCCTGGTTCCCACAGAAAGAGCGTGCATGTAATTGATGGCCATCGAGTGAAATGACTTGCCTTAAAGGGACTTCGATGCTAGTAATATCATAAGCATTTCTCCTCTAAAGTTTCGTAAGAGATCTTATCGATGTCTCAGATTCAATTAACTCAAATTCAGTCTTAAGGAACTCAAATATTTCTCATCAAATTCTCCCATGTTTATATTTAAAGTTCTGTACTTTCATAATGCCCTCAACTGACCCTTCGCATGGAGTTTGACTGACAGAAGATCTGACCAATCATCACTCACCCACAGTACGTGGTGCTGTTGTCCGGCCGCTCGGCCACAGTCCCGTCCAGCCAGGTGATGGTGTTATTAATGCATGTTTTGTTGGGGTCGGTCAGTTCCTGCACCTCAAGCTCATAGTCCACGAAGGTGTTGGTCATCATGCCGTACACCAGCAGCATGAGAGGAGACGCGGCGCCGTGCACCAGAGAGCACACACCTCCCACCACCATCATCAAGACCTCCTTCCATGTAGCAAAGCGGAACTGAGACCAAAAACAGTGACGTGAGAGAAAAATCATGAATGAAATCAATCGGAGTAGCAGAATCACACTGAGATGCTTACCAGCTGAAAGAATCCAACGGTCAGCGCTTTCTCTTTGGTTTTGTCACTGCCACTCCTACGAACACAGACAGAGTTTAGATACTTTATTGCTTATTTTTATGAGCAATACTTTTATGAGGTGTACATCTACACAGTTCATTTATAATAACTGAATCTAAAGAATCATTGCTTGTACTTGTAAATCAAACCTACATCATATCAAAGCAATAATGTAAATAAAATGTGTTTTTTTCATATTCACTTCATAATATCTACACATTCAAAAAAAAAAAAAAAAAAAAAAAAACTGTCTACCAAAGCACTAAACCCATCACTAGACTTAAATAAAATATTATAGGAACATTTCACCCTAAAATGAAAATGTGGAAATGTATTCAGCCTCAGATGATCCAAGCTGTATATGGCTTTTATTAACCAAACTCATCTACATCTTAAAAATGCCTGAATGCGAGAACATTTTCAGCAAATTTTCATTTCTGAATTGACTATTTTTTAAGAAATGTATTTGAGGTGTGAAATTCAACAGATCATTTTTTTCCCCTCGTATGTTGGACATTCAGTCAAGTGTCACTTACTGTGCCATTTTTGGCATATTTCATTTATATATTATATAGAAAAACAAAAAATTAAACTCACTTGAGGTCAGCATCTGTGTTGTAAAAAAAGAGAAGAAATTATTTGCACATAGTAAAACATTAAATAGTTTTTTCTTAATTATTACAAGTATGTCTTAATTGGAAGTGTTTCAAAATAAATAAATAAATGCTTTCAAAATGAAACACAGCACACTACACTTCATACCGTCATCAGCTTTGTATGATTTTGTGGTTTTATCTGCACTGTCCCCAGGAGAGTTTTCACCTTCATTCTTCTTCATTTTTCAGTTTGGATGCATCTGAAATATGGTTTTACAGAAAAATATCCGTTTAGTCAGTTTTAACTTCCCAACGTCATCAAATCACATACATATCTGTTAAATAATAAATATGAAGTTCCCAGTGCTTTAAGTGGCCCAAAAGAGGTGCCGGTACTCTATTATAGCCAAAAAATATATATATATTTTCTTTTTTTTTTTTTTTGATGATTCCCCTCATCCCCTGAGGTAACAACTATATTGAAGGGCTTTTATATACAGCAGTCAACAGGCAACCTTAATAATAAATCCTTTTATTAGTTTGCGGATTTGCTTGAGCTAGAAAGAACTACTGAACATAAATAAAATGTACAAAAGGATTTTGAAAAAATACCCTTAGAAAGAGCTACTGCATTACTGCATTCAAACTTCCAAACTGACTCAAATGATTCGAGAACCCGCTTTGAACCATAGACAGTAAAAGAAATGGACACAGCGACCCCATTGGAACTCAAGTGAAGCCCATTTTTAGCGTTTTTTAGCACTTCCGTTTCTGACGCGCAGACTCAAACGAAGCTTGACGACGTCAGCAACCTGTCTGACAGATGTAAATCTTCTAGTAGCTGTGCGTGCAAACTGCCATCGTTAATCTTGCAGAGACGGCGAGCTTGAGCGGGGAGTTCTTTGTCGTGAGTGAGCATGAGTAAGTATTTTGATTAATTATTTTGTATAGTATTTTAAAATGTAACGCCAGTACGCCATATTAAGTTAATTGCCTGCGAGCTTCTCCTCCTGTCTGTACGGTAATGCGACAGAGAGCCGAGTGGTTATGACGCAATCGTTAGCCTATTTTTTACAAAAACTGTTTATACGGGGCCATAAGGTAACAAAGAAGGTAATGGAGCCCTTTATACATTGTCGTGTACCTTTAGAAATAAATAATGCACAAACGGAGTCTTTAAACGCCTCAGATGTAAAGTTATTCGCTGTCAAAGTGACGCCAAAATGAATGGGAGTCAATGGGAATGCTAACGCAAGTGAAGTTCTGCTACAAGATGGCGGCCCCCATCCGACTTCAACTTCCGGTCGAGTTCCTTGCCCCCTGCTTTGAACTCGCGAACTGACTCAAATTATTCGCAAACCCGCTACGAACTCCCGAACTGATTAAAATGGTTCGCGCACCCTATTCGGTTGTTAAGTGATGACGTAAGAAGCGCTGCTTCCGGGTCCAAGCCTCAACTCGCTTCACTTGAGAATACGGCCTCATCAGCCGTTTATGAGCACTGTTTATTCATATTAATAATTTAAGCTAAACGCTTTCAAACTTACGGTATACACTACAGTCTCCGTGCTCACAGCGTCCCAAACACAAATAATTTTTATATATTTTTTTTATATTTATATTTTCATTGTTTGCCTATCTGGGACCTCGGTATGGAGTTAAAGGTTAAAATTATAACTTTTTCGCTAGTATTCTATCACATTGTGAGTTTATATTAGCACCTTTTGTTGTTTTCTCGTGGTAACTGATAGAGCGTTTGGACACGGAAGCGCTGCTACGTGACGTCAGACTTAACAAGCGAATACGAACTCTCGAATTGATTCAAATGATCCGCGAAGCCGCTCCGAACTCCCGAATTGATTCAAATGATTTGCGATCCCCAAACTTGACTCAAATGATTCGCAAACCCGCTCCGAACTCTCGAATTGATTCAAATGATCTGCGAAGCAGCTCCGAACTCCCGAACCGATACAAATGATTTGCGATCCCCAAACTGACTCAAATGATTTGCGAACCCGCTACGAACTCCCGAACTGACTCAAATGATTCGCGATCCCGCTCCGAACTCCCAAACTGGTTCAAATGATTCACGCTCAATACTCCGAACTAGGAAGAATTAGGAAGCGTGCATTGTGAAGGGCGCTCTGAAAAGCGGCAGTGAGGGCAAATGATTAAAACCTCTATTAAAACAGATGTCCAAATGAACATGAACCGGTACGCTAAAAGCACGTTCTGGGCGCACAGAGAGGTGGCAGCACGCTCAAGAGCTATATTTGGAAGTGGCGGTACTGAGTACCAGTGCGTACCGGCCCACTTAAAGCACTGGAAGTGCCAGATTAATAATATTAGGTAAAAGTTTATTGTCTTATTGTCTTCGCTTAATGACTACAGATAAGAATAAATGCTTTGTCATATAATTACTGAATATTAAGAATCCTAAACTGTTCTTCTCGCATGATTATGTTTGATGAAATCTTCAAAGAATAATTAAAAACCATTAGTGCATGGACAAAATAAATGCAGAAATAATAAAATAAAATAAAAAAAATATAAAAACACACAAATGAGTTACTTTAGAGTACAGGGCAAACACTGTCAAGAGCAGCTCATTTAGTTTTGTTTTGGGAGAATTTTACTAGAAATATGTTCATAATTAAAAAGATCTCCAACTAAAGATTTCAAACTTTGGAGTCAGAGAACAGTATAAAACATTACAGATCTACTTTAACTTTTGGAGACACATGTATGATTAGTGACATCTTTGCTTTGGGAGAAAACAAATCTGAGAACAAAAAAATTCACAAATAATTACAATAATGGCAGGTAACACAATGAATTACACATGCCATTTTGAAGTAGAAAGACTGAAATAATCTTTGAGTTTGAAAAATCTTTTTTTTTTTTTTTACAGCATAGTGAAATGACTGAGACATCAGAAATATCTAATTTGCAAATCAACTTCATATGTGACCTTGGACCACAAAACCAGTCGGAAGTCGCTTGGGAGTGTTTTTAGCAATAGCCATTAAGTAAAGTTAATGTTCCATGAAGATCTTTTATACATTTCCTACCGTAAATACACCAAACCTTAATCTTTGCTTAGTAATATGCTAAGAACTTCATTTGGACAACTTTAAAGGTGATTTTCTTTATTTTTAGATTTTTTTTCTCCTTCATATTCAAAATTTTCAAATAGTTGCATCTCGGCCAAATATTGTCCGATCCCAACAAACCATACATCAATAGAAAACATATTTATTCAGCTTTCATATGATGCATACATCTCAAATTTACCCTTATGACTGGTTTTGTGGTCCAGGGTCACAAATAACATTCCAAAAGAGCACCAGTTACACGGCTCAATCAAATAATTAAACAGTGTAGTGATTGTTCATCTTTTTTTTTATAATAGAGTAAACAGGAAGGACTGATTCGTACCTGTTGTGAGGAGCTGCTCTCAGTGGCGTTTGTCTCGAGTCAGAGGGGCTCTTCTATCAGTGCAGTCTTTCCACACCTTCTACACTATCTTCCCCTTTATTAGACTGATAAGACATAACCTGATCACCGTCTGACAAGGTCAAGCAGTGCACGGTCTGTTCTCTACACTAAACAGAGATTCAAAATAGTGTAAAAAGAGTTAATGAGTTCCTGATATTGATCACATTTATTTATCACTCATCAAATCACAATGGAGTTTACTGTGGATTATTAATGTCATCTCTTGAACATCAGTAATAAATTGGGTTGAATGACCGTTGGGTTGTTGGTTTATTAAGACATACTGTACCTGTAAGGTTGGGCTTGCAATATTAGGTATGATGATACAGTAAATAGAGAGACAGATCTGTCTTCCTTATTCATTTATAATTCATCTTTTTTTGGTTAGAATCATGCTGCTATAAAAAACAAGGTCTATAATGTACCTACCATTGGATAACAGTGCCATAATTATAATTACAAGTTATTTTGATATATTTTTTCTATATTGTAGAAAAACTACACTGTAGATTTTTCAAAGTTGTAAATAAAACAAAGATGATTCGAGTTTTTTTTTTTTTTTTTTTTTACAAAAAATATAAAATATATTTTTCTAATTCAATTAATTTAATGTGTTACTTGCCATTTCTTTACAATTGTTATTTGAAAAGAATAATTGAAATTTACTAGCATCTTTTTTTTTCAGTGAACACTGTAAAAATATATATTGGTTATGATTCTGTAAAAAATATAAAGATAACTGGACTAGTTTTTTTTTTGGATTAGTCTTTCTACTACAACATTTCACACTTAACTCCTTTTTTTTTGCAATTTTTCCATTGTAATATTGCATTTGGCCTGATTTAATAAATACATCATCTATGAAGGTGATCATTTAATAGGTGATAGTTTAACAGCCAAGCGGTTACTGAACCCTTCTGGTGATTGTCAACTCAAAAACAGTTTAAATGATTAATAATGGATAACACCTCTCCTATGTACCCCGCTATCTGAGTCCCAGTGAATTGCATTGCATTGCACTGCATTATTTGACATTACATTGACTACTACATTACAAAGACAGACGTATAGCTTTAAATGGATCATTTATCACATAGATATAGAAATTAGAGAATTGCTTTGATCAAGTTTTGACAAAATCGGAAATAGATATGTTCTGGGAGCCTTCATAACAGTCAAATTTATGATATGCTGATAAAACGTATGACGCTAAAGGTACATCCTACGTCAATCGTTATCAAAACAGTACATTTTCATAACCTCTGAAGGATCTGAGAATATATATCATAAGGATGATGACTAAATTTAAACGATACTCATGCACAAGAGAAATAGCAAAATAATAGATGCAACAGTGTACTATCTGGTGGCCAGACAATGAATCACACAACTGAAAAACTAAAATTACATTTTTCAGGCCTTTAAATCATGATAAGCAACAAATATGGCATGCATGCATTTGTCAGCAAATTACAGCCTTACAAAAGCATGCAAAACATGCATAAAACAGGGTTTATATATTTGGAAACATATATTTATGCTGGAAACTCGAATATTAGTCTGTGACAAAATCTTACGTAAGTTAACAAAAGAATTAAAAGCTGTCAAAAAAGAAAACACGCTCTCACATGTACCGTCATGTGGGAAAGTGTGTAAAATTAGGTCAGTGACCGAACGGTGAATAACTGCACTGTATTTTCTGACCTGCGATAAATCACTTATCACTTATTAATCAGTTTTGTACAGTCAAAATGATAAAGGCTGGTGTGGTTGTTTGTAATAATCTACCATAAAGTTGCATTATGCAACTCTTTGTCATTTGAACATCATATATCACTCATTGACATCAATACACTGTATTTACATGATAATGGATTTGAGTGAATTTAAAAGACATTCTAGTAACATTTTGCAATAAGGTCTCATCACTAACAATAAGAAATGCATTTGTGTTTAATAATCTTAGTTATCTTTAGTTAATTAAAATACAACTCTCTTCATTGTAACACTCAATTTTAAGTCTCTGCTCCTTCTCTTTATCCACCAATGGATCCTAGGCCTAAAAAGGATTCAATTCTTGATGTGGATGTTTACTATACCTCCAGACAGTGACTGACTAGAGATGTTTCTGTTCATATGCATCCATTCTTCTGTGTCCCAGCTCATACAGCAATCTTGAAACTTCTTTTGAAGCAGTGCATGCCACATAATCTCTTTACGAAGAATTGTTTAAGTCCTTTTTTATATGTGAATGCGCCTCAATGACTTGTGCAGCAGCTCTGAGCCGTTACAGCCACAGGATTTATAATAACACAAATGATTCCTGCTTAGTACTGATTCAAAGAAGTCTGGAGTCACTTCCTTTGTTCAGGAATGCACTGTTTATAGATTCACAAACACAGGAAGCTGTGTTTGATCTGTTACTAAGGACCAGCGTTGCTATAGTCAATTAAAGGTAAAACTATTACAAACTATTTAAGTTCATTATAATGAAAATGGAATAAAATAAAACAAAATAAACTTCAGCTTAAAAATAAAATTAAAATTAAAATAGAAATGCTGCCTTGAAACTGAAATAAAAATATAAAATATACAATTTTATGAAATAAATTAAAGCTTAATAAAAAAATTACAATGAAAACTGAAAATATAAAAACGAAAATTCCAAATATTAATTAATACTATTATGAAATAATAAATAATATTCCTTCTTAGGACTGTGACTATAAACCTTGACCTACATTACATTTTCTAAAATATTTGTGACACTTATAAAATATTTTTTATTAAATCTATTTTTTATTATTGTACTGTATGTATGAATTAAATTCTTACATGTAAATTAACTGCTAAAGATATAATAAATAATATTAATAATAATACTAATCAATTCCAAAAGGTGATGCATTAAGTCTTTTGTGTCTGGAGTTTTTATTGTATGGAAAAAACATGTAAACTATACCAACATCATCTCCAACATCACGATCCATCAGTCCAAGCTTCACTGCAATTACAAGAAAAACGCTGGAGAAATGTATCTCTGGTGTTTTATCTGACCTTCCCAATGTTCCCAGTACGACTGTCCCATTTCCTACCAGCTGCCAAACTTACATCCGTGTGGAATCTCAATGCATCTGAGAACACACGGTCTTTTCTGATCACCAGCGCCCCCTGCAGGAACAACACGGGACAGGTATTACATAATAGCAGACACTTCCAAGTAGTTATCAGTTCAGTATGCAGACTATGCACAGCCGAAACGAAGAACAAACACATGCCAAAACTACTGAGACGACTGGCTAATTTCTAGAAACGGACATCTTAAAGAAAGCAACGGTAAGTAGCCTATACGAGCGGTTTGTAAAGTCAATTTTGCACGAAGGGTCAAGTGAGCAATTTCCTGTGTTTAGTAACGTTAAATGAATACTGTTTGCAAAAGAGTTATCTGTCAGGACAGTTTCGACTACTGATCACGCGCTTTCTTATAGAGGCACTTCAGTGTTGTAACAACGTTAGCTTGGTTTATTTCTTTCAAGCGTTTCAAGTACGTAAAAGTACTGTGTAAATTAAAGTTTACTATTGTTGATATCTTAGGTTTACACCCCGCTTTGCTGAAGTGATGTCCGACCGACTCTTTTTCGGGAATCGGTTCTTTCAAACGGTTCATTTTTTTTTACAGCGCCGGTGTTCTGTCGATTTGTCCAAATTAGATTTCGCGGTTCTTTTACTTCGAACGCAATCACGTGTTCCAGAACATCCGATCGATGTCACGTGTTCTAAAAACCTTTTAAAGCTAGCCTAATATGATAAAAGATACTGCGATATAACATTTAGGCTACTGCAATTTAATGTACTGCAGTTTAATTTGTTGCAGCTAAGATTAATTTCCTTTCAAACCTTTTACAATAAACAACGCTGCACGCACTCCTTTCGAACAACATTGCAGATTTTTGCATGTTATAATTGAATTACATTTTATTAAAGCAAGTGTGTGTGCGTTGATAAAACTGTCAAAAAAATCAAGTTTCAAACATTGCAGCACGTTTTATTTGAGAAATGTTTAACTTACTTTCCATCAAGTCAGTCACATCTCAGTTCACCCTTCCAAATGCTTATAATATTCAAAAGTGGGTCTACTTTGTTAACAATTGTTTCTATCCACAAGGACACTTCGCTACTTATTCGGTTATAAATCGGTTATGTTCGAAAAAACAATAGTGAATTGTTGACTCCAGAACCGCTACGACCGATTCAGCCCGATTCATCAATGAATCCTTTAAATCGGCTTGTGTGAACCGGTTCAACTGATTCTTTGACGAGATCCGATTCAAACGAACGATTCATTCAACGATTTGGAAAGTGGCTTCTTTGTGTTTCACAATCACAGATTTACTTGCACAGTTATCCAATATTAAAAGATAAAGAAACAGACAAACATTATTAATATTATTCATTTTTTATATACTGGTTTTTATATTTGTTTTAAATGTATCATTTGATTTTCCCTTCATACTGATTGCAATGCATAATGTGCAATCAGCCAAAAGTTAATGGTTCACTAGGTTTTGTATTACATAAGGGGAGCTTTGGCCACATGCACTCTCTTTCATATCTCTTTTGTTGTTTTTGATTTTGGGGGAGTTTGCATGAATCTGGGTAATCTTTTCTTATGAAAACAAATTAATTTTCTTTTGCAGAAATGTTCCTGTACATTGTAGGTCTCATAGTCTTGCTGTATGTGTATCGGTGGTTCAGAGAACTGGGACGAGTTCCCAATAAATCGGAGAAGTCTGTGTACATCACAGGCTGTGATACAGGGTTTGGGAATCTCTTGGCCAAACACCTGGACACAAAGGGTTTCCGTGTCATCGCTGGCTGCTACACGGAGAAGGGAGAAGTTGAGCTGAAGAAATGCTGCTCCGACAAACTCACAACGCTGCATTTGGATGTGACCGATAATTATAGCATCAAAAAAGCTGCAGACACCATTAAAACTCTGGTGGGAGAGAAGGGTAAGTCACAAAAACTTCTGAAGGATCATTTGATGCTGAAGTAATGTCTGCTAAAAATTCAGCTTTGCATCCCAGGAATTAATTGCATTTCAAATTATATTACAATAGAAAACAGTTATTTTAAATTATAATACTATTTCACAATTTTACAGTTTTTACTGTATTTCTGAGCACATAAATGTAGCCTTGGTCAACATAAGAGATAATTAAAACATTAAGAAATTAAGAGTGCACTTTTAGAGTAATTCCTGATTTTAAATAGATGCCTTGAAAAACTTGATTTAAAAAGTAAAAATTTAAAATTTAAAGCAATTCATTTAATTGATCATTCAGTAATGGGACATTTGCTCATAAATGCATGTTATCCTACACAATACATATGTGTAGTAATGCACATTGTACGGGGTATTTCCAGAAAACTTAGATGATATTAATAACCAGTTTATGACAAATCCTGTGATTAAAATCCTGTGATTGTTTAGTTCTCAACAAAGTAAATTAAAATAAAGGATATTTATTTTGCAGTCTCCCTTGAGATGAATTAAAATCATTTTATTTCGTTGTGCGTGTTTGCAGGTCTGTGGGCTGTGGTCAACAACGCTGGGATCTCTTTCCCAACTGCTCCCAATGACTGGCTGGAAATCGAGGACTTCAAACAAATGATCAATGTCAATCTGATCGGGGTTGTTGCCATCACTCTGAGCGTGTTGCCGCTCATTAAGAAAGCCAAAGGCAGAGTGGTCAATGTGGCCAGTGTGTTCGGAAGGATAAGTACTCTGGGAGGAGCGTACTGCATTACTAAGTATGGAGTAGAGGCCTTTAATGACAGTCTAAGGTCAGTATGTCCTGTGATTGATCGTTTTTTGAAAAATCTCAAAATCTCATTTACAGCGAAAGAGAGTGGAAAAAATCCTATCCTAAAAAAAGCTGTAATTGTAGTATTATGTATATACTGTCGTAGTATTTATACATTTTTTTTAATCAGCTTTTATTTGTATATTTTCAGTTTCACTCATTCATTCACATTTGGTTGTAATGTTTTTATATTTCTGTATAACTTTTTAGTAATTTTAGTACTTGAACTTAAACTTATTACAGTTTGTTGCATCCATAAAAAATTTCACATTGTCATTTTTTTTTTCATTTAATATGTATAAATATAATATAATAGTAATAACACTGGAAATATTTTCCAAGTGCAAGTTGAAATTTAGAACTAAACCAACAATATTTCCAGAATCAATTTTTTTCATATCTGGCAGTTTTAGTTCTTTAATGCGTCTTTGTTGTCCAGGAGGAACATGGCACCGTTTGGAGTCAAGGTTTTATGCATTGAACCTGGATTCTTCAAAACGAGTGTTACTGACTCCACTATCTTTGAGAGCCATCTGCAGAGATTGTGGAAAAGGTTGCCTCAGGAGGTCAAGGATGAGTATGGCAGTGATTTCATAGACAAAAGTGAGTTCGAGTCCAATAACCTGCTTCAAATAAATAAAGGCTGCACTCTCAAACTGTTTGCACTAGTTCTAAAAGCCAAAATAAACTATGATTGCGCTTCTAGCAAAGCTGGTGATTAAGGAGAAGATTGATAAGATATTGGATCCAGATCTGATGAAGGTGGTCAGCTGTATGGAGCACGCTGTGGCTGCGGTCCATCCTCGGACCAGATATTCTCCAGGCTGGGATGCCAAGTTCGTCTGGCTGCCTCTCTCCTACATGCCAACCTTCATCTCAGATGCTTTCGTTTTAAAAAATGCTGTTCATCCAAAAGCTTCGGTTCTGTAAGCATAAACAGCCACTTCTCTATGTTGCACCTATGCAGCATATTGATGGAATAAACCGTACTTTCTTAACTGAATTATAATTTCTTTCAAACTAAAAAAAATGTTTGAACTCAAGAACCACTAATTTTAAATGCAAAGACTATAATTTAATAGACATGAATGCATTCTCAAGCAAACTGAAAAACAGTGTGCACACAAAATATTTGTAAGAGATTGTAGTACATATTCTCATAATGGATAAAATATAGTATTTCTGAAGAAAATTGTTAGAATACAATTATCCATCTATAATGGACATGAAAAGTGCCCTAATTATAAAATGATCCACATGTGAATCAGTTAAAACTTTTATTGGACATTTTTACAATATTGAATAAATAAAAACTAAATTTTAAAATGTTTTCTGTAACTTTTTTTTTTGGGGGGGGGGGGGGTCCGTTTTCCTGTGAGATTTTCTAATCACAAATAAATATTTTGCCTTTATTTTACAGCATTTCAATTATATTTTACCCAATATAAATATCCTCTCATTATCTCAACTTTCATGAAAGAATATCAAACCAGTGATATGATTATGTAAGCTCAGAATTTAATACATTTCTTTAAAAGATTGATAAAAACTTTTATTACACCATCACCATATCAACATCATACAAACATGTGTTGTTTAATCTGCTATATCAGAACCTGTCAAATGTTTAATTTCACCGCTTATTTTGACCACAGCTACAGTGTAACATGTCCAAAGAAACCAATTAATGAATGTTCAAAAGCCAAACTAGGCCATAGGTTGTGTTGCACAACCTCTGTGACGTTTATTGCTTGTGGTGCCCTTGGATCCCGAAGTCGGTTTGTGGCCCTTGAGCTCTTCTGTGCAGCGGGATCAGGACAGGAGTGAGATTCGGGGGTTCGGAAGCAAGAGCTACTGTTTTTCTCAGTGAAGGAGTATTGACAACTGCACTAGTAATGGTACGTTAGTCAATTCTGAACATGATCAGGTCATTTCTGTCTTTATTTCATTAATGTATAAAGCATAGTAGGGTTTAATGTGTGCGTGATTTGTTAATATTTCAGTGTTGAAGTAGAATTTATTTTTGCTATAAATCATTAGCAGTGAAATGAGGGAATGTCTTCGGGTTATGCATGTAACATGGTTCCCCTTCTAGGGAACAAGATGTGTTCCCTAGACAAGATGTCAAGATGTCCTCTAGTGGACACTTTGGAGAATAGGCATGGCAAGGGGAGAGCATCTCGGTTCCCTCTGGAGGTACTAAGGTTACAAGCATAACCCAAGACGTTCCCTTTCTCACCAGAAGAGCAGGAATGCACCGTGGTATGTCTGAGAGGCATTAACTGTCATTAACATTAATTGTAATAAAAATAATGCAAAGAATCTTATTTTTGCTTAATTCTTGATCAAAAAATGTAAACATTTTAAGTGTTTTTTTTTTTGACAATCATGCAGCCAGACATTGAAAAAAAAAATTTGTTTCTCCATTGGTTGTGCACTATAATCAGTTTTAATTTAATTAAGTTTACGTGTATAAACTTTGACGCAGTTGCACAACCTAATTTGAACTAATGAATAAATAATAGGAATCTGCCAGCAACACAAATTCAGTCTAGTTGGTTTTAGTTGAGTTTAATTTATCATAGCTTTTGCTCTCCTGTCTCTTCTTTCAAAGTTATATTTATAATAATTTATAAAAATGAGAATGTGAACACTTATCTCTTAAAATTAACCTGGAAAACATATATATATATATATATATATATATATATATATATATATATATATATATATATATATATATATATATATATATATATAAATACATAAACATCCACATTAAATGTATATAAAGAAAGAAAATATTAAAAATATTCACATACAAAGCTAAATAAATAAAAATATATAAATAAATGTATGAATAAAAAAATATACATTCAAACATGAATAAATGAAAATAAAGATAAATTATAAATGCATAAAGAAAATATATAGACACACCTACAATCAACGTTTAATCAATGTTAAAATATTTCTGCCATTACTGTATTTATTGACTGATTGATGAAAGTGGAGTAAAACATCAATGCCACAGTGTTTTTGTAATTATTTTGTAGATATTCACTTGAGTATTTCTCAGTGTAGTGTTTGTAATCATTCAAATCTAGTAAATGGAAGGGGAGGGAAAATGTTGCCTGATAAGTCGATATGGAATTGTTTTGTTTTGTACATCATCATAGAACAAGCTTCACCCGTCTCCTCCACCCGCAGGTGTTGTTCTGCGCGGATCTTCTGTGCTGCTGCTGCTGCTGGTCTCTGGTCGTTCTCGCGCTCATCGCCGCGGTCCGGTTCTTCCGAGACTCCCGTCAGATCACCGGCATCCACGAGAAGCACGTCCTGGTGACGGGCTGCGATAGCGGCTTCGGACACCTGGCGGCGCGGCAGCTCGACCGGCGGGGGTTTCACGTGCTCGCCGCGTGTCTCACGGAACCTGGTGCCTCCAGGCTGCGCGCGTCCGCCTCCCCCAGACTCAAGACGCTTCTGCTCGATGTTACCGACAGCGCGAGCGTCGATCGAGCGCTGGAGCGCGTGCGCAGCGAGACCGGGGAGAGAGGTGAGACGGACACCCTAGCTCGAGTCAAGCCGACCAACCAACTCATAAATCTGCAACTCCTGGACAAGCGCTTTTAGTTTACCCGAAGGAGCATCTTCAGCCAATTGCCATTCTCAAACCATACTTTCCTCATAATGCACGTGACATGCTTGTTTGCAGAATTCAGTGACCTTATGACCTTAAAGGGTTGTGTTCACCCCAAATTTATTTAATATTTGCTGACAGATTACTCATGCATCTCAGGTCCTTCAGATGTAGATGAGTTTGTTTCTTCATCAGAACAGATTTCTGGAAATGTAGCATTGTATCCCTTGTTCACCAATGGATCCTCTGCAGTGAATGGGTGCCATCAGAATGAGAGTCCAAACAGCTGATAAAAACATCACAATAATCCACACCACTCCAATCCATCAGTTAATGTCTTGTGAAGAAAAAAACTTTGTTTGTAAGAAAACAAATCCACAGTTAAGATGTTTTAACTTTAAACCAGCTTCTGGTCAGAATATCCATAATCCTTAACACTTCCTCCATTGAAAACGTCCTCCAATGTTACACCTTTACTATAAAACCATGGTTAATTTTCTTAAAGGATTGTGTATTCTTTATTTATTTAAAAAAGAGAAAAAAGAAAGAAAGAGTAACCTTAATATTATAGTGTAATTTTTGGTACTGATTAATAAAAACGGGTTGAAGTCAAAAATGTCATGATGGATTTGTTTCTTATAAACAAACAGATTTGAATTTCACAAGACATTAACTGATGGACGGGAGTCTTGTGGATTATTGTGAAGTTTTTATCAGCTGTTTGGACTCATTCTGACGGCACCCATTCACTGCAGTGGATCCATTTGTGAGCAAGTGATGAAATCTAAATTTCTCCAAATCTGTTCTGATGAAGAAACAAACTCATCTACATCTTGAATGGCCTGTGGATGAGTAAACTCTTCTTTTCTTTGCATCTACACTACATTTCTTCGTTTTTCTTACATCAGGTCTGTGGGGTTTGGTGAACAACGCTGGCATCTCGGTCCCCATCGGCCCCATGGAGTGGATGCAGCTGGAGGACTTTAAGAAGGTTCTGGATGTAAACCTCATCGGTCTCATCGAGGTGACCCTGAAGTTTCTTCCTCTGCTGAAGAAGGCCCGTGGTCGGGTGGTGAACGTGGCCAGCATACTGGGCAGAGTCTCACTCATCGGGGGAGGATATTGTCTCACTAAATATGGTGTGGAAGCCTTCTCTGATAGCTTGAGGTATGCCTAGCTGTCTAATAAGGAACTGAACTTCAAGACATATCAACAAGAGCTTGCAGTATGTATTGTGCTTGTTCTTTATCCTAGTTTTTAGTCCTTACAATTAAAAGCCTCAATAGTACATATTTGACAATCATCTTAACTATATATATATATATATATATATATATATATATATATATATATATATATATATTATAGTTAAGTTATTATAATATTTATTAATAAATAAAATATATTTGACATAATTTTATGTATTTATTAAATGTATTTAAATATAAAATGAACACGTTTTAATAAATGAACAAACAAAATGTCTTTAATAAAAAAACAAAATCAAATGCATTGTTTTACATTGCTAACTGATTTTAATTTTAAAAATCCATTTCATCATGGCTTATATTTATTCATTTTCTCAAATATAAATACATTTTATGTATTTGTTTAAAAATATATATATATTTTAAATCTAAATATAAATACACATAAAAATAAATAACATTTTCACAAATATATAATGTATTAAGTAAAAAAAAATTAAAAAAATAAAATGTTAAATTACAAACAAACCAATAACATTTACATTTACATTTATCAATAACATCATCTGACTTTTTAAAATAGCAAAAATCAATTTCTAAATTTCCATAAATATTAGAGCTATATAAGTAAAGATTACACAGGTCATAAGGACTGAAATAAATAAATAAAATAGATAAAACATATTTTAAAATTAATACAAATAAAATGTATTATTTTATACTGCTAGCAAGCTGTATTTATCATCTGACTATAATTAAAAACAGCCAACAAAATCCATTTCTAACTATGGCCATGAGTCACCACAACGTCAGTTTTTCTGAAGTTAACCCTTTAAACACTTTACATTTCACTGAGTTAAATTTATAAACCATAAACATACTTAAACTTCTTTGAGATTTGCATCTTTACTTCAATGTCTAATGATGTCTCTAAAATCATTTTATTCTCTGTTGCTGATATCAGGAGGGATATGATGCACTTTGGAGTGAACGTAAGTATCATTGAACCAGGCTTCTTCAAGACACAAGTAACCGATCTGAGCCTCATTGAAGATGATCTGAAGAAACGGTGGAGCAACCTCCCAGCAGAGGTCAGGAGAGCCTACGGAGACTCATACCTGCAGGACTGTGAGTGCTTCTGATGTCATGTCAATGCAGATTTCATGCAATACTAGAATTTAACGATTTATATCATGGTGCATTTGAAGGAACACATGCAAACAAGCTCATCCAGTGAAACACACAATACTTGACTGACAACAATGTGACATTTCTGCATTTCTCTTAATCTTTTCCTCCAGATATAAAGGTGCAGGAGTTCTCCATGAAGATTCTGGCCAGTAGTGACCTTTCCAAAGTGACGTCATGCATGCAACACGCTCTTTCAGCACGTTATCCCCGAACACGCTACAGTGCAGGCTGGGATGCCAAGTTCTTCTGGATTCCCCTCTCGTATCTGCCGACATGTATAGCAGACATCTTCACCAACATTATAATGCCTTCCACGAACAAGAGCTGAACGTTGCTACAAAAAACTACTGAAAACAGCACTGCAGCTCAACATATCAATACAAGCATCTTTGGGAATATTTGTCTTTGAAACTGATTGCAGTGTGCAAAAATGTTTAAACAACTCTGAATCTTGAAAAACAATTCTGATAATTTGCAAAAAAAAAAAATCCTACTATTACCTGATTTGATGATGATGATGATGAATTCAAAAATATCAATCAAATTCTCCATGATGTAAAGCAGTCAAATGTCAAAAGTTCATATCAATCAGTATTAGGCATAAAATAATGTCTTTGGAATCATTCATATACAGGATGTGGTAATGGTCTGAGAATTTAACAAATGGTTGCAAACTGACTCAGAGGAAGATGGGAATCCTGTCTTTGTGGCAAGTTTTCTGCTGATTGGGGAAAAATACAAGACGACTTCATCTTACAAATGGTCTTTGAAAGCAAAAAAAAAAAGAAAAAAAAATGCATTTAAAGGAACACAAGGAACATCAGATTTTGTGAAAAAGTGACATATAGAGCAAAACGGGCACAATTTTTCCAATAAGCACCTCAAAATTCGGAAGAAAAGTATTGGATTTCATTCTGCAAATATGATGCATTTTATGTATTGTTGCATTTTCCATAAAGTACCCTTTGGTGTCCCACAACAAACTGATCCATTCATTCATGTTATACATTTAAAAAAAAAAAAAAAAAATTAAGAAAAATGACAAATGGATATTCTGACGAAGACAAGCCTTCTCCGATCATTTAGTTTGCTTAGACCCTATGCTCACATTCATCTGCCTCCAATTTGAGTCCAACGCCCACATCTCAGCATCAAATCAACCACCCATACATAGAAGAACCAACATTTTTTTGTGAATTATTTTTTGATAATCTATACACTTAGTAATCTATGTACTTTGCAGCACAGAAAAAAAAATCTATAGTTTCACCTAGACTTTAAAAATATTTTTCATAACTTAATGGAATGACCCCAAATGGAAAACTCTTCAACACTCTTAACAATAAAGGTTCATTTATGGTTCCATGAAGAACCTTTTACATCCATAAAGGCTTTACAATTCACAAAAGGCTGTTATTCATGCTAAGAGAGAGAGAGAGTATTTTTAATGTATTTTTAAGACCCGTTCACTGCTTGGGGAACCAGGAATAGTTCATTTATGGCATCATTGTGCCAAACAAACAAAAAACACTCAAAGCTCTCCATCAAGCAGAAGCTCTCTGACCTCCCAAAATACCTCACAGACCCATAACCCACTCTTCAACCCTAACAGTCAACACCAGCTTCTGGAGAGTTTTTAATAAAGGCTTCTCTGCAACTAATATCACCTGTCTTCACTAATTAACCCAACCCACATTAATTAGCTCATTAAAACCATAAGAAAAAGAGGGTGAAAGAAAGAGGCTTTCCTTGTACACGTGTATATACTGGATAGCACTGTGTGTGTGCGTGTGTGTGTGTGTGTGTGTGTGTGTGTGTGTGTGTGTGTGTGTGTGTGTGTGTGTGTGTATATATCTTTTGGTACATAACAAATTGCAACATTTCATGCTTTTTGATTTTTCACAGCAGCATTCATTTCCAGTTACTTTCTACATATCAGCATGTCAAGATGAATAAATACATAATATTCATTTTGTTTTCCTGTAATTAATATATAAAGTAATTTAAAATGTTTTGATTTCACTGTACATGCACATCATCAGATGGGAAACTAAATATGAAAAGCTATTGAACTATTGGACATCAGAGAGCTCCAGATATCAGTCATTATCACATGCATATAGACGGGAAGTTTCAAGTATTATTCACTGAATATATACTGTAAGACAGAAGTGGTGTGTCTTCTACTTCTATTCAAATGTGTTTACAGCAGAATATGTCACTGCATCATAATATTTGGAGTAGTTTACCATTTCTGTCATTATTTCCTCACCCTGATGTCATTTGAACCCATATGCTGTTATTTTGTGGAAAATAATCAGCACTTTATAATGCGATTCGGTGTCAGTTTTTCTGACGGCACCCATTCACTACAGAGGATCCACTGGTGAGCAAATGATGCAATGCTACATTTCTCCAAATCTGTTCCTACATCTTGGCCTGAGGGTGAATTTTCATTTTTGGGTGAACTGTTCCTTTAAGACGAATCAGATCATATGGCAAAGTCTCAGCTGGCTCTCAATGCACTTTACTGTATTGTTGGCATATATATATAGTTGTGTGTGTGTGTGTGTGTGTGTGTGTGTGTGTGTGTGTGTGTGTGTGTGTGTGTGTGTGTGAATCTCCAGGAACAAGTAATAGTCTATTTCATAATAACATCTGACCAAAAATATTTTCTAATTTACAAATGTACAGTATATTCATAACATTCTCTTTCAGCAGCATCAGTGCAAAGATATACAAATATGACGTCACAATAATAATAAAAAGGAACATGAATTGGCATACAAAAGGCAAAGTCTCTTTCCTGTAAACTATACAAACATTTAATCTATTCTCATCTATATTTTTAATTTTTTTTCCTTCAAAAATAATCTTAAATTGATTTTTGTCATATGCGGGCTGCATATAAAAATAGATTCTTTGAAAAAGAAGTGTTTCTTTGTGGTTTTTTTCCAATGTGGAAGATGAGAATGGTTGCCTTGCCAAGTAGCTGAAATGAAATACATTTAATTGGAAACACTAAAGTTACTAGAATGAAAGTCTAAATTAATTAAAACAAAACAAATATACATTAAAAAAAAAGGAATAAAATGACTACAGGGCAAAGTTACTCAAATTAATTTGAAAAAAAAAAGATTTGTAAATAAATATTATAATAGCTTATACAAAAAGGTTTATATATATATATATATATATATATATATATATATATATATATATATATATATATATATATATATATTATATTTACAGTTGAGAGTAAATGTTTTCTTTTTTGAATATATTTTCAAATATAATTTATTCCTGTGATGTAAAGCTGAATTTTAAGCATCATTACATCTTCAGTGTCACATGATCCTTCAGAAATCATCCTAATATACCGATTTGCTGCCCAAGAAACATTGTTTATTATTAAAATGTTGAAAACAGAAAGTTCAAAAAAGAGCATTTATTTGAAATATAAATCATTGGTAACTATAAATCTCAAAATAACAGTAGTGCAATGATAGTTCACTGTGCTTTGTACAGTTACCAATTTAGACAGTTTACAGTATACCTTGAACAATGTGCAAATATGATACCAAACAAGTTAACAACAAAAGTTGCACCATACCTTGACAGTTGCAATGAAGCACACATAAAGATATAATGAGGAGAAGTTGTGCATTGTGACGCACGGTCCCGGCTGCTGTGTCCAGCCCCTCATGAAGCCGGACAGATGGAGCTCTTGGGACTGAGATGCAGTGGCTCGGGTGCATGATTAAGGGCGTGCACATGACGCTCCACCAGCTCGACCCACAGGATCATATCCTTGACTATTTTACTTCATGTTTAGGGCAGCAAATTTAAGTTTCTTAAATTTGTGTAAAATTTAACAAATAATAGAAATGAACATTCAGCCTAAAGTCGATTCAAAAGCTTCTTGTAGAGTCTGTTGTGAAACAACAGCATGATACTTCTAAGGTTGGATGCCCAAGTCAATATTTTTGCAATACATTTTTTATTGATAAGAGCCCACAGCTGTCTCTGATTCTCAAGACTGAGCACAAGTTCAAGTTTCCCATAGGCTGAGTAGGCCAGACTCAAATAATGCAGAGTACGGTTTTAAATGCCTTACTTGTGTGGTGGTGTTAGCACAGTGGATAAGACACATGCCTTTGCTGTGAGAGACCCAGGTTCGAATCCATTGTGAGACACTAATGTGTCCCCTGGGCAAGACACTTAACCCCTAGTTGCTCAAGAGGCGTGTGACCTCTGACATAGCAATTGTAAGTCAGCTAAATGAATAAATGTAAATGTACTTAGGGTCAGTGAATTTCTATAAGGCGAGTTAAAGTTCATTAGCTTAGCTAATAAGTGATCCTTCTGTGCCAAAATTCATGTTGAATAAAGATTTGATGTGTGTTAATGTCCTGTGATCCTCACTTTATAATTAAAGAGCTCCCACTGAATAAAACATCTTAAACCAGCCAAAGATTTTAAAGAGCTACAGCTGTAGATCATAACGTAATGCTAATCAAAATAAGTATATATTCTTCACTCTACTAATCAACCTAATGCAAATGTGCCTTTCTATAGACCAGTGTCTCTTCACACATTAGAGAGGAGCTGTGGCGACATCTAGTGGTAAAACTCGAGCACTACACCTGCGTTTTCAGCCCAATCTGCTTAACCTGAGGGGAAACACACAAAACATACATACCTGGAACAACAGCGCGTGTTATAAATGTTAGTCGATTTTTAAAATGCTGAAATTACATTCTCAAATCTAGTTTGTTCAAAGGGAAAACACGCACAATAATCGTGACGAAATTCGCTGTTGCTAGGGGCAACCGGGGAAACTTTGTATCGCCACAAGCCGAAGATCAATCACTGCAGCTCACTGCGGTCGAGACGCCTTTGTGAACAAACCTGGTTTATTTTCTTCTGCGAAACACAGCCTTGAGAGATTCGACATGACATCTCCACAGAAAATCCAAATAGACCTCAAAACGATGATCAAAGACACCAAACAGGTACGCAGTTTCATACAAAACTGTTTACGCCCATTTCATCATCTCTGTTCACCTGTCAACATCGACTGTTTTCATGTTGTGTTTGGGATAAAATCGTGGCTTTAAACACATCATTCGCCCAAACAGTAACAAAGCAACTGGACACGCATTACTAAAAAAAAAAAAAAAAAAAAAAAAAAACAAAGGAAAGGAAAACAACAAAATTGTTTATTTATTTTTTGGTTGGTTGTTGGTTCTACACATTTCATTTTAAGATTGAATTAATAGTTTTGCTTTATAATACCTAAGGTTTGATACTCAACTTGTTTTTTTTAGCTTTAAAACCAATAATCTCCCAGTAGGGTAAACACACCGGGGCTTGTTGTCACATTTTTTTTAACCCTATTTCATATTTTCAGTTAATTTATTTTACTTCTCCCAATTCAGTTTCGTTGACACGCAACTTGAACATTTCCACCGATACTGCTTTAGAAAATAAAAATAAACAAAACAGATCATATATCACGCATCGACTTTTTTTTCATAACACGTCTCAGTGGCGTCACACTGGATGGGGTAAGTTGTCACAATGGACATAAACAGCATCATGCATACAAAAAAAATCCCTTGTTTTGGTCAATACATATCACAGTACACTGAACAAAATCATATGAATAATATTAATATATTTCAAACATGTGACAACATGCCCCAAACAAATATCTATTTAAAAATCTGCCATCATAATATATTAGGCTCTTGCTTGACTTGTGTAACCAAGTGTAGTTTTATTGTGGTTACTTGTGTAATGGAGCGGACCAGGTGAAGTCAGGTCACAAGCAGTGCACAAAAAAAGAAAGAAAGTGCATCTATCAAAAATAAATGATAGCAAAAAATTAATAACATGAGGAAATGTTTAAACTAATAAAAAATAAATCACTGTAATGCTTCTAAAATAAAATACAGGATCTACCCTGATGAACAAACACAAAAAAGGCTAATAAAAAACAGGATATACTAGACCTAAGTCTACCAAAACCATGGGAGGTGAATTAAAAAAAACACATTCAGTTATGAAACTTAAACAAAAACAAACCTCTGAATAATACCCATCATTTTTAAATGATCATACAGCTGTATCCATAACTAAACAAATAATAAAATAAATCCTCAAAACTAGCAACATGTGAATGTGTCCCTCCCTCCGGACTGAAATGGTTCAGTCCCATTTCCTGCTGGAGTGGCAGAAAGGTGGAGCCAAAGCCCCATTTTCCCTTTTGCCTGATTGTACCAGGAAAAAACATCCATGGAAAGAACTCATTCAGAAACTTTGTATGGCAAGCACTTCCCGTATTTTATTTATTTATTTATTGCCTCTTTATTTTGAACCACTTTTATTTCTCAACTGTTAGTCGTTTTGAATAAAACATCTGCTAAATCAATAAATGCATAATGTAAATTTTTCACTTGCTCCTGTAATAAAAAAAGTATGTAATTTACAGTGCCAATGTGAAACTATACTAGAAATATACCAATTTACAAACCAGACATGATTAATTAACAATATTTTCTAATTTTGAGGCATTTTACAATGGCTTTGTCAGTGCACAAACATTTTCTATATGTAAAATATAAATACATATTTTTATATAATTTAAATTCAGCAATTTTACTTAATAATAATCATAATAATAATAATAATAATAATTTTTATAGCATCTTTCAAACACCCAAGGACACTTTAGATAAAGTAAATAACATATACAACACATAAACAGCCAAACAGCAGACAGAGGTGAAATAATGCAATATACAAGATAAGCAATATAGAATATTTTCATTTATTGGTAAACTACTTCTTTAATTTTATTATACTGGCAACTGTATTAACCATTTGACAGCTTTTTTCTCTAAATATCAGTATCAGGCTTTAAAAACCCATCTAGAGGAAATTATGCATCTCATGCATCTCTCAGAATTGGTTCTTAGACCATCTAATTGAGCAGAAATTATTAATATAAAGACTTTTATTAGCACAGGTTTAACCCCAGATCTTAATTCTTCCTTCAAGGATATGGACGATGTGCACCAAGCCCTGGAAAAGCTCAGAAGTCTCTCTCAGGAAGAAAGGACGGAAGCAGAAGTGCTGCGATCAAGAATCGATGAGCAGTCCACTCTCATCTGCATCCTGAAACAGAGAGCAGACGAGATGCTTCTGCGATGTCAGGCTCTGGAGAAGATCAACGCAGAGCTGGAGAACCTGAGAGCCAATGTGCAGCTGGAGCTGGAGAACGAGAGGAAGAAATCTGAACTGCTGGAGCAGAGATTCATGCACCTGGCCTCCAACCACCGAGAGCTGATCAACTTCAAGAACGAGTACAAGAGCCAGAACGTGAAGCTGGAGAAGGAGAACGAGAGACTCCGAAAGGAAAATGAAACGCTTTTCAGTGAGGAAGTGCAAGAAAAAGAGAAGACCATCCTCAAACTGACTCAAGAGCTCAAGGACTTGGCAGAGCAACATAAGAGACTAGAAACAGAGTATCAGTAAGAAACGCTTCTCGGTTTCAGTCTGTTCTGGAACTAAAAACCTATATAGAGTTTTAATGAATTGCCATAATAAAAAATAAAAAAAATCAATGCTAAAGAGAGATCAAACTTTAGTTTTTTCAAGTTTTCACAAACTCATGTTAATTAAAGCAATTTATTGATTGCATTTAAAAAAAAAACATATTGAGAAAATGAATGGGAAAAATAGTTCCAGAACTGAAAAAGCTGATGGTTACTGTTTACTTTCAGTGAAATAAGTCGAATTGAAATGAATGGTTATGATCCCAACAGGGAGAAAACAACAGGTTTCCAGATTAAACTGAAAGAGCTGATCAACCTCCATCAGATTAAAGAGGCGTCGCTGAAGAACGAGCTGAGCGACACACAGAAACAGCTGAAGAATGCTGTGGAGATGTGTGCAGGTATCTAGGCCATATTTCACCAAAGCCTAACTAGAATAACAAACTTATTAACACATAATAACAACATTTTAGTTTTGGAAAGTTGATGACATTTAAAATAGTGTGTGTGTGGGGGTTCTTCAAAATTTGAATTTATTACACATTCCATTTTCATTTTAATTTGAGAAGTTTTAGTAATTTAGTTGTGTTTTTGCTAATTTCATTTTATTTCAGTTTTAGTTTTATTAGTGCATGAAGCTAAACTAAATGAAAATGAGAAAAATATTGCCAAAATGTTTAAGTATTTTATTTAATTTTTTCACAAAAAATGTAATGAAATGTTTTATGTTAATGTCCTGAAGCAAAGCTTGACGAGAATTTAAAAGATGTGGACTATGCGAAGCATGAACAAAAGTCTTTAAATGTGTGTAGTCGTCCAGTTGTAACCTGCACACTGTTAAACACCTCACGCATTTCTTTCAACAGAGTTGGATTTCAAACTAAGACAAACTCAGGAAAAAGAGTCAATGAGAGAGACGGACAGTCAAGAGAGACTGGAGAAACTCGTGAAGGAAAAGGATGATCTTATTGATCTCTCAATGCAGCGTGGGAAAATTATCCTGGTGAGCAATAAAAACAATGCATATTTGCATTGCTTTAACCATTCTTTGTTAGAGTCCACCTTCTTACATTCCACGATTGGTCGATTATGTAGAATGCCTGCATGCTATTGGTCAAACTACATTTAAGAAATTACCTATAGCAAGTACAATAGCAAAACAAAGCCAAAACCCAAATATTTCACACAGTTTAGATACACGTCTGGGGAAAAAAATTATCAGTTACATTACTGTTGGTTTTCAGATGGGGTTGTAATGATTTCATTGCAATGTGTTAAAGGACAAGCAAGCTGAAATTCAGGAGCTGGCTCGGAAAAGACAGGAAGCTGAGAACGCCAGACTAGATGCAGAAAACCGGTAAGAATTGCAAACTTTTATACATTAATACTAGACTTTTTATAAATATACCATGTCATGTTAATTAAAGGAATAATTCACCCAAAAGTGAAATTTCATTATCTTTTACACAGTTTCAGGTCGACCATTTTCCTTCCATGCAACATAAAATTAGATTTTTCCATTCGAGGACAGTATATAAAGAATACATCTGTCAGACTAAAGAAAGCACCATAAATATAGAAAGACAATAATACATGGTCAGAATAACATGAGTGAAAAAAACAATACAACAGACAAAAGTTCAGTTCTGGATTTTTGACTTTCTTTATGACTTTGAGTTTCTGTTTGCACATGATATTACCAATATCTATAATGCATTACTTGCTTAGTCTGTCTTTCTTAAATTTATTTATTTTTTTTTTTTTGGTTATCAGGTTTGAAAAGGAAGCAGCCGCTGTGAACCGTGAATTAAAAGTGAAGGAACTACAGGACGCCTTAGAGAAGGCAGAGGACACCTGCAATGAGCTCAAAAAGGTCTGCTAAAAGAAAACCTGCAATGTACAGTGGACATCTTAGTCTCAGTAGCATATAAATGTTTTTACATATCACGTTTTTAGGAATTTGAGGCATATAAAAAGCACAGCAGTGGACTGCTTGAGAAGGAGAAGGAGTTAAACTGCAAACTTCGGCACATGATCATCTGAGCCATCCATCCCTTTCCATCATCATCATCAAACCATCATCAAAATCAGCCATGATATAGTGAAAACCATTGGCTCATCACATATGGGGCAGTTTTATAAAATGAACCAGAAGACAAAGCTGAAATGAGGTTTCTCTGAAGAGAATGTCTTCCGTCAGTAGGTGCAGTTTAAAGTATTCCTGTAGGGGAGTTTGATAGTTTGCAAATAGGTTGGTTTTGGCTAAACTGTGACTTTTATAAATAAAAATAGCATTTTTAAACTTCAGCTGTTGTTTATTGTTGACTGTCAATGGCTCTATCATGATTATCAGAAAATCATCTGATTTTGATCACACTTGGATAAACTCTGATCTTTGTGAGCTTTAAATTGAAGTCAAATATTGCCTTTCAAATAAGGGATGTTTTTTAAACTAATTTGAAAATGTAGGTTTAAAATTTATTTTGCTCTTTCCACCAAGTTGAATATATCAAATGATGCTTATCAGATAATTCAGGATTTTAAGACCAAGTAAAGAAAATGTAAGGAATTATTTTAATGGAACACAATTCATCAACATAGCCTCGGAATGTAAATGTCTTGCGCTTAAATATTATTAATATACGTCTAGAAACAGGATTGGACAGCCCTGCTCTGTGTACAGATTCTTAATTCAAGATACAAAGAAGCAGAATGACATCTTATATGTCTAGTTTCATAAGAAATTGATCAAAATAAAGTGTTTTTATGATTAAACCGAGCAAATATCTGCCAGTGAGCTCGGAGAAAAGTAACAGAATTTAAAGGGAAAAAAGATTTCATTCCACAAAGATTTTCAAAGATTTTCATTTCATTGACAGATATTTGTTCATGTTTAGAGCTAATTTTATCCAGTTTCTCAATTTAGAGTTAAGGGTTTAAGAATGTTTTGATATTTGTATCAGAAAACAATGCAACATTTATTGCAATCTGTTTAGAATTTGAAGAATTCCTGCTTAGATTTAAGACTTTTTTTAAGGACTCAATTTGTGGAAGGATGAATAAAGACTTTTTAAGACCTGTAGAAACCTTGTAATTAATTGTAATGTTCAAAATTAAAGGAATAGCTCTTATTAACTCACCCCTTATTTGTCCAGACAATGAAAATGAATAGGCTCCAATGTTGTTTGGATTCCAACGTTCTTCAAAATATCTTCTTTTGTGTTCTTCAGAAGAAAATAGCCAATAACCACTATTTGTACAGTATGAGCAGTCAGAACTGAATCATTGAGACAGCTCTATCTGATGCTCATCCGTATATGCAATAAATTGGACTGTTCTGTATGTAGCCTGGTTCTTGAGATGATAAAACTATTCGACTGCGTTAGTAAAAGCTCTCAAGCCATATAGCACTAGAAATGCAATGTTTACCTTCTAGTTCCAGTTCCTTCCAGCACTTTAGGCCATGCATTGGTTCACCATGTATTCCTCCATGCATCGATATAACAGAAAGAAACTATGCTTCTGTCCAAGTAATAACAGCATGTCTTCTGCATTTACAAATGAACGGCATAAAATTACAGTATTTTGCTCCTTGTAATTTTTTGTGTAGTAATTTTAGTGTCATTCCTGGACTTATTTGTGGCCAAATAACAGGCAGTTTGCGTAATTGTATAGTGGTCATCTGGTCTGCAACTGTATATATGTTTTATAGAATAGAACATCTGGATGAATTGACAGATGTTCACACTTAAAAGCATGTACTGTAAGTCGCCTCTTGGGTTAACTTGTTTTCATTGCATCTTGCATTGCATTATGTCATGAAATATTTTAGCCCTAAACTGAGGATATTTAGTCATGTAGCAGAGCACTTTCTTTTCCAAAAAATGATGGTCCTTCTAGGATGTGAACCTGAGATGAACATACCTTTAAGGTTAGGTATGTTAGTCCTTATATCATCTATGTGAGTTTTTAACGACTGTGACCGGTTGCGGTCAAAATGTTCTCGTAACTGCACGTTGCCATAATCTGTCACCATTTCATGCATCTCATCAAGTTGAAGCATGCAAGTTTGCATCCGGGCCACAACTGAGCAATGCACCTGCCCTTTGATTGTATTTGACCTGGTCAGCCGTTCATAACCTCACTGTCATGACAATCTGTTTCCTCAGAAGTGCTGAGAATATGGGAATGGCCTTATATGGGAATAACTGGAACGGTGTGAATGACCCTGTTTCTGTGTCCTTTTTCTATGTTGTAATTCTTTCCAGGTACACTGATGTAGAGGGGACTTGACTGTTAAGATCATTTATTTTAGATGATACAGTATGTGAAGCGTTTCGAGTATAAATAAAAACAAAATGAAAAGTTAAACTTTTTTGTAATCATTTATGGTCCTCCATCTCTCCTAACATCCCTGCATTCACTGAATGGCAAGAATATCTGATGGCTTGTTTTAGACTGGCTTAAGTTAAGATCAGCAAAGACGTGGGAGCTATATCCAGGTCACATTTTAGTCAAAAATCAAAAGAAAAAAGTCACAACAATAATTACTCAAGCATGGTCCGATACCAAAGAATTAACAAAAGAGCAAAAAAAATATATGTATATATTTTTTAATATATTAAATATAAATCAGTAATTGTAAGTTGTAATAATATTTCACAACATTACTGTATTTCTTTATTGAATAAATGCAGCTTTGGAGAGCAAGACTTCTTTCCATACCTGTCTTTAACAGCTTCCCTTCGTTTTAACTATTTCCGAGTTTCCAGCTTGTCATTACAAGATGTGATGCTTTTTACAAGTGGAAAACTCATAATTATAGTAATTCCAAAAACACACACATAACTAATTGGGTAAGCAAGGAAAGTACAAATATCAGAATAGGACAAGGATCAGAATGAGCTTTATTCACCAAGTGCATCCAAACACACATGGAAATTGTACCAAGGAGCTCTGGTACTTTATCATATTATTTTATTTTAGTATCTTCTCGTGCTGATTTGTAGTGCAAAGAGTTTTACCGTTTGCTACACTTTATTTTCTAGCAGAGCTAATGAATCGGAAGTCTCGAAGAAAATACCTTACTTTCGTGTTGAAAAAACTGGATACTGGAGCTTGACTTGTAAACTGAAACATGATGAAGCACCTCCTAAAATGACAGCTGTCAGCTTGAATCTCTGGAAAACTCCCACCACATCTGTTGGCTCCGCCCACCGCTGAAGCCACACCCCAGCAGCTGCACTGTCGCCAAGACTCTCCAAGTATAGGTCTCTGCAGGAAAGTAATGGGAGTTACCAGATCAGGGTGTTTTTACACCATGATACCTGATTGAGACTCTCACCTGACCAACCTTTGATACTTATTATGTATATTTCCAGAAAATGGAAGGAGCAAAGTTTTAAGAATGTTCCTTGCTTGCTGTAATTATATGTTATTTACGCTGACAAAAAAAAAAAAAAAGATCTAATTTTAGTCAAGTAAAGCTAATTAAAATGAATGAACAAGATATGATGGGATATTGACAAAAAAGTGGTTAAAGTGGTCTTTTTCATATCAGAAGAAAGACATGCTGTTGATATATTAAAAAGATTTCATTTCAGATGTATTTTTTCTATACATTCACAGTTTTGTACAAGCCTTATTTATAATTCATAATAGCATTAAGAGAATGAAATGTGCTGTAGCTGAAACAAAGCATTCCAGAATGTCAGTCATAGCCTGCGGAGTCTGAAACTGAAATCCCTGTCACCCACAGCACAGCTGAAGAAAAGAGCCTCGGCTTCTGGACGTGCAAACACTTGTATCAAACTTGATCTCGGGTCAAGGGTCACATACGCTCACACCCGGGTCACAAACCAACCGGGACTCGGAGGAGAAATGCCCCAGATGCGGTATAGAAACTGTGGAAACATTCATCTTTTCTTTATTGTTGACATCTTGCTATTTTTCTGTTTTTGCTATTTTATTAAATCTTTATGATTATGTGAGTATTTACTAAACATCTATTTCTGTTTTGTTTGTCTTTTATCAAATAGTGCTTGTGGCCAGTTAATATTGGACACACCTTCTCATTCAAAGAGTTTTCTCTGTTTCATGACTATGAAAATTGTAGAGTCACACTGAAGGAATCAAGGGCTATTTGAGCAAGGAGGAGAGTGATGGGGTGCTGCTCCAGATGACCTGGCCTCCACAGTCACCGGACCTGAACCCAATCCAGATGGTTTAGGGGTTAGCTGGACCGCAGACCGAAGGCAAAAGGGCCAACAAGTGCTAAGCATCTCTCGGGGAACTCCTTCAAGACTGTTGGAAGACCATTTCAGGTGAATACCTCTTGAAGCTCATCAAGAGAATGCCAAGAGTGTGCAAAGCAGTAATCAAAGCAAAAGGTGGCTACTTTGAAGAACCTACAATATGAATATTTTCAGTTGTTTCACACTTTTTTGTCATGTATATAATTCCACATGTGTTAATTCATAGTTTTGATGCCTTCAGTGTGAATCTACAATTTTCATAGTCATGAAAATAAAGAAAACTTTGAATGAGAAGGTGTGTCTAAACTTTTGGTCTGTACTGTATATATTTGTAATCAAACTAATGCTGCCTTGAGCAAAAGAGACTTCTTTCAAAGTTTGAACGGTAGTGTATATACCAGATTTTTATGGAAACTTTCTTTCAGAATGGCAGGGACGATCTCACTTCACATTGTGGTCAGATTTTAGGCCAGTGCCATACCCTAATAACCAGGATGGAGGGACGAGACACTGCTAAAGAAAAGACTAGATGAGGTCAGGCCCTCTGATCACCATGACAAACACCATAGCATCCAGTGGAATGTCTGAAGAAAGACTAAAGACTTGTAAAACTAACTCCACCCATATTCCTCTTTGTCTGTCTCATTTCATATATCTTAAGTCTGTTTTGTGGGATAAAAGCCCAAACCAGGAGTAGCAGAACAGTAGAATAGTTCTGTACATCCTTATATCTTTTCAATTTCCCTTCACAATGATGGTTCAAGATGAACTATTTGTGTCCAAAAAAGACCAAAAAGCAGAACAAAATCATAAAAGTAATCCATATTAAAACTTGTGCGCTATATTGCATGTCTTCTGAAGTCATCCTATAGCTTTGTGTTTCATGAAAAACACTGATTTTGATGACAGAATTTTCCTTTGTGAATCAATTATTCTTTAAATTATCTGAATATAATATTTAGGCTTAATTTTATGATTTATCCATATGAATTGCATATAAAATGTGGGAAAAAAAATCAGAAAACTGAAAAATGGTGTAGTTTATTAACTATTTACATCTTTGATATTATCTCAGATATATTTTTAAAGTGCATTCATTCAATTTATTTAGAATCAGCATTAAACTTAATAGTGAAAACAATGACATATATTCAGTTGCTTTCGAGAAGATAAATAAGCAAAATTCATTGAATTCAGTTGAAACAAATTGGACTAATTTATGATAAATATATAAACCTGGTTTCTACAAACTGTATTTAAAACATTCAGTTTCTTTTTTAAATCTTACCTGATTCATTTATGTTTGACTGACAAGTATGCATCAAATTATATTATCTTAAAACAGTGTCTTCCAAATGGAAGGAAATTTAATTTGCAGAAACAAAAATCTTACATTTAGGCCTAAAAATATTTTGAGAGTGGATTTATTTATTTATTATTAAATAACTGGAAAAGGTACATGAGACGTATCTAAAGTGCAATAATGTAGTGTGCTTGTTGGTTCACTCTTTTTGAGGAGACATGCAATGCAACTAAAGAGTTCGGTGAGTCCTCCTCTCCTTAAAAGTGGGAGGGAAATGGGCTGTGACAGTCGCAGACACAGCCTGAGGATGCCGTCTACTTCTGTTGACTCAGGCAGAAGTGCACTTCACTTCAGAGCCTCCTTCATTCGCTCACACATCACCTGAGGAACGCTGAGCTGCACACCTGCGCTGCTCGCTTGTGGCAAAAGACTTTACTGCCAAAGGTGAGTCACCTTTCAACATCTAATAAATATTTGAGTCTTTGAGCTTTGCATTTTTAGTCAGGTAGTAAAGTCTGTATGGAAGGTAATATACCATAATGTACAGTACGTGCCAAGCAGGTTTGTATATAAAATAATATCAATGTGAATTATGGGTTTCATGTGCCCTTGGAAACTGTTAATGGTTTATTAATGCATGATTGAGAAAAAATGCATTAATTCAGAAAGAAAATAAGAAAAAGTGTTTTGCATAAAGAAAATTAGAAAAAATATATATATTTGTACTGCATATGTATTATTTTCTTGTCATTTAAGCATGCTTCCTCTACAAATGTTATAATTAGCATTTTTATAAATGTTTTGTTACATATTAAAGTAAAGAAAACCATTAATAAAATAATCAAAACAAATCGCCCATGTAATATAATATAACATATCTTTTATGACACTTTTATGACACTTGCCAAATTTATTTTTGCCATTTTATATGTACAATCAATGGGCTAAAAATAAGCTTTATTGTCTACATGCAAAATATAATGTCTTATTTTCATCTTTTGATTTTGGCATTAAATGTGATCTTGCAGAGAAAGAAAATGTACTTAAAAAATAGAAAAATATCTATGCATTGCATTATTTTTTAATGTCATTTAAAGCATTGCTTCCTCAGCTTTTATATTTTTAAATTTGCATTATTATAAATGGTTTTGTAATGTATTAAAGTAATTCTCTTTATGCAAAATCTTATTTTTGTCTTTTGATTTTGGAGTAAATTGCAATCTGGACATGTTCTTTTCAAGTTTTCAATAATATAGTAAAATATTAATATTTTTGCAGGAGTGGCAGTCATGGCTCACGCGTTGAGCTGGTCTCTGTTGTGTTTTGGTTTGCTGAGTGTTTGGGCTCAAGATTTTCACGAAGAAAAGACCGGGCCAACAAGAGTTAAAACCAGGGGACAGACGGCAGCTATTTCACAAAGACATGAGGGTCAAGGTGAGGCGACTCATTTTTTAATGTGTGACAGTATGTATGCATGCAAGTAAATTTTTTTTTTTTTTTTTTTTTTTTTTTTTTTTTTACTTTACTCCACTTTCATGTCCCGTCCTACTTATTTTATCATTGAGTATTCTGTTTCACACATTATGGGACAAAAAAATGGTTGCAAATGTGTTTCATGTAGACTTTAAATGCTGGTTGTTCTTGACACCCAATGAGTATCTTGCCATGTACTGTATGTGCTATAAACTCATAGGTCACCGTCAGTATATCTCTCATGCTGTCTAAGAAACATAAAGCTATGCCTATATGTTTAAGCCTAAAAACATGCAATGTCATGTTATGACATACTAGACATACTAGCAGCATATTTAAAGAGCGTCTGGAAGGAGGATGTGTCTGGAGTGATTTTGGAGCCCTGAAGCATTCAGTTCTCCTAACATGAACATGATTTATTTATGTGGGTGTAAGACCCGGTAGGTCATGTCTTGTCACCGGTGACAAGAAGACTGATGAGCTGCTGTGTTGAAAGTAAGATCAGTTGACAGAGTTCATTGCTTCTTGAATCCAAAAACAGTCATTAGGAGACTTAGATGATTAATATAGCATTCACATTTTCTGAAACTTTTAAAAGAAATGTAGACAGACAAATAGCCAGAAAGATGAGGGCTGAGCACTATTCAGAACTGAATTTGCTTTTTAAATTACAAAATTGAATTGAGGTTGTAAACACATTTACATTACATTTACATTTATTCATTCAGCAGATGCTTTTATCCAAAGTGACTTACAGATGAGGACAATGGAGGCAATCAAAAACAACAGAAAGAGCAATGATATACAAGTGATATAACAAGTCTCAGTTAGGTTAACACAGTACACGTAGCAAGGGATTTTAAACAATATAATAAATAAAAAGAAAACAGAATAGAAAAAGAATAGAGCATGCTAGTGTTAGAGGACTTTATATACTTGCTAATTTACCTAATTCACACAATATACATGTCTTGTTTACTCAATATTTCTTAATGCAGTATGAATGTTATAATCCACGACATATTATATATTTCCGGTAACAAACACACACACACACACACACACACACACACAAACAGTTTTATTATTGACTATTATATTTAATTATTTTCATAAATGTACTTTTATTTTAGAACATTTTCTTTCCCACAATGATCTAATATACTCAGTATAGTATAAAAGTATGATCTACTTGATCTAACTTAATCATATGTAATATACCTAATTTACTCAATAGTTTATAAAATATTATATATTTATATATGATTTTTGTTTATATTATATATTAATTTTTAATTGTATTTTATAACCCCCCCCCCAAAAAAAATGTTTTTTTTTGATAGCTATGCTAATTGATGACAATATTTAACTTGGTAAAGAGAAATATGTTGAATAATATTCTACATAACAGGGAATAAATTAATGAGTATCACTCATGTATTCATTTGTTTTTTCACAAAATGTTTTATGGACTAATTAATTTCCTTGTTTGACTGCGTTGAATTTCTTTGAATTGCTACACAGTAAATTTCCAATCAAATGAAAAGGGAGTCAGTTCTTACATTTATAGCCAACTGTTTAATAGTTCATTAACTTTTCTTTAACACTGTTTTCCCATTTTCCTCTCGCTGTGGCTTCAGCCATCTTGGATGAGGACTGCAGTCTGGAGCTGGCCTTCCTTCTGGACAGCTCTGAGACGGCCAAGGACAACCACCAGCAGGAGAAACAGTTCACTATGGACATTATAGAAGGCCTCCAGAGCATCCGCTTGGACACAGGACGCAAACTCAGCTGGAGAGCGGCCCTGCTTCAGTACAGCAGCCACGTCATTATCGAGCAGACCCTCAAACAGTGGAGAGGCTCGGAGAACTTCAAGAGCAGCGTCACACCGATGGCCTACATCGGACACGGCACTTACACCACCTACGCCATCACCAACATGACCAAGATATTTGTGGAAGAATCGAGCCCAGAAAGCATCAAGATTGCCCTGCTCCTCACAGATGGGACTTTTCATCCCAGAAACCCTGATATCTTCTCTGCTATGGCTGATGCAAAGAACCAGGGCGTGAAAGTCTTCACGATTGGCATCACCCGTGGCGCCAATGACCCTGCCAACACAGCAAACCTGAGACTGCTGGCCAGTACACCGTCCACCAAATTCCTCTATAATCTACAGGACACAAACGTCATGGAAAAAGTCCTAATTCAGATTGTAAGTACTATAATGTCTTCAATCACTCATTCTGTCCTCATGCTGAATGTATAGGTAAGCCCACATAACATTATCCACACATTTCCAGAATGGCTCAAATTCTACTCATTCCAGCAACTTGAGTATATGTGTATTCATTATTTTGGTTTCAGCTACCCATAAAGGTATATTCAGTTTAATTTATTGGGTTTGAACATGTTTAAATGCATTTCACAGAATTCCACAGTTTTTTTTTTTTTTGCTTTACCTAAAATGAGTGCAGTAAATGCAAAATGTCTCCACATTCTGTCTGGGCTTGTTCAAGAGTAAAAGTTATACGCTGCTTACGCTTCTCCAGCAGAGAAGTAGTTCTTTTTACACGTTTTGGTATATACACAAGTTTCAGTTCACAAACTTTCATTTCGATTCAGGGATTTCTGATTCTGATTTATTCGTGCATATTTTACTTTTATTTTCCAGAGATAACAAACTCAATCAATATCAAACACACAGCCAGTTATAAGCTTGAAAATGATTGTAACTTAATGTTGAAGGGTTCAGTGTGTCCATTTAGAGAGGATCCGTTACACTGATTCAAGCTAACTACTGAATCTTTTTAATCTATTTTTGGATAAATATCTGATACATGTGTGACACAAAAGTGGAAACACTTCAGAAGTATCGAAGTCTTCATCGGATTGGTTGAATTCTACAGGATTTCCGGAAGACTTGTGTGTCACGTTCTTTAACGATCCGCCTGGAAACAAAAATGCTGTAGCGCCAAAACACCTCACGAAAGAAGAAAGCCGTTGTGTTTACACCTGTGACGACGAGCGCTTATCAGGATCAAGTAAACACTGGATTGTTAAAAATATCTCAGATATTTAAAGTTCGCCGCATAGAATATTTAAAATACATCCGAGAGTTTTACACACCGGTCTGTTATTGTGGCGACATGTCCACGCCCCGAAACGTGATGCTGAACGAAACGAACTGTGATTGGTTGTTTAAAATGTCGATCAAACGGCCTCATAGGCGGGCCTTAGCTAATGAAAGCTGCCTTAGACTCCAGACCATCAGCCACCAGTCTGAAGGTCTGGCTCCGAGAGACTACATTCATTCCAGTCAAAATTCCAAGTACATTTAATGTAGGATGTGGCCAGTTCAATTCAAATTCACACCCATGACTCCGTTCTTAAATTCTAAAATTCTTAAATAAAAAAACTGTTATATACTGTCTCTGTTAGTTGTATTGTCTTTTACACAGTGCTTTAAGTGGCCCAAAAGAGGTGCCGGTACTCTATTATAGCCACAAAAAAAAATAATTATTTTCTTTTTTTTTTTGATGATTCCCCTCATCCCCTGAGGTAACAACAACTATATTGAAGGGCTTTTATATACAGCAGTCAACAGGCAACCTTAATAATAAATCCTTTTATTAGTTTGCCGATTTGCTTGAGCTAGAAAGAACTACTGAACATAAATAAAATGTACAAAAGGATTTTGAAAAAATACCCTTAGAAAGAGCTACTGCATTACTGCATTCAAACTTCCAAACTGACTCAAATGATTCGAGAACCAGCTCCGAACTCCCGAACTGATTCAAATGATTCGCGATCCCCAAACTGACTAAAAAGATTCGATAACCCGCTGTGAACTCCCGAACTGACTAAAATGATTTGCAAACCCGCTACGAACTCCCGAACTGATTAAAATGGTTCGCGAACCCTATACGAACTCTCGAATTGATTCAAATGATCCGCGAAGCCGCTCCGAACTCCCGAATTGATTCAAATGATTTACGATCCCCAAACTTGACTCAATGATTCGCGAACCCGCTCCGAAAAAACTGACTCGAATGATTCGCGATCCCGCTCTGAACTCCCAAACTGACTCAAATGATTCGCAAACCCGCTCCGAACTCTCGAATTGATTCAAATGATCCGCGAAGCAGCTCCGAACTCCCAAACTGATACAAATGATTTGCGATCCCCAAACTGACTCAAATGATTCGCGAACCCGCTACGAACTCCCGAACTGACTCAAATGATTCGCGATCCCGCTCCGAACTCCCAAACTGGTTCAAATTAGAGGTGTGCGATACCGCTAGATTTGGTATCGATCCGATACCAAGTAAATACAGGGCCAGTATCGCCGATACCGATACCAATATCGATACTTTTTAATAATTAAGGTGGATGTGTCTTCAACCTAAATCTAAATTAATTTTCATGACTTTTAATTTGTTTTTGTGATTTGCATTTTGGGTTATTAATCAGTACTACAAAAGCTTTTGTTCAGAAACAACTTTTGGTTACTTCTGATTTATTTAAATAAACAAAGTTACAAAATGATTACTTCACAAATATAAAAAATGTAAAAACAAATTCTCTTTTCAAGTAGCATGTTAATAAAAAAAAAATGTGCTCCTCTTTAGTGCACTTCTTTTCAGTATTTTTTTCTTAAAGTCACAAAGTTTTACTTCACAATATAAAACAAATTCTCCTTATACAAAATTCCTGAAGCCGACATCTTCCACTATGGAAAGAGGCTGCAGGTCCTTCACAATCATTTCTGATAGGCGCCTTGTAATATCCACTGCTCTTGGAGAATCAGCTATTGAAAAATAATAAAAATAATTAAGTCTGGTACACATCTAGGTGAAGTTTAAATATAGAAACTAGTATCCCTTTCACAGCTAACACAAAAGGGTAGATCGGCCTGAAAATACAGCCATACAACGCTCCTCTTTCTCTGCCTCTGACCGACTGCTGTTAGAAATGCGCGGCTGAGCGGTGCGCGCGCCTGACTGCTGGTGGTAGCGCTAGTGGTGAGTCACGTGACGGTACAACACAGGAGAGGGGGCGGAGAGCAGTGTCGAGCACGAGCAGCACTCTTGAGAGCTTGCTCTGCTCTGTGACAGCAGCAGCATTTTGACAAACACGGCCAGGTCGCAAAACGAGAGAAACTGAAACTTAAGTATCGATATTTTCCCGTTGGTATCGATCAATACCGATACCAACGTTGGTATCGATATTATCGATATAAGTATCGATCTGCCCACCTCTAGTTCAAATGATTCACGCTCCATACTCCGAACTAGGAAGAATTAGGAAGCGTGCATTGTGAAGGGCGCTCTGAAAAGCAGCAATGAAGGCAAAGGATTAAAAGCTCTATTAAAACATGTCCAAATGAACATACCAGTACGCTACAAGCACGTTCTGGGCGCACAGAGAGGTGGCAGCACGCTCAAGAGCTATATTTGGAAGTGGCAGTACTGAGTAGGCTACTGGTGCATACTGGCCCACTTAAAGCACTGCTTTTACATTATTATTATTATTATTCCATCACTGAATGTGATTGTAACTTGATAAAAGATTCAGTGAGTTTATTCATTTGATTCCTTAGAATGATTCAAACATCTGAATATTTTTTAATTATTCATTTAAAGAAAGAGTTGACTCATAAGACTCACTATGGCTGCACTGTTGTCTTTTGATTTGCTAAGAATCAAAGAACCGATTCAAATGAGTTATTCTCTTGGAGTCAGGTTGCACTAGTTGATGATGGCATTGCACTGTACAATATGGCGTGCACTCACCCCATGCAACTCAACAGAAATATGTATTTTCAGGCCATTATTCAATGGTACATGGTCTTTTCATTTAAGCACATATTCCAAATCTGAAGTAGTTGGTCTGGCTGTTAAAACAGATTTGGTAAAGTGTTTGACAAGATTTTAAACATGAACAAGAAAAAAATTATTATGTACTGTTAGTGTTTTGGGACCCCTGACACCTAACATTTATCCTTTCTACACTTTATTTATTATAATTAGAGTAAACACATCCTGTTGTGGCTTTTCTGACATGCATCTGGGTTTATATCTACCATAAATCTTTGTTGTCATTTCTGCTGTTATATGGATATGTATGTAAAGCAGGTTTCATTTTTCCCATTTGAGCAGAAACACTTTGACATAATTCCAAAGTAAAGCAAGACTGGGCATGTCAAATGATACTGTGTCCTTTACTCACATTTGTTGCTCGGGGAAATTTGTATAATGTATACCCTGATATTAACTGTTCATGCTCTTTACCCAAACTGCTAAAAAATATAAAAATGAAAGCCTTGCCATTGCCAAAGTGCAGCAATTATAATCTAATATTCCAGCTATTGTTTGAACTAAATCTAATTTTCTTGTTGTTGCATCTCTACACAGGCTCAGCTGGCAAACGATGGGGTGAGTAAATAATATTTCAAGTCTTTTATGGTAATATGCATTAGTGCAGTGTTGAGGAATAGCTTACTATCCTCCCGAACTCTGTACTAGTTGTCGGATTCATTGTAGTGAACCATTTCTTTCGGATTAGCAAATGAAATGAACTGATTAGAAAAATTGTATTTAGCACAGAATTGTATATGTATTTAGTAAAATGTGTACACACACACACACACACACACAAACACAAAAAAACTTGTTTTTATTTATGCCAGAAAGAATATTTTTTTCTCCATCTCAGCCTTATTGAAACACAAAACAAAAAGACAACTTTTCCATTTACACACTTTTCTCTATATGTAGTGTCCTCTGTCTCCAAAGTGTGCTTGTGAGAAGGGCGAGAGAGGACTCAGTGGCCCGGCTGTAAGTATTTTTATTTTAAACTTCCTTCAATAAAACAGGCCATTTTTGCTGATCTTACTACTGTTTTAATATAAAGTTTTACATTTCTTGGCTTCAAAGTAATGTATAGTATACAGCTAAGAGTGTTTGATGTTGCATTTTTCTGGTATAGTAGCTACTCGGTGACATTGTATATGTGTTGTTTCAAGAATTGAATAAAGAGATGAAAAAAAAAAAACTTCCTTCAACATGGGACGGTGTTTCCACGCGAGCCCACAGGCACATTTTTCTCCTCTTTTTTCTGTTCCTAAGAGGCATGGATTCCTTTGAAGAATGCCAACAGTGGGAAAAGACAGGCATGATCCTGACAGTTTGGATAACCGCTTTGCTTTGTAAAAGTCAGGATAATTATCGTCTTTGTCAGGACCCCTCAGCACTACCTCGGGGGAAACACAAAATAAGATTCCTCACAAGAAGTCTCCTTCATGTTGAGTCTGTTGAAACTGAAGACAATGTAATTGCATGTTTTCGCTGAAAACCTTGACTTTAAAACACTTACGGGTCCAAATTTAACATTATGCCACACCTGTCAATGATGGGTTAATAGCCTAAGTAATATTTGTAAATATTTTTGAATATTTACAAATATTATGAATACAGATATGAATACAAAATAATATATTTTGAAGAATGTTCAAAGTTTCTGGTCCTATTGAACTATTGATTTATCTTTTATAAATAATGAAAGTCAGTGGGACCTGAAACCATTTGCTTACCGACATTCTTCAAAATATCTTCTTTTGTGTTCCTCAGAAGAACGAAATGCATACATGTTTTCTATTTGGGGTGGATTATTGTTTTTTTGATTGGTCAGCTTTATGGGTCTAATAAACCCATCAGACACATGAGGTCAATAGTTTTTTTCACTCACTGAGAAACATTTTTATTGGCATTGACACTGCTGCTCACTTTCTCCTATTTCCTCCGCAGGGAAAGAAGGGTCGTCCAGGTGAGGACGGAGCCCCTGGGGCTAAAGGTCAAAAGGTCAGCATTTTGTCTTTCTCTTTCTGTCTTTCTCTCTGGTGTTTGCTTGCTTCTGTGGATGCACACAGGAAACTCATGGCTAGTTATATTGTTGTGTATTTGTCTCTTCATATTTTGTATTTTAGATTTCTTTCTCAGATTGGACAGTACAGCAATCAAGACTGACAGACTGTATTCTATAACCCTTTTTGTAAAACACTTGTTTTGTGCTCTTGTTAGGGTGAAGCTGGTTTGAGTGGACTTCCTGGCCGTGAGGGAACAGAGGTGAGGGCACAAAATTCCAAATTGGGTACTATTTGCTAATTGGGTAAAATGAAAAGTATATACAAAAAAAGGGACAAGAAACATGTAAAAAATATGTAATTGGTTATTTTACACAAACACACACACACACACACACACACACACACTATATTATGTATATCTACAATGTGTGTGTGTGTGTGTGTGTGTGTGCGCACGTGTGATGTTATTTCTAGTCATGTGACAAAATAGTTTCCTTTTTTTTATGACATCACACTGAGCTTTATTTGGCAGACATATTTTCTATTATTTTAAAACAAAACATCTATAATAAAATATTATTTCAAAATACTTTTTTTCGTTACAGTTTTGTTACAATTTCCATACAGTTATGCCACCTAAACATTATTGACTTCAAGCCTAAAAAAACCCCCATTAAAATGAACCTTAATTCACAAATGAAATGTGTTAAGTGTATATGAACTGCATTTTATGTATTTTTAAAATGACTGAATAGATCCAGAGAGTTAGTGTCGCATCATTGACCAACATGCAAGAATAAACTTAAAATTAAAGTATTAATAATATATAATAATAATAAAAAATAATAATAATAAAAAATAAAGTCTTCCTGTTTTGTTCTCAGGGAAAACCAGGCTACACAGGAGAGAAGGTATTAAATCCCTGCCCCTATTCGTAATATATTGATTTTGATCCACACAATCATATGAGACTATGATCTTTTCTGACCGTCTGTAGGGTGAAAGAGGAGAATGTGGCACTCCAGGAAGCAAAGGAGACCGGGTGTGTAGACCTTCAGATGTTGCCGGATCTGCAAACTCCATTATGTAATGAACACAGTAATACAGTACTGCACATGTTTCAAATGTTTAATTATATCGTACCATCTGATAGGGTCCTGAAGGTCCAGTTGGTACTCAAGGGTCCAGAGGTTTACAGGTGGGTCTGATTATACATTTATTTCATATTCATTTTAAAATATAACATCGGTCTGTATATTTAAATATATACAGTATGTATGTCCAAAATCGGTTACAGTTGTTTCTTTTAAAGCCATACCTCTTGCAGTAAGAGTTGTAGCAAAAAGTGTTTTCAAAGTTGTCAGTTATTTGTGAAATTTACTCAAATTTACTGAGTGAAAATGGTATAAAGTAAATCCTGCACCAAATTCTTTTCATTGTGTATTTGAAGTATTTGATTTGATGTATTTGATGTGGTTTGATCCAATAACGGGACGTTTTGGAGCCATTTACACACCTGTATTTAGCATTGACCATCTAGATCACATGAAACAGATGCCTCTATGTATTTCAAATTAAAAACATACCTTTAATTTATTTTAAACTAAACGTGAGAGCTTATTACTTTGGAAGCTTGTTTCCAAAACAGAATTAAAACAATATAAAAGGGTTTTGCAATTTGAAGTTTTTTGGTCATTCTGAGTTTCTCACAATTCAAACTTTTTCTTGGAATTCTGAAAAAAACAAAAAAAAAAAGATTTGTGAGATGTAAACTCAGAACTGCAATATTTACAGTAAACTTAAATTGTGAGACATAAACAGAATTTTGAGTTTATATGTTGCATTTATAACGTTGTGAGATATTGTGAGATAAAAACTTAGAATTGTGAGATAAAACATTATTTTATCCTGTGGTGGAAATCTGCTTCAGTATATTTCAAAGCAGTTAAAAAACACGTTGAATTTCCCACAACATATAATTAAACTAATATATTTTACAGTAAGCAGCATAATGCTATGGTGTCTACAGATTGACAGTTAGACAGCCCTAAAAAATCAAATGTTCATGCTAGACACTGTAACATACCCTTCATGTTTCCCCTGCAGGGTTTACCAGGACCACAGGGGGACATCGGACCAGAAGGCCCACAGGGAAAGAAGGTCTGTGGCTTATAATCACAAACCATTATCCTGGAAATTTCCGCTCATCACATTTAACATGCACACCTGGAAAAGTTTCACTGTCTCCCATGACTCCAGAAGCCACTGCTTATTCGGCATGTTATTGTGCATGAGAAGAGCCATGCACTACAGGCTTGTTTGTTTGCTATATCCATTAGATAAATGGATGTTTAAGCCCAAAGTGCATGAAAAATATTAATGCATTCCCATTTCTTTACAAGGAATATTATTCATATTCATTTTTGACTAAATCATGCACTCTGATCATAATAGCAGGTGCAGAATAGAGACAGACTTTTAGATTTCGCTCCATTATGATATATTTTATGTAAATATTTTATGCATCCCTTTACAAGGGAATTTGAGATTTGAGTTTTATCATGATTTAAGAGGGATGGCTCTTCTAAAAGTGTCTTTCTTACTTTATTTACTCCTCCTCATGTTGTTTTAAACCCATTTGCTATTTTATTTTCTGTAAAATACAACGTAAATAACAAACAAATAATCAAAAGTTAATCAAATGTTTAAGTTTTCAGAAAGAACTTACATCAGCTGGAAAGTTGGTATGTTGTTAAACAACAGTACAGTACATTAAACACACTGGTATCCATAACATCTTTATTTTTATTCCTGTCAAAAATAACCCTGACAAAAGTCTATTGCATGGTTTTAGAAATTTTAGCATGAGTCATATGGACTACTTTTATTGCTCTTTTTTACATAGACATTGGCTATTAATTATTTTTATAATAAAAAGACATGCTATTCTTTTAAATTTCTCCTTTGTGATTGATTCTAATGAGGGTGAGTAAATAAGGAATCTAGGAGTGAGGTAAACTGGACTCTTAGACCAAATCTTATAAGCGTCTTTTTTCAAAAGAGACCAAGGTTATGTCTGCGATGCAAAGGGTGCATAAACTGTAGTTTTAGTATAAGCATGTCTCGTGCTTGTGCTCAAAAAGGGGATGAAGATGAATGACATGTTTTGACATGTTTTGGATTTCCTTTAATAGAGGTCTGCTGCTCTTCATGTAGTATCTCATTGTTTAATTTAACTGCAGGAAGCCGTCAAGGTTTAAACAGCTCTGCAGATGTCCTCCTTCTTTCATGCACGGGTTCACAAATCAGTGTCACAGACAGTCATGAAGGAAAAATTGTTTTGTACTTCCTGTTTAGAAGCGGATTCATCTGTAACAGATGATACTGCGATGATAAACAGTCATTTTTATTTGGAATAATGTGCCCTGAGGTTGAAAGTCAACGAATGAGATGCTAGAAAGTGCTTGTCAGGTCAGCAAAAAGGACTATGGGTGGTCTGATATTATTGTCATGGTAGCTAATAACAGCAGAAATGTGTAAGATGGAAAAATGCTGTGCAAAGTATAAATTCATGCACAGACATGTAGATGACGTGAACAAAGATAATTTCCAGTCTGTGGAAAGGAGGCACAGTAAGGGGATATTGTAAATGTAACAAGCAGATTTGTGACTGCTCGCACTGACCTCTTTGTGATTGGATTGTTCTTTTTAAAACAGTTCAGCTCTATAAGGTCCTGGATGAAAATCAAAGGAATAGTTCATCCAAAAATGAAAATTAGCTGAAATGAACTCACCCTCAGGCCATCCGGGATGTAGATGAGTTTGTTTCTTCACAGGAACAGATTTGGAGAAATATAGCATTATATCACTTGCTCACCAATTTGTCTTCTGCAGTGAATGGGTGCCGTCAAAATGAGAGTCCAAACAGCTGATATAAACATTACAATAATCCACAAGTAATAGTAGTATTATCAGTGTTATTTACATCATATATCTCTCTGAAGAGGAACATTCCTGGTTAAATTCATCCTTAGCTCTATTAACAGAATCTATGGCTTGTTATCAGTTTCCACAGAAATAAATTCAACTCATTGATAGTCATGTGCTTTCAGTGGAAGTGGATTTCTGTCAGCACCTTTTTAAGTTATGTTTTTACAGTCTGAGGCACAAGTTGAAACTGTTTTCATTGATAATCAACAGCATGTCACAGATACTGTACATACAGCTTAAGTTTAACTGAACACAGGACATTCCTTTTAATGTTTCTCTGAGATGACAGCTTGAATTTAAAGGGACAGTTCACCCAAAAATTAGAATGTTTCTTATTTCTCTTGAAAACAATAGATGATATTTTGAAGAATGTTGGTAAACATTTACTGGTAGCCATTGACTTTCATTGTATTAAAAAGTCAGTGGCCACAACTGTTTGATTAGCATTCTTCAAAGGAAAGAAACAGGTTTGGTACAACATGAGAGTGAATAAAATATGGCAAAATTGTCCTTTTTGGGTAAACTTTCCCTTTAAATAAATACATACCTGATTTGTCAAATTTTTCACCTGAAGGATGACATTCTTATAAGAAACCCAGAAATGTCTGTATGAATCGATGTGAGATTTCAACACAATAAGAAATGCCTTCCATCAGAAATAATGAATGTGATGTTTAATGAATTAAATCTATCTCATCAGTTGTTTTTGTTTGTAATTAATCACAGGGTGAGCGCGGCCCTGCTGGCCCGCCTGGAATTCAGGGCGACAGTGGAATTGGACTTCCTGGACCAAAGGTCAGCTTTATTTACCTTTTTGACTGCAAATCCACTAAGATACTCCAAAATTGCAGCAAGCAATCAGACTTTAACGCTGGGGAAACACTTACACTGGTTTACTGGCTTTAGTTGAGTTTCAGTAATTATCAGCTAGGAGACCAGCTAAACCATCATAACAACAGCTTGACTGGTTTAAGATCTTTTTTTTTTTTTCTTTGACTTTCCATGGCCAATGAGCCACTTTAACTGCTTTATCATATTTGATACACAAAAATTAAATTAAAATATACATTTTAAGACCTGTAAATGATCAACATGATCAAAACTTTGATTAAAAAACCTTTGCACATCAACTACATGCCTTTAAGTTTTGTAAGTAAAAAGCATTTTAGTATAATTGTAAAAATCCAACATCAGGTTATGGTTCACGTGTATTTTTGCATTGAAACTTTTATACGTATACATTAGAATAGCTTTTAGATTGAATATAAAATAAAATGTTAGTAATATTTCAAGATTTCAACATCTACTGGACTGAAGTAACTAATGTTTATTTAATTATCCTTATGCCATTTTTTTCATATCAAATATGATCCATTGGGCTTTTTAGGAACATCTAGTTGTTAATCTCTCAATCTGCATTGCATTGCATTTTATGTTTTGAAACTACAGAACACTGATCATCAAACTAAGCCTCTGAATCTTCTTACTAATGCATATTATTGGGAAATAAAGTAAAAACTGATATTTATATGCATTTTATGTAAGTAGTCTGTTATACTGTTATAAAGATCTCATTTATATTTCAATGCATTAGAATTTCATCTTACCTTTTGGCCATATCAATATCAGCATCTGCACCAGAATGCATATTTTTGCTCAGTTTGCATTGTGCATTTTTTAGATGATACGGATGGTAAATGTTTTGGATTCTCAGATATACTGTGATTTTCTATAGAGTAGCCTATTTCTTACTTTTTCTCCTGAATTGTTCACATCTTTGATCCGTCTGCAGGGTGATATGGGATTTCAGGGGAGACCAGGTCCTTCGGGTCCACCTGGCATAGGCGAGCCAGGTCTGCCTGTAAGTACAGAAGCACAAGTTCAGAAATATTCAACTGTTTACTAATCAGTACACACTAAATGTACATCCATAGATTTGACTGTATGACATTTTCCCTCACATTTACTCATCAAATCAGGGGCCTCAAGGGCCACAGGGGGTTCAAGGGGAGAAAGGACCACAAGGAGAGGGTTTTCCAGGTCCAAAGGTATGTTTAGCCCAAAAATGTCATGTTCTCACTAAAGCCACTCTCTGCTCTTTAATCTACCTGGAGATTTGTAGCAGCCAAGGGCAATCTGAGAAGATCTAAGTAAACAAATGCATTAAAGACTTTTAATTCTTTATAATACCTCATTAGAGGCTCAAGGTTTCCTGGTAAATCCTCATTTTAAAACCCAAGACTATTAATTATTGTATTTTCCAGATAAATTAGCTGAGCATTACCAGCCTGAAGATGCAAGACAGAATTTAATGGATCCGTTTTCTTTGAGCTCTATAAATACTCTTAGCAGTCTAACTAAGTCTTCATCAAAGCCAGAACTGCACATAAAATGTGATCATAAATTAAAAATACAGTAAAGAAAAGAGAACCTCAGTGCTTTGAAAACCTTCATCCAGTAGTGAAAATAAATTATTTCAGATTTATGATCATGTTCAGTATTCATGATGATACGAATCATGTTTTTAATTAATCTGAAATGAATCACAGGATTTAACTGAATTTACCAGCTCTTACACCATTTTTGCTTCTGAAGTTAATTATTAAAACATTATTGTTTTGGTTTCATAAGTGCTCTATATCAAATGAATAGTGGACATGAAATAACTTCACTTCTCCTTACAATGTTTAGTTTCTCCAGAAAGTTGATTTTTCTGCTAAAATTTACCAATTAAATACATGTGACAATAAGAAATAATAAGCAGTGTTATCGTTAACTGCAATGAAAACCATTCATAATAGTTTTCAGTAATTGCAATAAAGTTGAAATAAATAAAATAATCGGCTAAGGAAAAATTTTAATAAAAAAAAAACAAGCAAAAAATAGTAAATATGTTTAAGTACTAATTGTACTAAAACTGATTAAATGTTTATTTTTTAAAAATACTTATCTAAATAGAAATATGAAAAAGTCTATAATTTTAAATGACAAAATTACTAAAGATTATAGATGAAAAGATTACTAAGATTATAAATGAAATCTGAAATATATAAAGTAAATTAAAAATATTAAGTTGAAGTACTTAAGTGATTACAACTAAATAAAATAAGGAAGAATATATAAAAAAATACTTTAAAATACTAAGAAAATATCACAATACATGTGAAACACAACGCAATTTTTAAATAAAGTCAACAAATCTTCAATTAGCTCTGATTGAATCCTTATGAGTGCAACCTAAACTATCAGACCAATCGAGCCACTTTAGATAAACAACAATTAAGGCTCATTGAGGAATTGCACTGCATTATTACTAGTTGGAAAAACAGGTGTTTTCAAAATCTCTTAAACAAAGAAACAATACATGCAGTGAGTGCAGTAAATGCATCTGAATGGCAGAGAAAGGGAGATTGGCATTTCAGCAACACTGGGCTGATGACGCCTCTTTTGTTTGACAGGGGGACCGAGGTCTGGAGGGGCCGAAGGGACCAAGAGGACAACAGGGCACTGGAATCAAAGGCGACAAGGTGGGCTGTAAATATATCAGCCCATGAATGGAATTCACACAACCACACCATCTATGACACAAAAGGTTTAATGAAGTATGTAAACTGGCCCAAATTCCCATTTAAACACCAGGGACTGATTGCACGGTAATAAAGAGTGAGAAAGAGCAGATGGGAGGGTGGCACAGCTCAGATGAGTCCTGCTCACCTATAGTACTGAATAAAACCAAAACAGATTATTATTCCCACAAATTAAATCTCAGGATGTATTAATCTATCTGAAACGGACTCATCCTCTTTGTGTTTTCAGGGTGAGCTTGGGCCTCCAGGTTTACCAGGACCGATTGGACTCCCAGGGCTTGGCATTCAGGGAGAAAAGGTGATGTGATGTGTTCTTAACTGTCCTTGATTTATTTAATTAAAGAAATGCACATGAATGAACATGCATTTTTTTATTTATAATATATATGCTGTCGTCATCAGCTAAACTGCAAATTGATAATAATAAAAAATGTATCTTGAGCAGAAATCATTCTAATATGCTGCTCAAGATACATTTTTTATTATTATCAATTTGAAAACTGTGGTAAACTACCATTCTAATGTTTGCTTTAAGTAATATAAAAAATGTAATAAAATAAAAGACCAAAAGAATATCAATAAATTGATCGAAAGTGACAGTAAAGACACTTAAAATATTACAAAAGCCTTTTATTTTAAATAAAACTGTACTTTTGAACTTTATCAAAGAATCCTTAAAAACATTTATTACAGTTTCCACAAAAAAAGTCAGCAGAAAATAGCACAAGATGTTTTTGACAAATCAGCATGATTTCTGAAGGATCACGTGATACACTGAAGACTGGAGTAATGATGGGGAAAATTCAGCTTTGATCACAGGAATAAATTACCGTTTCAAATATATTACAATAGAAAACAGTTATTTTAAACTGTAATCATATTTCACAATATTGTTGTTTATACTGTTTTTATCTAATAAATGTAGCCTTTTTTTAAAAAACTTTTTCAAAAATATATAAAAAGACATTTATTATTCTAAACTTTTGACACACACACACACACACACACACCTAGGTGTAACATATGTATGTGTGAAATTTTCCTATATTTTTTAAAATGCAAAATTATTTCTCTTATATTTCTCACATATTTCTTGATGTCAGGGTGTTGAGGGTCCGAGGGGGCCTCCAGGAGGAAGAGGACCTCCAGGAGAGGGTTTCCCTGGTTCCAAGGTTGGTAGTAAAGATTATAATTAATGGCAATCTGTAAAAGGAAATTAGTTCTTGACTCATCTATTTCCCATTTTTCTAGGGAGAACAAGGTTTTCCAGGAGAGATGGGCAACCCGGGAGAGAGAGGGCAGGGCGAACCTGGATCAAAGGTTTGTGTTCTTAAATCCTGGGAGGTGTAGGCTCCAAAAATAGATTTTTAGACCATAATAAAAGACTTTAGAAGATGGTACTAAGTACTGATATTATTTCTTCAGGGTGAACCTGGTGCATCTGGACTGGCAGGTGTACCTGGACTTCCAGGGGAGGACGGAGCTCCGGGACAAAAGGTAACTCAGCTTTCTGATGTCAGCTCTTCAAACGGAATTGAGACTGAGTGTTCTGCTGATTAGATATGTCTCTAAGCAAATAACCAAGTTTACCGGATGTTAAATGCATTGTTTCTCTTCATCAGGGTGAGCCTGGGGCAACAGGTTTGAGGGGACCTGAGGGGACTCCAGGAATTGGCACTCAAGGAGAGAAGGTACAATAATCTCCTCATTAATCATTTTAATATTCAATATGTTCAGATTTTGGGTATCTTGTGATCTAGTGGGTGTCAAACAGGCTTTAGTATCATCATCTTCAGGTTATGTCGACTGATATTCTGTGTTCTAATCTTAATAGGGAGATCAAGGCCAACGAGGCATTCGAGGGTTGCCAGGTCCTCTGGGCATAAGTGGCCCTTCGGGACCAAAGGTGAGAATATCTATAAAAAAATAGAGCGCAATCTTGCTTCTGGGAGTATTTTAATCTTTTCTCCATAGGCATTACAAAAAGTATTAAATAACGAGTTAAAAAACTAAGCCTGGAGCTAAAGCAACCAAGTCAGAAATTTTGGAAATCAGAAAAATACAAGAGTGAATGTCTATTCATCAAAAGTGACAGTAAAGAATCTATAATATTACAAAAGATTTGAAAGAAAAGATTTGAAATAAATGCCGTTCTTTTGAACTTCAAAGACTTCATCATGATTCATCAAAGGAATCCTCAGATCCCAGTTTCCACAAAAATGCTTATTTTAAATTGTACTAGTATTTTACTGTAACTGTAATTTTGATCATATTTTGATCATTTTACTAAAATCCTACCAAAACTTTTGAACATTAGTGTATGTTTACAGCAAAATATTTAAATCCTTGCAAATACAAAAGAGTGTAGGGAGAAAAGGAATGAGGTTTCTATTTCCTGAACCTGAACTGTTGGGCTCTATACAGTATGTAAAAAAATAAAAATAAATTTGTATATATATATATATATATATATATATATATATATATATATATATATATATATATATATATATATATATATATATATATATACTTTATATACTGCTTTATATAGTTTATTTTATCTTTTTTTTTTTTTTTTACTCCAAGTTTACAGAACTGCTCATTGTTTGAAATAATAAATGTCTGTGGTTTTGCACATAGTTTTAGATGTATTGCAGTTACATCATTGGAACATTACACTGTTGTTTTTTAGGGAGAGCCAGGTACGCCAGGAAGGCTGGGCATGCCAGGATTACCTGGACGAGCTCTAGCAGGACCAAAGGTAACAAAAGCCAAGCTCCTACAGGCTGGCAGGCAGTCATTGTGTTAATGGCCCACTGCCAACACTATGAATCAGAACGTTTCTATTTCAAGATTCATCATAGCCAACTTAGCAATAAAACCGAGAAGTAATGCCATGACCTCATCTCCTCGTGTCTTCAGGGTGATGTGGGTCCCGCCGGTCCTCCCGGACTGATTGGAGAGACTGGTCACGGTCTGCCTGGTCCAAAGGTAGGTGGGATTTTATAACCTGAAGAACTACTAAGAAAACGAGTAAAAGGAATGAGAGTGTTTGAATTAGCAGTGATAATGTTTTGTAATGATTGCGGAAAATAAATGATTGAAACTACTATGCTAATCATAAAAATAGCTTTATTGCTGGTCAAAAAAAATTTGTTTTTGAAAGAAATGCCTTTCTGATGAAAGATTTTGATTATGCTAATAATAAAACTTTTTTATATAGACAATTGGCGTATTTTTTATGTTTTTGAAACAAGTCTCTTTTACTCACCAAGGCTACATTTATTTGATCAGAAAATTAAAAAACAATAAATACAAAAATAATGGGAGATAATATTACAATTTAAATAACTGATTCTATTTTGAATATATTCAAAAATATCATTCACTGCTGTGATGTAAAGCTGAATTTTCAGCACCATCACTCCAGTCTTCAGTGTCACGTGATCTTTCAGAAATCAATCTAAAATGCTGTGCTGGTGATTTAAAATGTAAAAATATTTCATAATATTACTGCTTTAACTGTATTTTTTATTTAAAAAAATGCAGCCTTGGTGAACAATTATTATTTTTTAAATCTTAATTATTCCAAACATTTGACCAGAGTATATGAAGTGGTGTTCCTTTCTTGTCTCATTTAGGGTGATCGAGGTAACCCGGGACCGCCCGGACCATTTGGGCCTAAAGGTGAAGGATTTCCCGGTCCAGTGGTAAGCAACTACATCCCTGTTTTCATATAACATCACTTAAAATTTAAAGCCATTTCAATTATAGTTCCTATAATCAGGTTTGTTGCTGTGTATTTGAGCATGTTTGTTTATTTTACACAGGGTCTGCCTGGTTTACCTGGACCACCGGGTGAGCCCGGCCCAGAAGGCATTGGTGTTCCTGGACCAAAGGTGAAGTTATCACTTTTTGTATTTATGATGTTGTTGTTGATATCCGAAATGCATTCAGACACGTCAACTTTAATAGATATGACTTGATTATTTACACGAAAACAATAAAATTCACAGAATGGAAATAAATTGCTTAAAGGGTTAGTTCACCGAAAAATGAAAATTATGTCATTAATGACTTTTCGGTGAACTAATCCTTTAAGTTACTCATTGCTCTGTTATTTTATTGTTAGTTCATTAAGATTTTTAAACCATCCTTTGAAATGCTGATTTCTTGTTTCACAGTTTACATAGTATTAGTAAAGTATTTAAATTCACTCAGAGGTGTGTTATTGCGATACAACAAAGCAGTGGCGATTATTTCAGAAATGCTCAATATATTCAAGCTCGGTATATTAAGTCATTTGACGAGAACATGCAAATGTCATGCATAGTAGGAATCATTTTAAATGGTGCTTTTGGTAAAATTTCAGGGAGACACTGGATTCAGGGGTTTGCCTGGTTTGCCAGGTCCAACTGGTGAAGGACTGCAGGGACCACCGGTGAGATATTCACGTCATCTGACATAAACTCCTACAGTACAGTAATGAAACTGATGCTGAACGCCCCACGTGTCCAGAACCAGAGCTCTGAACAGCATGCACAGGGGGTCTGTCTGTGTTGCTGTGGGGATTGATGAAGACCAGTTATCTTTTCAGCTCATGTTAATTCTGCTTTCTTACTGTTTCAGGGCAACATGGGAAGACCAGGACCTCCAGGACCACAAGGACCCTCAGGGGAAGGTATTCAGGGACCCAAAGTAGGTTAACTATCTACTACCTGCTTTATAGGGCTGGGCGATTTAACTAAAATTATATTTTTGACCAGTTTGGTGATATTCAGCCTTTCTTTCTTTCTGTTTATTTTATTATTTCATTTAATTTCACTATTTTATTGATTGATTGATTTATTTTTTGGAAGAATGTTGGTGACCAAACAGTTTTGGTTCCCTTTGACTTCCACTGTATTTTTTTGTCCATTTCATAGAAGTGTGTGGAACCTAAAAGAAGACAAAGTCAGGTTTGGAAGGCCATTAGGGAGAATAAATAACGACTGGATATTCTTCTTCTTATTATTATTATTATTTTATTTTATTTTTTTTGGGTGGCCAAAAAAAAAAAGTGATTTTGACAAAAAAAAATGACAAAAGACACTAAATATGACAATGACACATATCATTTTGCTTTAGTAGTATAATCATGAATATTCAAAATATTGCCCAGCTCTACATAATAGCATTGTGTCCAAGTCATGATGACTGGTCAGAAAATAAACTTGTTTGTTAAATCCATCAGGGTGATCATGGGGCCCCTGGAGTGACAGGGCCGAGGGGCCCATCTGGAGAGGGACTTCCAGGCTCCAAGGTGAGACTTTGGTTTAGATCACACTAACTGAAGAGGATGGGGTAGGTATAAATGGTTAAATATGGGTCAGAAAACATAATTAAAAAAATGAATTAAGACTATTTTTGATGAAAAAGAATCTCTTATGTATGTACTTCAGAAATAAAAATGAAATTATTAGTTAAAATGTGTGATATGAGGCCTTTGATTCATCTGTAAATCTCTGTGTCCTGTAGGGCGACCGTGGTTTGCAGGGCGAGAGGGGCTTCAAAGGAATGAAAGGTGATTTGGGTGACCCAGGGACTCCAGGACTAGCTGTAAGTTCATTTACTTTCTATAAACCATCTTCTGTGTCAGCAGACAGAATTGAAATGTTGTGAATACTAAATCACATTGTAAGTCAGCTTGTTTAATGATTGTTTTAACCCCTTCCTTCTAGGGAAGAACAGGAATCAAGGGCGAACAAGGGCTCACGGTAAGATAAAATACATTTGCATCTTTTCAACTGTATTTTGAGTAAATTTTTTACATCCATAAGTATTGCGAATATTAGTTAATTTTGTCATTTTCTTTTAATGATTTGTTTTAGACAGAAGGCATAATCAAGCAGATTAATGTGTTCCTTATTTCACAACTATGGAACAATATGCTTTTAAAATATTGGCAAATTCAGTCAGTGTTTAATTATTTTTTGTGCAAGAAGACATAATCAGGCTGATTAAGGAGTTCAATTTAGGAAAACTCTATAAATGTATAGATTATACAACCACATGCATGTTAAACATGAACAAAATAAGTCGTTTTTTATGAGAGAAGACAATCAAGCCGATCAAGGGGTTAATTTTAGGAAAGCTATGCAATCATATGCATTTTAAATATTTGTAAATACCATAATTGTTTTAATTATTTTTCAGAGAGAAGACAGAATCAAGCTGATTAACGTATTAATTTTAGGAAAACTATGCACTGTAAATATGAGCAAATTAAGTATTTTTTTGTTGTTGTTGTTTCAGAGAGAAGACATAATCAAGCTGATTAAGGAGATTTGTGGTGAGTTTTAATCTTTAAGTATGACGAAACAAACAATTTGATCATGAAATAACATGCATGTCATATATGACTTCACATATTTCTAGGATGTGGTATTAAGTGCAAGGAAAGGCCCATGGAGCTGGTGTTTGTGATTGACAGCTCTGAAAGCGTGGGCCCGGAAAACTTTGAGATCATCAAGGACTTCGTCACAGCTTTAGTGGACCGTGTCACAGTGGGCCGTAATGCCACGAGAATCGGACTGGTTCTGTACAGCTTGGACGTCCAACTGGAGTTTAACCTGGCCAGGTATATGACCAAGCAGGATGTCAAGAAGGCGATCAGGAACATGCCTTACATGGGAGAGGGCACCTACACTGGCACCGCCATCCGCAAAGCAACACAAGAGGCCTTTTACAGCGCCAGGAACGGGGTCAGAAAAGTAGCCATCGTCATTACAGATGGACAGACGGATAAAAGAGAACCCGTTAAGCTGGATATGGCAGTACGTGAAGCTCAAGTGGCGAATATTGAGATGTATGCGCTGGGAATCATGAACACCTCTGACCCAACGCAGGCCGAGTTCCTGAGGGAGCTCAACCTCATCGCTTCTGACCCTGACAGTGAACATATGTTCCTCATTGATGACTACAACACACTGCCAGGTGAGCATGGAGGAAAATTAAAGCATATACACACAGTTTTTGTTGTTTTTATTTATTTATTTATTAATAATAAAAAACTTATTACTAAAATAAAAATTTATTACTGTCAATAGGTTCAAAATAGAATAAAATAAAATATTTGATATAAAATTATTAAATGTGTTAAATATAAAATATATATTCATACTTCTTGACATGTAAAATATATTAACAATATTGAATATTGCCACTATCAAATATTACTTTAATATAAAATAAATAATAAAATGTATTTGCTATAATATAATATAATAAATATATAATATTTTTTTTTTTACAAACATAAATATTGATGATATTGAATTTTACCAATAGGCTGAAAAATATAATAAAATTATATAAAATATAATATGTTTTTATAACAGCCATAGTCTCCAGTTATTATAAAAATGTTTAATGCAAGATGTAATAAACAGCAATTATAGTCATTTAAAAAGGGTATCTAGTTAAAATAATCAACACTTTTCTGTATGTATATATTTAATTATATTAATGTGCAAACACCAATATAACAATACATAGTAATATATGTATACATTTAAAAAATGTAATAAATTAAAAATGCCACCCGGAGAAATTGTTATATTGGGGTTGTTCTGAATCGGTTCACACAATTGGAACAGATTTCCTAAAATTAATAAATTTTAGCAATTTTAACTGTATTTTTTTTAATTGACTTAAATAAGAGAAGCTATTTAAACATCTATAAACTTGTTTTAATTTAATGATGTGCTCCTTTGTCGATATTTTTTATATTTTTAATGTTGCTTAATTTAAAACCCTAGCTGCAAACTACTTGCATCTTTCTCTGTGTCTGGTCTCCTTCTGCAGCTCTGGAGTCTAAACTGGTTAGCCAGTTCTGTGAGGATGAGAACGGGGCACTTTTCTTCAACCGGATTACAAACGGCTTGAACGGAAACAATGGGTACGGCTACACTAACGGCCAAGAGGATGTTTCCTCATACAGGAATAATGTTTGGGCTGCTGATGGGAGAAGATTTCAGGAGATTTCACAGGACAGATCGCAGAGTCACACGAGAGGCAGAGGACACGGTATACGTCTTCCCATCAACCCTGGCCCTGATGTTGCTCTTGTGCAATTGGAGAATGACCATGAAGGGGAGGATCTAGACATAAAGACACAAACTCAAGGTGGCACTGTTGCAGTTGTCAGTAAGACGGTCCAACCTGTACAGCCAGGAACCTCTTCATCATCATCTTCATCATCAGTATCATTATCTTCATCAGTGTCAACACATTCTACTTCAGTGAATGTGAATGCAAAGCCTCGTCCTGTAGTGATAAAAGGTACTTACTATTGTTATACAATATAAATATTGACTTCAATAGGCTGAAAATATATATTACCAATTATTAATTAATGTTCTATAGTATAAAATATATAATAAATATACAATACAATATAATAAGAATGATAAAATATTATAAGTAATAAAATTAGTAAGTAATAAAATAGTTTTTTAATGTAAGTTTTATGCTGACAGAACAGAATATTAACAATAGGCTGAAACTTTTAATAAAAAGTATTATATAAAATAATAAATGTAATATGTTTTTTTATTACAGCCATTGTCACCAAGTATTTTGAAAAAGTTTAATACAAGGATTAAAATACAGGAAAGGCTAGTTAAAAAAATATAATATAATATAATATAATATAATATAATATAATATAATATAATATAATATAATATAATATAATATAATATAATATTGACACTGAATACTGGCAATAAGCTGAAAGGGGATTCAAATTTGCAATATAAAATAATACTAAAACAGTTTCATATAATATATATATATATATATTATATAAAATTTATATAATTAATATACAATACTATAATATTCTATAACATATATGTTTATACAAAATTTGTTATAAAACTAATCCTGAAATTGAAAAATATAATATATATATATATATATATATATATATATATTATATATATATATATATATACAAAAGCTGTTATAAAACATAAATATCGAGAATACAAACAATCATGAGCTATATATATATATATATATATATATATATATATTATAATATAGAATAATAAGTAATATAATTTTTCAAATATATTACTTTATACAAAGAAAGTTAATATAAAACACAGACAATATTGAAAAATATATAAAATTATATTTTTATAATATAAGTTTTTTTAATGAAAGTAGATTTTATTTTCTGAAAGTGTTTAATGGTATTACTTTCTCTTCTTCTGTGCTGCATCAGAATCAGCTCCACTGGATCCTCGATGTTTGCTCGGTCTGAGTCAGGGTTCCTGCAGAGACTACGTCATTCACTGGTACTACGACAGACAGGCGAACGCTTGTGCGCAGTTCTGGTACGGAGGCTGTCAGGGCAACAATAACCGCTTCCAGACGGAAGAAGAATGCAAGAAGACGTGTGTCCTCACCAGCACAGGTATCATTCACTCCTACACACATAAAGGAAGCAGTGTTAACAGCAGCATTAGCATTTATTACAGTTATTATAATTATTTTTTGTTACACTAACACTTTTTATTTTAATGAAAATAAAATCAGAATTTATTTTATTCATTTTAGTTTTTATTAGTTTAATAAAAAATTATATTTAATTTATATAATTTATATTTATATAAATTAAATATATTTATATTTTAATATTTTAAAATAAATATAAAATAATATATAAATATGAGATGAAACCAATTAAAACAATAAAAATTGATATGTGTATATATAAAAGAAATGTAAAGCTGAACTATGTATCTATATAGATAGTTTTTCTTGAGAACAATATTTCACACATACTGAACTTTCTTTCAAAATGTGACATGATTTGCATCTTATATTGACTTTTTCTGCTTTGTTTTCATAGCAGGCTAAACGGGATGAAGATCTACATCACTGAATAGTGATAAATTAACTTGTATTATGTTGATGATGCTGTACACGTGCCACAACGGTCACTTCTTTCTATGACATCATAAACTGTTTCCTTACATTATGCTCAGGATCTAGAGAAAAATTTTTATGTGGACACAAATAAGTCAAAAGATTTTACAAGCAAGTTCCTCCTAACCTCAAACACAGGCGTTATGTTATTATGAAGCTTCAAAGGCCATTTATTCATATGCACAACACATGTTTAATATTTCTCAGTATCATTTTGAGAATCTGTGCACTGCTCTGTATGTGACAGTTGTGACATGAAGAAATATTACTAAGAACCTTCACTGGGAATTGATTGTACATATGTTTTGTTTTATTTAAAATTTCTATACTCGAGAAAAGCCACAGACATATTTACTACTGTAACAGGTTGCAGAAGTGACATAAATGATGTTTTAGGAATTTTATTGGTAATATTAGCATTTTGTCATAATCATAAGTCATAATCATGTAAACTCACCTATGATTTTCAAAAAGGAAAACATTTTGTGTGTTTCAAAATGTATTCATGAACCAGCCCTGTCTTAGAATTTGTCTGAAATAAGCCGATATTGAATTGTAGACTGTTATGATATATTTTTTTTTAATGTGTTCTTTTCTGGAATTTTGTGAATAAAATGTTTGGTTGATAACTATGTCTAATTTGTAATTTAATGAGAAAACATAAGAAATATAATTTATCCCTTTTACTACATCTAATTACGCTTTTATTTTATACACATGCATATGACAGACCAATAGTACAGATGGATGGATAGATAGAGACAATATCATGCAGTTAGCATCTAAACAGAAGTGCAATAAGCAGTAAGTACAGAATATACAAGGTCTACAATATGTACAATAACTATACAGATACAGAAGTATTATGGACATAATTTACAGATTTTGAATACTTTCAACATGATATACAGATAGGTGTACTTTGAATATACTATACAGATGGACTATGTAAAATTTACACTAGTGCACGGACAGTAAAGAGCATAGAGAATATTTCAGTGTGCAAATTGATTACTCAGTGTTTCTTGATGAACAGACAGTAGTGCAAGTAATAAAAACTTTACTTAATAATATGTAGTGATGAGGAGGGGGTCTTATAATTATAATATACATCTTATAAAAATCTAATATAGATCCCATATAGCCTGCTTCTTTAAAACACATATTACTTTTGACAGCTATTATTAAATTGCCATATAGAAATATATATAATAGTTAATAAAGCAAGTAGCATACCGGTATGTCTACTTTCAGATTTTTCGCGGTTTGACCCTTCCAGCTCGCCGTGCTCACTGTTACCGTAGTGACGTGAAGACGCTCTGCACTAAATCTTCTTATACAACGACTTGAGCGTTTCAGTCAGGAAAGGAGAAAGAAATAAACATATTTACTTTGATTTAATTCACGTTTAAAACGCTGAGCGTGAGGTCTGATCATGGCGTCGGTGTTGGACGCACTCTGGGAGGACAGAGACGTGAGATTTGATATCACTCAGCAGTAAGTCCTCAGGCTAATCTGCTAGCTCAGAAGCTAGCTATGTTTATTTATTAAATCAGATACATTAATAGTGAAATAGGCGGATATTTTATACATTTAGATAACTTAGATGTAACTTATACGTGCTAGTGTTCCCATAAGACGTTTTTGTACTCAAACAGCGCTAGAAACCCAGAGGAAATAACATAACAAAATGATATTATTTATTATTAGACAATAATATATTTCCATTCGAGTCAGTCCATGAATTTAGATTATAAAGTGATCTTTAGAGAATTTAAACATTGTATCGAATCAGTCAGGTTTATTGTTTATAAACTAATACCAGTAATATTATCGTAAACTAAATTATAACAAAACTGTTAAAAACGTGTTAATTAAAATAAAGCTGAAACATGTGAATATAACATTATTCACCAAAAACTTAACTCAAATTTATATTAAAACTGAAAATATAATCATGAAAGCTCATTCTGAATAAAAAATAAATTTTAAATAAGTACATAATACGTAAGGCATATTATTACACTTTATTTTTATTTTTTTTACTGAACCATTTGGTGTCCTATACTCCTCTTAGCAACTGTTTTAATATCTCATTTAAGGCAGATGAAAACCAGACCAGGTGAAGCGTTCATCGACTGCCTGGATTCAATCGAGGACACAAAGGGAAATAATGGTGATAGAGGTGATTAAACGAATTATTTCAGCCTTGTTACCTTTCTGTATGTATATTAAGTTGTCATAATTGTGACATCTTTCTTTGTCTTTATATAGGAAGACTCCTGGTGACCAATTTGAGGATAATTTGGCATTCATTGGCACTTCCAAGAGTCAACTTGTGTGAGTATTTGAGAAATATTCAATTATAATTTCAAAAAATGTAATCTAATTAACTTTATGCTGGTGTCAACTACAGTAGAAAGACCTAATGCCATATTTTATTGCACTGGACAGATGTAGCTCTTTTGTGATGTAATCATTTATGCATCATAGGAATGTTTAAAGGGTTAGTTCACCCAAAAATGTAAATGACCCCATGATTTACTCACCCTCAAGCCATCCTAGGGGTATATGACTTTCTTCTTTCAGATGAATCCAATCAGAGTTCTATTAAAATATAACCAAGCTTAATTGGTGTTACTTTTCAATAGATTCAGAAGAAGTCTTTTATTAACCTTCTATTTTATGTTTATTTATGAACAGCTGTGGGATACAACTGCATTATTAATATCACCACAAGGACAGCAAATTCAGTGAGTTATCTTGCTTCATGTTTTCATCAAATCCTTTTTGATAGCTCATGTAGTTTGTCTCAAATTCCCTCTTTTTTTTCTTTCAGAAACTTAGAGGTCAGACTGAAGCACTTTATATATTAACCAAATCTAATAACACTAGATTTGAGTTCATATTCACCAATGTGGTCCCAGGAAGTCCAAGACTGTTTACATCCGTCATTGCTGTGCACAGGTACTTCTGCTATACATAATGACAGTTCAAATTACTTGAGTCGGCATTTTGACTAAATCAATAATATAATATTTAAATCTACAGTATTTACTGTAGAGCTATAGTTCAATATACACAATAATCTGTGTAATATATTTTGTGAATAGCAGAATAATAAATTTCACACTTTTTTTTTTACGGCACTTTGAACTAATTTTTAATACTTCAAAAAATATTAGATTTAAAGAGGGACATAAAGACATACCACATAATCTGACAAAACAGAAAGCCCCTGGGTTCAATGATTGGTTTAGTTTAGTATTATGTACTTTGGTAACTTACAAAATTAATAATAATAATAAAAGTTTTCTTAAAAGAAATGGTCACCTTTTAATGAAATAAATTACTCAGAGGATATATAACTTTAGGAAAGCCTATGAAACATGTTTCTTAAAATAAAGTAAAATATACAACAAAACTGTATGCTGAAATTATTGGAATGTCAATAAAATGTATTTATTTAATTGTATTCATTCAGCTGACACAAACAATAAGATCTATTAAAGCATGCCTTTACATAAATAAAATATTAAAATAGTTACCAAACTAATTATTTGTGTTTCTTTCAGAGCTTATGAGACTTCCAAAATGTATCGGGATCTAAAGCTAAGAGGAGCTCTTATTCAGAATAAACAGCTGAGGCTTCTGCCACAGGAGCAGGTTTATGACAAGATTAATGGAGTCTGGAACCTGTCTAGTGATCAGGTATTTTCAGTGGATTTACAGTATTATTATTACTGATTGTTTAATAGGAATCTAACTGAGAAAAGTCTGTTGCTGTGACCTTAAACAATGAAGCATGGCCTTGTGTTTCAGGGCAATCTTGGAACGTTTTTCATTACTAATGTGAGGATAGTGTGGCATGCCAACATGAACGAGAGCTTCAACGTCAGCATTCCCTATCTGCAAATTGTGGGTGTTTCTTTTGCTTCAAAACACTGAGCCATCAGTAATGAGTTGTAATTATTAAAACTGTGCTTTCTTTTTCTTCTTATCTTGTTTGAAGCGCTCAATAAGGATTAGAGACTCTAAATTTGGACTTGCTCTTGTGATTGAGAGCTCTCAACAGGTAAGTCTGCAACATCAAGATCTTCAGAAAAACTTTTGTCATACGTGTTGTATTATGTGACCTATAATGACCCAAACATCTCATTAAAAGTGTACATTTTTCTTAACATTATTATCATTGTGACGAGTGGGATCATGGGGCTCATTATCACTCCACTCATCATAATAACTTTTTGATGTGATCGAGAATAAAAGGATAGTAATTTATACACTGAGTGAATTTTTTTTTTAAATAAATTATTTAGCAAGGACAGGTTATATTGACCAAAAGTGATAGTAAAGACATTTATAATGTTGTTGTTAAATGCTGTTCTTGTTTACTTGTTATTTATTAAAGAGTCCTTATAAAAATGTATCACACTTTCCACAAAAATATGAAGCAGCACAACTGTTTTCAACATTAATAATAATAGGAAATGTTTCTTGAGCAGCTAAAATCAGCATATTAGAATGATTTCTGAAGGATCATGTGACACTGAAGACTGGAGGAATGATGCTGAAAATACAGCTGCGCATCACAGGAATAAATTACATTTTAAAATATAGATTTAAATAGGAAGCAGTTATTTTAATTTGTAATATGAAAACATGAAAAGATCTTACTGACCCCAAATCTTTTAACGGTTGTAATTCCCTGGAGTGAATGTAGCAACATTTCATGCTGATTTCTCTCTCCTAGACGGGGGGTTATGTGCTGGGATTCAAGATCGATCCAATGGACAAGTTACAAGATGCAGTGAAGGAAATCAACTCCTTACACAAAGTGTACTCCGCAAACCCCATTTTTGGAGTGGAATATGAGATGGAAGAAAAGGTATTGATGAAGATTTTTGATGTATATTGAAAAATACATTAATTTGAAAATGGCACATCCGTTTTAAACATGGCTAGAATGGCTCCAAGTTTCTGTGAATTAAAAGCAAAAATCTGGTAAATAACATGGAAAAATAAATAGGCTTCCTGTCTCAGCCTCAGCCTCTGGAGGAGCTAACCGTAGAACAGCTGCCTGATGATGTGGAGATTGAGCCAGATGAGCACACAGACGCTTTTACCGTGAGTTTTACCTCATATGCTACTCTCAGAGATAATGACACTCTGCTTTCAACACGTAGTGCTCTGTGTGTGTGTGTGTGTGTGTGTGTGTCTCACACACTGAAAATAGCTGATCGCCTAAGCCTCAACTCACAATGCTCCATCAACACAGACTTTTGTCGCCTGGTGTCAAAAATGTTTACACAGAGCTCTGATGATTCTGACATCAGGAATGCTCTCTAATTTAAGACTTACAGTAGATGTACAATCACTGATGTGCAATTTCTTCTCTTTTTTCACCTCAAGGCTTATTTTGCAGATGGAAATAAGGTAAATTCTATCTATCTATCTATCTATCTATCTATCTATCTATCTATCTATCTATCTATCTATCTATCTATCTATCTATCTATCTATCTATCTATCTATCTATCTGTCTGTCTGTCTATCTGTCTGTAATTTATTTTTATGTATCCAGTTATCATCTAGCTATCTTTCTATATATCTGGATAACATTTCCATTTAAATTCCATCTTTTTTTCTCTCCTTAAGCAACATGATCGTGAGCCGGTGTTCTCTGAAGAGCTGGGTCTGGCTATAGAGAAATTAAAAGATGGATTCACACTACAGGGACTCTGGGAAGTTATGGGTTAAGATGCTCAAACGCTCTTCTCCATTATATGTATTTTGGCATTGCGTTGTTACATTATTTAGATCTGATATTGAAACATTTTTTATTAGCAAAATGTCAAAATTGTATTTATTTTTAGAATATTTATTTGCTATTTGATAATGTTTATAAATCATATGCAAGCCAAGTGTAAGGAAAAAAAGCTGGAGAAAAAAAAGGTTATTTTGTATAATATGAATATAGACACAGAAATAGAAACATTTATATATGTATAAAATATCAAATCATATTTGTATATTAGAAACTGTTTGTGTAGGTAACTTCACGTGCTAATTCTGCTGTTGTGTTGTAAAAAAACACATGACGGGGGAAAATGTTTCTTATTTTTAATCAGTTTTGATAGTAATGGTTTGTTTAAATCATCATATGTAATTCACTGGCTCAGGTTTGACAAGTCTGTTTAAGAATGTGTCAGAGAAGCTCAACTACTTCACAAATGACCTGTTTGCTGACCTTTTAGGCAACAGAAGAATATGAAGCAAAAAGAGCATTTAAGGAACATTTCACAATAATAATTATTTACTCACCCTCATGTTGTACCAAACTTGTGTGCCGCTATGTTTCTGTGGAACAAAAATGTAAAATGTAAGTTTAGAAAAAATTACAAACTATTTACAATGACCTTTTATAGTCTGTCAAGCTACAAAAAAAACAAAAACAAAAAAAAAAACATACATTTTATAACTAGCTCATGGAAGTGCATAAATAATGACAACATTTTCATTTCTGGCTGAACTTTTCCTATTAATAGAAACCACACATGAAGAGTACAACATAAATGAGTCACAGACCTATAAACTTACGCGTCATACAAATGACATCATGTGCAAAACTGAGGTAATGACACACACCTTTAAAATGATTTAAAACTCTTTAGACACCTGTTGATTTCCTATTGACGCATCACTCCTTCCATCCTTTAGAAATATAGCACCAAACACACACTCACCTCCGAGTGTGTCCAAGTTTCACAGTTGTCTTTTTCAGTCTTTGACAGCTGCTTCACGTGGCACTGGCCTCCTGTTCGGTCAGCCTGAATTCTTTCTGACTGGATGAGGGGTCTATATTTAGAGGGGCAGACTTAAATTGCAGTGTTGTGTTGGAGCTCTGTGTTATTTCAGCCTCTTATGACTGGATCAGCAAGACAAGAGGAAGTATAGCATCTTCTTCAAGTCCTCCAAGATTTGAGATGGAACCCAAGGAAATCAAGGAGGACCTGATGCTCTTTCAGAGCACCCTGCTCCAGGACGGTTTGAAGGAACTTCTGAAGGAGAACAAGTTTGTGGATTGTATTCTGAAGGTTGGAGATCGGAGTCTTCCCTGCCACAAACTCATCATGGCTGCATGTAGCCCGTATTTCCGAGAGCTGTACTTTACTGAAGACGGTGTTGAGAAGAAAGACTCCAGCAAGGAAGTAGTCCTGGAGAACGTGGATCCCACCATTATGGACATGATTGTGAACTATCTCTACTCGGCAGACATCGAAATCACAGATGAGAATGTGCAAGACGTCTTCGCAGTCGCCAACAGGTTCCAGATCCCATCCATGTTCACCGCTTGCGTCAACTATCTACAAAACAAGCTTTCGTTGGGTAACTGCTTGGCCATCTTCAGAATGGGACTGGTTTTGAACTGCCCTAGACTCGCTATAGCTGCTAGGGACTTCATAGCGGAGCGTTTTGAGACTTTATCCAAGGATGAGGACTTTCTGGAGTTCAATGCTCCTGAGTTGTTCGCTATCATCGGGTGTGATGCCCTGAACGTGGAAAAAGAAGAGGTTGTGTTTGAGCTCTTGATGAAGTGGGTCGGGAAGAACAAGGAAAACCGGACGAAAGCTTTGGGAGATGCGTTTGAATACATCCGCTTCCGACTTCTACCCGAGAAATACTTTAAGGAGAAAGTGGAAAAGGACGACATCATCAAGGCCGACCCCGAGCTCGCCAAGAAGCTGAAGGTCATCAAAGAGGCGTTTGCTGGAAAACTTCCGCAAGGCGAAGAAGAAGAAGGCGAAAAAGTGTTGCCTGGTTATCTCAATAACAGCAAACGGCTGGGGATGTTCAACAGGGATCTCATCCTGATGATAAACGACACCGCGGCCGTGGCCTACGATGCTCATGAAAACGAATGCTTCCTAGCAGCCATAGCAGAGCAGATACCTCGAAATCATGTCAGCATCACATCGAAGAAGAACCTTCTCTATGTTTTGGGAGGACTGTTTGTTGATGAAGACAACAAGGAATCACCACTGCAGTGCTATTTCTACCAGGTTAGGCCAAGTCACTAAAAACGCCGTTTACACCAAGGTTTCTAACTCCAACTACACTTTTTTTTATAGTTGTGTGTTATGGTTTTGCCTATTCTCATAGCATAAATATAATGACATAGAGAAACAATTTTGATGGAATCACTTTCATATTGTTTTTTTCCCAGCTGAAAAATGATTAACTCGTTGACAGGCATCAGAATTTACCGGCCTTAAAAGCACAACGTTATACGAGGTTGTAGCTGTTGATAATGTTAGTTTTTTTGGTGTGAGCGGACTGTAATTTATTCAAAATGAAAGTTCTCTCATCACTGACTCACCTTCAGGTTGTTCCAAACCTGTTATACTTATCTTTTGGGAACACTTGTGTTGCAGCAACCTGGGATTTAGCACAAGGACTCATTTTATAATACGTTTCAAGAGCAACATTCTGTCTCTGAATTTCTTAGAGCTTTTCACTGTCGTACTTTTAACCCTTGGTAATGAAATCCTACTCTCATGTTTTTAGACACAAATCGCGATTTCAGAAAACCAATCAAAAAATTACCAACACTTGCCTCAATACATATTCATGTAGCCTTAGTAAATGTACATAATTAATTACAGAAGATGTAAGTAGGAATGTTATTTATCCATTAAATGCCATCAAAAAATTTTGCACAGAATTTACGAATTTCAAGCAGAAAAACATGAAACAGATTTACTTTTATTTAATTTTATATGATTCATGCAATAGCCTATATATTCCTATTTTATAGTTTTATAAATGTATTCATATAATTTTTATATTTATATATATATATATATATATATATATATATATATATATATATATATATATGAGTTTTTTATATTGTATTTTAATTTTAGTTTAAATGTTTTAGTAATTTTGTTGTTTTTATTAGTTTTTTTATTTGTCTATATACAAAATATGTTTAGGTTTTTCGTAGGCCTAATTATTTTAAGTAATTAACAGTTTTTATGGTTTTATTTAAGAATGCCAACTTTTGTGTTGCAAATGCAAACCGGTTTGAAATTTCATGAAGGTGAGTAAATGGTGACTCGATTTTTAATTTATGAGTGCACTATTCATTAAATTGTAACGTTATGACATTATATTTCTGGGAAATGGTTTTAGGTGCAAAAAAAAGTCCCGAATCTTTAACCGGCCTAACACAAAGGCCTATTTCATCAGTAAGAAAAAAACTAAAGTTATATACATTTAAAATTTATTTTAAATCATGCATATTCTTCAGCTGGACACACATTCTCCAAACTGGATAGCCCTGCCACCGATGCCATCACCCAGGTGTCTGTTCTCTATGGGGGAGTTTGAAAACCTCTTGTTTGCAGTTGCTGGTAAAGACCTGCAGACCAACGAGTCTCTGGACTCAGTGATGAGTTATGATGTCGAGTAAGTTTCTTCTGCATTTTCTATGCATAAGCCAAATAATTACAAATCCATCTAATTACCTTTTGTTGCTCTTTGCAGTAAGATGAAGTGGCAGGAGACCAAAAAACTGCCCTTAAAAATTCACGGTCACAGTGTTATCTCACAAAATGGACTAGTTTACTGCATAGGAGGAAAGACGGATGAGAAGTAGGCCAGGTTTGAGTTTACATGATCATAAATACAAAATAAAAGTCTGAGAGGAGGCCTTATTGCTTGTTTTCATCTGTGGAACAGTAAGACCATCAACAAGATGTTTGCGTACAACCACAAGAAGTCTGAATGGAAAGAGCTGGCGGCCATGAAAACACCCAGGTCAATGTTTGGAGCCGTCGCCCACAGTGGAAAGATCATTGTGGTTGGAGGGGTCAATGAAGATGGCCTTTTAGCCTCTTGTGAAGCCTACGACTTTGGAAAAAACAAGTATGTATGCATCACTTGTTTTTAATGTATACTTAATCCTGGAACCAAAAAGATATAAAAAAAAACAAACAAACAAAAAAAAAAACGTCTAAATTAAAGCGAAATTTAACTGCTTCAAAGTTTCGAAAAGCATGGTTACTCCCACCACTTAATAACAGTTACCTATTTTTTCCAGCTATCTTTTAAAATATAGATATTGTCATCAGTGCTTTAAGTGACCCAATAGAGGTGCCGGTACTCTATTATAGCCACAAAAATATAATTTTTTTTTGATGATTCCCCTCATCCCCTAGCCTGACTACGTCAGACTTCCTACTTCCGCTCAATTTCATTTCGCTTCTGTACTCTACGAAGCAGAGTGAAGTAGCAGAGTCTGGTATTACCAGGCTACTCATCCCCTGAGGTAACAACAACTATATTTTATATACAGCAGTCAACAGGCAACCTTAATAATAAATCCTTTTATTAGTTTGTGGATTTGCTTGAGCTAGAAAGAACTACTGAACATAAATAAAATGTGCAAAAGGATTTTGAAAAAATACCCTTAGAAAGAGCTACTGCATTACTGCATTCAAACTTCCAAACTGACTCAAATGATTCGCGAACCAGCTCCGAACTCCCGAACTGACTCAAATGAATCACGCTCCGAACTCCCAAACTGACTCAAATGATTCACGAACCCGCACTCCCGAACTGAACTGATTTGATTCGCGAACCCGCTCCGAACCACTGTCTATGCTCCGAACTCTCGAATTGATTCAAATGATCCGCGAAGCAGCTCTGAACGCTCCGAACTGACTCAAATGATTCGCAAACCCGCTACGAACTCTCGAATTGATTCAAATGATCCGCGAAGCAGCTCCGAACGCTCCGAACTGACTCAAATGATTCGCAAACCCGCTTCGAACTCTCGAATTGATTCAAATGATCCGCGAAACAGCTCCGAACTGACTCAAATGATTCGCAAACCCGCTACGAACTCTCGAATTGATTCAAATGATCCGCGAAGCAGCTCCGAACGTTCCGAACTGACTCAAATGATTTGCAAACCCGCTACGAACTCTCGAATTGATCCAAATGATCCGCGAAGCCACTCCGAACTCCCGAATTGATTCAATTTTTTTGATTCGCAAACCCGCTCCGAACTCCCGAACTGGTTCAAATGATTCACGCTCCATACTCCGAACTAGGAAGAATTAGGAAGCGTGCATTGTGAAGGGCGCTCTGAAAAGCGACAGTGAAGGCAAATGATTAAAACCTCTATTAAAAGATGTCCAAATACTGGTACGTTATAAATGTATAGCCTGAATGTAAGTCGTTTTGGATTAAAGTGTCTGCTAAATGCATAAATGTACATTTTGACTGAAAAAAAAGGATCTTAAGGACACATGGAAAACCTACAAAATTATAACTGAATCAAAAAATATTTTCAGCAAGATATGTTTGGTTTGAACCATATAGGTTTGAAAGACAAATGAAGCAAAGTGTTTAATAATTCTAATAACTGTTTTTCATGTGAAGTTAAATATAAATGGCAAAAATATTTAAAATTCACCCGTTGTTTACTTAACTGTAGTTATCCTTTGTAATTTGTAATTATCCTCTACAAAGCTATCAGAATCAGTTTAACCCCCCCCCCTTTTTTTTTTTTTTTTATAGATGGGAGCCGTTCAGTGAATTTGTGCAGGAGCGAAGTTCTGTGAATTTGGTCAGTGCTGCTGGTGTCCTGTATGCGGTGGGGGGCTTCGCCGTGCAGGAGAACGAGGACAAACACTGTGTCCCATCAGAAATTCCAGACATCTGGCAGTAAGTCTTCTGCTTTACACACCAATAATCCATCTGAATTATATTCATCATACACTAGCACTCAGTTGGGATAAAAAAAATTTTTTTTTCCAATAAATGTTGTTCTTTTGAACTTCCTGCTCATCAAAGAATCTAAAAGAGAATGTGCCACAGTTAAAATAAAAAGGATCATGTGACTCTTAAGACTAGAGTAATGATGCTGAAACTTCCATCACGGGAATAAATAAAATGTTAACTACATTCAAATAGAAAACAGTTATTTTAAATGGTAATAATATTTCACAATACTACTGTTTTACTGTACTTTTGGATCAAATAAAAGCAGCCTTGGTGAGCAATAAGAGAAAAGGTTTTGAAATCATGAAAAGTGCATGTAAACTTTTAACTGGTAATGTATCATTCCAACTGGGGTTACATCTAAAAACACTCTTTTTTTAATGTATGTTTTATCTAGGTATGAGGAAGACAAGAAACAGTGGTCAGGAATGATACAAGAGATGCGATATGCTGCCGGCGCCTCCTGCGTTTCTATGAGACTAAATGCAGCAAAGATGCCTAAACTTTAAAAACATCATCATAACTTACAGTTTGTGTCCGATAAAGTCTAACTATATTTTAAAGCAGCATAATCCACCAAAAACATTTAAAGTCAATATGAAATCATATATTCACTATGATTCCCATTCCCAGTCTTTGTAAGTTTTAATCAAAATGCAACTTTTCAACTTTCTTTTGATGCTGACATTACAAATCCCTCATCCCTCTTCTTTCCAGAAGTATAAGAGTAAAAATGACAACAGATGTATATTTCATGTTGGGTTCTGTTGTGAAATGTGGAGCAGTTAAGAAAAACGTTTCTACAATGGATATCAAAATTAAAATGTACTTATTTTTATCCATACACACCTCTTTTCTCTTTTATATAAAATGCATAATAACAAATACATATTTAAAGGCAAACAGCAATGCATTTCTTCCTGAAATGACGTAATATAATTTATTAAAAAATTAGCACTTAATATAAGATTGCTATCCTATCTTGCAAGTTTCAATGTCTCAGGGTAACTCTGAGAATATCTTCTTCCTCAGATATTCTTTCCATGCATCTTCTGTGGAAAGCTCCATTGAGTTCCATTCAAAGTGAGGAATCTGTGTAGAAAACTGCATTATTAGCAAAACCACACTCAACAATTTAGAATCAGTATAATGCGTTGTCTTTCTTCCGACCTGTAATACATGATATCCTAGAATTTCCAGATGTCTTTTCTTCATCATGGCCTCTCCTTTCATGTGCCAGGAATTTTTGCAGAAGGATTTAGAGTCCAGGAATTCCAATGCAATGCTGGACAGATTTAGAGAATCATATTATATATGTTTTTTTACTTGTCCTGTGCACAACAGAGCGTGTGCAGGTCACATGATGCATACCGGCAAGCTCCGGGCGGCAGCTCCGTCCTCTCTCTGTCTGCCGATCCGGACTCCCAGTGAACGTTTCCGCTCTCGCTGATCTGCAGCTGAATCTGCTCGCTGTATGGTACTGGATGAAGATGGCGATCCAGGACAAGTTCAAAATCTAATGGCAAAAATATCACAGCTGTCATTTGCCTACAGAAGCAGCAAAGCTGTATCTAGGACTGGCATCCTGTACCACCTTATGTCTGTAAATGCATTTAGTCAATAAAATATTACACTGGGTCACTATACATCAAATCTATGCTAATATACTTAATGGCACATAGCACTCAACGACAAACCATACTGAGAAGACAATACTTAAGCATAGAAATAAACTTGTATTGCATGAAATCAAATCAAATAAAAATAATTACAGTCTTCCAGTTACAACAGATGTTAGACCTAAGGCAAATTATTTTGCCTTTATTTTTGTTTTACAAAGGTAATGCTTAAGCATGGGAATGAAATTGTTGCATAAAATTAAATGTAATAATTTATTCTGTTGAAACAATCTTAAACCCAAGTCAAATGATTTAGTCTATTTTGACAAAGTAATGATTAAGCATTTAATGAAATTGTATAAAATAAATTAAATTAGTTCAAACAGATGTTAGACCTAAGGCTAATTATTTTGCCTTCATTTTTGTTTGAAAAGTTCATATATACATATAATGTTAAATCTAAGACAAATGATTTAGTCTTTTTTTGACACGGTAATGGGCATGAATTAAACTGTATTGCAACTATAAAAACTATATGCAATAATATAACAACTATAAATAATAATATTCCGTTAAAACAGATCAGACCTAAAGAGTGTTATTTACTGTTCCTGCATTGCTGTTTATCAAACGTGTACAATATTTACCCACAGTGTTGGGAATTAACAATTCACATTTCATCTTTTTAAAGTAAATTCTGACTTAATTTCAGAAATTCTGCGTATATCTCATTTCATTGTTAAACTATGCTGTGTCATATATTTAAAGACAGGTGGAAAAGGGGCCTCTAGCTATATAGGAGAAATATTTTGAGAAGGATTTGTGATGAAAAGGAAGGTAGCTTTCTGAGGTGTAGGTGCACAACGAGACCAAGGAATGTGCATTTCTTCTACATGTGACACTGGTTCAAAACTCACCGACGGTATAGAAGTATGGAGTCAGCACTCCTACTTTGGCACAGTTCATCCCACCCAGGACGTCACCGAGCATCTTATGGATCTGCTGCTGAGCTGGACTAATGGAGCTGTTGGCTACAGTTTTTACAGTACATTAAACAGTTTCAATCTATTTGATTACAGGGAAAGTAAAATTTGAAAAAGAAAAGAATGTTTTTATTAATCAAAGATGCATTAAACTGCATACTGGTTTCTATGGTTTAAACACTGATATGTCTGTCGAGCAGCAACAATGCATATCTGCAGATTTCTGAAGGATCATGTGACACTGAAGCCTGGAGGACTGATGCTGACCTCTCTTCTGCAGCTGTTTACAGTAGCGCTCATGAAACCAGGGCACCTGGAACTCAGGACACTCCAGACACACGGCCCGATTCAGCTCCATGAGACGGAGACGGATGCGCATGTTTAGAGAATCTGGAAACGCTGTCAGCGATGAGAAAAAACACTCAAATAAGCAACAGAGCACTAATACAGCTGATAAAAACTTCACAATAATCCACTCCACTCCAGTCCATCAGTGAACATCTGGTGAAGTGAAAAGCTGTGTGTTTGTCTGAAACAAATCATTTTTAATCCATAATCAATATAAAGCTTTCTCCAGTCAAAACGTCCATCACCTGTTGTCTCTCAAATCCAAACTCACAACTGGGCTCTTTTTGCTTGCAAACATCACATGATGTGTGCATATTTCTCTCCTGATTATAGACTCGTATTTTAGCTGGAAGCAAACAGTTAGAAGTTAAACATCTTAATGACTGATTTCTTTCATGCGAACATGCAGCTTTTCACTTCATAAGATGTTAACTGATGGACTGGAGTGATGTGGATTACTTGTGGATTATTGTGATGTTTTTATCAGCTGTTTGGACTCTCATTCTTACGGCACCCATTCACTGCACAGGATCCATTGGTAAGCAAGTGATGCAATGCTTAATTTCTCCAAATCTGTTCCAATGAAGAAACAAACTCATCTACATCTTGATAGACTATAACTATATTATCTCATATAATGAATTTATATAATCTCAGAAACAGACATACTCTCCAAATGGGCATCCAACTTTGCAAGAAAGTCCACATTGAAGATCTCTCTGACCACTTCCTCAGGGAAATAATCAGCCAAAGCCAGCGCGTAAGCCAAGAGAACCAGTAGATGAGGGTCCAGTGAAGCTGTCAGAATCAGCAAAAACAGGTTACATTCCAAGTCTTTAAGATTAGACATTTTAAAAATGCATAGAAGAAGGATCTTACAAATATATGGAGTGAAATGTTGAATGCACACGTCAAAAAACTCCTCCGCCTTCGGTGAGTCATAATTTAGCACAGCGAAAGGCAGCAAAATGGAATAAGTTGCAGAGTAATGAATCTGTTTGGAAGACATAAACAAAGTATTTAACAACAGGTGCTTCCGATTATTTTATTTTAATTAATAATAATAATAATAATAATAATAATAATAAATGTTTCAGCAAATCTGCATATTAGAATGATTTCTGAAGGATCATGTGACACTGAAGACTGGAGTAATAATTCAGAAACTCAGCTTTGCATCACAGGAATAAATTACAGTTTAAAATATATTCAAATAGAAAACAGTTTTTTAAAGTGTAATAACATTTCAAAATTTTACAGTTTTTACTAGATTAAATAAATATAACCTTGATGAGCACAAGAGATTTATTCAATAACAAAATTATTACTGGCCCCAAACTTTTAAACAGTGATGTATATACTGCATCTCATCAGATGAAAAAAAAAAAATTATACATATATATATCTATATATATATATAAATGCATGCTAACTGAAAAAAATTAAAAAAAGACAAAATAAAATTACAAAAACTTAAACTAAAATAAAAATAAAACAGTTAAAAATAATAATAATAACAGTACATAAATACTACTGAAATCACATTATAAAAAGCATATACAATTAACCTTATAATAAATAAAATGTATTGAAACAGCATGTCAAATGACTCCCACCTTGTCTATATTTTCAATCGTCACACTAGCGATGCGGTCCATCAGTGCGGCACAGAAGTAGTTAGTCCTGGTCAGATAAACGCCTAGCTCATGCACGTTAGTCCAGGATATCTGGTCGATCAGTTTCTGCATGGTGACCATAGTCTCCTCCAGCAGCATCTCATCAAACCACTCCCCCGACAAACACTTCACTTCCTCCAGCACCACGTCCAGACTCTGGAAGCCGTGCAGCCGCTCACGCCCGCAGCGGTTCAGGGTCTGCAGCAGGCGCACGTACTTGCTGGAGGTGTTGTGCCGGTACGAAGGATCGTTGCGAATCCACTTGGCGATGACCATGGAGTAAGTGTTGAGGTCGTTTAGGCTGCACTGTGGGATCACGGCGTTCACCCGGGAAAGGACGGCCTCATCGTGGCGGGGAGAAGGAAGCAGGGACAGGACCCTGGTTAGCATGGTCACCTCGTATGGATACACACTGGCCTGCAGGTACCTGAGCGATGACCGATCAAATACAGAAAAACAACAATCTTTAAAAACCTAAATGTGTTAAATAAGATACTTTAATAGTCTTATTTCTTTAAAACAAAGTCTCATTAGTTAGTAAAAATGACGAGCAATCTATTTATTTTTTACAGAATGTATTAGTCTGTTGTTATTTTTTCTTCAAGTTAATTCATAAAATACAACATATGTTTCTATAATAATTAATTATATCATAAAAATATAACTATTAAATTATATTATAATAATTATTATAATGATATAAAAATTCATTGTCCATGCTACTTATGATAACAGGTACAATTTTAAATAAAAAAAATAAAATATTATTAAATGTTGAAATTAATATATTAAATAATATTAACGAAGTCTGAGAAAGAACTGTTAATTGTAAGGACCCAAAGACTCCAAATAAAATGACTTAAAATTCTATATACAATACTGTTCAGACGTTTGTTTTGTTTTTGTAAGAAAATATTATTCAATAAATTACATTTTAAAATATAATAATAATAATAATAATAATAATAAAAAAGTTATTTTTAAATTTAAAAAAAATTTCACAATATTGCTGCCTTTATTGTATTCAAATAAATGCAGCCTGCATGAGCATAAAAAACTTTTTTCTAACAGTAATGAAAAAAACACCACAAAGCTTCAGAATGACACAAGGGTGAGTAAATAATGACAGAATTTCGCATTCTGTATGAACTAGCCCTTTAATTATAAGACTCAACACTTTAGGAGACACTTACTGCAGCAGTATGGCTTTGAGTCTGGAGAAGATCTGGGGATTCTGGCAGTGCAGCAGGATGAGAGACTGAGTGATTCGAGTGATTTCCACTGACCTGTACGTCTCCAGATTCTTTAAGAGCACTGCTGCCATCCTGTCGAAAAACACAGAACCCCATATAGACTAACAGACTGCCAAGCAATGACATCGTTCTGAGATCTCATACACCAACCCCAACTCTAATAATTATTTGTCTGCAAGGTTCTGAGGCGTGAATGACATGCAGATTGTTCTTACTTGTTTATCAACTGAAGGTTTCTGCATTGCATCTCCTCCATTGTCTCCACCACACCTAAAGCCTGATGGGGATTCAGCTCATCAGCCAATAGCAGCGCAGTACTCTCTAACCTGCAAGACCAGTCAAACAAATCAAATCATGCTGACGTGATGATAAAGTAACATTGACATAACAGAATATTTCTTAAAAGAAAACGGGATACTTTCCCTTGCTCACCCCTCTCTGACACCTTGCCCACCTAAAGGTCCTAAAGAAGCGAAGAGTTTGGTGAAAGTGGCAGGATCAGTGCTGGTGTCCACCAGCTCCAGGAGTCTCTGTCTCACAGCCAGCCGGAAATCACAGTTATTGTACTGCATGGAGTGATACAGCCCCAGAATGATGCTGATGTGCTCTACGTCCATCCGCGGGACGTTCTGCAGGAGAAGCTGGTTGCATTTCTCCAGGAGCGGCCGGTGAATCTGTTTGACGTTCCGGATGAACTGCACGACCCTCCTGGGGTTGTTGAAGTGCAATGGGTTTGTATGGTCCAGAAGGAAGTCTGCTTTTTTAAACAGTGCATCCCGTAGTTGTGGTGACACCAGGGCAAAAATACTATTCATCAAGGGTGTGAGCACTCTGTCAGGAGGATATGAGTAAATACATATCTTTTGGTGCATTACAGCTTTAATGTGCATGATTGTTAAAAAAAGCACACCTGGCATCTTGAATGGAGTCCAGTCTTTGACTCACTATTTGTGTAATCTGACCCATCAGTGGACTATGCTGCAGGAACTGATCGCTCAGACAAACCGCAAACTTTGAGAGTGTTGCCATCTGGAATCTGAAAGCACAGAAAGCTTGATTTAAATGTTTCATTTCACTTTTAAGGGGCATGTACAGGCAGTCTATGTTTTTAAAGGGGGGGGGTGAAATGCTCGTTTTCACTCAATATCCTGTTAATCTTGAGTACCTATAGAGTAGTACTGCATCCTTCATAACTCCAAAAAGTCTTTAGTTTTATTATATTCATAAGAGAAAGATAGTCTGTACGGAAAAACGCAAGTGGCTGGAGGCGTGACGTGTGGGCGGAGCTAAAGAATCACGAGCGCCAGTAGGCTTTTGCGTCGAGAGCGTTTGGAAGCTGTGACATTACTGTGAGGAAAAAAACATCCAAAACAAACCATGGCTAACAGTCAGATTCAACCGTTTATTTATGATCCAGAATCAGATCCCGAGGCTGAAACTGAACGAGAGCAGCATCAGCAACAACGTCTCTATGTAGTATGTACTGAAACTGCATGAGGTTCCAACACACGATCGTGACCCTTTTTCGTTGGGACTGCATTATCCTTAAGAAATAAACAATGTGCAAATCCGGCGTCAAACTGGGCCTTGTTTGTAAAACAAGCATCTTCGAAATGCAGGGAACGAACACAAACACAAACATGGATGCATAAATATAAATATTAAAATGTTTATTTTAAATACTTAATATTTATTTACTGTACATTTTGTGTAATTTTAATGTGCGCCTGTGTGTATATATTGTATTTTTTCCATTATTTATACAGAATATATAAGCATATTTTGCATAAATACATATGAAGATATACACTGTAGAGTCTATATGCATGTTTTGCATAAATAAATTAAACATGCATTTATAAGTATATTTCGTACAAAGCTTCTAAAGGGACATGGTGGTCGGAAAAATATTTTTCAAAACTAGCATAAAATGCAAAAGAGTTTAAAAATATTTTTTTAAATATCTCCCACCTCATATTTTTCCTACCACCATGTCCCTTTAGGGGCTCCATAATTTTGCAATAATAAATAACACATACTGTAAATTTTACACTTACATGAATATTTATATGCATTTTGCATAAGAAGATTTACTTGCATATTTTGTAATAAAGACAAATATACTGCATATTTCACATTTACATATATAACACAAAAATGCCTATTTTGCATAAAATATATGCATGAAATTGCAGATTTTGCAATAATCATAGAATATATTGTACATAGCATATGGATGCATTTATGTGAGGCTTTTTCGGGTACCTCTCTAGTCTGTTCCAAGCCTCTGTCACCAGCTGCTGAACAAGAGAGTCATGGTGTTCTACTTGAAGCCTGCATAACAAGACAAACGCAAGAGGCTGGTTACTTTCCCCACTCACATTTAATTAGGACAGTTTAGACAACAGCTCTGTTCCAGAACCTGCCCTAGATAGATAGCTGCCTACTTAAGGAGCATTCTGACTGAAATGAAACATGACTAAATGCCTAGAAATCTTTTTGATTCAGATAGATTGTACAGAGGAATAATTAATAACACAACACTATAAATATGCACAAATACGAAGCAAAAAAGAAGCGTTTGGAACAGAGCTTTTACTTGAGCTTCATATGTTCACTCTGTACCTGAGCACAACATAAAGCATATCCACCACTGAAGCATCATCCATGAGGCTGATCTTATTTTCAGCCAGAACTTGAAGCGTCAGGAACTGCGGATGATTCCGGACCTGCTCGATGGTTCTGAGCATGTGTGGCCGCTCTCTTTGAAACCTCCACAGCTGTCCAATAGCAAAGCTCACATGGCTCGCCGACAGCTTGGCTTTGTTCCGGCCCACCACATCGAACACCTGGTCTTCAGCGGAGCACGTCTGAAGCTGGTCTAGCACCTGATCACGGCTGACGGCCCCGCTGTGAAACAGCCTGCGGGAACACACCCGAAACGATCGGAGCCGGAACATGGCAGAGGACGGATGCCGTCAGGACTCACTCCACATCAGACTACTAGACAGATCAGATTCAGATCATCAGGTTTAGTCCATGTAAGCTTGAATGCTGCTTCTCAAGCAAAAGAACATCAAATATTAAGACATTCAGAAATACATGTTAATCACACACTCATTATAAAATTAAATTAGAAAATTCTGCAATCACTACTGCTATTCACTTAAAAAAACACAAAATTAATAAGTACTTAAATTTTGATTAAAATAATTGTAATATGTAAACAAGTGCATATATCATGCCTTTTTCTATTTTTTTTCATGTAGGCTATAGGACAAAAAAAAAAATCGCATGATTTCAATATAATATAGTACAATATTATACACACACACACACACACACACACATATATATATATATATATGTATAATGCATGAAATACATTTTTTATAAATATGATAAATATAAGTATTATAAATATGAATGAAAAGGAAACAATCAATCCTGAAAAACTTGCAGGCATTAAATAAATATATATTAGATCTAAATAATAAAATTGGCTAATTAAAAATAATATATTTAATAATATATAATACATGTAATGGAAATAAATCTTGCAAACTTAATAAATTGGGTTTATTGGGAACGTCATATATATATATATATATATATATATATATAAAATCTCAGTTTTTTTTAATTTAAAGTAATATATATATATATATATATATATATATATATATATATATATATATATATATTCTTTACTAATATTAAGCATATGTACAAAATGTCATCCTGTATACATGTCTATTCTGTTTATGTGAATTCTCACAATCTTTGTTAAAAGCTTCTTAGTTTTGGTTTTGCCATAACCAAAATGAGCTGAATGTTAATGTTTAACTTTAACACTGCCTTTAACTTGTCTCCCTGAGAGTCAACTAGCAAACACATACTAAGAGTAAGTTCTGAACACTGAAAGTCAGCTCCATCTGAAGCAGCACGTGTGTTGAACAGGATGATGTTCTGTTAAGAGAGATTCACAGTACCTTCAACATCAGCTAGCCATGACATAACACACACATGTACACACAGCACGAGAGCCCTGTGCTGCAGCAGAGCACGTGTTATTAGAGGACAGGTGTGCTCAAGTCCCACAGATGCGCGCTACTGATTGTGTCGGATGCACAACTGCACGCTTAACGTGCATGTAAGAACAATGTTTTATCGCCCATGTGTACAGAAAAGGGCAACACTTGAGTGTCATGATCAATGCTACTACAGTCTTCCTGTTTAATGACGCGCGCAGCCAAAAGTCACGGGGTCTGTCAAAATAAAAGTCCCACGCTGTAGTAAGAAAATAAATAAATAAATGAAAACATTATGAATTTGCAGGAGGGATATACATGCATGTATAAATGATATAATAACATAACATATTATTTAATATATAAAAATAGTATATAGATGGTAGATAGAAATATATGAATAGATACATGCATAAATGCATAAGTCATTGTTCATAATCATTATATCATTCATGCATGAATATGTCATTATAATTCATACTCTAATTAATAAATAAAAAATTTATATTTTTAAATTCCTGATATTTAAATGACTTAAAAATATAGAAGACAAATTATATATTTATTTCATGATTTACATGTGCATTGTTGGGAGTACAAAACATTATGTAGGCTACCCAGGATTGATTTTATACACAGCTGGTAGCAATGCTGCTGTCATATTAATATTAGTAATCTTGTTTTATTGTAGAAATAATATCTGTATTGGTAATTTTGTGTCTATCTGGTATGAGGAAAAAAATAAATAAATAAGCTAAAATACAAATTATCTTCAACTGAACACTTTTGAGTAAAATGATTAGCTAATAATTAGATGTTATTTATTTTATAAATGTTTTTATTCAGACATCCCAAACTTTAATTTGACTTTCATTTTAGTCTGTTTTAACTATTACTCAAGTTTCTAGGAATAATACTGTTATTTATAACCAAGTTTTTTCACACAACAGAATATCTTTTAATTCTAAACATAAACATCCAAATTGTGTGTAAAAAAAAATATTTCGGGAAACCTTTTTGGGGTTAAAATGCTATATTTGAATCAAAATGCAGCAATCACAATTTCTTTAGCATAAAATCTTTATTATTGCAGTAGTAAAAGAGATTGATATTAACATCTGGATGTTGTGAAGTGTTAACAGGTAAATCCTAGTCTTTTCTTTGACTGCTGAATGTCAGAGGTCTCGTTCAGCTCTTTGATGTTTTGAGTGGTGCCGCTCACATAAGTGGGCATCTGAACACCCGACTCATCATGGACTAGATAACTTGGTCTAAGTCCACCGAACACGGGCCCCAGACCCCCTCCGATGCCCTCTCTGGCAGCCTTTAGGAGCGGGTAGGTGATTCTCCCGGTCTTCCCTGCTGTTACAATCACCTGTTCAGCATATTTCTGAAACTGGTTTTCCTCCTCAACGATGAGAGCAGTGTTCTTAGCCACAAACGCCTTCTCTTCTTTTTTCGTACGGTGATGCCTTGCACGTTTTTCAGCCTTCACAAAACCAGTGTTACATTTGAAAGAAATCATAGTTCAATGTATGAAACGTAAACAAGGAACGGTTCACCCAAAGATAGAAAGTGGCTGAAAATGTACTCACCCTCAGGCCATCCAAGAAGTAGATGAGTTTGTTTCTTCATCGAAACAGATTTGGTAAAATGTAGCATTTCATCACTTGCTCACCAATGGATCCTCTGCAGTGAATGGGTGCCGTCAGAATGAGACTCCAAACAGCTGATAAAAACATCACAATAATTCATTTCCTAATTCAGTTTTTCAGTGGAGAAACCAATATTGTGGATAGAGGACTCAGTTTGAAGTTAAAAACAATCTTAATAATGAATTTGTTTCTTACAAACATGCAGCTTTTCACTTCATAAGACATTAACTGATGGACTGGAATGCTGTGGATTACTTGTGGATTATTGTGACGTTTTTATCAGCTGTTTGGAGTCTCATTCTGACGGCACCCATTCACTACAGAGGTTCCACTGGTGAGCAAGTGATGCAATACTACATTTCTCCAAATCTGTTCTGATGAAGAAACAAACTCATCCACATCTTGGACGGCCTGAGTCGGGGGGTTCATTTTCAGCAAACTGCAGAGCTCTACCCACCATTTCTTGTATATAGCTGTCCTGTAGTGTTTTGCCTTCGTCTCTCGCTTTCTGAGCTTGAAGTTCTTGCTTTTCCATGAAGATTTTATCCGCTTCCTTCTTTGCATTCAGCATCTCCAGAGCTTTCTGTTTTTCTTCCTCTGCCTTTCGTTCCTGCTCTTTCCTCTAATACAGGGTTAAGAAAATGCTTATTTCAATGTCTTTCAAATTATATACATGTATATAAACAGTTTGATGATCATAAATGCAATATTTCTGTAGTAAAATCACTGTAATACATGACCTCTTGTCACTAGTTGCTCTAGTTTAATCAAAAATCTAAATAATCATGCATCTATTACTAGACAAATCTTTGAAGATGAAGTGTTGATGAATTCATCAAGAACAGGTCACTACCATGGACTCTCTGTGTGCAGTGATGGAGTTCAACATGGCTGCATGTTTTTCTTCTTTCTCACGCTGTTCTCGAGCCTGTTTGGCCTCACGTTCAGCGACGGCTTTGGCGATGATCTCTTCCTCGTTGCTGACTTGTTGCTGCTTCTGTACGGCTAACTTCTGTATAATAGTCTCTCTGTGTCTCTGCAGCTCTCTAAAGCAAAAAGAAATGCAAATCCAAGCCCAGTGCTGAGACAAGGCAATCAGTGAAGAGAATCATTCTTTCTCTTCAGGGTTCCCACACTTCACCCACACAATGAATTCCCATGACTTTTTCATAGCCCTGTCAGTTATATATGGATAAGCATGTTGTATGAATGTGGAAGTCCTTTTGTATATCAGGTAACAATCTTTTGAATTAGGATTTTTAGTGTTTAAAGATTCCAGATTGAAGATGGTAAGCAGGATTTTTTTTTTTACTCGACACATTTATAGTCAGAAACAGCAGTTTCTAGCTGATTCAATAGTTTAGTACAGGGCAAAGTCCACAAGTGTTGTTATTGGTAAATAAAACTTACATAATCTTTTTAATAAATCTGAAATATAATAACTATTAGACAACCTTAAACTTAAAAAACTTAAATGAAAAATGCAAGTGTTGCCTTGGCAACTACGTGAAATAAAATAAGATGAAGTTTAAGCACTAAAATCATTAAAACTACTGTAAACTTAAATAAATTAAATCTAAATAAGGTTATTATAGTTAACTAAAACTGAAACTAAAAATAAAACCATTGAACAGATTAAAAATATTAAATAATAAAAACTATACAGACATAAAAATATACAAAAGACAAAAAAAACAACAAAATTACTAAAACTTTAACTAAAATGAAAAAAAGACTTTAAAAATATTAATGAAAATAAAAACATTACATTACAAATATTAATAAAAAAATATAATAGTATCTCAATGAAACTGAAGCTACAAATAAATATAAAGAAAAAAAAGAAAAAAGCACAAATCAAAATCCCTAAATTTTAAGCTACAATTAAATTTGAACAGCTAACAATATCAAATATATATTTCAAAATATCAATAGATAATATAAACAATACTAAAATAACAAATAAGTCCACAATGTCTAGAAAAATCACAATTTTAAAATAACAAAAATGTCTCACAAATTAAAAATGCTGCCAAATGTATTTTAGCTATCTTATATAGCCATTAATATATCAAGTTTAGTAAAGCTTTGAATATTTAACATAAAGAGTTTGCATACTCTGTGTACAGTTTGAAAAAAAAATAATTCTTCATAAATGTAAAAAAATGCTCCTAGAAGTACATTTCTGACACTAGTTATATACCCATTAAACCCACAATAATAATTTACACTGTGTAAGCATGTCATTTACAATACCTAAATATTTCCTCCTGCTTCTCTTTCCTGATTTTGATGACTTTCTCTTTATGTTTGGCGAGCTGCTTGCGTTTCTCCTCCTCTTCCTCGTGCCTCTGAGTCTCTGCTGCTTTCATCAGCTCTCTGTTGGTCAAATAATCCTGATGGAGGACAGAAGAACGGATTTCAAAACAGCATCTGATTCACTCTGTCTGTAAATGTTGTTCAACAGTCGCCTCACCTGATAAGCCTTCATCACGCTTCCCTTCTCTTCCAGTTTCTTGCGCTCGTTCATGGACTGTTCCCACAGATGAAGATCTCGGAGTCGCTCAATTTCTTCAGCCTCACGTTTGGCCTCCTGCCTCTCCTGCTCTTTCTTCATTTCATGATCTTTTATCCTTAAAGAGCAGAAAAAGTCAGGTCCTTTTTACTACATCACAGTTGCCCGATGCACTGAAGCACTTTAACATCTCCTTACTGTTGTTTCAAGCTCTCAGCAGTTGCCAGCTGGTCTTTTTTCCTCTGTATGGCTTTCTTTTGCTCCTGCTGGAGGGCCTGTTCTTCTCTGTAAGCCATTTCAGCCACGATATCTCTGTCTATGTCCTTGCTGGCATTTTGCTTCATGCGTTTTAACTCAAGCTGAGCCTCTCTTTCCTTCAGAACCTCTGCAAGCAACAGAGCGCTCTATAAAAAACAAAAGGATAGTTTCTACGAACATTTCACAACAGAAAAAGTGTGATCAAATAATGAGAGACACACACATGGAAGCCTTTCACTCTGTCGGTCTGGTAGTATTGCTGGGTTTTTGCTTTCTTGATGGCCTCCTTTCGTATCTGGGCCTGGTATTTTGCTTCTTCTAAGTCAACTTGTTTCCGCTCCTCTTCTTCTAATGCCTCTCGAAATTTTTTCGCCTCTAGCTTTTTTTGTCGTTGTCCCTGTAAGGGAAAAAAAATATTGATATGTTTTTCTCCATGGCAGACATTTGGCAAAAGTCAAATGCACAGCTTATATTAACCCAAGCAGTGCTTTAAGTGGCCCCAAACTTGGTGCTTTTTGATGATTCCCCTCATCCCCTGAGGTAACAACAACTATATTGAAGGGCTTTTATATACAACAGTCAACAGGCAACCTTAATAATAAACCCTTTTATTAGTTTGTGGATTTGCTTGAGCTAGAAAGAACTACTGAACATAAATAAAATGTGCAAAAGGATTTTGAAAAAATATCCTTAGAAAGAGCTACTGCATTACTGCATTCAAACTTCCAAACTGACTCAAAGGATTCGGAACCAGCTCCGAACTCCCGAACTGACTCAGATTAATCACGCTCCGAACTCCCGAACTGATTCACTTAATTCGCGATCCCCAAACTCACTCAAATGATTCGCGAATCCGCTTTGAACTCCCGAACAGACTCAAATGATTCGCGATCCCACTCAGAGCTCCCGAACTGACTCAAATGATTCGCGAACCCGCTTTGAATTACCGAACTGACTCAAATGATTCGCGAACCCGCTCCGAACTGTCGAATTGATTCAAATGATCCGCGAAGCAGCTCCGAACTGCCGAACTGATTCAAATGATTTGCGATCCCCAAACTGACTCAAATGATTCGCGAACCCGCTCCGAACTCCCAAACTGACTCAAACGATTCGCGAACCCGCTACGAACCACCGAACTGACTCCATACTCCGAACTAGGAAGAATTAGGAAGCGTGCTTTGTGAAGGGCGCTCTGAAAAGCGGCAGTGAAGGAAAAGGATTAAAACCTCTATTAAAACAGATGTCCAAATGAACGTACCAGTACGCTAAAAACATGTTCTGGGCGCATGGAGAGGTGGTGGTACGCTCAAGAGCTATATTTGGAAGTGGCGGTAGGCTACTGAGTACTGGTGCGTACCGGCCCACTTAAAGCACTGAACCCAAGCATTTATATCAATCTTTTTTTCTATTTCTTTTTTTTTGTACTTTTTTATTTTTTATTAAGAAAACCCAAAAATATTACATCAAGACAGCATTCAAACTATACAGTCAGCTTATTCAACATTATAATTATATGCATAGACAAAATTAAAAGTGGATGGAGAGAAGTACAGAAAAAAGATTAAAATAAAACATCACACAAATATCGGCACTGGCTCCAAAGAATAAATATTGACCTTCCAAACAAGTATTATTTTTGTATTATGAGATGTATATACATTTCTTATTTCAGTTAACATTTATTTTAAAGTAACAGTTTTTTTTTAAACTTTTAACAGTTTTTTTTACTTTTAGTTTTACTAACATGAATAACCCTGTTCTAGACACAAAAACTGGCAAAATATTATCATTAATTATTTTATCAACTAAATCAAACAAAATCAAATTTTGTATTTTTTCTTAATGAAGACTCATTGATATTAATCAAAACTTTTCCTTAGGTCGTAAAAATATGATTTGACTCATATTTGGGGTTTTTCAAGCAAATTTTATATATATTCTGTTTTCATTTTAATCTAAGTCAAAGATTTAGTCATTTTGTTGTGTTTTTGTAATTTTTAGAAGAATTTGTTTTTATATATGCATATTATATTGTATATCATTTATTACAGTTTTAATTTCAGTCATTTTAGTACACCAAGTACATCGTACTAAATCAAAATGGGAAACATTGCCTTTGCATCTTAATATTGATATTTATCAAAATAAGACTCATTGATATTTATCAAAACTTTGCCTCCTTTAAAGATTTTAGATCGTTATAAATTATGATATTTACTCATATTTTGGTTTTTTCAAGCTAAAATTGCTCACTATGCAAGAAAGTAACAAAAACTCCAGGTGCTCACAGCGATGGTGTTGGCCCAGTGTTTGACGAGCTCTTTAGAGCGCATGTGCAGCAGCTCGCGCTCTTCGGCCGCTGCGGTCACACTCCTGTTGCGCTGATTTACTCCGTTCACACGGTCCTGCAGGCGCTGCCAGTCCGATTGGGATAAAATTACTACTTGACGAAGATCTGCTTCGGGTTTCTCCACCTCCGAGCTCACAGCTGTGTGCATTCGACAACACGTTTCCAAGTGATTATAAACTGTAATTCATATAACGTTAATGTCTTCAGTTATCTCGGTCAGTAGAGTTTATTCTCACCTTGTTTACTCGAGCCTTTCCTCCGCCCGTATTGAACGACTCCTGTCCTTACTGACGCGGTTGACATTTTACCTGCTGTTTTATTCCTCTCACATTCGTTGATTGATCTTGAAGTTGGTTGAGATGTTTATGTATTTTTATTTATTTCCTCATACATCGGCAGACTTGGCTGATGTTGGCAACATGATCGTACTCGCTACACTGTGTTGCTCGGCAACCAATTCAACTTTTGTTACACTGTTCCCCGGCAACCCGACTAGGAGGTGACGTCATGCGAAGCCTTAAAGAGCCAGCCACCTCGAAAATAAACCACGCCTCCTTCAGTTTCACATTGGAACAGCATTTTTGATCATTTCAATTGGGAAATGAATGATCCATGCAGCAAAAGTGTTTTCTTACAAGTAAAGGATATATATTTATATATATTTTCAATTATTCCATAATATTTTCCATGTCAAAACTTTCTGTAGAAAAAATTGGGGTCTGATTTAGACACAAAATGCTTCTTTTGTCAGAATGGCACTGAACATTTGTTTTGGTCATGTAGTTATACTTAATAAGTTTGTTTATCTCAAAAAGAGTACTATCTTACAAGACTTTTCAATGAATCCTAAATTTTCTAATTTTTTATTATAATTTTGAAAACCCAAAGCATTTATATCTAGATTGTGTTGTTTAAATAAATATTATTTTATTTAAATGTTGTATGCAAAATTCTGTATTCACAAGAAAAAAGAAAAGGAAAACCACTTTTTCTGTAGAATGTAACTCTATAATTTCATCCCTTAGACATATAAGCAACAAAAAGCTAATGTTTATGCTTTTTGAGGACTTATATATGATTAAACCTTAGAATTATTAGGCCTATAATAATGTTTAATATAAAACAATTATAGAAAATAAACTGAGCAGATTTTGCAGTTGATTCTGAAAATTCATATAATTTAATTTAATATAGATAGATAGATATATAGATTAGTTTATGCATGACTAATAACACATTTTTCAAATTTACAAATGCAAACTGTTTTCACTATGGTCTATTTTCACAAAAGGAACTTTTATTAAAGTTCCAATATTAAGGTATTTTCATTAAAATGTAAAATATATAGTGCTGTCAAATGATTAATCGCATCCAAAATAAAAGTGTGTGTGTGTGTGTGTGTGTGTGTGTGTGTGTGTGTATATATATATATATATAATTGTTTCCTTAGAGTTTGTAAAATGAGAATGTTCAATTAAATAAAACAGGACGAACTTCTGGAGAGGCGCGTGAAGGGCGGAGTTTCTGAGAGGAGCTCTTTGAAAGAGCGCCACGGAACATCAGTCAGTCATTTGAGGAGAGTCGAGTCACTGAATCAACACTAATGGCTCCGGTATCAGTCAAACGCGTTTTAATCAGTGAAAGTGTCGATCCATGCTGCAAAACTATTCTGCAGGAGAACGGCATTGAAGTGACGGAGAAGCAGCAGATGACTAAAGAAGAGTTGATTGCAGAGATTCAGGTAACGTTAAGTGATTCTTTAACTCTCGAATTCAGAAGCAACTTCACCGGAATATCAAGTGCATTGATTTGAATCGTCGCCAGCGAAAGAATGGCGTTCTCCAGAGCAGCAAAATCAACTCGGTGTGCTTGATAAAATAACAGCATGTGTGAATGTGTGACTGTCACCCCTCCTCCTCTTCACAATCTGATGCAACAGTAGCCTGTATCTGCACCATATGAATCATCCCAGTCAATTCCTAATAATTATATTAGACCGCACGTATAACATCCGTTTATATATTCGAGGTATGTTCTTTTCCCCTGTTGCATTGTGTTTAATGCACGTGTTTTGCTCTGTGCATGTGTTTTTAGATTGTGTATTGGTTGGGTTTTAAAATATGTATTTGCTTGATATTATAAAATGCATCAATTGTTTTTCTTTGTGGATTAATAAAAAAACAAAACAACAATGCTGAATGCATGTTGTCTTGTCACTATTGTCATTTCACATGTTGTCTTGCCTAGAAAGATTTAAGAAAAACTTAAACCCTGTTTTACATGCTAATTCTGTTTACTTATCCTTTCCCCAAGCATTATGACGGTTTGGTCGTCCGTTCAGCAACCAAAGTTACCTCTGATGTCATCAATGCTGGCAGTAACTTGAAGATCATTGGACGCGCTGGAACAGGAGTTGATAACGTGGACGTGGATGCAGCAACCAAGAGAGGCATTATTGTCATGAAGTAATGAAGCATGTTGAGTCTTGCTCTGACCTCTATTCTGTTTGTTTTCAATGCTTAAGCATGTTGATCTAGTCGTGCACTCTTCTTTCTTCTTTTCTTAAAGTAATAGTTTACTCGTGAATGAACATTTTGTAATTTATTGCTTCTCATGTCATGTTTTCTAATGAAACCCATCTTGGGAGATGTTAAAGGAATAGTTCACACACAAATGAATATTTGCTGGAAATGAACTCCCTCTCCGGCCATCCAAGATGTAGATGAGTTTGTTTCTTCATGGGAACAGCTTATGAGAAATTTTGCATCACTTGCTTACCAATGAATGCTCTGCAGTGAATGGGTGAAAAAGAAATGAAGTGAAAAGCTGTGTTTTCGTTCAGTTTCTTGACTTACTTTTTTCCATATTATGGAAGTCAATGGGGAACAGCAACTGTTTGGTTACCAGTTTGAAATAATTTGAGGGTGAGTAAATATTGACAGATTTCTCATTGACTATTCCATTAATGATGGATTTTTCTTTTTACAAACACACCACTTTTCACTTCACAAGGTGTTAACTGATGAACTGGAGCAGTGTGGATTAGTGTGATGTTTTTATCAGCTATTAGGATTCTGACGGCACCCATTCACTGCAGAGGATCCATTGGTGAGCAAGTGATGCTAAATTTCTCCAAGTCTTCTCTGATGAAGAAACAAACTCATCTACATCTTGGATGGCCTGAGGATCAGTTCATTTTAATGAACTATTCTTTCAAGTAGAATGGCCAGGAATTATTTTCCTAAATTTTTTTTATGTTTATTCATTTTTTCATAATTACATTTTTCAGCACTCCGAGTGGAAACACAATCAGTGCTGCTGAGCTCACCTGTGCTCTTTTGATGAGCTTGTCAAGGTAAGCTGGCAAAATGACTTTTTTTTTTTTTTTTTGCTTTTTAATGTTTTATGAAATATGTTTGAGAACTCAGAACTTTAAAGTCTCTGATGTATGACTCTAGGTCTGAAATTGGGTAGAAAATTATAAAAATGTAAAAAACAAAACATAAATGATACAAAAAAAAACACTGTATATTCCTATAAAATATTTTACAAATTTTTTAATTGTTGTTATTATTATTATTATTATTTTGTATTTTATTATTTTAATTTTTTTTGTATTTCTTAGACATATTCCACAAGCTGTCATGTCAATGAAGGATGGAAAATGGGATCGTAAAAAGGTATGTGCACTTCTTGTTCTCTGTGTGGCTGAAGGCATTGTTTAAAGGGTTATGCGTTACGAGATAGGGTACTGCATGCACCATCCTTTCATATATTGCACATTTTGGCAATAAACAGAAAATATGTGCACCGTACACAGTTTAGAAATTGTCAGAGTTGTGATTTCATAGTTGTACTTTCCCGTCTGTTTAGTCAGTCATCACTAATCGATTGCGATCACTGAATGGGTTGTGTTAGATGGCTGAGTGCTTCGCTAATGCTTTTACAGTTCATGGGCGCAGAGCTGTATGGAAAAGTTCTTGGGATTGTAGGGCTTGGAAGAATCGGCAAAGAGGTGGCATCGAGAATGCAGTCCTTCGGTATGAGGGTAAGATCATTGTGTCCTAAAAACTGTCCTGACTTTAAAAATGCAAATGATATTAAAACTTTTTATTTTATTTTTTACTATTGCATCTCTTATAGACCATTGGCTACGACCCCATCACCCCTCTGGAGGTTTCTGCGAGCTGGGGTGTGGAGCAGATGTCTCTGGAGGAGCTGTGGCCACAGTGTGATTATATCACAGTCCACACTCCACTCATGCCCTCCACCACAGGTACACACACACACACACACACACACACACAACATTCTGCTAGTTTGCTTCACAATTCAGTTAAAACAATCGATTATTTTGAGAAATATTGTGATACATCTCATATAAAGTGCCAAGACTTAAGTCTAAAATCCTGAGCAGTGATAATTTCTAGTATCGTTGATAAACTCAGTGATGGAAGAAACAAAGCTTTTCAAATCTTTAAATCAACAAAATGTCAACAAAATATGCAATACCATTAAATATAAAGTGTCTGTTTAAATAGGTGTCATTTTAATAAATTTGTAAGGCCGGTTTTATGGAAAGCTTGGTAAATTGGGTCAATAATAGACTATTACATACATATTATACAAAAGTGTCATTTAAAAATATCTACAATTGAATAAAACAGTTTCGAAACTCGATTCGCAAAGATTTCAAAGCTTCAAAAAGCAGTGTTTCAAAAGCGCCCATCACTAGATATACTGTTAAAGTTTTTTTTTTTTTTTTTTTTTTTAATATCTCAAATTCAAATAAATTTTCAAATAAAGTTTTTATTCTTAATATATAACTTTTATTTTAGTTAAAAAATGTTTGTAATTTTGAATTGTCACATTTGTATTATTATTTTTATTTCTTAAACATGTCTATACAGTTGACAACTAGCTGAAATAAAATAGTAAATATTTTATTTGGTTTAATTTAACTTCTATTTAATTTTTAATTAACTGTTATTTTTTATTTTATTTTCATTAACTATAATAACCCTGGTTTTGAGGTGCATGTATCTAATCTAGTGTAATCTTAAAATTAATTTTAAAATATTGTATTTGATAATAATAATAATAATAATATAATTTTTTTATTTAATTAATGATTACAATTATTTATATTTTTAATAATAACAACAGCAACAACATTTATTATTATTAATAATAATAATAAATGCAGTTTAATAATTGCTCTACTAGACTATATTGCGGCTTTATTTAATTTAGCTTGAATTGCCCCAGTGTAAAATCAAACTTTTGCTGATGTGCTACACAGGTCTCCTTAATGACGCTTCCTTTGCTAAGTGTAAGAAAGGTGTGAAGGTGGTGAACTGTGCTCGCGGTGGCATCATTGACGAAGCCGCTCTCCTCCGGGCTCTGGAGTCGGGACAGTGTGGAGGAGCGGGGCTGGATGTGTTTGTGGAGGTCAGAGCTTGTTGATCACTTCGACTGACAATGCTTTTAGCTTCTTGCCACTGCTCAATGGCATTGCATGCAAACATATTTAAAATAATACTGATATTGTCTTTTTCGGCGGGTTCAGGAGCCTCCAAAGGATCAGCGGCTGGTGAAGCATCCCAATGTGATCAGCTGTCCTCATCTGGGAGCCAGCACTAAAGAAGCTCAGGCCCGCTGTGGGAGAGATATCGCCCTGCAGATTGTGGACATGGCCACGGGAAAAGCATTAGTTGGAGCCGTGAGTCATGCTTCGTTTTAAAGCAATACTTTTTATGAAGGCGCAATATTCTCCCCCCAGAAAATCTTTCAGGGACATTTTGTTTATTTGTGAGAGGATATTTTTTTTCCTAATCACATAATAGTGTAATAGTTAAATTATCACTGAAGTAGCTGTTTCACAGAAATTGCTGTAAATAATGCATATTTGTATATACTTAGGTTAAGTCTTTTAATTTGTAGAACGAAATATGGAAACAAATCTTCAGTTAATTTTCACCACAGATACAGTATTTCTTTTTAAATCCAAAACTGCTTTTCTAAAAACCCAAAGATAATTCCAGAAACAGATTCCCACAGTCAGGGAAAGTCTGGAATTGTCAGGATTTTTTTTTTTTTTTTTTTGGTGACACATGCCGGACTTCTCCAATCATTTAGTCTGCTTTAACTCCACCCCTTTCACATTTAGCTCCTCCTCCATTCATTGAACAACTGATACATAAAACCTCGTCCCTGCCCTACATCCTTTTCTTTTTCAGTATTCTGTATCACTCAAACCTATGCCACAATACAGAATGAAAGACCACAACTTTGAGTCCTAGTTTTCATCCTCAGGTGAATGCTCAGGTGTTGGTCAGTGCTTTCTCTCCTGACTCTCATCAGTGGATTCAGCTGGGAGAGTCCATGGGCAGAGTGTTGAAGGCCTGCACTGCTTCTAAAGACCCCTACAGTCAGGTCCACGTCACAGCACTTGGTAAGATGAGTTATTCACCCAATGTGTTGTTCAAACTGTTGTCATTCACTCACTAATTCAATAAGTGCTTAAACAAATAACAAGAAATCAATCCTGTTGCTGGGACAGTATGTACATTTTCTTTTACTAACTGCTGGGACAAATAATTTCTCCTCCCAGATGTACATATCAGAGCTTATTGGATTGTATAAGTCCTACTCTACTGAGTATTGTATTCTGTTGATGCCATCTTGTGGCAAGATCATGCATTTGTATGCATTTAGCATTCATTTTGATTATATATTAACAATAATACATAAATATGTATTTATTTATTTGTGCTGTTCAGGGGAGTCCTTGAAGAAGTCCTCAGGGTTTTTGAGCTCAGCAGCTGTAGTTGGTTTGCTCACTGAAGGTCCTCAGAAAGGCCCTAACTTGGTGAATGCACTGCCTCTAGCTGCAGAGACCGGAATTACAGTAAGATTTCTTTACAGTTAGTTTAAGTACCGTATTTTAAGTTAAAGCACACCATCTAGGTGTTTTATTTTGCCAGCAGTGCTCTGATCTGTCCCTGTGTCTCAAACCACCAGGTGCAGACGGATCATAAAGACTCAAATGAGCGGGAGGTGTGTGTGGTGGAAGTCTCTGTGAATGGTAGAAGCTATACGACTGTAGGCTCGGTGCAGGCCGGGGTTCCTGTGCTGCTGGAGCTGAACGCAAGTGTGTTTCGACAGCCTGTTCCTCTCACTGGACACCTGCTGTTCTTCAAAGCAGCCAATTCCACTAAGCTCCTGCCGTCTGTGACCGGTAAAGACTCATTCACATTCTGCACAAATAACCGTAAAGGGAAAGATCTGTGATGAATTGAAACTGATAGAAAAACTAATATTATTAGGGAGTTTAAAAGTGATTTCCAGCTCAGCTCTAAAATATTGGCCAGAAAATTGCTAATTTGAGTGACATTTCTTAAAAAAAAAAAAAAAAAAAAGAACTTATCAACTATTCACAAATGACTGAAAGTCATGGAAATATATTTTTCAAAAGGCACAGAAATTTATTTTTTGATCCAGGTAATTTTATTTACAATTACAGTAATATGTGTTTTTACATATACTTAAATATTTTTTCATTTAAATGACATGTTATGTACATTTATAGAAATTAAAATGCAAGGTTAGTTTTTTCCTTATTTTTACTTCCATATTTGTGCTGCAAATTTGCAAAAAACTATAAAGCTATAAAACTATAAAAAACACTAAAACAAAACTAAGAATATAGTATAAGAATATATCAAAGAATATTATAAAAGTGCCTTCATATGGAGCACAAAACCAGTCTTAAGTCGATGGGGTATATTTTTAGCAGTAGTCAAAAATATATTGTATTGGTCAAAATTATTATTATTGTTTTTTCTTTTATGCCAAAAATCATTAGGATATTAAGTCAAGATCATGTTTTATGAAGAGATTTTGTAAGAATCCTACCGTAAATATATTTAAACTTAATTTTTGATTAATAATACGCATTGCTAGGAACTTCATTTGGACAACTGTAAAGGCAATTTTCTCAGTATTTTTATATATATATATATATATATATTATTATTATTTTTTTTTATTTATTTTTTTATTTTTTGCACCTTAAGCTTCCAGATTTTGCAAATACTGGCTTATCCTAACAAATCATACATCAATGAAAAGCTTTAGTCAGCTCCCTTGTAATGAATAAATCTCAGTTTTGAAAAATTGATACTGATTTTGTGGTCTAGGGTCAAACATGGTTTGAGAGTGGCATATGGGTGAATGATGACTGATGCTTTCCGGTCTTTCTCAGGGGTTTTGGCAGCAGCAGGTGTGGAGCTGCAGTCCTTCAGTGCCTCTACTGCCAGCAGTGGTGAGCAGTGGTACTGCATGGGCATATCTTCACTGCTGGGGGACATCGGGGCCCTGAAGTCTTTGGCGAAAGAGGCTGCACAGCTCACGGTCTGAATATCTGTCATTGATGCTGATGGGGAAACACTAAACATTCCAGAAGCTTAAGCTCTAGTCTGATTGAATATCATTTCTCAGTGTTACTCACATTGTTCATAACACTACAATTCCTAAATCAACAGTGTGGTAAAATAGTCCTATTTTTGTCATTAGTGTTTACTAAAACCACTGTATTTCAGATGAAAGTGTTTGATTAAAATAACAAAAATAAGTGCTTTGCAGTCGAGTTTGTCTCTTTTCATCATACTAAAGGTTTGCCATCGGATCCTTTGTATAAAAATGACAAATAGCTGAGGCCAATGTCCTGCTAAACAATATAGAAGTTTACTAAACACTAACAGATGTTCGGCAAGTTTGGGATCAGTAAGATTTGTATATATATTTTTTAAGATGTATTTTTTGCTCAACAAGGCTGCATTTATTTGATCAGAAATACAGGGAAAAAATATTGATATTGAAATGTTATTACAATTTAAAATTATAGTTTTCTATTTTAATATACTTTAAATTATAATTTATTGCTGTGATGTAAAACAGAATTTTCAGCATCATTACTCCAGTCTTCAGTGTCACATGATCCTTCAGAAATCATTCTTATAGGCTATGCTGATTTAAAATCAATATTGGAAATACAGTACTGTTTGTGGACTGTATATTATTTGCCCTTTTCTTTTTTTCTCCCCCCCCCCCCTTTTTTTAAGAAATTAATGTTTTTATTTAGCATGGATGTTAAATTGATAAAAAGTGATAATGAAGACTTGTTACTTGTTTAATATTGTTAGAAAATATTTCTATTTTAAATCAACTTTAACTATTCATCGAATTATCCTGAACAAAGTATCACAGTTTTCAATAAATGAAGCTGCAAAACCAGCTTCAGCATATCAGAATGATTTCTGAGGGATCATGTGACACTGAAGGATCGCAGAAACGGCTGAAAAATCAGCTTTGCATCATATAAATAAATTACATTTTAAAGTATATTAAAATAGAAAACAATCATTTTAAATGGTAATAATATTTTACAATATTAATTTTTTTCTGTAGTGTTGGTCAAATAAATGTAGCCAAGATGAACAGAAAAAACTTCTGTGAAACCATTAATAGTCTTACTGATCCCAAACTTTTAAAAAGCAGTGTATATACATATATATGCCAAAAAATATATTTTAGCTCCTTTTTGTTCCCAAAACGTGCATGTGTGTATTTAAAATAATTCTTGATCCTGTTCCCACATTCTTTCTGCTTGGATACTTCTGCTTATAAGAACATATGACAAAAGTCTGTATTACATCCACTTTCAAAACACTTTAGTTACACTAGACCTTGTCCCCAAGTATAACTGCATCATTCCCAACAACCTTTAGCATTAAAATACTGTTAATGTTTCAGAAAGTCTTATCTGATCAGATCTCACAGTGCATGTATTATTATTTTTTAGCATTTATTTCCTTTGATGATCCAAGATCGTTTCAGGGAACCTAACACTGTCAGCAAACATGAATATGTTAATCGATCTCGAAATTGCAGAATGCATTCAATTTAAAAACTTGAATTACAAGCACTCAAACATTTATCAATTTGAAATCACTTCAGAGAAGTGCACTCAAACGCGAACATCGACTGACCCCCTCACACTGTTTTCATGGTAACCGTGAGTTATTTCTGTCTCTTTAATGTTACCCTGTGGACTTAATGGCAATGCACATCAATAATTCACCGTCGCTAAGCTATAAACAAACGCTTTTGCGTTCAGTCAACGGTGAAGCGTGTAGAATGGATTAATTCTTGGTGTTCGGCAGCCCTTGGTACTGTTTCCCTCAGGCAAGCGTTATTATTATGCAACGGCTTTAATCCTTATTAGGATTATACACTCGACACTGCCATGACAACTAAAACGTGAAACTGGTGTTATGTCTCAGTTGATTGAAAAATCGGAATTACAGCTTTTTAATAATGTATTTATGAAGACGGGATGCTGTAGTAGTGGTTCGGTCACATGGCTGTGTTGGATCAGTAGTAGCGGCTGACAGCAGCGAGGCTCCTGCTTAATACACCGATACCAAAATAGGAGCGCGACATTCTCCAGAGGCTGACGCTAAATACAGGGGCCACATGTCTGATCTGTCCCAGCACGAGCCGCACTGTTGGGGATAAAACCTCTACAGCGAAGAAAGGACGAGCTTTGTCACTCAGTCATCATACGGGTCAGGTAAGCTTGGTTTTTACAAAGGGGCTAGTTGTCACAGCCGCTCTAACTGTAACTGGAGTTTATTTTTTTACATAATTCGTGGTGCTTTTGTCGATTGGTTGCAAAAACCTAGTTCAAAACAGAGTTGTTGTTGTTATTATGGAAATACGTTATTAAATATAAACAATTACTTATTTAATTTTAGTTCGTTGCAAAGGCAATTCTCATTTTCACTTTAAATACTAATTTAACTAAAACTAAGATAAAAAGTACACACAATATACATATATGTATACAAATATTTGCCTTTATAATATATATATATATATATATATATATATATATATATATATATATATATATATATATATATAGGCAAATATTTACCAAAACTTTAACAAATATTAAAATTAAAATGGAAAATTAAAAAAAGCTAATTCAAAGAAAACTTAAAAACTTTTGATAGTATTTCAGTGATGCTAAATAACACTGACCTTAATTAGGATTTTTTTTTTTTTGTGAATTTTGTGCTCAAAGTAAATGTATTTTTGTGAAAAAAAAAAAATATATATATATATATATATATATATATATATATATATATATATATATATATGAAAAAAACTACTATACATTCTCATTTTCACTTTAAATACTAATATAACTAAAACTAAGATAAAAGTACACACAATATACATATATGTATATAAATATTTGCCTTTATAATATATATAAGAAAACTTTTGATAGTATTTCAGTGATGCTAAATAACACTGACCTTAATTAGGATTTTTTTTGTGAATTTTGTGCTCAAAGTAAATGTCTTTTTGTGAAACTTGTTAGGTAAACAAGTAAAAAAATAAATTATATATATATATATATATATATATATATATATTTATATATATATTTATATGAAAAAAACTGCTATACAAAACATTTTTTTCATATTTTCTATGGTACCATTTACATTTAGTTTTGTGTAGTTTGTATAAAATTATAAATTGTATAAAATTGTTTTACTGTTTACATTTTGCTTAAAACGTGTTTAATGCCCAGTGTGACAACTTGCCCCATATAATATGACAACATAACGGTCAACATTTGTGAAGATATAAAAGCAGGTGTCTGTCTATACAGAAAGTTACCTTCAAAAATAATATTCAGAAATATTAACTGGAATAAACATGATGAAAATGGTGTCTAAAATATGAATTTGTTCTTAACTGCATTAGTTCTGGCTTTGTTGTGTTTGTCCCTAGAAATGTTTTACTAATATGACTTCATAAAATTTCTACAACTTCAAGGAATTTTCCTTGACGATAATTTAGTAATAAGTTAGATTAGCCAATTTTGTTAGGACACTTCAAAACTCCCTTTGAAAACTGAAAATCTTCTCTTTCCAGTTGCAATGTCAGGAAAAGCTCAAAGCGGTTACTCCTATGAGTTCTGCGACGCCTCTCACTCCTCTGAGGTGCTGGAAGCTCTTCATGAGTTTCACAGCAGTGGTCTGTTCACAGACGTCACCCTGCAGTCTTCATCCGGAGAGCTGTTCCACTGCCACAAGGCTGTCCTATCAGCCCGCAGCTCTTATTTCAGGGTAATGTTCACCTTAGACATGAGAGAACGTTTGAACAACACCATCACCCTGCCTTGCATAAACGGAGAGATTCTGGGTGCTTTGGTGAGCTACGTCTACACTTCAAAGATCAGCATTACCCAGAACAACGTCCAAAGTCTTCTGGAAGCCGCAGACCTGCTGCAGTTCAACTCGCTCAAGAAAGCCTGCGAGAGCTTCTTGATTCGTCTGCTGGACGTCGATAACTGCCTCGGGATGCACTCGTTCGCCGAGCATCACGTGTGCTCGGATCTCCAGCACGAGGCTTTGAGGCTCATACGGAGTCGCTTCGAAGAGCTCACACTTCAGGAGGAGTTCCTCGAGGTGGATTTCCAAAAGCTCATGGGGATTTTAGAAACTGAGAACCTTAATGTGTGGAAAGAAGTGACTTTATTGGATGCGGCGGTCAAATGGGTCGCCCATGACACGGTTCCTCGAATAAACCACCTTCAAGAGCTTCTCAAATGCATCCATTTGGAAGTGGATGATGCTTGCATCAAAGCGGCTTTTGATCTACGCAAATGTTGCTCTGAAAGCAAATTGCGATCTCTGATTCGTACCTCCTTAAAGCCGAGCAAAGGTTTCTTACAGTGCTGCAAAAAACTAACGTGCAGCTTGTATGTTATTGGTGGATATTACTGGCATCCGTTGTGTGAAGTCCAAATGTGGGACCCTGTTTCCAACACATGGGTTCAGGGGAAAGACATGCCTGATTTTGAAAGAGAGAGTTATAGCGTGGCACTTCAAGGCCCTGATATCTATGTGACCGGAGGATACAGGACACAGACTGTGGATGCTTTAGACACCGTGTGGATTTATAACACAGATTCAGATGAATGGACAGAGGGACGTCCCATGATCACAGCCAGATACTACCACTGCTCGGTGGCTTTACGTGGATGCATATACGTCATTGGTGGATATACGGCAGGAGCTCCTACTCCAGAAACTGAATTCTATGATCCTTTGAAGAGGAGATGGTTTCCTGTAGCGGATATGATACAAGGTTTGAGAATTTCAGTTTACATACACAGACCTATTGGATTGGTTGCCTGAATGAGGAGATCTTAGTTCATGTTTACAGGCCATGGTGCTGGAAGTATTTTTCTCTATTTTAGGGATAAAAAAAAGTTAAGAGGCATTTACCAAATCTACCAGATTCAAGATGAATGGCAGCATCACAACATTTCAATTTAAGCGAAAAGGAACAAGACCGTGTACTTATGTTGTCATGTCATTTGCAATGATTGATTTGTTACATAACAAAAATCAGAAACCATGGTAAAACATTCTTATTCAAATTTTTTATTAAAATCAGAAAGAGGACAAGTATTTTTTTGTTTTGTTTACCTAACAGGTTTCACAAAAATATATTTATTTTGAGCACAAAAAAAAAAAAATCTTAATTTAAAAATATATTTTTTGGAGAAATATTCAGATAGATATATAAACTACTGAGGTCAGTAATATTTTTAATTATATACCTACACACTTATAGAAGATCTTTTTTTTTGGCCCTTTCGCACAGCCCTACTGAAAATGTATCTTTGCATCACAGAAATAAATTACTTTTTAAAATATATTCAAATAGAAAGCTGTAATTTAAAATTGTATTCCTTTTTCAAAATATTGTTGTTTTTACTGCATTGAATGAATGTCGCCGTGGTGGGCAAAAAAAGGATTTTTTCATAAAATGTAAATCTAATGCGTAGTGCAGTTCTTCACCCGGATTTTAGCTTAAAAAAAATCATGCACATTAAAACTTTTAAATATTTGAAGATCTAATATGCCTGTTGATGGCAGTTCAGCGTCTTTCTGTTTTGACTTTAAAGGTGTGGGAAATGCAACCGCTTGTGTGGTGAATGACAGAGTCTATGTAACCGGAGGACATTATGGGTTCAGAGGAACCTGCACTTACGAGAAGATTCAGACTTACCGGCCAGATATCAATGAGTGGAGCATCACAACCATATGTCCACATCCTGGTGAGCCACCTACATTTTGTATTAGATAAGCTAAATAGTTTAGATCTCTAGGCTACAACCACCGTGGGTTGTTTTCTGACTCGTGAGCCCAGCTGGTTACTCCCATAATTTGACTCTTATGATTTGAAAAGCTCATCAGAACTCTTTACTTTCAGAGTATGGCCTCTGCTCGGTCTCCTTGAACAATAAGCTTTATCTGGTTGGCGGTCAGACCACCATCACTGACTGCTACGATCCCGAAAGAGATGAATGGAGACAGATGTGTGCGATGAAGGAGAGAAGGATGGAGTGCGGCTCGGCTGTTATAAACGGATGCATCTATGTAGCAGGTGGGTATTCATACTCTAAAGGTACATATCTGCAGAGTATAGAGAGGTATGACCCTGAGATCGATTGCTGGGAGATAGTGGGAAACCTCCCGTCAGCTGCACGCTCGCACGGCTGTGTTTGTGTGTTCAGCGTGTGAAATCACAGAACAGACACTGTCCAGTGGGGTCTAAACGTCTGAGACTATTTTCATTTAAACACAGAAATGAAGTGTTAGAGCAAAGTGAGCGGTAAAGTGAATAGGCAATACTTTAGGAACTAATTCTGGGTTTCTATCACTTTTCCATTACATACTTTTCCAGTATGGATTTCTGTGGATTTTTCCATATTGTTCCAAACATTTCAATGGATTTTTGTATATTTTTCCAGAACACATTTAACACCTGATAAATGTGTTTAAAATCCAGCTGTTGACTATATTTAATATTATGTTGCCAAATAATTGCAGGAATTGTAGCCACGTACAAACACCAAACCTAAAAGCCCAGTATTTCATTAAAACAGGATTACGTTTGACATGCTTTCACTGACTTTAAACACTTTTTAGCGCTCGTTAAATTCATATTCTAAACTAAAAAAAATACAAAATAGTGATATCGTCACTAGTCACTGATTACATTATTAAATGTAAAAAATAATACTGCCACCAATTACATGAGAAATGTATCTGAAAATATTATTCTCTAAATAATAGCACAATATACTGTCCAGTATAATAATGTTTGTGGTTATACTGTAAATTAAAGCATTACTATACATTATACATCATATTAAATACATTGTGCAATCATTTGTCAGTATTCCTCGTTAAATACTCAAACGCCATGAAAATCACTCTGCTACTAATAGTATGCATACTAATAGTATGCAATTATTTTCCAATGCTTATCCAGACCTGGAATTTACTCAAATCAAATTCCATACTGCATAATTCTTACATGCAAATGCAAATTTCTTACATGGATCATGTGACTCTTTGTACTGATGGTCAGACGTTCGTTCATTGCATCTCAAATCATGCTGGAGAACACGATCATCATCAGGTTTTGTTCACATCAGCTCCAAAAGGGAGAGAAACCAACAAGAATTCTTCATTTTCAGTTCAGTTAATCACTTGAATTGTTATCCTGGAAATCTAAGACTTTTGGACCACATGGTATATAATTAAGTGAGTGTGATGTTTAATATGGTATTATATTTGTTCAACATGTGAAGTCACTGATAATGTGTGAGACACAGTTTGTCTGTTATCTCTGCTGGAAGATAAAGGGCTGTTTCTAAATATAATCAGAATAGCACCTTTTTGAAGACTAATATTGTGCAGCAAAAAAAAAACTAAAAAAAAAACTAAACCGTTCTGGTGTTTTAAATCAAGAAATGTAATTATTCTTTAGTATTATTAATATTTATTTGGATGATTTTGTAGTTGTAATATAGTTGTGAACCCAGGATTTTACTATAAATATGTGATGTGTTTTGTGTAATTTATTGTTTTTAGATATTGTCATGTTTTATCAACTGTGTATGCTGCCAAAAATGTGAAAAGCACAAATTTTAATAAAGTTCCAACAAGTGTGATTGTAAATCCTACATAGACGCTGGTATTTCTGTGGTGTCCACTCAAAAATGATGCTGTATGGTCATTTAGAAAACTTATTTTGAAGAACAGTTTATTTTTATCTATAAAATAAAACTAAAATTTTGCAAAACAACACATGCTCTTTTTTGCCCAAAATGTTTATGTCGGAGTGAATCGTATGAAGTCCACTTGAATATCAACCTAAAATAATCAGATAGAAAAATCATGTCACTAGTTTGTCATTGTAAAGTCTGACAAAATGTGTCCAGCACAATATTTTGTAACAAACTTGACTTACCGACTTCTTTTTGTGGAACTTATAAGATGCTGGCAGGTCGTATCTGAGCTCTGCGAGAGAGACAACAACAGTTGAGGACCAAAAAAAACATATCACTATAAAGCTTATTACAACCTACAGGTTAGGGATGTCCCGATCAGGTTTTTTGTGGCCCAGATCTGATCCGAGTCAATGAATATTGAATATCTGCCTATACAGAGTCCAGATCTGATATTTGTATGTTCTTAGTGTTTGAAGCACAATTCAAGGGTTAAATAAGTTATATAACAATGTATATTGTTACATGTACAGTACAGACCAAAAGTTTGGACACACCTTCTCATTCAAAGAGTTTTCTTTATTTTCATGACTATGTAAATTGTAGAGTCACACTGAAGGAATCAAGGGCTATTTGAGCAAGAAGGAGAGTGATGGGGTGCTGCTCCAGATGACCTGGCCTCCACAGTCACCGGACCTGAACCCAATCCAGATGGTTTAGGGGTGAGCTGGACCGCAGACAGAAGGCAAAAGGGCCAACAAGTGCTAAGCATCTCTCGGGGAACTCCTTCAAGACTGTTGAAGACCATTTCAGGTGAATACCTCTTGAAGCTCATCAAGAGAATGCCAAGAGTGTGCAAAGCAGTAATCAAAGCAAAAGGTGGCTACTTTGAAGAACCTACAATATGACATGTTTCAGTTGTTTCACACTTTTTTGTTATGTATATAATTCCATATATAATTCCACATGTGTTAATTCATAGTTTTGATGCCTTCAGTGTGAATCTACAATTTTTATAGTCATGAAAATAAAGAAAACTCTTTGAATGAGAAGGTGTGTCCAAACTTTTGGTCTGTACTGTAGATATATATATATATATATATCAATAGTTTGAATGGTAATGCATGTTTTTAGGTGCACTAAATATTACCTGCAATGACTTCCATTTTCACCTTCCAATCATTTGCTTTCTTCTGAATGTGCTGAAAAAAATGCAATTAAATTGTAAGTTTTTCTCATGAATATAAGTGAAATGTCGAAGCTATGATATTATATGGCAACTTACATCTCGTGTTGAGGTCTTGTGAAGGGAATACACTGCTGTACTTGCCATGGAAATCGCTGTCTGCAGGAACTGCATGTCAATACCTGAATTGAGGATATGGATATAACAACAAGAATCAAGGTCAACCAATGGAATTTGGGAAACCTGTTCGACAATCAGCAGCAGAGCTTGTTGACTTTAAGATGACTCTTACCCTGGTTGTGCTTGGTGCCAAATGGCGGGTTCATGATGACCGTGTCAAACTTCTTGGCGTAAGAGGATCCAATAGAGCACACGTCACACTGGACCATATCAATGTTTGACAGCTCAAAATCCTCCACATTTCCTTTGAATATGTCCAAGGCGTCTTCGTCGATGTCAAACCCAACACACAGTCTTGAGAGGAAAGATTATGGTTGTGTTGATTCATATCATTTTTTAAAACTAGAGTAATTTCAGCTTATAGATGAAAGGATGGAGTCGGTCTTACCCAGCATCAAGCACTGCGGCTCCTATAGACAAAACCCCACATCCACAGCCCAAGTCTGCAACTAGTTTATGCTGTATGTCATCAAATGTATTGTGGATGGTGTACAACATACAGCCTACAGTGTGAAAAAAACATTAATGGTATCTTATGCCATAATAAAATATATTACAACCATCTGTCCTAGACAAAGGACTCCAATGTTCAATTAAATTCTGAATTAAATATTCATTAACAGTCTTTAAACTGTACAATGCATACTATTTTTAAAGTGGCAAGTGCATTATGCAATGATAAAAATCTTTCAATCAGTATGTTACATTGTTGTCCCATGACATTTGAAATAGAAAATACTATTTTTTTTATTTGAATACATTTAATCTTAGTATTTTTGTGGTTTCAAAATGCATAAAATACCAAAATCAACCTCTTTATTAGACTGCTGATTTCCTGTATCAATAAATATACCAAAATACCAAAAACAAAAATGACTATGCAACATAGAAATACATGCATTTGAAATACTGCCCATCCCTGGATCTGAACAACATAACATTTGCATACTATATTAAAGGAATCGTAAGAATAGTACACAAGTATGCTAATCCTAATACAGAATAGACGCATCTAAAAACTCACAAATACATATCTTATGGTTACAAATGCATACACTGGACACAAATACAGTATAATGCTCACCCGCTATATGCGGACTGGTGGGGTACTGCTCCAGGAGTATTTTGGGCTCCTCAAACCCATCCACCTGCTGAAGGCAGCTTTCTAGCTCTTTGAGCTTCATATCTAACGTTACATCAGAAGATCAACTGATCCTGCTCAAATCAGTCTGTGTTTCAGTAGTTCATACTAATCTTAATCAGATCAGAAACGCCGAATGATCATGATTTCACGACTGATCTTGAGACTTCTGGTGATATAGTGACTTTCCTCAAGTAGAAAATTCACTTTGGATCAAATAGGTAAACATGTAGTGTACGTACATGTGTTTTCCTCTTCTTCTTCTGCTTCTGCAAGCTTGGCTTACGTTGCCAGCTGTGAGCATGAGCGCCATCTGCTGGCTGATTACTTGCATGTGCACATTTATTATATGTCGTGAAAACATTTTATTCATATTATTTAGTTTTCTAACATTATACAATTATGATTAACTGAACATAGGAAACCTTTTTACTAACACGAGAACATGAAAAAATGGCAATGTATTAAGAAATATTCTGGTGTTTCGTAATGCATCTTTTTTATTATTAGTATATTCTTGTAAATAGTTAAAAACAAGCAAACAAGCTACTAACCATACAGTGAATCCTTATTCCCTTTGTAGTTCCCTTTGCTGGCCCCTAGTTGCTGAATTTGGAATATAATAACACACTGCTAATACAATTATCAGCAAAAAAAGTTATTTTAAAAAAAATATTCTATTCATGCACGTGTCTTATCATTTCTGAGCTTGACCACAACATATATCCATTTTTTTTTTGTAAATAAAATCTCAACAAAATCAGGAAATTATATATGAACAAACCAATGAGTAAGATCATTCAGATTAATACATTTTAATATAATTCAATGTAAGAACACTTTAACACACACTCTGTATTTTAGTGGCATATAAAGTTACCAGCAACTTTATGTTGCATGTCTGTTTGCCCTGTGAAGGAGGAAACCAAGTTGCCTCACTTCTCTCTTTAATTTCTCCGTTTTTTTTTTTCTGAATTAACTTTATTTGTACCCCATGATGCAGAGTAAGAGGAAAATAAACAAATGTAGGCAACTACTAAAATTTGACACACCATTCAAAAGCTTATGGGTCAGTAAGATTTTTTTTAAAGAAATGTATGCTATTTAGCAAGAATTCTTTAGATCGATCAAAGGTTACCATAAAAACATTACAAAAGATGATTTAATTTCGAACTAAATTAAACGGGGTATAAATACACAACTAAACAGGAGCCAGGAGTACAAGAGGCCCAGTGAAGCCGAACAGAGAACAGAGAACAGATGACGGTGGAGCCTGAGAGACTGAGACAGAAGCCTGGCCTCCGAGGGTCAAGATGGAGTTAAAAGGTCATGATTCCCAGGCTGTGGCAATTAATCCAAAGGCAGCTGTGGCTGGCTTTTTCTTTATAACGGTTTACTAATTCATATTCTGAGCTATTCTGCTTATACTTTGCAACACTTTTTCTGTGTTCAAAAAGTGCAAAATGTATATAATGAGCGAGTACATTATAAATGCATTTACCAAACCGGCTTTTTGTCCAAATCACTACGGTGTACATTTATAATAAGTGATTATTTTTGCACCATTGTAGCTTGTTCGGGTCATCACCGCTTCGGAGTAACACATACACGAGTGAATCGCCCTACTTGGTCTCATGGCATAACATAGAATGTAGCTCCGGTTAGAATATTCTTCCGCGGGATGCGTGCAGTTCTGTTTGTTATTAAACGCTATAGCGCCTAAATTTACAAAGTGTTGTTTTAATAAGGTTTGTACTGCATTTTTGACTTAATACAGTGGAAAACAAAGATTGAGAAACCACATCCTGGAACCTCTTGGGTGAGAAACAAACAAACAAAACTATTCTACCGATTCTTAAATTACTCCCTAAACTTTAACCCTTCTTTTAGTCTTTATGTATTAAAATTGCGATAAACAGTGCTTTCACCAGTGTTGTTTAATTCACACTCACAGAAATAGGTACCTGGTATTAGTTTAAACTGAAGTAAACACTGATAATGAGAATAAACCTGAGATGGCCACATTAAGAATTAGAGAAGAGTTCATAAAAAAAAAGACAGAAGTGAACTGTATCGTGTTTCAAAAGCACCCTTTCCTGTTTCTATTTCTCAAGACTTTATCTATGCAAATCAGATTGATAAATGACGTGTCACATGGATATATCTAGTCAAAAAAGGTATACATTTCAAAAAGGTATACATTTTTATTATAATTGCGTGCTCTGCATTTAACCCATCCAAAGTGCACACACACAGCAGTGAACACACACACACTGTGAACACACACCCGGAGCAGTGGGCAGCCATTTATGCTGCGGCACCCGGGGATATCAGATATTTGCATATCTGTCATAGATGTTCTGTTTTTTAGGGTTGTGCCCTTTGAAGGAGGAAAACAGGTTGCCACCCAGTGCTTTAAGTGGGCCTGTATGCACCGGTAGGCCTACTACAGCCACTATTCCAAATATAGAGTTCAAAGCGGGTTCGCGAATAATTTGAGTCAGTTTGGAAGTTTGAATGCAGTAATGCAGTAGCTCTTTCTAAGGGTATTTTTTCAAAATCCTTTTGCACATTTTATTTATGTTCAGTAGTTATTTCTAGCTCAAGCAAATCCACAAACTAATAAATTTATTATTAAGGTTGCCTGTTGACTGCTGTATATAAAAGCCATTCAATATAGTTGTTGTTACCTCAGGGGATGAGGGGAATCATCAAAAAAAAAAAAAAAAAAAAAAATGATTTGGCTATAATAGAGTACCAGCACCTCTTTTGTATGGAGCCAAAAGAGTCTCAATAAAGATGAATGCACACACTACATTCACATATGCACACATAGGATTCATACATGCACACACATAATCCATAAATACACACACAGGATACACAAATGTGCACAAAATTCACAAATGCACACACAAAATTTAAAAAGCACAGAAGATTCACAAATGCATACAAAATTCAGAAATACACACAAAATTCAGAAATACACACACAATTCAGAAATGCAAACAACATTTACAAATGCACTGAAGATTCACAATTGCACAAGACAAGATTCAGAAATGTATTTCTGATGCACACACACATATATCTTGATTTACGAACTGCTTGTGGACTGTGAACTTCACTGCATTTGTGTGTGAATTTTGAGACTCCCCTGACTTGGCTCGACACACAAATGCCTTTATTTAAACAGGGAATGATCTGAAACCAATCAGATATCTCCCTTGTTTTAGCCAATCACAAGAACGCACTCCAGCCCAGTGACTGCAGAAAAAAAAGTTTTGTATGAATTTTGTATGCATTTGTGAATCTTCTGTGCTTTTTAAATTTTGTGTGTGCATTTGTGAATTTTGTGCAAATTTGTGTATCCTGTGTGTGTATTTATGGATTATGTGTGTGCATGTATGAATCCTATGTGTGCATATGTGAATGTAGTGTGTGCATTTGTAAATTTTGTGCACATTTGTGTATCCTGTGTGTGTATTTATGAATCCTGTGTGTGCATATGTGAATGTAGTGTGTGCATTTGTAAATTTTGTGCACATTTGTGTATCCTGTGTGTGTATTTATGAATCCTTTGTGTGCATATGTGAATGTAGTGTGTGCATTTATCTTTATTGAGACTCTTTTGGCTCCATACTTTTGGGCCACTTAAAGCACTGTTGCCACCTGTTTTGTTGTCGAGAGGAACTGGAGATGTTAGTGTACAAGGTACAAGGTCGAGAAGCATTTTTTTTTTTTTCGAAAGCAGCTTTATTTAGACATGTGAAGCCAAAACATATATTTTTTTTACATTAATTCAGAGTAAGAACAAAAATAGCATGTCCTGAAACAAGCAACTAATAAAACCTTTCACCTTTTTTTTTTTATTTTTTTTTATTTTTATTTTTTTTTGGTAACGGTAATGTTTCATGAGCAGCAAATCAGCATATTAGAATGATTTCTGAAGGATCATGTGACACTCAAGACTGGATTAATGATGCTGAAAATTCACAGGAATAAATTACATTTTTATGTAATAAAATTTCACAATATTACTGTTTTACGATATTTTTGATCAAATAAATGCAGGTGAGCATAAGAGACTTTAAACATTTTTTAAATTACAGGTAAAATACAGATGAAAAATAAACAAAACAGAAAATATCTACATTCGCCTGTTACACTTTTCCAACAAAAACAGAAACCTCTGCAGAGTGTTTTACACAGATCATACTGATATGTACACAGCGTTGAAAAAGAACAAGCTCTGCATTTTGCCTCAAACCAAAGAAAAACCTTTCAAAGATCATTATCACTAAAAAAGCCAGAGAAAGTCAAAGATACACAAGCACACTTTTATTTTACCTCTTAAAAATGACAATTCTGTCTTTACTGACCCAACCTTAAAGCTCTGTATTTTCAAGACAGGGATGATATAACATTTCTGGCTAAACTATGTTTTTAAAAGAAGCATGAAGAGGAAGAATACATATCATTTTAATATTACAGAGGAACACAGCTGACTACAGAGTCACTGACATCTGCCTAGTGCTTGCAGAGCTATAAGCAGATCCTACTCGATATTTCGACATTGTGTCTCTCCCCAACAGGCCTTTCTTAAAGAGAGACTTCAAAAGCTGGTTGCGGAATTTCTTTCCAATGAAGGCATACAAGATAGGGTTTATCGCGCAGTGGGTGAAGGCCAATGCCTGCGTGATGTACAAGGCAACGTCTATACGGTCTCTCAGTTTACACGTTTCCTTCACATGGCCGCCTCGCATCAGGTTGTCTGTTAACTCTAGAATATTATTGGGTAGCCAGCAGACAATGAAAGCCAACACGACGAATAGGATGACCCGCATGGCCTTCTGTTTTTGGCTGTTGCGCAAGCGGCAAAGTGTGCAGATGGTGAAACCATAGCAGAAAATCATGACGGCCAATGGCAGGAAGAATCCCAAAGTGTGGTGGAGAATCCGCCAACTCAGTCTCCAGCTGTCCATGTTTTCTGCGGTCAAATTGTCATGGCATATATATTGATCCGTATAACTGGACGCAAAGGCCTCACGATTTATCATAATGGGCAAGGACAACATAAAGGCACACAGCCACACCAATGCACACACTTTTCCCACCAGATGTTGTTTTTGGGCGAGAAATTGGGTTGCTTTCACGATGGCCAGGTAGCGATCGATACTAATACATGCCAGAAGAAAGACGCAGCAGTAAAATGTAGCTTCCTGCAAGCCTGAAATCAGTTTGCACATAACTGTGCCAAACATCCAGTGGCCGACGTGAAAGTAAGTAGCCCAGAATGGGAGTGTCAAAGAAAAGAGCAAGTCGGCGATGGCCAAATGCATCAGGTAAACGTCAGTTGACGTCCTGCGGTTCTCCATGCAATTCACCACGAATATCACCACCATGTTGCCTGGCAAGCTCAGACAGAAGACTATGGCATAAACTAAGACCAAAACCATGCTGTTCAGACTCTGTATGGTTTGTGGGCAGGGAGTCACCAAATCAGGGTATATGAAATCTGGAGTAGTAGTTTCCATGTTTAGGACGTTTGACTTCCAACTGTGGGGAAAAATTATATATTAGAACCAGCATATTTCAATCTAATTCACTCAAATGTTTCACAACCTGTCAACATTTTTGACATTCTGTGGAGTATAAGTTAATCAATGTAATTAATGAAATGTATTTATTTTTTTAGTTTGAATGTAGATAGTAGATAATTAAGCTCGTTTCATAACTTAAAAAGTGTTTGTGCTGCCCAGGGCTCTGAACTGTTTCAAGGAACAAAAACGAAAACCAGTAAAAGAACAATATTTTTACAGGAACAGAACCAGAATTAGAAACTAAATAAATTTGTAGTTCCGAACAGAATTGAAAATATGAAATGGCCATTAACTGGTTAATAACGTTATATTATCATTCAATTTAATATTAGAAATTTGCTGTCAATCAATCAAGAATTCCAGTAGTACGGCCTAGGCAAATGTGACATCCAACGAGTGAAATTATTATATTTATTTATATATACATATATATATATGTACGGTATATATGTATATGTGTGTGTATGTATATGATAAATAGGATTTTTATGCCACTGAAATGTCTTGTTACCAATTTCAATATCACAAAAAGCTTAGTGAACACTAAGCTTACTGAACACAAGTAAACAGTAACAAATTATAAAAAATTAGAACAAAGATACATACCAAATCATCCTACTTGAAAAACTTAAAATTAATTTTAAGTTTAAAATTAATAAGAAATATTATATTGTAAATAGATAAATGTACAAATAGGCTGATTATTACTCACTGTATGACTTCGAAATACATTAATACTTACTTTTAATACAAAAGCGATTCAGTCAAGGACAGTGAGTTATTTTCTTTCTGATGTTTGATTTACATTATTGACATAAATGGCAACATCGGCTATTAGACTGCTTTAAAGGAATAGTTCACCCAAAAATGACAATTCTGTTGTTGTTCTAAACCTGTATGAGTTTCCCTGTGCTGTTAATCGCAAAGTAATATATTTGGAACAATACTGATAACCAAAAAATAAAAATAAATAATAATAATAATAATTCAAAAATAAATAAATACACTATCGGAGTCAATGGGGACCAGAAACTGTCTGGTTGTGAACATTCTTCTCAATACCTTCTGTTATGTCGAGGAGAACAAAGAATAATGTCCGTTTGTGTTCTACTGAAGAAACAAAGTCATCTACATCTTGGATGCCCTGGGGGTAAGCATCACATTTTCATTTTTGGGTGAACTATCCCTTTAACATTGATGTAGGACACAAATTACTGTGTTGACGAGGATACTCGCAAAGACAGGCATTTTGACCCAACTAAGCCCCTTTCACACTGCCATTCCGGCAAATTCACGGGTAAAGTGTTCCAGCAATTGTTCCCGGGTCACTAGATTTTGCACTTTCACACTGCCAGTGATTACCCGGGATATGTGCGTGCTTTCACACACAACCCATAAAGATCCCGTAACGACATGTGACATCAGGGTGTGACGTGTAATGTACAAGTCGAAAACGTTAGGCACGTTATACTTTCACTGAAGCAAGCAAACGATCTCGGCGTCAGCGCGGAAAGTGAGGAACAAACTGATCTCTGCTTCATTACAGTTTGCACATATTTTTTTGTCGTGAACGTTGATCTTCCTTCAAAACAGCCGGTAAAAGAGTCGCGCGATAACTGTATTTGAACGTGTAATTACCAACACAAATTCTGCACCGCTGCTTAATGTCCATGAATAGTTTAAAACAGGGTTCCTCAAATCTTACCCTGGAGAGCCAATACACTGCAGAGTTTGGCTCCAACCCAGATCAAACTCAACTACCTGTGATTTTCTAATGATCCTGAAGACACTGATTAGCATGCTCAGTTGTGTTTGATTGGTGTTATGCTGTGTTCACACCAAACGCGAATAGAGCGTCAAATTCGCGTCTACCGCGTCTAGTTTGCCGCTTGACCATTTTGAGATCATTCGCTTCATTCGCGCGAGTAATTCGCTTCATTCGCGCGTGGAATTAACTTCACAACAGACGCGAATTCGCGTCATGGGGGGGCTTCTGCCAGCTGAGTTCACGCAGCATTTTCAACCGCCATTTTTATTCGGATAATTTTCAAAATATTACTGTTACTGTGTCATGAAATGTAATTTTAAAAGTATTTCAGGCGAGAATGTAGTTGTTTTAAACTCAGATATGCGGTTTATTTATAATGACAGCGTCTATTTAAAAAAATGTGTTTCGCCGATCTCGGAGATGAGCTCCATTCGACCAGCGGGAGCTCCGTCATCATGTATCCGCTGAGAGCAGCCTCGGCTCGGCTAGACCTTCTGACATTTGCCGCTTGCTCTGATGTCTCTTTAGTGGTTCAAGATAAAATATAATTCGTTTGGGGTAAAATGAAACGTTTCTTATCAATTGGCCTTTATTCAATTTATCTATTAATATGTTTTTTATATACATATATGTCCTTTTTATTCCTGTCTCTATAGAAATATGAACTTTTGTCATATAGCTCCGGTTGACTGCTCACTGACAACATCAGTCGTTCCTCCTTGTTGAATGAGTGGAGAAGGCTATTCCTGCACAACCGGAGGCTGCAGGAACATACTGTTGAATGAGTGACTCCTAGCAGGCTCCTGATTGGTTAACGCGGCGCGAATTGACGCCAAAGTTCAAATTTTTCAACTCGGGCGGCAGACGCGAATTCGCGTCAAACGCTAAATGCACAAAAAGCACCTTCGCGCTTAACGCGCGTTTCGCGCGAATCGCCCTATTCGCGCGTCAATTTGCGTCATTCGCGCGAACTAGACGCGCGAATGAGGCGAATTCGCGTCTTCCGCGCCGCGCTTAACGCCCCATTCGCGCCGCGAGACCTCCAGACGCGCGTAAACGCGCCTTTGCATTGACTTAACATTGAAATCATTCGCGCCAGACGCTCTATTCGCGTTTGGTGTGAACACAGCATTAGAGCTAAATTTTGCAGGAAAGTGGATCTTGTGGGCCAGATTCGTGGGCCAGGTCAGGTTCGGCTTAATTTATATCATCTTACGCGGGCTCGGGCCGGGCTCAGTAAACGAGCAGTCATGTGATGTGTTTTGATTGCCGCGAGAAAGATACGAAAATGGATGCTGAGTAGGTGTAATGGAGGCATGCCTCTGGCAATTACGTTTTGGTTGCACCAGCAACTAAAGCAAAGTCTGAGGTGTGGAAAAGTTTTGACCATGTTTATAATGAGAATAATGAGTGAATAATGACGCGCCATCAGTGAGCACAGGAACGCGCTGAAGACATCTACAGTGGATTCAATCATTTTCCTCCACAAAACCATGTAGGCTTTGCCTAATCTCTGTGAGTAAAGGTTTTTCAAATGATAACTATATATTCATTGAGTCTTAAATGCATAATGTGGACAGAGTTGGCATTATTCTTTTATTAAATGTCAGTTGATAGTTGCGAAGCAAATCCGGCGGAGCCTTTATCTTAATTTCGTAATTGCCAAATACCCATCTTAATTTAAAATTTATCTCAATTTAATTTGTCAAAAGAGACTCGTCTTTAGTGCTGAGATGTTACGATGTTACAGAGGACTTATTTTATTTCTTTATTCCAACTTTCAAGTGGCCTAGTCTACATTAGTTATGAATAAATTATGTTAAAACATGTATAAATTACTCATTTTTGACAAAAGGCAAAAGAGCTGTGTGTGCACACATTTGAATAATGTCGGGCTGTAAACGGGTTCGGGCTTTAAAAAAGCTGTCAATCAAAATGTACTTGTCGTGCTCGGGCCGAAACCTGTCAGGCTCGGGTCCTGTCGGTCCTAAATTTTAAGGCCCGATTACAGCTCTAGTATGTGGGATTGACTCAGAGTGGTTGAAATAGGTATTGCAGTCCAAATTCAAAATATTGAAGATGGTTTTTGCTGTGTTTTCAACCAAATGGCAACCCGGGGTGCTGAAATACAATTCAAATACAAAGACAATACTGTACATTATTATTATTATTAGGCTATTGTTATTATTATTAGCCTATTATAGGCAAAGACATTTGTTTTAAAATAATAACGTTATTAACAGATTTTTCCTACCAAACCAGTTTTGGAACAGTAATAATACAGAGGAACGCAGTTTTTTCTTTTCAAGCCCTGCCACCTGAAAGTTTTAAGTTTAGTAAAACTTGAAATGCTATATTGTGCTAGTGACAACTTGGATATTTGAGTTGACTAAACTTAAAATTTGAAGGCAATGAACAGTTTTTTACAGTTAATTTTAAATTTGCAATATTTAACTGAACTGAATCAACAATCAACAGTTATTTTCTTATTTATTACTGTGAACCTGCTTTGAAACAATTTGTAGACATAAAAGTCCTATATAAATATGACTTGACATTTATTCTTAATTTATTCTTAAAGTGCAAAATAAAAAAATAAAAAAGAATGAGTTGCTTTGTCTAAACTTTTGACTGGAGCTTTTAGATGAAGCGTAAATGCATGCAACTAAAAGTATGCTTAAATAGTTCAGTGCAATATTTCACTTAAAGTCATATTGCTAATCCATTAATCTTTAAATGAATTAAAAGATGAACAAACTTTCTATAAATTGATAAAAATGTTATTTTCTTACCGTTTTATTTTCTGTGATTTTACTGATTAACAGCGCTCAGGTCTGACAGTCTAGGTTTTAGAAGATCATCCAGTGAAAATTTCTCAATACTGACTGACTGTTAATTTTCTGTAAGTGGTTTCATAACAACTGATTATAATCGGTGGGGGGGGGAGTGGAGGGGGGGTATGTGTACCAGTGTTAAATGCTACTGTTTTGGACAGCATTGATAACGTCTCTGATAGATAATATCATTTTTTTTTTTTTTTTTTTTTTTGCGTTTCCATAACTGAATGTTGTATCTTGTCACCAATAGTCAGTTTGCTTTTTTAATTACTGTCAGTTTTAGTGCCAGGGATTTAGTGTTGCCAGACATTGCTATCAAAACAAACAATACCATTTACGTTTATGCACCTGGAAGACACTTTTATCAAAAGCAACTCACAGTGCATTCAGGCTATACATTATTATTATTACTTTTTTATGAGGATGTGTGGTGTTCTCTGGGAATTGAACCGACAACCTTTTGCGCTACTAACAGAATGCTCTACCACTCAGCCACAGGAACAATAAGAAACATAAATAAAAATAAAACCGAAATTATTTCAAATTTTCTACACATACGATAATATAAATTTTATCGCTGACCCTAAACTGCAATGTCCTACTTTATTAACTTTGTAAAGTGTCAAACTAAGTGGAAAAAACAAGTCCAAAAACACTTAAAATAGCTGGATCTGGCAGAGCTCACGACTCTCAATACCCTCAGAAATAAAGGTACAAATGCTGTCACTGGGGTGGTACCTTTTCAAAAGGTAGACTTTTGTTCCTATTAGCTTCTAATATGTACACTTTAAGTACAAATATGTACCTTTAAGGTACCAAAATGGATCCTATTTACCTTTTGAAAAGGAACCGCCCCAGTGATAGCTTTTGTCCCTTTATTTCTGAGAGTGAAGAAGACTTGTTAACTCCGCCAGCAGCGACAGTTTTCATACGGATGCTAAACATTCTTGCAAAGGTCTAAACTGAATTATGCATATCAGGAAAACATTCATATGAAGAGTTTAACAGCAAATTAGTCATTAGAGAACAAATTTTATTTTTGAAAATTTACCGAGGTCAGCACATCCGTAACGTCATAGCTAGCTACAGGCCTGCTGATTATCACTAGGCGACCCTGTCTCTTTCCTTCCTGTGTGAATAAGCAAAAATAATGTAGAGCAGAGATATTATCAGTACTTTGGTTTCACCGGAGAGTCATCCAAAACCAACATTAAATTTATTGAGGGCTGGCACCACTGGGGACCCCCTCACCATGCAGGACTATCCTGCCCCCTCACTCTCAAGATGAGTGTGAAAATAGAATTTAATGATGAAATATAGTAGGCTTTTGAAATTAAACATCTGCCAAGTGCATGTTGTAGCATTCATATTAGGTTCTGTTTCACAAAATCATATTTTAATTAGCATATTTGACACACAAACTTCCTGCCAAGAATGGAAGAAGTGGAGAGAGAAAATCACCCAACTGTCATTAAGCATTTCATCACCAGTCAGGATTAACGATAAAGCTTAAGTGTTGAAAGAGTATAAAAGGCTCTGCAATTGAGGGTTTGCAATAAAATATGTTGTTATTACTATTCAAATTTGAGTATTTATGAATGGTTTTGGTTATTATTGTTACATCTGCATACTGCATGAATAGATGTTTCTAACTCTCGATGGTGCCGCACACAACTTCTTCAGTACTTGGCTCTCCAGTGTTTGTACTATTTTTATTTGTATTTCCTATTTCTTTGTTATCAAACACGATCAGTTTCACCAGGGATGAACTTCTGAACATTCAGCAGAAAACACCACAAAATCTTCTACCAGATTTAAATTATTCTGACGTTTTACTGAACGTTGTAGTCTGTGGAACAGCTGAGCTGTTCAAGCGCTTCAGTGCGCACAGATGGGGAAAAGAGCCATTTTGCTCATCAAGCTCAGAAAGCGTGGATTTCGAACACTGTTGTGTAGCATCCATCTGGAGAATCTCTGCTCTCTACCCAACAACATGGACAAACTTCTTCTTCTGCTTTCTAGGTTTTATGAAAACTTGTCTGAATTACGCCATTCTGGATATCATGCTACATCTGCATGGCTTTCAGCTGTTTAAAGCAGATTGCGACTCAGAATCAATGGCGAAATCGTGCGGTGGCAGGATATGTTTTTACATCAACGAAAGGTGGTGTACAGATGTAACAGTGTTAAAGAAGATGTGATGTCCTGATCTGGTAGTCGTTCTATTCACCAAAGGAGTTTTTCTTTTTCATTCTCGTGAATGTTTACATTCCTCTTCAAGTGCACGTGAGCTCAGCTTTACAAAAACTGGCAGATCAGATTACAGAACAACAACACCCGGACTCTGTTTTAATCATTCTTGGAGACTTTAATAGAGCCAATATTTCCTGTGAACTTTCAAAATACAGACAGCACATCACATGTCCCACCAGAGACAGTAATATGTTGGATCACTGTTACACAACAATAAAGGATCCATATCACTCTGTACCACAACCAGCTTTCGGACACTCTGATCACTGTTTGGTTCGTCTTATACCGACCTACAGTTAGAAACTGAAATCAACTAAACCTGTTTTTAGGACTGTAAAAAGATGGACTAATGAAACAGAGCAGGAATAATAAGCTAGTTTTGACCTCACTGACTGGAGTATTTTTTTAACCGATCTGGGCGAGCTCACAGACACTGTAACATATTATATCAGTTTCTGTGAAAATATGTGCATTCCTTCCAAGAATCATCTAACTTACAACAATGACAAACCATGGTTCACTCCAAAACTCAGACAGCTCCGTCAGGCCAAAGAAGGCGCCCACAGAAATCGGGATGGATTCTTGTATAATCAGGCCAAATACACATTAGAAAAGGAGATCAGAGTGGCAAAGAGGAATTATACTTGAAAGCTAAAGAGCAAATTCTTTTCCAGTGATCCTACTTTAGTATAGAAAGCTCTGAAAGAGATCACCAACTACAAGACACTTTCCCCCAGCGCTGTGGAGAATCAACAACTAGAAGACGATATGAACAAGTTTTATTGCAGGTTTGAAAAAAACACTTTTCACACCTCCTGCAACCCCGCTCTCCTCCCTTCCAGCACTCCAAATCAGTGAGGATAACGTGCATCAGGTCTTCAGAAAGAACAAGAGAAGACAGGCACCATGCCCAGATGGTGTTACACCAGCCTGTCTGAAATCCTGTGCTGATCAGCTGGCCTCTGTCTTCACACATATCTTCATCTGATCACTGTAGCTGTGCAAAATCCACTCATGCTTCAAACGCTCCACCATTATCCCTGACCCAAAGAAACCCCAAATTACAGAAGTAAATGACTACAGACTTGTGGCTTTAACGTCTTTGGTCATGAAGTCATTCGAAAGACTAGTTTTCACTTATCTGAAGTACATTACTGGACCCTTACTGGACCCCCTGCAGTTTGCCTACAGAGCAAACAGGTCAGTGGATGACACAGACAACATGGGACTGCATTACATTCTGCAACATTTAGACAAGACCGGGGACTTATGTGAGGATCATATTTGTGGACTTCTGCTCTGCTTTTAACACTATCATCCCAAACCTCCTCCTGCCAAACTAACTCAGCTCTCCATGCCCACATCCATCTGTCAGTGAATCAGGAGCTTCCTGACAGGCAGGTAGCAGCTTGTAAGACAGGGAAAACTCTGAAACAGCACCTGTACGATCAGCACTGGCATCCCCCAGGGTTGCGTCCTCTCCCCACTTCTCTTCTCCCTGTATACCAACGACTGTACATCTAAGGACCCCTCTGTCAAGCTCCTGAAGTTTGCAGACAACACCACACTCATCTACCTCATTTAGTATGGTGATGAGTCTCCTTAAAGAGCTGGTTAAAGAGCTGGCTGTCTGGTGCAGTCTCAACAACCTGGAGCTCAACACGCTCAAAACTGTGGAAACCACTAACCATCATGGACAGCACTGTAATAACAGTGGAGTCATTCAGGCTACTGGGCACCACCATCTCCAAGGACCTGAAGTTGGACAATCACATTGTCTCCATTGTGAAAAAGGACTAGCAGAGGCTGTACTTCTTTCACCAGCTGAGGAAGTTCAACCTGCCACAGGAGCTGCTGAAACAGTTCTACTCCACCATCATTGAATCCATCCTCTGCACTTCAATAACTGTCTGATTTAGCTCACCTACCAAATCTGACCTCAGAAGACTACAGAGGGTAGTCCTGACTGCTGAGCGAATCATTTGTACAACCCTCCCATCTCTCTAAGAATTGTACTTATCCAGAGTGTGCAAAAGGGCCAGTAAAATCACTTTGTACCCCTCCCATCCAGCATATTCCCTCTTTGAACTGTTGCCATCTGGTCGACGCTACAGAGCTCTGAGCAGCAGAATGACCAGACACAGATTTCATAATTGTTTATATTATATTTTTATTTAGCTTTTTTGTACATTGTCTATTTTGTCTATTTGTATATTATTATTTTTATCATGTGTGTCCTGTCTTGTCACTGTCATTCTGTTGAGCTTCTGTCACTAAAAAAATTCCCTGTATGTGTAAACATGACTTGCTTGACGTATTAATATGTGGTGATCCATTCAACTTCTGTATTTTCCATTGTTTTTCAATGTAAATGCGACACTAGATGGATGTCTTTAAACGTTGCACCCAAGTCCCACATCTTAAGCAACGTCTTGCACATGACATTGTATTCTACAATGCATCGCTCAAGTAAAATGCATAGGTAATGAAAACCTATGCATTTAAAAAAAATTACCCCGTGATTTACTCACCTTCAAGCCATTCCAGATGTATGTAACTGCCTTCCTATGGAGACTGTGTTCCCTGAACTAGAAAATAAATAAAAAAAACCATCGAAACCAATTTAAATGTAAAATTTTTATTGTTGTTAAACAAATAATTATAAAAAAAGATAATATAATACAGATAAACAAATGATAAAAAATGAATATTAGATCCCTTTCTACAAAAGTGCTGTTTGTAAATGATATGATAACAGATCATAACTTAAACAGAAACCTGGCTAAAACCAGATGATTACATTATTTTAATGATTCTAAATGATTCTAATATAAACGTTAGCCACATCCAAAAAGTGAAAGGGGAAGTGTTATTTGTTAATTGTTGACGATTTAAATATCCATGTAGATAATGAAAATGGTGCATTGGGATCAGCATTTTTAGACATTCTAAACTCCATTGGGTTTAGACAACATGTGTCAGGACCTACTCACTGTCATAATCTTACTCTAAATTGAATACTCTGACATGGATGTTAATGTTGTTGAAATTCTCCAGCAAAGCGATAATATCACAGATCAATATCTAATCTCGTGTATACCCCATTTAGCTAAAGCTGCAAATTCAACTCCTTGTTACAAATATGGTAGAACCATCACTTCTACCACAAATGACTGCTTTGTAAATAATCTTCCTGACTTGTCTCTATTCCTCAGCATATCCATAAGCTCAGAAAAACGTGATGTTGTAACAGAAATTTGGACTCTCTCTTTTCAAGCACTTTAGATACAGTTGCTCTTTTATGCTTAAAGAAGATTAAGATAAACAGTCCGACACCGTGGTCCAGCTAGAAGAAAACAAAATTAGATGTGTTTCATATTGCCTGGAAAGAAAGTACTTCCTCCTACAGAAAAGAATGTATACTGAAAAAATATACTCAAGTAAAAGTAATGCTTCCATGGCTCCTTTTGCAAGCAGTGTTTGTACTTCAGGCTGGAGAACGTGAGCATTGTTGTCCCACACCAAAATCTGAATAATGCCTCTAAAGTGAGGTAGTCTGTGAGCGACCTGAAGTGTGTAACCTCATTCTATGGTTTTCAGAATACAAATTGACACATGCAGGATAACTTCCAAGCCTGAAGCTGAATGTGTAGTGATTCTATCTTTTCAAATGTTAATTCACCACAAGGGGACAAGGAACTGACATTCCTGGAAATGAGGAGGAGATAAATGCTCTTTTGAATATGTGGATCCACTATCACAGCGGTGGTTTGCAAGTGAGAAGGACAGGTCCAGCTTGAAACATATTCAGGCAAAGGTAGCGCTCCAAAACCACAAAATTGGCCCTGGCCTTGCCTACAGTGTACAGCGGCCTTAGTAGCATGCAGAGGCATCAGGACTTGTGCAGCTTCTCCAGAACCGACCAAGCCAGGCCGAGATCCTCAACAGTCTTAAATTTGCTCATAAATTTGCTCTTAGATGTGCCGGACTGCCGCATGGGAAGGCTTCTGGATTCTTCCGCTGCCGGGGGCTCCTTCTCTGAGGGCGAGGAGCAGGCTGACCTTCCTTCTTATGCTTCATGCATGCAGAGTCAGCAAGGAGATGATCCTCATTGCAGACGGAGAAAAATCTTACAAAACTTATATAGAGGTCAGCTCCTCCCCTTTTTGATGAGTTGAAGAGCTGTTGGTTCGTGCAGCTACAGGCTTCAGTAACAGAATAAATAGGTGTTTCCCTGTAAGCTTGTCAACACAGTGGGAGAGACCATTCGAAAGGGAAAGATGTCTATAGACATCTTACGTTTTTAACAGCAAAAACGCATTCTGTTTTATTTATTTTATCAGAAACTGGAATTATAAATATTTTTTAAAATCTGACTGAAGAATCAAGTGAATTTTTAAAGAACATTCCACTGAAGAACATTCAACTCATATACATTTTAGAAACCTGAAATATAATCATTTTAATTGTAGTTATTTTATTTTATTATTTGCTGTCTGTTAGAATCAGTAGGTGACCGACAATAAGATTATATTTTTTGGGTACCAAACCAATCTTTTTACAGAACGCCAATTCTGTGACACCACTTTTAAATTTTACTTTCAGGCTGCTGCTTTCAAAAACTGAAACATACAAAAATAAATAAAAATTGTGCCCATGAAACTCAAATATAACTTAAAAAACTATATTTAAAATGAACTAACAATTAAGTGTGATTAAAAGTAGGCTAATGCTATCATGCTCATCAAATGTCACATTCAGTATCACACGATAAAGAAGTGGCCTCAACCACAATTGTGAAACAGTATCTGTATATCTGACAGTACTGATCATTTTAATTTTGCAGCAGTGACTGGCTGAATGTATATTAAAGAGACATACAAAGAGTGTTCATACATTTTTTTTATTTTTATTTTTTATTATTATTATTATTTACAAATGAGCATGAAAATCAAAAAGTAAATCCATTATAAGTTCTGGAGAGATTTTTCTGTCATTCCATCCATTTAATACTGACAAACCATTACACCACAAACACACAAAAAAAAAAAACTAATAGCTTTCATGCACTTTATATAGTTTTATTTAAAGTACAATTTATGGAGGAAAAAATGTAATGCATTTCAGAAAACCTTCAGTCTTTTAATACAATATTTACTTTCTTGTACATCATACTATATATTTAAAACATGCACATTATCTCTTTAAATAAAATAAAAATAATTGTGTACTGTCCACATACAGACCAGCTGCCTTGACAAAAATAATAATAATTATAATAATAATTATAATAATAAAAACAAATATACAATAAGCTATTCAAAGAGCTGTTTTGCTAACTTCAAACACACACCTCTCTACAAACCAGAAGCCTAGCTTTCTGCAGAACAGTCACATTATTTTAAGATCCAGTTCTCACTATTAGCTATCAACCATATTCAGCTATCCATGACAGTAGTTGTTATATTTAGGTATTGTATGGGATTAAGGATGTAGAATACTGTTATACAGAGTATGTGCTTTATCAGTACTTATAAAATGCCAGTCATTTCAATAGGAATCCACAAATCAGAAATTTGCATGAGCACAAAAGATTTCCCAATGCAGTTTTCACTGCATGTGTTCACAAGAATTGACCAACAGAAAAGCTGCTTGGTATGAAAGTGACTTTTTTTGTGGGCACCAGTAGCTCAACCAAGCAGTATAGTGCTGCTGATATGCATTTTTGTAGGCCAGAAACTGGAAACAAGTTATAATTATAGCACTTCCGGTTCCATTGTCCCGAAGTCATTGGGTTTTTTGAATGTTTTCTAATAATGCCTGTAATTAACACAAGCTCAACATATTTTCATGTTTTATTCAACAATATAAAATACTTTAGTAACACCCCTATTCTGTGTGTTTTTAAAGCTTTCACTTGTCTTGAAAAAAGCAGTTGTCTTCATGCGTCAAAATGAGACTACAGAGGTTGTCGGGGACATTAAATGCCAAACACATAAACTCATACAATCACTAGTCCACTTTAACACCCTCACTGTGTTTATAACAAAGCTCTTGCAAACTATTTGTAATCCAAACGTACAATGAAAATAATTTTTTAAATAAAGAGTGAAAGAGTTGTCGGAAGCTTAGAGTTGGTGATGCTGAAGTTGTGCAAATGTGGTGTAGCTCCTTTCCTTTTTATTCATTTAGGCTTCAAAAAGGTGCTTTTTCTGACCAATAGGGGGAGCCAATTCATCATGGCAATTAGCACCCTACAACAAAGTGTTTTCTAGTTCAACCAAGCAAGGGAAGGTGCACTACATTATTTAAAGTTTGCATACACTGATGCCCATTGTTTAGCTCACAGGAAGCTGGAAGTGGCTTCAGAGGTCGAAGAAGTTGCCCTGCTAGATCTGGAGAGGCAGAACGACTCCAGAACTCTTCTTCTATGAAGCATCTGCAGAAATCTTTTTCTGAACTTCTCTCCCACAAAGGCGTACAGCCACGGGTTCACGCAGCAGTGCAGAAGGCCAAGGTTTTGAGTTACGAACATGGCGACGTCCACCGACGTTTGTGTGGAACAGCTGAATTGAACCACTCTGGTCCTCAGGAGGGTGTCAACAATCGTCGAAACATGAAAGGGGGTCCAGCACAGAAGAAAGGCCACAACCACAGCCACAATGACCTTCATGGCTCTTTGTTTCTGGAAACAGCGTGTACGCAAGAGCCGCTCCACTGTCAAGCTGTAGCAGATCAACATGACCACCAGGGGGAAGAGGAACCCGAGCAGATGCCTCATGATACGCGTGGCCAGTCGCCACTCGTCAGCATTATTCGTCTCAAAGCGTTCTGCACAAATGGTCTGCTGGGAAACTGGCTCGTAATACACCTCGTTGTAGAATGACGGCAAAGAGAGCACCAATCCAAAGACCCACACCAATGCGCAGGCGACTCCACTGCACAATCTTCTCCGAGCCTTCTGGGACTCCATAGCTCTGACGATGACCATGTAGCGATCCACGCTGATGCACACCAGGAACAAAATGCTGGTGTAGAAGTTCATTTCCTTCACCAGGCAAACCAACTTGCATGCAATATCACCAAACACCCAACCGTGGATCACGGAAAAGGCTGAAAACGGCAGAATCAGAGCCAATAACGTGTCGGCCAGCATCAGGTTGAATAAGTAGACATCTGAGGCGGTAAGCAAGTGTCTGTGCGAGACAATGACCCAGCCTACGATCAGGTTCCCAGGAATAGCCATCAGAAAGATGAACACAAATAAGACACAGAACGCAATGTTGACGGCATCCACCATGGAGGCGGAGGAGCAAAGCAACGTAGTCTCATCCACGACAAATTCAGTCGAGTTCTGGAGATCTGTGTTGTTGAGCTCACCGTAGAAGTCACCGTAGTCACTGATATTCAGTAAATGGTTTGGATCTGTTAGAAAAGGATAAATAGGAAATATTAAAGCAATCTGTGATAAAAAAAGTGAAATGTATTATTAAAACAATTCTTACAGCAAGTAATAAAGTTTAGTACTTCAATAATAGGTTATTTAGGTTTTAGAAGTTTACAGTATAAAAATGGAAATGTTATATAAACATATATATATATATATATATATATATATATATATATATATATATATATATATATATATATATATATATATATATATATATATATATAGTACAGACTTTACTATTTTTAATGTTTTTGAAAGAAGTTTCTTCTGCTCATCAAGCCTGCATTTATTTGATCAAAAATACAGAAAAAGCAGTAATATTGTGAAATATTATTACAACTTAAAATAATAGTTTTCTATTTGAATATACTTAAAACAAATAATTTATTCCTGTGATGCAAAGCTGAATTTTCAGCATCATTCCTCCAGTCTTCAGTGTCACATGTAACATCCAGTCTGTCACATGATCATTTAGAAATCAGTCTGATATGATGATTTATTATGAGTGTTGGAAACAGTTCTGCTGTCTAATATATTAGATGAATAAAAGGTTAAAAAGAACTGCATTTATTCAAAATAAAAAATAAAATTCTAATAATATATATTCTAATAATATATTTTTTTACTATCACTTTTTATCAATTTAACACATCCTTGCTGAATAAAAGTATTGATTTTATTTAAAAAGAAGAAAGAAAAAAAATTACTGACCCCAAATTACTGACCAGTAGTGTATATTGTTATTACAAAATATTTATATTTTAAAAACATCGCTCTTTTTTGTTTTTTTTTTATTCATCAAAGTATCCTAAAAAAGTATCACATGTTCTGAAAAAATATTAAGCAGCAGAACTGTTTCCAACTTTGATAATGAATCATCATATTAGAATGATTTCTAAAGGATCATGTGATAGTGATCCTAAAAATTCAGCTTTGCATCACAGGAATCAATTATTTTTTTAATTGAGTTTTATGGAGAAATGTTCTCAGGACATAAAAATTAATGATTTCAGATTTGAAATTGAATTAGAATGTTATATATATATAATTTTTTCTTCTAATTTTATAGTTTAACATAATTGGAAAGATAAAACAACTGATGAAGACTTAACTTGGAAATGGATACATAGAGATTAAATACAAGTGTAATTACTGTAAATTGATCAAAAAACATTTTAAGTTAAATAAACTAATTTTTTTACGTTCACAACACTTTGCCAACACTTTGTCTTTTAAAGCAGTTCGTTTCTTTAGTGTTATAAGTAAATTCAAATTATCCAGGTTAACGTTGCATTATTAAAATCCGATTTCAAATTGTGGACTTCTGATTAAATTATAAAATTAAGATATTGGACTTACCAGTCATCATAACTTCTTTTTTTGATTTGGTACCGTGATAATAATCCACAGGATGAAATGTCAGAGATGTCAATGAAGACTATTTTATACCCTTTGTTGATATATCCTGTTTGTCTAAGTCTTAAAGGTTACTTCAAGTGCACAATCTCAACTAAGATGTTCTAATTTGTCTATTTATTTCTCAGAAACCTATTCTTAGTTCTCAGGAATATCGAAACATTTTTTCCCTTTCACAGGAGACAAGCTGATCCTCACCTCTAAGTTTATGATACCTTAAGAAGATGCAGAAGACGAGGATGTTGCTTTTATCCCGCTATAAGAAAGCAGAAGATTAGAGATGTTTGTTGGGGAAATTTGAAATATCCTAACGGTCACAAGATCCTCACTCGTGTTCAAGACATAAACATGATCAAAACACCAAAAGTGAAACTAAGAGTCATGTGGCCTAAAATCATCCTAATAGATTTATGATATGAAGTCATGAGGCCATTTAATAGGAATTCTGGATATATCTGGAAATATATTTGGATATATATTTTAAGAATAAATATAAATAAGAAATCAATATAAATGAATAAACTATTTTTTTTATTTATTACATTTTATTTTCATATCATTTTTGAATTTTAAATGAATGACTGGAATGTTTATTTTTTTTTAAATAAAATTATTAGGATTTAGGAGAAACAATGTGAGGTTTATAATTAAATCTTAAGAAAGAAACTTTGAACTTCATGTAGAAAAACCTGACACACACAATATGGAAGTGATTTTTCAACATCGGAGGAAAGATGTGTCACAGATGCGAGGCCATACATCATTATTTACCCACAGTTATCCAGGAAATTGAGCAACTCCATCCCACTGGCTTTGGTCTGAAGATGCTGTAAACAAGCGTGTTTCTCACATGAGCAGCAGCCAGTTCATTTCATCAACTATTTTTAAAGGTAGGTGTTATTTAAAAAAAAAAATAACCACAATTAATTATCAGATATTTGAGAACAACAACAACAACAACAACAACAACAACAAAAAACAAAAAACTTACATCTTTGACACTTAATTTATAAACATTGATGTGGTGTTTAAGAAAATATAATCTTTATATTAACCATAATAACTTTTAATGATAATCTGTTGAAGGGAAAGAAAATTAAAATGATTATTACTCATGTCTTTCTAAACCTGTATGACATTCTTTCTTTAGCAGAACACATAAGAAGATCGTTTAAAGAACGTTGGCAAACGGTTTCCGTTCACATTGACTTGCATTGTATTTTTCATCCATGGAAGTCAATGAGAACCCAAACTGTTTGGTTACCAACATGCTTCAGAAAATACTATAGTAGAGTATAGTACTAGCACAATGACACATATGAGGTTAAATTGACACCTTTCTAAAACTGAAAACAGTGTGAATCTGATCTGGCCTCCTTTCTGCTGTGTTCAGGACAGGAAGAAACGCTTTTCTACGAGAAGAATAAGAAGGAAAGCAAAGCAAGATGATATATAAAGTGATTGTATTACAAAATAATGTTACATAAATTCAGCATCCATATTGAAATATGGTAAGCAAGCACAAAATATGGGAAGAACAGGAAGAAAATCTATGTTATAGCAAAAGGACAAAAAAGTTTTTTTTTTGGCAGTATTTTTTTCACTAACATTTTCAATGCAGGACAGTATTCGTATATCAACAACAATATGCACCCTCATAAAAAAAAAAACCATTGTCCAAAATCTACTTTTATATGAGTTTGAATGCAAATGTTTGTTGGTGTGTACACAACCATCCCATAATGATAAAAATCCACCAACTCCTCTTTTTTTGTTTTTTGCTGAAATTATAAGCAATGTATCAGAAAAATAATATAATAAATGATCTGTGGGGTATTTTGAAATGAAGCTTCACAGACACATGCTGGGGACACCTGAAAATTTTTCGCTCACATCTTGTAAAAAGGGGCATAATGTCTAAAAAAAAAGGGGGAAAAAAGTAATGGAGATCACAAAACAGGCTGTTTTTATGTTAGAATGTAGAATATCAACATCTGTGCTGAAATATTTCAGATTAAGACAGATTAAAGAGTAGAAAGCCCTATGTTGAAAGTGCAATGTTTGTAAAACTCCTTATTTAGTAATGACGAATTCCTGAAACGTCATATATGCGAAATCATTGGTCATTCTTTGGTGGCGTGGGAAACTTTGAAGAAAAAAATAATTATATAAAAAAAGATTTTGAAATTGAAGATCTTACAGTAAATAAATTGTAAATAGCATAATTCCATTAAAGTATTTAGTTTAAATAATTAGTAGGCTACGCGCGAACAGTCAGGCAGTGACGCGGGCAGCCCGCGGGTCTTTCGAGTGAATGCGGAAGCGGCCAGAGGTGTAGAAGCAGGAAAACCAAAACGACTGGAGCAGGATTTCAGAAAACCAATATTATCGCTTCTATTTTAATTCCACACAGCCATTAGACATTCATTTAAATCACCATGATTTTGTTGGAAATCAACAACCGGATCATAGAGGAGACCCTCACCCTGAAATTCGACAGCGCTAGCAACGGGTGAGACGAAGATCTTCCTGTCTGAGACACAACTACATTAAACATCGATCATCTGATGCTTTGACACGAGACAGAGTTTGTTTGCGTGTATAAAATGACACGGTATCACGAGCTTTCATGTTGTATTGACTCTGTTCTGTCGGATAATGTGTTGATGTGTCCGTGTTGGAGAAATGAATCATCCTGAATGGGGTGTGTCCGATAGGAACACCCCATACAATTAAGAAAAACATGATTTAAGTGTGATTGCTTGATAACTTTGCCCCCTTTAACGTTATATTCTCCAGTTTGTGACTTTGCGCGTGCTCGCTCTCCTGCTGGAACGGCCACGCGCCTGCTGCAACTGATTACAAACAAATTCTGATTTGTGTCCCGTTTACTTTTTTAGTTCAACTACTTAATAATGAAAAGTTTAGTTTTTATATTTACATTTGTGTCATTACGGTCTGTCATTGTTTACATTATTACTGTGATACTCGATTCTGATTTGTCAGTCACGGCATTCCGGTCAAATATTTCTAATAATATATATATATATATATATATATATATATATATATATATATTTCAACAATATGTATTTCTTGTCAATTTATTGATTAGGCAGGTAGGCGTGTAGAAGTGGAATAATGTCATTATTGCAAAATAAAGCACTTTTGCTTGACTGTCCATAATCCCTTCACTTCTTTGTGTTTTATGGGAAAAAGTACTCTGCATAGCAGACCATATTAGCTCATAAAACTATTATTTATTTTTGTTTAGGAACAAGCCTGAAGCTGTAGAGGTTACATTTGCAGGTAAAGTCGAAAAATGTGTTTCTGTTCTCCAAACATTACTATGCATGCTTGTAACTGATCTTACAACAAAACTAATGTTTATTTTACACTGATAAAAGCAGATTGAATAACATGGGGTCTTGATATTCCTTTGCTGCAGACTTTGATGGTGTGATTTACCACATCTCTAACCCCAATGGAGACAAAACTAAGGTGATGGTCAGCATCAATCTCAAGTTCTTCAAGGAGCTTCAGGAGCACGGCGCCGATGAGGTATGAGAAACAATCACAAAACCTGGCAAAAACATGTCTGGGACCATAAAATCAGAAGAGAGATCCTAAAATCGACTCTCTCAATACAAAATGTACTTCACCATACAAACGTTTGGGGTTTGGTAAGATTCACAAAATGTCTTTCCTAAAGAAGTCTTTTATGTTCCCCAATGCTGCACTGATTTAATAACAATAATATTTTATATACACACACACACACACAACCAAAGTTTTTGAACATGAGGATTTTTAATGATTTAAGAATTCTCTTCTGCTCACCAAACCTGCATTTATTTGATCCAAAATACAGCAAAAGCTGTAATATTGTGAAATATTTTTACTATTTAAAATAACTGCTTTCTGTTTGAATGCATCTTAAAATGTAATTTATTCTTGTGATAGAAGCTGTATTTTCAGCATCATTGATCCTTTATCACATGATCCTTCAGAAATCATTTTAATATGCAGATGTGCTGCTTAAGAAACATTTATTATTATTAATATTTAAAAAATATTTTTCATGATTCTTTGATTAATAGAAAGATCCAAAGATCAGTATTTATTTGAAATAAAAAGCTTTTGTAACATTATACACTATACCATTGAAAAGATTGGAGTCAATATATACATACAGTACAGACCAAAGTTTGGACACACCTTCTCATTCAAAGAGTTTTCTTTATTTTCATGACTATGAAAATTGTAGATTCACACTGAAGGCATCAAAACTATGAATTAACACATGTGGAATTATATATGGAATTATATACATAACAAAAAAGTGTGAAACAACTGAAATATGTCATATTGTAGGTTCTTCAAAGTAGCCACCTTTTGCTTTGATTACTGCTTTGCACACTCTTGGCTTTCTCTTGATGAGCTTCAAGAGGTAGTCACCTGAAATGGTCTTCAACAGTCTTGAAGGAGTTCCCCGAGAGATGCTTAGCACTTGTTGGCCTTTTGCCTTCTGTCTGCGGTCCATCTCACCCTAAACCATCTGGATTGGGTTCAGGTCCGGTGACTGTGGAGGCCAGGTCATCTGGCGCAGCACCCCATCACTCTCCTTCTTGCTCAAATAGCCCTTGATTCCTTCAGTGTGACTCTACAATTTTCATAGTCATGAACATAAAGAAAACTCTTTGAATGAGAAGGTGTGTCCAAACTTTTGGTCTGTGCTATATATTTATAATTGTAATTCTCATCTGTTTGGAAAATAGAGTTCAGGTTTCCTGTGGACACTTATGCAGAAAGGAATTTTTATTTCACACATTATTTTGGGTCATTCTTTCATACTGATCATCTTGTGATTTTTGTTTTTTGTTTTGCATGATTCAGTCCAGACAGGGTGATCACATTTAATCACCATGTAAGGGTCTAAAGGACATGTGGTTTCTTTGTGAAACAGGAAGTGTCTCTGACTCGCTTTGCATAGAGGAAGTCACATGTTTTAAATAAAGAAACCTCGGTTCCTTGTTTAGTAAACTTAGCCAGTGTTCAGTTTATTTAGCGATCAGTTGTTGCTCTAAATTTTGAATTGCGTTATTTGCAGGCACATTTCAGGATGGATATAGTTGCTTTGTCAGGATTTTGAATCAGTGCATTGAGAAAATGAATGAATGAATGAATGATTTTCATGGGTCTTGAGGGTTCATGGAGCTGAGGTTGATGGGTGGCCTTTTCTCTGCCAGTGCATATAAATATTCAAAGTGGGTTCCAGCCTCATTCAGGACCGCTGATGTAAATCAAATAAATGCAAATCAGAGGAAAACCAGCAGAAACGGCCTTTAACTACCTGTTTGCACACAAAGACAATCTCTCAGACAAAAATTAATTCAAATGCATTTTTTTTTTTTTTTTGGAAGTTGATTTATTTGTTAAATCCTATCTCTGTTCTATTACATTTGGGCTAAAATAGGTGACAAAACACAAAATGCAGGACGCTCAAATCATGTGTTAAATGCTGGGAATGAATCAAGCTGTTGTATATGTAAATTATGATTAAGAAGCATGCATTGCGTTGTGATGATGAAATTATTAAGATGCATCATTTTTTCTTCATGATTGCAAAGTATTTGTAATGATGCGTAATGAATTTACTTCCAGTGAGTGTCTTTTATTAATAAAACAAATGAAAGAGATTTGTGTTTGTTGTGTTTCAGTTGCTGAAGCGTATTTATGGAAATGTCCTCGTGGCACCAGAAGACGGTAAGCCAAATGGTTGCAGTTTTCATTCGTTATTTTTCGTTATTTTTACTGTAAGAGTTTTGGTCTGACTGTCTGTTGTTGTTGCTCTCTGAAGGGTACAATATTTCACTGCTCTTTGACCTGGAGGCTCTTCCACCCAACAAAGAGGAGATGATACACCAGGCAGGCATCCTCAAGAGAAACTGCTTCGCTTCCGTCTTTGAGAAGTACTTTAAGTTCCAGGAAGAAGGTCGTGAGGGAGAAAAAAGGGCTGTTGTTCATTACAGGGATGACGAGTCTATGTAAGTACTTCTACTATGTTTAAAGCTTCAGGACAGTAGAGTTGCAACTAATTTAGAGAATCAGTTAATCTTTTATTTTTATTTTTTGATTTTGTATTAATTATTATTATTTTTTAATTTTTTTTTAGCAAAAATTAGTTAAATAGTTTCCTTTCAATGACATTCCTCTTGGATTTAACCTGACAAAACATATTATTAACAATGTGCAAATTCAAGGCAATAAGGAAAATGTATGTTTATGCAATATTTTGTGTCAAATGATTTAAAATAGTTTCAATATAAATATCAATATAATTAACAATATGATTAGCCAGTTAATATTTAAATGTTTACACATTATATATATAAACAGTTTGAAAACAGCAGAATGGGTGATAAAATCTAACCAAAAAAAAAAAGATTTTTATGGTGGTTTTTATGTGGTAAAATATTTTAAGCTTAAATTTAACAATTTATTAAAAAATAATTGATACTGATTAATTCAGGAAAACGTATGTTATCTGAAAACAAGTTATCATGTGAATTGTTTCTAGTGAATTCAGTTCATTAGATTAGATTAAATGGTATTGGGAAAACAAAACAGAAATACTAAAAAAAAACATTTTTTTTCTATTAAAAAATATATTCTTTTTTTTTTTTTTTTTTTTTTTTTTACAAGCATTTAATAAAGTGCTCAGATTTAAAAAAAATCAGTTTTGCGGCTGTTCTCACCTCACCTGTGTTTGTGTCTTTCTCTCATTGGTTTCAGGTATATCGAGGCTAAGAAAGACAGAGTAACTGTTGTGTTCAGCACGGTGTTCAAGGATGACGACGACGTCATCATCGGGAAAGTGTTCATGCAGGTTCGCTCAGTTTATCCCATTTTCAGGTTCTGTTTTGACCTACTTTGCAGTTGTTTTTGTATGCTTAAAATGTTGAAACACATGCCATCTGGGTGTTTTGCAATCCAGTCATTTGGTGTCATGTGTCAAGTTTAAACCACCACACGTCAAGCAGTGCTGTCATTTCTCAGTTTACAGAATTAAAAGCTGACTGACCTCAAAACTTATGAGCTCATTGTTAGAGCTGTATGCTTTTCACGTTTAAGTCATTTTATATCTCTGTATGTACTGTAGCCCCAAAAAGTGTTTGGACGAATAAGCCGCAATTGAAAATGCGCAAATATGTTTACATTATTTAAAAATATCAGTGCAAAGGGTATTTATTTTAAATAAATATATAAGCAAGCACTAATTTCTATCAAAGTTTGCATCTAATGCAATGACATTAAGACCTTTGTAATAGTTAAAAAAATTTTTAAGGGCTACTATATACATATTGAATAATTAGGTGTTTTTTGCTGATGTATAAAAAATGTCTAAAGATTCTTGAAAGAAGATAAATTGAATAAGATATTCAGACTTGTTTTCATAGACCGTCTCTGCCTGGTATGGTTTGAAATCACTTTGAGTGATAAACTTTCACTCTATTATACTTAAATTTTACAATTAATCCGCGGATCACATGCATGCCGAACTGTGGCCTAATTCATACAGATCACCTACAATCCGTTCAACTACTAATATTTTAACTGAAAAAGATTTTCATTCAATATTATTTTCTCAGTGAATATGCTGCATTTATTTGATAAAAATACAGTAAAAACAGTAATATTGTTCAATATTAATGCAATTACCGTATTTTCCGGACTTTAAGTTGCACTTTTTTTCATAGTTTGGCTGGTCCTGTGAATTATAGTCAGGTGCGACTTATTTATCAAAATTAATTTGACATGAACAGAGAGAAATGAACCAAGAGAAAACATTACCGTCTCTCGTGGCTAGACTGTAATGTTTTGTCTTGGTTCTAAATAAATGCGACTTGTAGTCCAGTGCGACTTATGTTTTTTCCTCATCATGACGTATTTTTGGACTGATGCGACCTATACTCAGGTGCGACTTATAGTCTGAAAAATACGGTAATAGTAACCATTTTCTGTGGTTTCCAACATGGAATGAAAAAAAAGGTAATTGATGTTTTATGTCAGTATTTTGAGTTTTTTTCTCACAATTCAGATTTAGTTTTCTCTTAATTCTCTTTTTTTTTCATAATTGTGCGAAAAAAGTCGCAATGTCCTTGTTTATTGTTATTCTGTGGCAGAAACAAAAAAAAATGGAATTGTGAGATATCAAAATTGCAAGATATAAACTCAAGTTGGAATTCTGAGTTTTATATTTTGCAATTCTGAGGAAAAAAAAAATGTTGCACATACCTTTTTTTTATTCAGTGGAGGATATGGACTTCCGTCGTTTTCAATTTTAAAATATTTTTATGCAATCAATCTTTTCTGGAATTTATAGCTGTTTTATAATACAGTGAATAAAATGCTTTCCAGATTACTTGCACATAATGATGTCAGCAGTGTAAACCACCACCATCATGTTTGTTAACAGTGGTGTTTTGACCGTCATCATGATGATGCCTGTGTTCCTCTGTGTTCAGGAGTTTAAGGAGGGCCGGAGGGCCAGTCACACGGCTCCTCAGGTGCTGTTCAGTCACAGAGAACCTCCTCTGGAGCTGAAGGACACTGACGCCACAGTGGGAGACAACATCGGCTACATCACTTTTGGTTTGTATCTTGAGGTCACATACACATATGGCTCTTGGCAAGTGTTCATATCAGACCCTGGTTGAACACCTTTATCAACCTCAGCTGCTAGTTAAGTATAGACTCTTGATGCCGTGTACATTAATTTGGACATTTATGAGGCCAGAACAAAGCACTGCTTTAGCACTGATTATGTGTGATAGGTGCACGGTGCATTTGCATTCGGATCAAGAGAGCAAGCACCCGTCTTCTCTTCATGGTGGTTACACAAACCTCTTAATGAATAGAAAAAGCACCACACCCTTTTATCAAAGCCAAAAACATTTACCAGCTCTACTCCACTTGAGATTCTCATACAACCAGGAAGTATCTAGAGAGACATGCAATATTTAGCGCTTCTTTAGTTCTGCTTTGTCTCTTCATTTAACTCTGGTACCCTGCAGCAAGAAATGCAGAACAGAAGTAACTGAAAATACTAATCTTTGAATGTAAACCTCTTGATAAAGATTATTTTATTCTCAGAATAATGCATTTAGATAATAAAATTCAAATGAGATATTTTTTTATATTATTATTCATATTATACCTTCAGTGTATACCTTCAGGCATCCATTCTGGTTTAAATTTTGCGTATTTATATATTATCCCTCTATAAACGGCAACTACCCTGCAACAAAATCACTAAATAAGTTCTGAATCAGTCTTTTCGCCTGGTTTTCCTTTTGAGATATTTAACAATTCTTGAAACAGGATTAAATTTACTTCAGAAGCAGCATTGAATAAGATATTAAAACCTGTTCATAGACACTGTTTTTAATGCAAGTGTATTTTGTCCTAGTGCACTGACAGAATTTTATATACACAATATATTTACAAAACACTTTTTAGTTAACTAAAAACTTAAAATTAGATTTTGTTGTAGTAATAATAATAATTATATATACACACACTCACCGGCCACTTTATTAGGTACACCTTTTCAATTGCTTGGTAAAACAAATTGCTAATCAACCAGGCAACTCGATGCAATTAGGCGTCTAGATGTGGTGAAGATGACTTGCTGAAGTTCAAAGCGAGCATCAGAATGGGGAAGGATGTTAAACCGACCCGGGACCCGAGGTAATAGATTCGGACCCAACCCGGCTGATCATTTAAAATATAACTGACTTTACTGATTAGTGATTGGCTCTTTTATTCAGAAGGCGGGGCTTCATTCAGTAGAGTGTCCATATTGACTGTTGTCAATCATCTTGTCGGTTAACATCCTCCACATTTCATTTCATTTCACTTCCTACTGTATTGTAGAGAAAAGTAGCAGCACCTACTGGCAGTTTTTTCTATTTTTTAAAAAAAATATAATTTCAGTTATTTAAATCATTTAATATTTCTATATTTAAAGTTTAATATTTAAAAGTATTAATCTCAACATGAATTTATGAATTTAACTGCACCTTTTTTGTTGTTCTGTGCCACCTCTGTAGTACCAATTAATTTTGTTATTACTGATTTAATTTGATTGGTAACTTATTCTTCTTGTTCTTATTCTATTGTTTTAATGAATCTAAACCCTTTTGAATCTGACATAAAAGATGACATACTTTTAATAAAGTTAGAAAAATGCTGTTACAAAAAAAAAAGCCCCTGTAAATCTATTTGAGTCAAATGTCACCTAGTAATGGGAAGGCTAAATTTATTTAGAATTTTTGATCATTGATCAGAAGGTGCTCCTGAAAAGAAAAATGAGCATTGAGCCCTGTGATACTGTTAAATATACTTTCAAATATAATTTAGTCCTGTGATCAAAGCTGAATTTTCAGCATCATTACTCCAGTCTTCAGTGCCACATGACCCTTCAGAAATCATTATAATATGCAGATTAATTATTTATTTATAAACTTTTTTTTTATTTTTTTTTTTTAGATAAATTCATACTTTTATTAAGCAAGGATGTCTTGAACTGATACATGGTAATGGTAAAGTGTTGGTAAAGACGTTGTTTGAAAATATTTAGATTTCAGTAAATTCTGTACTTTTAAACGTTTTATTAGTCAAATAATCCTGAATTATTTACAAAACAAAAAATATTAGCCAGCCCAAACGGTTTCCAACAATGATAATAAATCAGCATATTAGAATGATTTCTGTAGGATCATGTGACACTGGAGTGAGACTGGAGTAGAGATGCTAAATATACAGCTTTGCATCACAAAAATAAGTATATTAAAACGGAAAACCATTATTTTAAATTAAAATAATATTTCACAATATTACAGTTTTTTTCTTTATTTTTATTAAACTCTTGATGAGCATAAGAGACTTCTTTGAAAAATCGTAAAAAATCTTTATGTAAATGTTACCCAACGTGTCACAATTACAGTGAATTTCTCATTTTATTTCAAATAAAAAAACTGAATTCCTTTCCCAACAGTGCTGTTTCCTCGACACACCAACGCCAACACCAGAGACAACACCATCAACCTCATCCACACCTTCCGGGACTATCTGCACTACCACATAAAGTGCTCCAAGGTGAGAGACCCTCCTCAGAAACACCTGATTGTGTTTATGAAGGGTCGAACGAGAGCTTGGTTTGCATTCTTGTCATTCAACCATTCTGCCCTTTGTTTGGCCAGATGAAACACAATTGTCAGCGTGAAGAAAACAGCTATATTCGTGGGAATGAAGATAGATGTGTTTTCTCTGGTTTTAGGCTTACATCCACACTCGCATGAGGGCCAAGACCTCGGACTTCCTCAAGGTACTCAACCGAGCTCGCCCGGACGCTGAGAAGAAAGAGATGAAAACTATGTCGTAAGTGCTGTTTCACAATCACTAGTGTTTCACACGTTATATGAAACCGCACAAAGTAAAGTATTTTTCTCACAGGCTTTTTTTCAGCAGAGGTGGTTGATTTGTGCTGATGTTGGTGCATATCTCTGGTTTGAATTTAACACCAGTGGCATGTGCTTGCAAAAGATTAATTTGTGACTGTGTGTTTGAATCTTCATTAATTACGTTGAGGTCGTTGCGCCATACACCGATCATATCAAAGCAGATTACCATGTACTTTTCAAAGATACTTCAGCTGGTTGTTGTTTGAGCTTGTTTAAACTGAAACATGGCCAAATACTGCAGGTACATCTTCTCTGGAATCAAAGGCCATTTTTCTGGTAGATTAGAAATTGATTTTTATCAGTAATGTAGAAACCTTTTGAAATATACCTACTCTGAGCTCTGAAGAATGACTTCTCGTGAATGTCAGTGTGCCTTTAACTAAAAAAACAAACCTGCTACCTGTCAGCACTACACATAATCCTATGTAATAGTACACACTTGCAGTATTGCGTATATAGCTATATTTATTCCACTGTGCATTGATCTATTGAATATGAATTTAACCCTCACATGATCTGTCCAGGGGCAAGACCTTCTCCCGTTAAGGACATGATGTGCAATCACGAGACCAGCATCTGTGGACTCCATCATACACCTCTGGCCAGTGATATTGATCCTCCACCTGTAAATTGCACCTCAACAGGGAGACAAATATATTCCTTGCTTTGCATTAATAGGATAAATGTTATTTGTATGTCGGAATTTTGATACGCTCTTGTGTTTCATTGCATAGCTGTTGTCTGACAGTGTTTTATCGACATTAGACATGCAGTATTTTCCCTTTCCTCTTGCCTTCTGTTTGCGCCAAATGCATCAATATTGGACATCCTGGATCGGTCATGAATAAACCCATCTTCTATAGAAGAGATTCTGTGGTTGTTATTGGGGGTGCATGCAAAGGTTTGGGGTCGGTAGGGTTATTTTGATGCTTTTGAAGTCTCTTATTCTCACCAAGGTTGTATTTTTTTTTTTTTTACCCAAATATAGTGAAATCTCATTACAATTCAAAGTAACTTTTAGTTTTAATATACGACTCTTATACCACAAAACCAGTGAAAAGAGTCTTTTTTTCCTAAATTGAGATTTATACATCATCTGAAAGCTAAATAAATAAGCTTTCCATTGATGTAAGGTTTGTTAAGATACAGCTATCTGGAATCTAAGGGTGCAAAAAAAAAAAAATCTAAATATTGAGAAAATCAACTTTAAAGTTGTACGAATGCATTGCATATTACTAATAAAAAATTAAGTTTTAATATATCACCAGTAAGAAATTTACAAAATATCTTCATGGAACATGATCTTTACTGTCCTAATGATTTTTGGCATAAAATAAAAAGACCTCCACATATATTTTAAAATGTAATTTAAAGCTGAATTTTCAGCATCATTGATACGGTCTTCAGTGTCACAAGATCTTTCAGAAATCAATTGAATCTGCTGCTCAAGAAACCTCTGATTATTATCAATGTCGAAAATGCCTGTGCTGATTCATATTCTTGTGGAAATCGTGATCCATTTTTTTTAGCATTCTTTGAGAAATGGCAATCTTTTGTAATATTATAAATGTCTTGCTTCAAAAACAAAAGTTCTTACGGAACCCAAACTTCTGATTGGTCATTTACATTCTAAAATAACAACGCTAGCCAGGAGATAAAGCTCATACACGTTTTATTGTGGTACAGTAGATTAATAAAAAGTCATGGTCATCACAAAGAAAAACTGAGCTATAAGAAGGAAAGAAATACAGAGATGAAGAACCAATAATGCTGTAAGATTAGGATGAGACGTAGCAATACAATGTCACTCGTTCTCCTTCATATCTTGAGACCCTTCTTGTAATGTAAAATATTTGTTATACTTATTTACTTTGGTTTCTTAATTCTTTTAATTATGCAAAATAATAATTTGGTAATGTATGGTATTTTGAATAGAATAATAACACCCATTCATATTCAGTCGAGTCTGCTGCGGTTAATTTGTCTTCACAGCTTCAATAAGGGTTTACAATCCAAAAGTGCTCATACTTGGGAGCAAAATTTATATTTTTACACTTTACTTTATATTTCTTCAGACAGAATCATAATTTCATAATTTCATTTTTTACACTGATTTACAAATTTTGATTAGCATTAGCTACAGAAGAACATGAAGCTAATAAACACACGATTAACATGGTATATAACTGGTATGTGATTTTCATGAGCTTTGGAGTGACACAGCTACTCTGGTGGTGCCAATCTACAATCTTTTTTCGGGCTGCATTTAGTTTTCTTTCATTTTGTGAACTATTATGATTTTACGTTATGCATTTAAATTAATAATACCCATGGCAAAATTAATGTAGGGGTGGCCACTGGGGTGGCCAGATTTTATGGGCACTCCTAGGGAGCACCCCTGTCTTCATAAACTCTTCTTCTTCTAACTCCTCTCGCTCTTCTATAAGCTTTTCCATCTCTAGCCCCAGTTGTTCTCCCCACTCCTCTTGCTCATCTTTCCACTTTTCCATCGCTAACTCCAGTTGTTCTCCCCACTCCTCTTGCTCATCTTTCCACTTTTCCATTGCTAACTCCAGTTGTTCTCCAAACTCCTCTTGCTCGTCTTTTGCCTTTTCCATCGCTAACTCCAGTTGTTCTCCAAACTCCTCTTGCTCATCTTTTGCCTTTTCCATCGCTAACTCCAACTCTAACTCCAGTTGTTCTCCCCACTCCTCTTGCTCGTCTTTTGCCTTTTCCATCGCTAACTCCAGTTGTTCTCCCCAATCCTCTTGCTCGTCTTTTGCCTTTTCCATCGCTAACTCCAGTTGTTCTCCAAACTCCTCTTGCTCATCTTTTGCCTTTTCCATCGCTAACTCCAACTCTAACTCCAGTTGTTCTCCCCACTCCTCTTGCTCATCTTTTGCCTTTTCCATCGCTAACTCCAGTTGTTCTCCAAACTCCTCTTGTTCGTCTTTTGCCTTTTCCATCGCTAACTCCAGTTGTTCTCCAAACTCCTCTTGCTCATCTTTTGCCTTTTCCATCGCTAACTCCAACTCTAACTCCAGTTGTTCTCCCCACTCCTCTTGCTCGTCTTTTGCCTTTTCCATCGCTAACTCCAGTTGTTCTCCCCAATCCTCTTGCTCGTCTTTTGCCTTTTCCATCGCTAACTCCAGTTGTTCTCCCCACTCCTCTTGCTCGTCTTTTGCCTTTTCCATCGCTAACTCCAGTTGTTCTCCCCAATCCTCTTGCTCGTCTTTTGCCTTTTCCATCGCTAACTCCAGTTGTTCTCCAAACTCCTCTTGCTCGTCTTTTGCCTTTTCCATCGCTAACTCCAGTTGTTCTCCAAACTCCTCTTGCTCATCTTTTGCCTTTTCCATCGCTAACTCCAACTCTAACTCCAGTTGTTCTCCCCACTCCTCTTGCTCATCTTTTGCCTTTTCCATCGCTAACTCCAGTTGTTCTCCAAACTCCTCTTGTTCGTCTTTTGCCTTTTCCATTGCTAACTCCAGTTGTTCTCCAAACTCCTCTTGCTCGTCTTTTGCCTTTTCCATCGCTAACTCCAGTTGTTCTCCCCAATCCTCTTGCTCGTCTTTTGCCTTTTCCATCGCTAACTCCAGTTGTTCTCCAAACTCCTCTTGCTCATCTTTTGCCTTTTCCATCGCTAACTCCAACTCTAACTCCAGTTGTTCTCCCCACTCCTCTTGCTCATCTTTTGCCTTTTCCATCGCTAACTCCAGTTGTTCTCCAAACTCCTCTTGCTCATCTTTTGCCTTTTCCATCACTAACTCCAGTTGTTCTCCAAACTCCTCTTGCTCGTCTTTTGCCTTTTCCATCACTAACTCCAGTTGTTCTCCAAACTCTTCTTGCTCGTCTTTTGCCTTTTCCATCGCTAACTCCAGTTGTTCTCCAAACTCCTCTTGCTCATCTTTTGCCTTTTCCATCGCTAACTCCAACTCTAACTCCAGTTGTTCTCCCCACTCCTCTTGCTCGTCTTTTGCCTTTTCCATCGCTAACTCCAGTTGTTCTCCAAACTCCTCTTGCTCATCTTTTGCCTTTTCCATCGCTAACTCCAGTTGTTCTCCAAACTCCTCTTGCTCATCTTTTGCCTTTTCCATCACTAACTCCAGTTGTTCTCCAAACTCCTCTTGCTCGTCTTTTGCCTTTTCCATCACTAACTCCAGTTGTTCTCCAAACTCTTCTTGCTCGTCTTTTGCCTTTTCCATCGCTAACTCCAGTTGTTCTCCAAACTCCTCTTGCTCATCTTTTGCCTTTTCCATCGCTAACTCCAACTCTAACTCCAGTTGTTCTCCCCACTCCTCTTGCTCATCTTTTGCCTTTTCCATCGCTAACTCCAACTGTAACTCCAGTTGTTCTCCAAACTCCTCTTGCTTGTCTTTCACCTTTTCCATTGCTAACTCCAGTTGTTCTCCAAACTCCTCTTGCTCATCTTTTGCCTTTTCCATCGCTAACTCCAGTTGTTCTCCCCACTCCTCTTGCTCATCTTTTGCCTTTTCCATCGCTAACTCCAACTGTAACTCCAGTTGTTCTCCAAACTCCTCTTGCTTGTCTTTCACCTTTTCCATTGCTAACTCCAGTTGTTCTCCAAACTCCTCTTGTTCGTCTTTTGCCTTTTCCATCGCTAACTCCAGTTGTTCTCCCCACTCCTCTTGCTCATCTTTTGCCTTTTCCATCGCTAACTCCAACTGTAACTCCAGTTGTTCTCCAAACTCCTCTTGCTTGTCTTTCACCTTTTCCATTGCTAACTCCAGTTGTTCTCCAAACTCCTCTTGCTCATCTTTTGCCTTTTCCATCGCTAACTCCAGTTGTTCTCCAAACTCCTCTTGCTCATCTTTTGCCTTTTCCATCGCTAACTCCAGTTGTTCTCCAAACTCCTCTTGTTCGTCTTTCACCTTTTCCATTGCTAACTCCAAAGCTAACACCAGTGGTTCTGCCAACTCCTCTTCCTCCCCAAAAACGTGGTTGTTGTGATCAGTAGGATTTTGCTCAAGTTCACTCTGAGAGACCCCTTTTCTGTCCACTATTTCTTGCGTGATGACGATGGCTTTCTTAAGTCCGACGGAAGGCGGAGGAGCTGGAGACAGAAAGCTGGAGGTTAGAGTCAGTCTTTGGTAATTCATTAAGACATTTACAGATGTCCCACCTTTCCAGGAATGTCCGGGAGTCTCCCGCATAATAATAGAGACTCCCTGTCACCTGAGAATTCTAACCCATAACAGCTGTTCAGCCAAGACACAAATTTACTTGGTATTATAATACATTTTTTACATAATTTGTTATTGTTTTTACCTGTTATTACAATGCGTTTTCCTGGTATTGTTAATGCCTCTCCTGACTTCTTGCATTTGGATATCCAGTTATTTTGAGACTACACTGGATCACTCTCACTTTCGTTTCACGAATAGTAATGAATGAACAAACAGGTTTTTGTTCTCCAGGGCTATTTCCTGGAAACGGGTTTGGACAGGGTGGGATGTCTGCACTAGTAAACATTACTTGGGCCATTCTATGAATCAGATACCTGTTGCATTTTGAGAAGGTAATTTTGTAAGGGAACTTTTTTTGTAAAAGATTTTGCTCCATTTCAAGCAAAATTATAATATATTCATTGACATTTAGAACATGACAAGATATAATTATGTCTTCAGAACAATAACAGGGTGAAGTTTTACAGTTTAATTTGACAATATAAGCTCACGAAAGTCCTTCTTTGAGAATTTAATGCTGATATTTCTAATTCATTTTACTATACATGCTAATAGAGCCAAAGGCAGCTTAAAAAAGGCACTAAAATAGCACCTGTTTTGTAGAATGACCCTTTTGTTTCTTTTACAGATTATAATATGATTTCCTTCAAACATATTTGCATGAGGTTAGCAGTTAGAAACAAACAGCGTGAGTGATGTGAGTGTATTCGGGCAGCAATGTTTACTTGTCTTTGTTAGACAGTAGAGCAGTGAGTGATGATTAGTATGAAGACAAGCTTGTTGTGGGTTAGGCAAGCATCTTTGTTAACACATACTGACGATGCCTAAAATCTACACGTCAGGGCACTCACCTGCATACAACGCCTGCTCTAAAGAAAATTCCTCTCTGTGAAGGGAAGAGAGAATATGAGAGAATGGCACAAAAGGAGGTGCTTGATGGGAAAAGATGCAACTAAATGTTCAAGACTGGGGGTGGATCGAAGTTATGAATGATTCACTGAAAAACCCACACTGAGTGATCACTTTTCTGCAAATATAAGGGGGGAAATGTCCCCCTCATTGCTTTTAAGTGGTGTCTGTTTTAAAGGACAGATGAATGCTGGGAAATGTTTCTCAAAAGCCTGTAGAGAAAGAGTTTGTGCCATGTGTTTGTTACTACAGAGTGACTTCACCATGGAAAGATGAGCTCTGTGCACGCTAGATTTGCATGGGCAGCTCACAAAGGAAAATGCCGGAAACAGCAATGCTGTGTAATGTGCACGTTACAATCAGTGACCAAAGAGATTTCAAGATCAAAGAGATAGTCCACCAAAAATTTGAATTCTGTCATTAACATTCTAAACCTGTATGGATTTATTTGTTCTATGAAACATGAAGATATTATATGAACAAAAATTATAATGGAAGTCGGTGGGAACTGAATATGTTTGGTTACCAATATTTTAGCAAAATATATTTTTATTTATTTTTATTTACTTATCTTTTTTTTTTCGCTGAAGAAAGAAGTGAATACAGGTTTGGAACAACATGATGTTGCAACAAACACGCACAAAGTTACTTTTTTGTGTTTGTTCTGAACTGAACTAAAACATTTGAACAAACAGCAGTATTTAACTCAATGTTAAAAAAAGGTGGATAGATTTCCAATTTTAGAAACAAATCCTCAAATCAGTGATTTGAATCATTTTATTAAAGGAGTAGTTGCTTGAAACTGAAAACTTGCTTAAACTTTACACACCCTCAGGCCATCCACGATGTAGATGACTTTGTGTCTTCATCGGAATAGAAATGTAGCATCACTTACTCACCAGTGGTTCCTCTGCAGTGAAAACAGCCTATAACAGTTCTAAACAAATGTTTTTTACTGCAGGAGGCTTTATTATGGATTAAGGACTTGTGTTTTGTCCAGAAGCACCAGTTTAAAGTTAAAATGCATTGGATTTGTTTCTAACAAACGTTCAGTTTTTCACTTTACAAGACATTAATTTATAGACTTGAGTTGTGAGGGTTACTTGTGGATTACTGTGATGCTTTTATCAGCTGTTTGGACTCTCATTCTGACGGCACCCATTCACTGCAGATGATCCACTGGTGAGCAAGTGGTGGAATGCTACATCTCTCCAAATCTGTTCTGACAAAGAAACAAACTCATCTACATCTTGGATGGCCTGAGAGGGAGTTCATTTTCAGTAAATTTTCTTTTTTGGGTGAACTATTCCTTTAAAACCTGATTGGATACATGAAATGACTCGAACTAATCAGCTTAGATGGTATTTTTTCAACATAATGTCAAAACTGAAAATGCATATATTTTTTATTTTTTTTTATTTTATATGACTAGCAAAATTGTGTTGAATACATTGTGAATCTTTGATCTATTACCCAGTCCTAATTTGAATCTTTACAAGGGAATTTATGGGATTAGCCTTCAGTCTAAAAGAAAGAAAAAGAAACCTGATTCAGCTCATTAAGGACTTGAGGCGATTAGGTATCAAGGATGATTCTGGAATTGAGCTTGAATATCCATTTTGTGAGCACTGTTCACAAGCTCTTCCTCTCTCTCCTTCATCTTACCTATTTTTGTCCCCCTCGTCGTCAACAACACCCTCCAGGAGGCAATGATAGGTGGCAATCTCTGCCTCCAGTTTGGACTTGATGTTCAGCAGGGCATCATACTCGGCCGCCTGACGCTCCACCTGCGCTCGCACCTGTCCCAGCTCTCCCTCCAGCTGCACCAATCCAGAGTTGTACCCATTGACTTCATGAGCGTAACGTGCCTCTGTTTCACGCAGCGAATCTTCGAGGGATCGAATCTGCAAAACACCAAGCAGAATAAACAAAAATGACATTTTTGTTTCTCATGATCTTAATAACTTTTTAAATATAGGCCTCTGTGTAAAACGCTTGAAATTGACAACAATATATTTTTTATTCTTTATTCTAAATGTATTACATTATATTATTTGTATTATATTGTTTAATTTCATTATTTTTGTTCCACAATAAGTTTGCTTTGAAAATATTGAAAAAGATTCACAATATATTAAAGACAATTTGTGGAAGCGAAAGAAACAAAAATAATGCAATAAAAATATGATATAATACATTTTATATATATATATATATATATATATATATATATATATATATATATATATATGTATATATATATATATATGTATATATATGTATATATACATATGCATATAGTACATATACATATACATACACATACATATACATATACATATACATATAAATATACACACACACATATATATATATATATATATATATATATATATATATATATATATATATATATATATATATATATATACACTCACTTTGTGGAGTGAGTAGGTGTGTCAAACTTCTTGACATTCAACAATTATTTTTTTGCAGAAATGTGCTTCAAAAATTATGTTTACAAAAACCAACAACCTAACAAATCTAGACAAGCCACCATATAAAACCAGCTCCTGTTTTCCCATGGTTTAAAAACCACAGGTATAATGTGTAAATTCAGATGACATGGGTGCACAGAGACAGGTATTGAACATTTAGTGCAATCACATTTCATAATGATTTAATTGATGCACATGTCTGCCAGGTGAGAGTGCTGACTGAGAGATTTGTCAAGTGCATAATTTGTGTAATTTGTGTATCATACCATATTGTGCAGAGCCTGCAGGTCAATTTCTAGAGTTTGTTTCGTCCTGCGCAGCTCGTTCAGCTCGGTCTTTCCTGCCTGCAGAGCTTCTGTGTTCTGAGTCACCTCAGCTGTGATGCTGTCAAACTAGATAGAGAGGACAAGTGGCGCCTTATAATATTCTACAATGTTTTTTTTATTTTTATTAAAATGCACTTTCCCATGGGGTAGAAAATAGGGTCACAACTCACAAAAGTTGAAAGATGAAATTTTACTTAGAAGATGAAATTATTATAAGAGCTGTTTTTGATGTATTTTAGAAGCACTATATATATATATATATATATATATATGAAAGTGGCAACAATTTTGGAAGAGCAGGAGACAACAAATGAATGTAAAATATGACTGACTTTGTTTTTATACCACTCTTCAGTTTCCTCGCGGCTCTTCTGCGCGGCTCGCTCGTACTGCGTGCGGATGTTATTAATGGTCTCATTGAGGTCTGCATTGTTTTTAGACTCCATTTGCACATTGACTTGAGAGTCACTGATATGACTCTTCAGGTTGGCAACATCCTGTGAAATAAAATGATTAATGAATTTAGATATATCGATTATAAAGGCAGGATCTGGCAACAGAGCTAAGTTTGTTTAACACTTGCTCTAAAGCATTGTAAACCAGGTAGAACGGTTGGGAAGATCTGTTTTTTAATTTATTTTTTTTATTAGCAGTTCATAGTTTGGAAAGTATTTTGACCCCCCCCCCCCACACACATTTAAAATAAAATAAATGTAACATTTAATTAAAAATAAACAAAGAAATAAAGTAGAGCTTCAAAAAAATTGTTATTGGAACAAACCACAACAATCTCTCCACTGAAGCCATTGATTATATATATTAATAACGTAAATGCACTTTAATTTTTATTAAATATTAATATTAAAATGATTTAAATTCTAAGTTAATTAAATATATATTTATTCAAAAATTCAGGTATTTTAATATTAAAATAGAATTAAATTAAACTAACATTAATATTATTTAAAATTATTTTAGTATTAAAATTAATAAAATATTGATTTTATTAAATTAATATTAATTTATTATTTTCTATTATCTTAATAATAACATTTCATTATATTATATATCATTATTTAATATATTCATTACATCAATTAGAATATTAAGCTTAATTAATGTTAAAATAATATGAATCATTAAAAAGTAATTTTACAATGTCTGAGTATTTTACAATTAAATTTGTTTAATATTAATTAAATTTATATTCATATTAAATTAACATTCATGCAATGATTAAAATATTAAAATATTTTAATAATTTTATTTCACATTATTTTAATGTAAGAAAATAATATATAAAAATTACTATGAAATTTAAATCGCAAAATCTGCTTAAAGCTGATATCACAGTTATTTAGGATATCTATGGCGCTGTACAGTAGAATTAATTAGATTAATTTGACTTCCATCATTGATGTTTGCTTTCGTAGTGCTCTGTTAACTACTAACTGCTGCTGCTTATGACTTAAAGGCTGTTTGTGCTCCAACAATGAGTCTGTCTCTGTAGGTTTGAGGTGTTGCTGTTTAATCAGTGTTGAGTGGCATGTACCTCCTCGTGGCTCTTCTTCAGGAACACCAGCTCTTCTCTCATAGACTCGATCTGGCCCTCCAGCTGCATGCGGCCCATGTAAGTGTCGTCCAGCATCTTACGGAGTCCTGCCAGATCCTGCTCCACCCCTTGCCGCATGGCCTGCTCCGACTCAAACCTGCCGGAGCGATGCAGTGAGAGCTTATTTACATCAGAGACCACAGGACGTGTGTCATATCTACAGCAAACTGTGCTGCAGCTCGGTGACAGCTTAGTATTATTATCTCATTATACTACATATTATAAGAGAAATGTTCTTAATTCGAGAGCTTTCAACATTTCATCAAGGAACAAATAACCAAAAAACTCACTTGACTTTGAAATCGTCAGCAGCCAGCCTCGCATTGTCTATCTGTAAGAAGAGTCTGGCATTGTCCATGGTCATTTCCTGGAGCTGAGGGGTTGGTATGCAAGCACACTCACATCATTCTCTTGCATTTATGGATTAAAGCATTGAAGCCAACAGCATATATTTTTATTTGTTTGTTATTTTTTTTTACTTGTACAATTGTCATAAAACTTAATGCCGATAACCAACAGAGGAAAATAAATCATGCATCACAAAATAATTTAATAAAATGCATACTGCATAGTATTTCATTGTGTTCCTTTAAAATTGTTATAACTCTTAAAAGACCATTTAAAAAAATCTAAACAATAACAAAAAAAGGTAAATGATTTGTGTTTGAGGCTTTGGTTCCTTTACTTAAAAAAAAAAAAGTGTTCCCCTTGGCATTTTTAATGCACCCAGTTTTCTTTTCAGTTTAATAAAAGCATTTTTATTAATAATATTTCTTCCATTTAACAATCATTGTTTCTTAATTGCACTTCAATTGTTTTATTGCTGGTTTCTATTTGCTGGTTTTTCTTTTGCTGCTTTTGTCGAGATCACTCCTGCAAAGTGCATATTTTTATTATAATTTGTTTTTATTATTATTGAATCAGTGAATAATTCAATGAATGATTTATTTCCATATTTTTATTAAATGGTTGCAACATGTTATCATTAAGTTGTTCTTGAAGCTTAAACCACATACACAACCATTAAAAATTACAACTAAAATTAAATTTCAGTCATTTTTGGGGAGGTGGAGCAGATAGTGAAGAAAAAGCATCAAAAAGGTCCAACATAGATGTAGACCTGCATCTCGTGCATTTAAAGAAGCTACAGAGCTGGAATTGAAAGGATTGAAACAAATAGAAAAACATATTTAGCAACTACATAATTCCCAAACTTTCATTTGTGTTACTTCACCATGAACTATCATTGTAAAATTAGGAAAATAGTCATAGTAAAGAATTAGCAGATGTGTCCAAACATTTGGTAGTGTGCGTTATGATAAAAATAATGCACGAGTATTTATTTGCTCACCTGGTTTCTCAGATCATTAATGATCTTCTCATAGGCGCTCCAGTCTCTGTCACTCTCAGCTCCTTTCCTCATCAGAGCCTCTTTGATTTGCTTCTCCAGTTCAATGTTGGAGTCCTCCAGGAGTCGCACTTTTGACAGATACCCCGCCAGACGGTCATTCAGACCCTTCATGGTCTCTTTATCATCAGCTGGGGGAAAAGTGCTGCTGTTGATCTGCACAGTGGGACGCAGTGTGTTTGCCAGATTCCCTATAGTGGCTGGGGAAATGGACCCGAACAAACCACCCCTTGACCCCAAGCTACCAGACAGACTTGAGCTGGAGAAACTCCTGGAAGGGCTCATGAATGACATGGTGCGGTTTAGAAGTGGCTTTGAGCGTGCTTGCGAGATGCGGTCTGTTGTTTTACCTGCGGCAGGTATGTGAGGGGGTTTGGGAGCAGCTATATATAGACTTCAGATCTCTACTGTGATTGGTCGGGGAGATGTAAGTCTACACCTGCACGGATCTCATTTGTTTGCAAATTCCCACAGAGGATAAACAAGGACATACTCTCAAACTACACTGAGGAGGGTTCACTTAGAAATTGGTATTACATTTTGCAAAAAAAAAGAAAGACAAAAACACTGAATTAAACATGATATTTTTAAGAAAAAAAATGATATAAATTTTTTTTGTAAAACTTACTCCAATCACCTTTGTTTTATTTCAACACAGAAATATTATTCCGTGTTACATGCATCAAATTTTTTTTTTGTGTTGACACATGAATGAGCTCAATTTGTGCTTTATATATATATATATATATATATATATATATATATATATATATATATATATATATATATATATATATATATATATATATATATATATACTGTCCATATATAACAAGTCCAAGTTATATTTCAAAGACATTTGATTTTGCTTTACCTTTTGTGACAACATGCCCCAAAAGTTATAGTAATAGCTAATGGGTTGTTGTCACACAGGGAACCAAACAGCCTATTATTATTCTTTTTTTATCGAAATATAAATAGTAAAACAAATAAATATTGAATTTAATACATTTTCTGTATTCAAATGGTATTTGAAAAGTGCATTCTGTTTATCTCACAGATCCTGTCACATCCATGTCATATTTCAGCGCTTCACCAGGTTATGAACACACACTGACCTAACATGCCCCAATAGCAATAGCTTATGGGGTAAATTGTCACACTGGGAACCAAGGAGTATATCATAGGCTTTTCATTAAAATATAAATATTTTTACATTAGGAAACATTAGGAAAAATTAAATAAACAGCAAACAATGGAGATCACATTTCAACAATTCAGTTTAAATCTGCCTTCATTACATGACTTATTTGTGTCTGAATGTATTGTGTCTGAAAAGTGATTATTTTTATAATATGAAGTGTGGTGTTTTCCTTCATGGCCACATGAGGGCAGCAGAGACCGCTTGATATCTGTGCTACTCACAAGAAAACTTCTCCAGGAACCATGAAGGACTGTATTACAAACATAGACAGCATGCAGGATTCCTGTAGATACAGTACATTAAAGGGATCAGCGGGGATACTTAAATAATGTATGTTTGCTCTGCCATCAGATTTGTATTTTACACACAGGTTCACGGGAATCGCTCTTTGGGGTCGGATCTTTTTAAATGAATCGTTTGAACTGGTTCGCAAAAGCGACCTGAACATAGACTGTATAAAAAGCCTGAATGATTAGTCCATGAATCTTAGTGATTATGTGTGCTAAAAGCGGTTCTCGAATCAAAAACTCGAAACATTGAACGGGGAGCCGTCTTTTTCCAACAAAGCATTAGGAGTGAACCGAAGATCTGACTGTGGGGAAGTTTTATTTACTATGCAGCAACATCGGGATATCAGGGAACACGCGATTTCGTAATTACGCCGTGACGTAAAAGAACCACTGAATCGTTTTTTTTTAAACTGGTCCTCAGAAAACAAGAACCGATTCGCGGAAATGAATCAGACTACAAATGTCCTAATTCTCATCTTTTTTATACGTGTTTTTCATGCAACAATATAACCTTCTGTGACTAAAGATATGTATTTTTTGTGTGTGTATTCAGCAGCTTTATTGTGAGCAGAAAAAAAAACATGCTTTTCAATGTTAGTAGCTATAATTAAATATGTTTAGTTTAATGGTATGTAATATATCTTCTGAATGTGTGATAAACCCGTAAATGCTGTAGGTCACAAATCGTTTGTCAGAAACTAAACTGTAGTAGAGTTTTAATCTCACAAGACTGATAAACATTGGATAGTTTTGAGCTGACAAACAACCTGGAAAGACACAAAGATGGACCCATGAACATCAGAATCCTCTGCTGAGTTGAATTATGACAATAGAGATTATAGACTTCTGATAAGAGCATAGACATGTGTAAACAGAAAATTCAAGACTCCTAAACTCTTATAAGATTCAGTTTGAGTCAAATAGCAAAATAAATTAAAATCATCTATCATATCTATGTACACAGAGATATACTAATGCATGCTCTCCTCAAAATATTGTCCATTTATAAGAAGAAAATGCATGATTATTATTTGGGAAGGAGTCTGTTTGAATACAGATGTGATGTTCTTCAGGGAGGTAGATCAAGTCCGACAACTTTTCCATTTGTTGATTATGAATAAACAATAACAAGCTGAGCAAAAATTTGCATGCACTAACAGGGAAACATGTCAGAACTTTCTGGCAAGGATCTGTCAAATGTTCTTCCTGTAATGTTAGTAAAATGTTTGTTCCAACTCAGCACAAAAAAGTTATTTATGCATTGTTCATGGAATGTTTCTGAAACAGTTCAGTTAGCAGTTTATCTAACATTTTTTTTTTTCAAATGTGACTGCTTGTCTCAGAACGTCCAGAGAACATTCAAAAGTAACGTTCGCATTCAAAATGGAATGTTCTCTCAAAATTCAAATGATATGTTTAAAACGTTTAAAAAACGGGATTTTGGAACATTCAGAGAACGTGTTCATACCTTATTGGAACATTTGCACAATGTTCTTAAAGGTGCTGTAGGGAACTTTTGTAAAAAAATATTTTTTACATATTTATTAAACCTGTCATTATGTCCTGACAGTAGAATATGAGACAGATAATCTGTGAAAAAATCAAGCTCCTCTGGCTCCTCCCAGTGGTCCTATTTCCATTTGCATAAAATCCATCGCTCCCGGTAAGAAACAACCAATCAGAGCTGCGGTCCGTAACTTTGTTTGTGTTCAAAATGTAGAAAAATGTATATAATAAGCGAGTACACCATGAATCCATTTTCCAAACCGTGTTTTTGGCTTGTCCTGAATCACTAGGGTGCATCTATAATAAGTGTTTATATTCGGACTATTTTAGATTGCTTCGGGGATACCGCGGCGGAGTAACCCAGTACCGTTGTGATTCTTCATAGACATAAACAGAGAGAAGTAGTTCCGGCTACTATGTTCTTCCGCAAGACTCAAGCAGTTCTGTTTATTAACCGCTAGAGCGCCAAAAGTTCCCTACCGCAGCTTTAAAACATGATTTTGCAAAACAGCAGCTTGAATATACTTTAAAACAGGGGTGTCACACTCAGTTCCTGGAGACCCAGAGACCTGCAGGGATTAGATTCAACCCTAATTATGCACACCCCATCCAACTAATCAAGTCCTTCAGGCTTATTTGTAAACTACATGGTATGGGTGCCGGAGCAGAGCTGGAACAAAACTCTGCAGGGCTCCAGCCCTCCAGGAATTGAGTTTGACACCCCTGCATTAAAATATCTCCTACAGGTTTGAAATGAAATAAGAGTGAATAAATGATGAACATTTTCATTTGTAAACGGTTTCTTTCTTTCAGGTCAAGATCTGCTGAGCTTCAATCTCAAGCTGGAGTGTTCTGAGCATGGAAACCCAGAGAAGCACAGAGACAGATAACATCCTGAAACTGACGAGCCAGTGTGAGGTTGCGGCCACTTGCAATAACGATGACAGATAGAAGAACAAACAGGTAAAAAGATGAGTATTGTTTTTGGTCAAGTGTATCTGATTTTGATCTAGTTAGCGTTTCAGTAAAAATGCACTCATCCTTCTCTGATAAGTAAAATAATCTAATTTTAAATTCTGATTTGCGGCCACACTTCGGCTGTCAGTGATGAAAGCATCTTTACAATGGCTCTTATTGGATCTGGTTTTCAGAATGAAAGGTCACAGCACGATTAATGGCCTGAGTTAACCTGGCTAGATATGATGCTCCTGCTTTTTGGGGGTCTTCTTCTGTGCAGATGGATTTTATGATGCAAGTGTAATATATGATGCAATATAATTCCCGACAAATGAAAGGAAACATTTTTATTTATGGGGGAATCTCATGAAACCCTAAACTTTCTAGTCATCGTCATAGGACAATTTTATTTTTATTACCATAATAAAAAACAGACAAACAAAATTCTCATTCTCATTAATGGAATGGGGGAAATATATAATTTACATAGTAAAATGTTTACGCAACAGCATTTTAAGTTGTATTTTTTGCACTGCCTTTTATTTATTCTTAATTAAATATTAAAATTACAATATACATTTTTAAAACAAACTTGAATAATTTTGCAATTTTAGGGTGAAATGTTTTGGACATGTTTTCTTGAAATTCACTTGTTTTCACATATAATGTAATACAGTGCTTTAAGTGCCCAAAAAGAGTTGCCGATACTCTATTATAGCCAAAAAAAAAAAATATTATTATTATTATTTTTTTTTTTTGATGACTCCCCTCATCCCCTGAGGTAACAACAACAACTACTGTATATTGAAGGGCTTTTATATACAGCAGTCAACAGGCAACCTTAATAATAAATCATTTATTATTTTGTGGATTTGCTTGAGCTAGAAAGAACTAATGAACTGATTCCAAACTGACTGAAATGATTCGCGAACCAGCTACGAACCCCCGAACTGATTCAAATGATTCGCTTTCCCCAAACTGACTCAAATGATTCGCGAATCCGCTTTGAACTCCCGAACTGACTCAAATGATTCGCGATCCCACTCCGAACTCTCGAACTGATTCAAATTATTCGCGATCCCCAAACTGACTCAAATGATTTGCGAACCCGCTCCGAACTCCCGAACTGACTCAAATAATTCGCAAACCCGCTACGAACTCCCGAACTGATTCAAATGATCCGCGAAGCCGCTCCGAACTCCCGAATTGATTAAAATGATTTGCTATCCCCAAACTGACTCAAATGATTCGCGAACCCACTCCGAACTCCCAAACTGACTCAAATGATTCGCGAACCCACTCCGAACTCCCAAAATGGTTCAAATGATTCACGCTTCATACTCCGAACTAGGAAGAATTAGGAAGCGTGCATTGTGAAGGGCGCTCTGAAAGCACGTTCTGGGCGCACGGAGAGGTGGTGGTACGCTCAAGAGCTATATTTGGAAGTGGCGGTACTGAGTACAGGTGCTGGCCCACTCAAAGCACTGATGTTATAAATTACTTAATAAACATTTGATATTATAATTATAATTAATATATTTTTTAATGTTAGGCACCGGCAATGCCCTTTATTTTTTTTTCAAATAAATAATATTCAATTCCTTACTGCATTGTTAGGTTTTTAATGAATCTGAGTGTCCGTTCACTGGACTACAAACACTTCTATACTCCTCTATAATAACATATCTCATCTGGCATTCATATTTATAAACATACCATCATTTAACGCTGAGGTCCTCGCACAAAAGCAGGAGTGACTGTCCTCCTTTCTTGTAGAGTAACCAGGAGCCGCTCTTCAAAGGTCAGATAGACTGTATACTAAATTCTTTTATTTATTTGAACTCTTTTTTATTATTTTACATTTAAACACTGCCTGGACAATGTCTGATATCTTTCATACATATTTTTTTGTACTTTGTGTTTTACATTATACTTGATTAATAAACCACAAAATCTGTGTTAATAAAATAAATATTTATAGTTTTATGACGAAATTGAACACTTAGGATCCGAAGTTCCTAAATGGATGTATAGCAATAGTAATGTTTTGCACGCACAACTAATTAGACGATTTCAGTTATTGTTTTCTGATGACAGCTGAAAAAGTTACAGCGGAACTCTCGGAGTATAGCAAAAAGGAAGAAAGTGTTGGGTATCGAAAGTGCAAGAGATGAACTTGTATGTGTGTGTGTGTGTGAGTGGGTGGGTGGACGGATGAGGGTGTGTTTGTGGTTTTTTACACTATTGACCTTCTTTAGCTTTTATTTCAAAACTATGAGGAACAAAGAGTCAGGCCTACAGACTAAGAGATTAATCAAATTCAATTTTATATAAATGCTCATGTAAATAATGATCAACATTAGAGTGCATCTGCCAATGTTTGTGGTGAACTTACTGAATGTCCTCAAGGGACTCGACATGTTTCACATCCAACCCTGCATCCAACACAAACCATCAGGACAGCTCAATTTGTCTTTATATCTCTTGTTTACAGTTGCTTTGTGATTTTAGCTCTTTGTCTAATGTATGCAAACTGAAAAAAATGTCAAAGAGTTTCTCCAGACTCAGTGTATCCCACCGTGATGAATGCACTGGAGTGGGTTTGTCAGCGGAAGGACAGTTTCTGGGAATGAGTGCAAGAGAAGGACCTCTTATCTCAGTTGCAAAAATATCTTAACATATCTATGATCACATCCTAAACTGTTGGTCAATTTAAGGTTCCCATAATGGTTAATTTATTTACTTTATGTCTTCAAAAGTATGTGACATTGTAAATGCTTTATCTCAGTGAGAAATGTCTAGAATATGAATGTTTGGTAAACTAATATGATGTAGTCTGCTAAATGTCCTCAATTTGTAAGGATAGATAGATAGATAGATAGATAGATAGATAGATAGATAGATAGATAGATAGATAGATAGATAGATAGATAGATAGATAGATAGCTTAAGAATAATATTTTTTCAGCTTTTTTTACCCAGTCAAACCACAAAAAAACAATACATTTTAGTAATATATTTTCATACTTATGAAATATAATAATGTAATTTTACATTTAATGAAATATAAAAATATGTTAATATTAATATAATAAATGAATATTACAAACTAATACATATTAGATCATTTATAAAATGTTGTTATTAAAAAAAAACTCCACCCAATGTTGAAGAATGAAGAATATTTTTGAAAATATACAGCTATAACATAACTCATGAGCATTAACTCATTTGCAACATAAAATGTAAAACATTACTAATTCGTTTGTACTGAAAAGTCATTTTTGCAGTGAACTTTAGTATACTAGATGACTTTATCTTGGTGAGAAATCAGCACAGTTGTAAATATATATTGCAGAAAACTGAACATTTAAGTATGCAAGGCATACATATATATATATATATATATATATATATAAATATATATAAAAGATGAATGTAAAAATGTTTGTGACAGCACAAAACTCTATGACAAAAGACAGACGTGATTGTTCTTTTACACTACCATTCAAAAATTTGGGATCATTCATTATTTTAAAAGATATTGTTACTTTTATTTCAGTAAAGATGCATTAAATTGATCAAAATTGACAGTGAAGACATTTATACTGTAACAAAAGATTTCTATTTCTACTAAATGCTGTTCTTTTGAACATTCTATTAATAAAAAATACTCAGTTTCCACAAAAATATGAAGCAGCACAGTAGTTTTCAACATCGAGATTAATAAGAAATATGTCTTGAGCAGCAAATCAGTATATTAGAATGATTTCTGAAGGATCACGTGACACTGAAGACTGGAGGAATGATGCTGAAAATTCAGCTTTGCATCACAGAAATAAATTATATTTTAAAATATATTCAAATAGATAACACCTAATAATATTTCACAATACTTTATGCATTTTTATCAAATAAATGCAGCCTTTGTGAGAATCTAACCAACCCCAAACTTCTAAACAGTAGTGTATTTTTTTTTTTCAAAGCAGGATTTTACACATTCAATTGAAACATCCTATCCACTCACTGTCCAACTGTCACAGTGCAATATCTCTGTTATTCTGTCCTCCTCTCCAGCGGTTTCTCAGTTTAAGCATCACCCTGCTGATGGGCTCAGTGTACTGCTTGTTGGCCAGTCCCAGTATGAGCGGAATGACAGCCATGCTGCCGATTCCCGTACAGGACATGATGATGTACAGAGCAGAGCTGGACAAGTTCACCCCGGTCTGCAGAGCCGTCACAGACATGAGCTGGAAGATGATATACGGCACCCAGCAGACCAGGAACGTGAGAGACACGGCAGCCACGCATTTGGCGTAGCGCAGGTTAAGTTGCTGCTCGTGGTCGGATGGCTGCTGCTGCTGGAGACGGTCCACGGCGCGGTGGAGCTTACAGATGTTACGCAACTGCTTACGTGCGATCCACAACACCCGTCCCATCATGGCTGCAATGGACAGCATGGCCGGAAGCACCAGTCCGCACACTTCCAAATAAATGAAGGCCCTGGGAAAAACCTGTTTGTAGGAGCAAACCTCATCCTCTTTGGAAGCATTACGAGATGCGGTTGATCTCAAGAACGTCTCGTTTGAATCGGAGCTCTTGTAGGCATTGGGTTCAACCCAGTTATTCCATCCAAAGGCAGGAAGTGATGCATACAGCAATGGCGGGACCCAGACGGTCATCAAGGCCAGTGGGAAGCAGCGGTGGACCCAGAACTGGCTGTGGTGGAGCGGGCTGACGATGCACAGGTAACGTTCGTAATGCACCATCACCAGATTGAAGAGGAACGACAGGAACAGAAAGTTTGGGAAGATGTATATCACCAAGCAGTGCTTGAAATCCAGCTGCCGGTCGAGCGTCATGCCGGGGATGAAGGGCAGGGCGATGCCGGTGCACAAGTCAGCCACCAGCAAGCTCAAGAAGAAGTAATTTGGGGTGTTGTGCAGCTGACGGTTGCAGGCGATGCCTATTATGATGAAGAGGTTGGAGAAGATGATGATCGAAGACAGTGGCATTGTCAGATAGAAGATCAACTTCTCTCTGCTCAGCTTGTCGAGCGGATCCATGATGGAGAGCTGTTCCCCGCTGGACTAAATTAAACTAAACCTCCTCCATCTACTGTGAGGGTGAGTCCTGAAAACATACAGCATATATAATAAACAGGTCTGGCTTAACATATCAGTTCAGTTACATGCACACATAATTATTCATCTCACAGCACTACCGGTTGGTTTTACTTCCCTTTATATAAGACAGTGAGAGAGAGTTGACATCTGACCCACTTGAAATGAATTCAAGGAATAGGACACACACACACACACACAATAAAAACTCTCAAGATTTACGCAACCTAATTTCTTCCCAAAACCATATGCTGTTGTTTATTTCTGTGAAACAGTGTTATTTTAGAATCTTTTCTGCTATCCTAGTATTTATAAATATTTTGAATTTGTCTTTATTTTCCATTGTTCATGTTTCCATTACTGAGTTTTAATAATTTTGTTGTATGTCTGTCACGCTCGGTGCTTATAAATGAGAACATGACAAAGAAATAATCCGAAAACAGTCTGTTAATAATACAGTAAATACACAAGAAACACAGGAGAATCACTAGAATCAACAGAGCACAAAATGTAGATACAAACAACAACCGGCCCCACTGAACAGATAAGAGAGTATAAATACAACAGGGACTAATAGAACACAGGTGAAATAACTGATAAACACAGAGGGGAAACTAGGTCAAAACAGACGTTACAATGTGTTATTTAGTTCTCATTTTTAATTTCAGTATCAGTTTTATTTTTGTTTACATGTTAGGACAACTTTTTTTTGCGTTTTCAACTAACTGAAATAAAACGTTTTTCTATTAGCATTATTATGCAATTTTTTTTTCAATTAAATTTATTTATTTCAATTAATTTTTTTGTTTTGTTTTGTATTTTCAGTGTTTTTGTATTTTAGTTTTAGTTAACAATAACAACACTGTTGTGGAACAAATAAATTAATAAATATTCCGAATTTTTTTCCAATGCATGTAATTTTATATATGTATATCACGTTTTTTCAGAAATGTTTTGTAATTTTTTATTATTTTTTTGTATTCAGTTTCTCAATAAAATTATATAAATGCTTCATAAATAGACTCTATGACTTGCATGCTATTTTTCTAGACCTCTCAATATCATACAAAGTTTTTGCAAGGAACAGACTGAAATTTAAGTCGCTGACATTAGTTGAGTCATTATAGGGTGCATATTGGTTCCTCAAAGGTACATATTGGCAGCCCCTGAAGGGTAACATCCCTGTGACAGCTTTTGTACCTTTTACACTGAGAGTGCTGGAAAGATTATTAAAAATATATTGTATGATGTTGAGAAGTGCATTAAGCTTTGAAATTGTTGATAGATCAAAAGGGTTTGTAACAACATGAGGGTCATTTAATAATGACAGACTTTTTCTTCCATTACTTTAACATCTGATCATTTCCAATTCAATATACAAAATCATTCTGTTAGCAATTGACTCTTCTACTGGTCAAAATATCAGCTGTTTCTTTATCATGATGCACAACTGACACTCGAACACATTCAAGCTTATGGTGCTAGATGCAGTAAAGATACTGTAGCTGATGATAAATACCACAACCAAAACAGCCTGACCACAAAATGTCACAGAGAGCATGTTGAACTTACTCGCAAGTATTAATAAGCCAGTGCTGCACAATTGCATCCAGCTAATATTTAAATATTCATGTAGGTTCATGTTTCCATTGTATTAAACAATGGTGGCATGACCATCACTAGACAAGCCAACTTTTCTCTTCATTCAAGGTGAAAATGAAGTTCAGTGATGCTTTATGTTGAACTTGGTCTTTGATTTTACTTTTCCTTTCAATATAATGAACGATTCAGCACAAACAATATAATCAGATAATCATTCTACTATAAAACAATTACAGAGACGGTTAAGAGATACACTTCTCTTTTATGCAAGACCACAACTTTCATTTAAACCTGGACCTAAACATACATTTTAAGATCTAAATGATCCGACATAAGATTTGACATATTTTCTAGGTCACTAATAAGCAAAAATAGTAATTGATCATGTGACTTTTTTGTAGAAATTGTTAATTGAAGCTCTTTGGATCATCTCAGATCATGATGCTGGAGAACCTGAGCATCTCTAGTACTAAAAATTATAATTTTTATAGTATAATTTTTGGTGTAAAATGTTGTTTTAAACAAAATATGCAAAATATGAATGTTTTAAGTAGTGGAATCAGACGTTTGTATCATAGTGCACTTTAAACGCTTCGCCGACTTGAATGAGGCAGTGAAACTAAAAGAAAAAAATGTCTTCCAAACACTTACCTTACAAATAAAGTAAATCTTCATACAGCAGACTCTCATAAGAAGTTCCTGCCGTGTGTGAACCAGTGATCTGGACTCTTTCTGTGTTCCTGTCCTCTTGCTCTGTACATCAGCAGCATTTGCGGACGGAGATCTGAGCAGTCAGTGCTCACAGAAGTCACAGAAGTCAAGAGCTCCAGCAGGATGCTTCTTAAAGCGACAGTGACCTCATTCTGACTTCGGTCATGAAGCATCACAGGAGAGGTATTTCAACTCAGGAAGCCAGAGTTTACACTCCATTTATGAGAGAGATGTGGGAGGCATGGAAACATGCAATGCTGATATCTAATTGTATATTTCTATCATAAAAATGGTCAGTTTAATCACATTTATGAGGTAGTTTGTATAACTTGTATAAACTAAAAAGAGAGTGTTGCACATAAATTTGTAGACTATACTACTAAATTAACTACCACTACTTCTAATAAATAAGATGGTTAGTTCACACAAAAATGTAATCTTGACTCATTCTCATGTCGTTCCAACACCATAAATTCTTCTTTCTTCTGTGAAGCACAAAATGAAACGTTAGGTGTTCTTTTCCATTTACAATGAAAGTAGAAGCTGATTTACAGTAAATGTTCAAAAGTTTGGGTTTTCTGAAAGAAGTCACACCAAGGATGCATTTATTTGATCAAACTAATAACCATGACACTAAAAACAAAATATTGTCAAATATTTGTACAATTTTAAATGACTGTTTTCTATTTGAATATATTTAAAAATGTAATTTATTCCTGTGACTCCAGTCTTCAGTGTCACATGATCTTCAGAAATCATTGTAATTTACTAATTAGCTGCTCAATAAACGTTTCTGATTATAATCAATGTTGAAATCAGTTGTGTAGAAATGGCTTTTTTTGTCGAATTTTGACTTTTGTATAATTTTTATTGTAAATTTTTATTTTGCTATCATTATGTTATTATTTTAACTACTTTTGACCAATTTAATGTCATTTCTGAATAGAAGCATTAATTTCTTTAAAAAAAAAAAAACATACTAACCTCAATCTTTTGCATGGAACGATATTTCCAAAATTGAATATGGCAGCATTTAAGTATAATAACTGTAGTTCATATGAGCTATGCATTATATTTCACATCTTCCGAAGCCATATGATATAAAAAAGAATTTGCCCATAGTTCACTTCTTCTGTGTGGAAATTGCTCTCAGTGACGTCAAACCTGCTGTGACGTGTCTACATCCGCCAATGTTTTTGTTTTAAATTTAATGTGATAACAAAATGTTCATTTTGGGTGCAATTTGAAATGCATTGTCTCTTAGATACATGCAATTGATCTTTACTTACTGTATTTATCTAGCCTACACAGTCTCTACTGTATTCTAACAGCAGTGATGTATGAGAACAGCATTCAGTTTGTTGAAAAAAGCAGGCGTGTGACAGTCCGACTTGGTGCCACAGCAAACACATTTATCAACCTCTGTGTCATTTTCCTTAGGTTCTCCTCGGATGGCCTCATCCCTGAGATATGCAGCGTCACAAGTGCAGAAACACACAGATTGGTGTATGCACACGCTCCTTGGAAAAACACATAAAAAGAAGTGGTGTGTTACGTAATTAAAGATGCATTGTGCTGGTTTAGATGGGGGGAGGCATGAGGACAGGAAATGGACACTTGGACATTCTGTGACTGTCTTCCTGAGTGGTCAGAAGTGAAACACAGTCAGGGATGGAAGACATCGGTCATCTGATGTCAGAGATTTCCAGATACTGGACAGAAAGAGTTATGGTCACATAACAAACAGTTCCCAAATTTGCGTAATTGTTCAAGGTATATTTTTGGCCATGTGAGAATATAAAGTTCTTAAAGGGATATGTACATGTATCATTTATTTTAACACAAAATGAAATGAAAAAGCTATCATTTTAAATATGTATTTAGAACAGTAATATTTTTATTACTATTTAATAACTATTTTCTATTTAAATATTTGAAAATGTAATTTATTTCTGTGATGCAAAGCTGTATTTTCAGCATCATTACTCCAGTCTTCAGTGTCACATGATCCTTCAGAAATCATTGTGACTTGCTTCTCGTGAAACATTTCTTATTGATATCGATATTAAAAACAGTTGTGCTGCATAATATATTCCATTATTCTTTGATGAATGGAAAGTTCAGTTTAATGCATCCTTGCTGAATGTGTTAGTTTCTTTTAAAAATCTTAGTGAGCCCCAAACTTTTGAACAGATGTTTATGTAGATTTACATTTTAGCTAACATTTATGCATTTATAAATAATATTACATTTTTATACAATAGCAAAAATTAATTTTTTTTTTTTTACAAAATGGATATTAAAAGAAATGTAGCTTCACCAAATTGTGTTAATTAAACTGTAAAACTTTACGTTTATAACATTTTAAAAGACTATATAATTATATCTCTGAATATATTAAAATATATATACACTAAAAATATTATTTAGCTTGAGATGGTGGGAATCATGATTTAAAAAAATTCAAAAGAACTGCATTTATCAACTGTATTTTGTAACATTATACATTTCTGTACTGTCACTTTTGACTATTTTGTGTGTCCTATGGAACAAAAAAAAGAAGAGAGAGAAAAAAAGGCTTCAGAAACACCAGGAGCACAAAGGTTGATGGTGTTGTTTTATAAAGCCTATTTTTCTTCCCAGTAGCCTTTCCAGTGGACCTCTGTAGTAAATATATGCCCAGGAGCTATTAAAAGAGAAAAATGTTTAACCACAGATTTTATACATGCCAAATGCAGCAGTGACAAACATTAAGAGCAGGAAATAGAGTAAAGGCCAAGCACTTCACGTCAGGCAAATGACTTTACCATGGCTTTTTGCAGTAGGATATACCCATTTGACAAACACAAAACTCAAAGTGATTACTATAAAAAACCCATCATACAAAATATCCACGAGTGCAGAGACAATATATCCTATGGTTGTCTTTAAATCACATGTTGGCGGTGTGTACACCATATGCTTTAAAGATTTTTTAACAAGAAACTGTGTTGTAATGTCTGTTTGTAGTGGGTTGCACTTCCCTGTATTGCATGTGAATATTTACAGCTGTGATATAAACTCTGTTTTGTTTTATTATTATTTTGTGGTTTCATAAAAAAAAAAAAAAAAAAAAAAAAAAAAAAAAAAAAATTATATATATATATATATATATATATATATATATATATATATATATATATATATATATAAATATATATATATAAACCAATGGTTACAAGATTATTCTTAATTTGAATAATGATGATATATCACAGTCTTGCTTATTGTTATTATGTTATTTAAGCTATTATGTTATCATCAGGGAATTTTTATCAAATCTTTTTATTCTTGATAATTTTACTCAGAAATGCATTGACCTCGGGAGTATTTTTTTTTTAGTTATTTAATGGCTATTTAACTTCATAGCCACATCATGTGGAGAATCTTGGGTATAAATTATTTGCTGTTAAAAGCAGTTTTACGAGTGTACACCGCCATCTAGTGGATAGTTTAATGAGTACAACACCATTCTAGAGAAGTGGTTTGTAACTAGACCTGCTGAGAGTTATCTGTTAGCATTTCCATTCATCTCAATGGTACAAACTCGGTACAATTTGTACCTCACATTTATCAAAGCTAGATAGCTTTATAAATTAGTTATTCCATTCTAAATTTTCATGTTAAAGAATTGTGTATTTTGGAAATGTTAATATGAACAATTATTCAGTTCTCTTAATCTCATATAGCATATAATAATTGATTTTAATTAATTTTTGTTTTGTTAAAGTCAACAAAAGTAAAATTAGCATCTGCCATTATATCTTTGTTATATCACATAGTCTTAAAAATGGAGGGGGGGGGGGGGGGGGGTCAACTATAGAATTGCCTCCAATGTTTCCTCAGTTATTGTGCATTCAATTTTCATGAACTCATATTAATTTAGAGCTAATTTGGAATATTTGTACTGTATCTAAAAAATAATTCAAAAGTGATTTATCGCTTCAAGATCATTGAAGTGAACTATTGAAAAAAGAACAAGAAAAATACAATTCACAGCATCTAAAATATAAACTAAAATATTTGTATTTTAACCTAAAATCATCAGTTTGAATGAATTAATGAATACAGTTTACAAAATAATAATAATAATAATTTTTATGAACGTCCATTAGTAAACTATAAGCATTAAAATACTGGTTGCATGTTTTTACTCTTTGACCAATAGAGGACAGCCTTTGACCATATTTAAATTTAAAGTGGTTTTCAGAAAAAAAAGCACAGATAATTTTTCCAATGATTCAACATGGTAACACAATATAATAAATATATGATATAAACATATAAAATGGGTTCATTTATTACATTTAAGAATGATCAGAGACTGTATTATGGAGTTATTTTGTGACATTAATGAATGCATGTGCAATCCTGAGACATTGTATTGGACTTTTGTGAAAGCAAAACAATCTACAATATTTTGAAAAGTGAAGCCTGAATGACAGCTTACACACCAAACACAACTTCTGATTTGATCCAGCATTAAAAGAAGAAACAACATTGTGTCAGTCTGAACTGGATTGGGACTTAAGCACATTCCACTGTCTTCCTGAAAGGCCAGTTGTAATATCCATAGAGCATGAGGCCCTCGCTATAACTGACCCCTTTGAAAGAGCTGCCAAATGTTGACTTTGAATCAAATTCCTCACATCAATGCCGTCTGTGGCTTTTGTGTTGGGATTAAAGGGATGATGCTGCAAAACCCCTGTATTTCAAACGATAGCTTCTTAACACCAAACACAATTGTGTCTTAATGTCCACTCGTAACTTGAGCTTGACCTTTCACCAGACGATTCCTGAATCAGATACTGCCTAAAAATTACTCTATCTATCTATCTATCTATCTATCTATCTATCTATCTATCTATCTATCTATCTATCTATCTATCTATCTATCTATCTATCTATCTATCTATCTATCTATCTATCTATCTATCCATCTACAGTCCCTGAAAAAATCTTGTCGCCTATCCAAGTTGTAGGAACAACAAATTCAGTATTCAGGATTCAATCAAAGATTAGAGCTTCACCTGTGAGAAATACTGTAATTAACACATTCCCAGGTGTGTAGAAGAAGAACCTAAGCACACACCCAACCTTCATCTGAAATGCATCATTAGCTCTGACAGCATGCCAAAGATTCAACCAAAGTGCTGATAATCAAGAGCCTGAAGACCAAGTCTCCTGCTGAGGTGGCAGACATCTTTAGTGTCTCTAAATGTCAAGTGGAGAGGATAAGAAAAAGATTTGAAGAACCTGATGAAGTTCATGACAGGCCCAGGTCAGGCAGATCCCGTAAAACAACTGTTTGAGAGGACTGTTTGTCGGTTCGTCAGTCCAGTGCCAGCCTTTTTTCAGTTTTCAGGACTCTGTGAGTCCTGCAAGAATGCTTTCTTTGCTATTCCAGATGAATTTATTAATAAGTTATTTGAGTCATTGCCGAGACATATGGATGCAGTCCTCCAAGCTCATGGAAGTCATACACAAAATTAATTCTTTTTCCACTGCACCATGACTTTATTATTATTTCTGTTAAGTGACAAGACTTTTGTCTAATCAAAGTCTGACCTTTCTGTCCTAATTAATCTATCTGACTATCTATCTGTCTATCTATCTGTCTATCTGTCTATATCCTTTAAAGAAGTCTGCATATGCGTTTATGTTCACTATGATATTTGATAAATCAGGCTTTAATGGCTCTGGCTCATGTAGTACAATATAATAAACACTCAGCAAAAGAAAATTTGAATTAATTATATTCAAAGGCCCAAACTGAGCTAAAATCTACATTTTGGTGCCGATTTTATTATTGATATGGCCAAAAAGTGAGAGTGAATTCTGATTGTAATGTAATTTTAATGTAGTCTAGCATGTATTGTAAATCAATTAAATCTTTATAACAGTAGGCCTACTATAACTGACTACTTATATAAAATGATATAAATATCAGTTGTTATCTCCAAATAATATGTCTAAGAAAGATTATATTTAAATGCTTGGTTTTATGATTTGAATATCCATATACAGCTATTTGCGAACCCCAAACAGACTCAAATGATTCGCGAACCTACTCCAAACTTCCAAACTGACTCGAATTATTCACGCTCCGAACTCCCAAACTGACTCAAATAATTTGCAAACCCGCTTTGAACTCCCGAAATGATTCAAATGATTCGCGATCCCCAAACTGACTCAAATGATTCGCGAACCCGCTACGAACTCCTGAACTGACTCAAATGATTCGCGATCCCGCTCCGAACTAACGAAATGATTAAAAAGATTTGCGATCCCCAAACTGATTCAAATGATTCGCGAACCCGCTTTGAACTTCCGAACTGACTCAAATGATTCGCGAACCCGCTATGAACTCCCGAACTGATTCAAATGATTTTCGATCCCCAAACTGACTCAAATGATTCGCGAACCCGCTACGAACTCCCGAATTGATTCAAATGATTCGCGATCCCCAAACTGACTCAAATGATTCGCGAACGCGCTTTGAACACCCGAACTAACGCAAATGATTCGCGATCCCGCTCCAAACTCCCAAACTGACTCAAATGATTCGCGATCCCCAAACTGACTCAAATGATTCGAGATCACGCTTTGAACACCCGAACTAACGCAAATGATTCGCGATCCCGCTCCGAACTCCCAAACTGACTCAAATGATTCGCGATCCCCAAACTGACTCAAATGATTCGCGAACGCGCTTTGAACACCCGAACTAACGCAAATGATTCGCGATCCCGCTCCGAACTCCCAAACTGACTCAAATGAATCGCAATCCACAAACTGACTCAAATGATTCGCGATCCCGCTACGAACTCCCGAACTGATTCAAATGATTCGCGATTCCCAAACTGACTCATATGATTCACGCTCCATACTCCAAACTCCAAAAATGACACAAATGATTTGCAAACCCGCTTTGAACTCCCAAACTGACTCACAATGATTCACAATATGAAGTTCCAATCCAAATCAAATGACACTGCCAGTGCTACTATTGGTTTAGTTCTCTAATTTCATAACATTAACTGATTTTAAGGTACGAAAAGTATGTTGTTAACAAATAAAATATCAATATTTCCATTCCGAACTGATTTCCACGTCGAAATATCCACAAACAAGGTGAGCAGATCACTCTCTCACTATTCGATTGCTCTAGTCTTTATTCACTCATCATCATCATCCACCAATCAGAACACACAAGAACTCTTTGACCACAGCTGCTGTACTTGTAAAGCTCTTGCAGCAGCTCAACACTGGTTTTCTCTGAGGTGGTCGGATCACATCAAATTGTGGTTAATCTTGCAGATCATGATTTATATCTACTCTTCCTGCAAACATACTGTATAAGGCAATGCAATATAATAATGATATAGAGATATCAAAAGCTTGATTAAAGTATTTGATATTCACATTTAAACATGATTTTTTCAAATGATTTTGTATTGATAAGTAAACCCAATCTGCTTTAATCCAGTAAATGCTATAATGTTAACAGCATTGTTCTTTAAGTTCTCAAAACCTTTAAAGATTTCACAGCAAAAAGACAGGTGAACCAGAAGCAGGATGTTTAATTATATACTGTACTAAAAGGCCATTTACTTGATAAAAAAGTATAAACTATCAATCAGATGACAGAAGGTATGTAGTAACAAATATTATACAGCAGTCTTTATAGGGTTAAGTGCATTGGTAGTTTGTATAATGGGAAACTTGTTCTTTTCATAATTAATTTTCTTAGTACATATGGTCATAACAGAGGTCACTGATATTACATGAAACCAGTGGGGATAAACGAGATGCGAATGCTGAGCTGTTGAATGAGTTGAGTGTAATTCAGTCATCAGTTACAGGATGTTCTGATTCACGTCTGTATCAAATGGCTCCCTGGGAATGTTGGGCAGTCACAGACGTTCCCTTTCCGCACCTGCAGATTTAAGTGACCGAGGAAACCCAGACATGAAAGCAGCTCTGGTCCGACCCCGGACCTCTCTTCCACAGAGGCCTTTTTGTGATCCGATGGTCCCCAGCAGCTCTGGCGATGGGCATCGGCCGGGTATCTCAGAACTATTTCCCACTTTTCCTGTTCCCTCTCGGATTACAGCTAAGAACACAGCAGCAAAGTGTGAGATGACGGAGCCTGGGTACAAGTCTGGGGATTATATGTTTAAAAATATAATATTAAAGGGATAGTTCACCCAAAAATGGAAATGTGCTGAAAACTTACTCAACCTCAGCCCATCCAAGATGTAGGTGAGTTTGTTTCTTCATCGGAACAGATTTGGAGAAATTTAGCAGTAACTCACTTGCTCACCAACGGATCCTCTACAGTGAATGGGTGCCGTCAGAGTCCAAACAGCTGATAAAAACATCACAATGAGCCACACGACTCTAGTCCATTGATTAATGTCTTGTGAAGTAAAAAGCTGAGAGTTTGTAAAAAAAAAAAAAAAAAATCCATCAAGATGTTTTTAAACTTCAAACCATCGCTTCTTTTCAAAACACTAGTCAATAATCTATAATACCACTATAATACCACTATAATACCACTAATCAGTTTTTTTCCCTCTCACATCAAAATCCACCCACATATTTGTTTAGAACTGTTTTGGACTGTTTTCACTAGATGGTGCTTTATCTGTGCATATTTCTCTCCTGATTCAGATGAGATTCATTTTTCACCGGATAAATTATTATGGATTATTATTACTCAACATATGTGATACCATCTATAATATATAAGTCTTGTTACAATATTACGCTGTCGTGCGGTATCATTATTTTATTAAAAGCCCATTTATCTGAAGACATGGTTAAGAAGTCACCAACAAATCAAGAATTTTCTATTAAAAAAACATTGACATAAGAGTGACGTAACATAAATGTCTCATGAAAATCATCTTAATGCTACCTAAGTTTGGCACTGAGGCACAATGCCTCTCTTGTAGCCGGTCTGCCCAAAGGAAAGACTGCTTTCAAGCCCTATTGTTCTCCCAGGACACATTATCGGATTATCCCAATTCCAAATGAAGGGGAAGAGTGAAGAGTATTGGAGAAGGGCATGATGGGATATTATGTCAATGTGCTGGAACACTTTGAGAGCAAAGAAGCCCCGGACCATCCAGACAGATGCAACAAATGCATAACAGCCCCATAACAATGTGATGTAGGATTCCAGAGAAACGAAAATGAGGAGAGTGGGATGGAAAAATGCAAGCTCTGTCTGCTCTAGACCCCAACACAAAACAAAACATGACGAGGCCTGTCATTCTCCACTGTTGTGCTATTACAATCCCTCGGAAAAGTCAGGCAAAAGAATGTACACAAAGATCAGTGACAACAACTTAAATCCTGCCAACCTAACCTTCTCAGAACATGTCAGGAGTAGAAATGAAAGGATTTTCCGAACTTCATTTTCTCGCGTGGTGCAAAAATAGGAACATTGCCTGCAGGACCAACATACTGGCTCCAAAGAGCCAACAATAAGCAGACAAAGGGCAAAACTCAGGTATTGTGGTCAGATAATGATTCCAGGGTCCTCTGAAATATGAGAATGTTACATAACCCGTTCTTTTAGAATATAATAGAGTAATTACAGCAAATTAATATCTCGTATGACTAATCCTTCAGTGGTACATTGTATATCACCTTTCTATATTCCTCCATCGTTGTGCAATAGTCTACTCTGCCACCCAAGACGCCTTTAATCTAGGACATAAAAGGTTCTGGAACTTGCAAAAGAGTGAAAGCATGAAACACACAGCGCTGTACATTTTATGTGGTACACTTCCAAATAATTATTGATTGTGTTAGGACTTATATTGTAGACTTATATATGTTTCTTAGTCATAAGACGCCACAGAACAATGACACTGAAAAGCAGCCCATCTCCACTGCAGTCTTTTAAGCGACCAGACCAGAAGTTTATTTTCAAGCTGTGGAATGTGCAGTTTTATCTACAGCACACCTTTATTGCTTTGAAAACAGCCTAAACAGGCATGTTTCTATCGCTCTCTCACACACGCAAACACACAGTATAATACAGACAGGAACATGTCATAAAATGGGGGCGGAGTCTTGTGGAAAAAAACAAATACTGTAGTCACTATAGTTACCCATTCTATGAAGATAATACAAAACACTGCAAAGTTTTATATATATATATGAAGAGTTCAGATGCAAAAGCCTCTAAATGCCATCTGAAATTTTCATCTAAAATTGGGATTTTTATCAGGCTCCTATATTTATGTTCAGTTATTTCACTTTAATAGTCTGGCAAAGGACCTGCACATTGCCATTAAAGTAAAATGACTCAACCTAAGCATAGGAGCTTGATAAAAATCCTAATTTTAGATGCAAATTTCAAATGGCATTTAGAGGCTTTTGCATCTGAACTCTTCATATATATATATATATATATATATATATACATATATATATATACATACATATATATATACATACATATATATAAAATTATAGTTTTTATTACTATTAATATTGCCTTTATTTTACTTTTAAAAACACAATAACTTTGCAGTGTTTTGTCTTATTTTAATAGAATTGGTATATATATGGGTATACATATATATATGGGTATAGGTATAATATATATATGTAATTTAGGTATAAATAAAAAGTTTAATTCAATTTACAGCAGAGGTCAAATAGTCAATAAAAGAAGACTATAGTAGATAAAAGAAATTCACTGACAAGATTAAACATACGCAGCAACTTTTACTTGAATTCAGATTAATTCAAGTTAATTTTGTATAACACTTTTTTACCATACAAATCATAGCAGATCAACTTCACAGAAAATGTATTTTCTACAATATTTATTAGTAGCTTATCAGTGGTGAATGTCAGTTTATGTGCATATGATAGAGATGTACGGAAAAATCAATTAATGATGTAATCAAACAGATGATTATTATATGATGCAATCGAACTTATAGCAAAAAATATGTGAGAGTTCTGTATGCTGTTTCAGGGTTAGCATCATCTCAGCCTGATCTCACGGACGATTTGTAAATTTTTAAGATGTGGCGAATGAGGTCGTACAAATTCATACGATTTGTGATAAATCATACATATTTTATGAGTTGCCCAATTCGTACAAATTTGTACGAATTAGCCACCTCGAAAATTACATATGATTGGTCGTAAGATAGCATGCATCATCTGAGGTCCTCTGAGGGGTTGGGTTAAATAAATAGTAAATAAGATTTACCAGTCTGGATGAATTTCTTATACCAGTTGTTGTATTTTGTGTTATATTATCTACATAGTTAAATTAGTTTAATTGCTGTTGGTGATGATCATACATATTATTTTCAGAATCAGAATTAGATACAGATTTAATGCCAAGTGTGTTTACACGAACAACGAATATACACTACCGATCAAAGGTTTGGTGTTAGTAAGATTTTTAATGTTTTTGAAAAAAGTATCTTGTGCTCACCAATGCTGCATTTATTTGATATTGTGAAATATTTAAAATAACTATTTTCTACATAAATATATATTTTAAAATGTATTTTATTTCTGTGATGAAAAACCTGATGTTCAGTATCATTGATCCAGTCTTCAGAGTCACACGATCCTTCAGAAAGCATTCTAATATGCTGATTTAATATGAATATGTCTTATTATTATTATCAGTGCTGAAAGCAGCTGTGCTGTCTGCTCAATAGTCATACTCTTTTGCTGATTGTGCAGTATCATCGCAATCCAAGTAATTACACTCAGGCACATTGCCAGTGAAGATTGTCTATCAGAAACAGATAATATACTGACCCAGAATCAAGCCAATACACAAATCATTTTACAGCTTTACTGTTTGCACACTGCTGGTTTCCATGACTTCTCACATTGGAAAGTGGGTTATATGAATATGGATGGCTTATGGCTTATCTTTAAGATCACATGCAGAAATGCTGAGTTTGAAAAGCTTGATGATGTGTGAACGGATCCACAAAAACATATTCCATAGTAAAGTGGAATATTCCCTGGTTTATGCTGACAACATGGATACCAAATATGCCAGACTAAGATGAATTTCCTGTCCGCCATTTTGATTTATGTTGAAAACCTACTTTTTCAAACTACTCATCAACCGTAGGTCCTATTTTCACCAAATTCGAATCAGATTATCTTCAGCCTCTCCTGACACGACGAATTTGAGGCACAATGCCAAAATGACACTTCAGGCTGTATCTCTGCAATGCTTTGGCATATTGACACCAAACTTTGTGTGTGTCATTAAAAAGTCACACAGAGTACACTAAATGTATTTGATAACAGCACCACCTATTGGCCAATCTTTATAAGCCAGGTAATCATGCTACTAGAGGTTGTATTTATGATTTTTTTTTTTGTCAATTCAATTACAATAATCCTAAAATTGCTGTTATCGCTCATTAATGCATTTTCTGTGATGCTCCATGACATGCTTAGCTCATACATTTGCCGTTGGAATACTTGGTCCCGTAATTGCTGCTTGCAGCTATATTTAGGGGCCAAGCACCGATGTTTTCGCTGGCGTTATTATTATTAAAGAAAGATTTACCCCATAAATAATGATTCGTTTTCTTACCCCATTGGCGAATAGCTTTTTCTTGTTTTAATCAAAAATCAAACTCAATTTATTGAATTTTTTAATTAAATTGTTACATTTGCAGAGGTTCCAGCCAAATACTTGCCCACAATAAATTGTTTATAAATATCTTGTTATGCTATATTATTACCAAATATAAGATTATTTTTATTGACTTGTTTTCTTTCAATTAGCACAGGTTTTGTATACATTTTTTGGAACTAATTGGTCATAGGCCTCATTGATTACCAACCTTCGTTTTTGAGTGAAGAAAGCATTATTTGTGGATAATCTTGGCAGTGTTCACTCAAAAACTAAGGAGCGTAATCTCAGATCAACAAGACCAAAAAGACTGAATCCAAGATTTGTTGATAATATTGCATAATGAAAGATTTACAAGCAATTTTCTGGTCATATTTGACCAGATTATCACCAGATTATGTAAAGGATTTTAAGCACAACACAAGTGTTAAACCAAGGAAAAATTAGTAATGATAAAGTTTGTTGGTGCAACGACGACAAAGATGAAAACACTCTGAAACAGAAGATTGTCTAGGAATGTTCTGTCTTCAGATGAAAAAAAACGGTCTGTGTTTATTTCTCTCAATGTCATTCCTCTCATTTAAGAAGCCTCAGATGACCATCTGAGCTCAACACTAATGGAATCAATGGTCAATGGGAAAAGAACAGAGGCAAATTGGACTCAGTAATGAGCTGAAAGAGGTGCTTTGATCCATGACCTTGGCTATTGTGGCACTAATGTAGTTATCCTTCATTATGTGTTATCCCACCTCTGAGCTAATATGGTACATTTCCTTAAAAAATGCAACAGCAGAAAAACAAAGCACTAGTGTTCAGCCTGAGCTGCCTTGAAGCTAAAGACAGCCACAAAATTTGCAGGTGAACAGTTACTTTCAAAGCAGTGCATACTTACATGTGTAAGACTTGTTTGTGATGTCTTTGTGTGGCTGGTTTGCTTCAGATGGATGGTAAACTTTAGTCTTGTAAATTTGGTCTTGACAGGACATAGCACTAAACCTACTCATAAAGTTTGGGCTTTGCTCCGAAGATAAAACCTCTCCAAACCGTTATCTGCACTTATATTTCAATCCACACAGATATTAAAACCCATCATGTGCTCAAAGATATATTACACACTTGCCCATAACTAAAAGGCTTTCAATTTCAGTCATGGCTACACTTATGATTTCCACAGCAATATTGAGAAATGTCACATAACATTTTTTTTTTTCAAAATGATGTTTATTTTTATTAACATACAGAGCAAGGGTAGTCTGATTCGCAAACAAATGGTTTTGTGAACAGATTCTGTTTGATGAATCATTTTAATGGAACGCTGGAATCAATCTCAAACTCAAAGTGTTGGTATTGTGAATCAGTCTAATGAATCACTTAAACTGAATCTTTCAACTCAAAATGAGCCTAGAACCAGCTTTCTGTTATTTCATGCTTTCAAAATAAAGAGTAAACTAAATGCTTTTGACAAATCTGACACAAGCATTATATAGGGTTTAAACAAAATCCATTTTTTTTTCTTTTTGATGAATTAATTCAATGAAACATTGGAATCAGTCTCAAACTATTTACCGTGTGAATCTGTGTATTGACTCACTCACTATCACTAACTGAATCTTTTATATGTTAAACTCAAAATGAAACCCAAATACGTTTTGTGTTATTTCATGCCGTCAAAATTAAAAGTAAAAGCTTTGATTTTGTCTCGTTTATCAAAACCATTTATATAGGTTTAGGAATCAAGGAATAAAAGAATAAGAGCAAAAAACGAACAAACCTATAGCCAAATAATTCTTATGATTTTCATTTCAATTACATACAGAGCAAACAGTGCAGTTCAATTCACAAACAAATGGCTCTTATGATTCTTTTTGATGAATGATTTTAACAAAAGACAGGAACTGATCTCAAACTCAAAAAGTTTTTACAATGTGAATCAGTTTAAGGACTTTCTCAATGAATCTTTAATATTTTTAACTCAACGAACAAGAACCTGTTTTGTATAATTTCATTACTTTGACACAATATTTCCATTTTGTTACCACAGTTTAAAAAGAAAGCTCCGACTTCAGATTTTTCAAAAATAAATAAAAGAAAAAGCTGCTGAATTCAGAATACATGCAATTTCTTGAGGAAGGAAGCCATTATTTAAACTATTCCTTATCAGTCCATGCAATTCAACCATTCAACCTGATCAAGTGAGGTCTTATACAACAGCACAAACTCAATAACTAAAGCTGCTAGGAATAAATCGAGTGTCCACTCACATGCATTTTATGGCCAAAAGCTTTTACATGGTCCACTTTGCTGGCTGAATCTGTGATGTATTTGATTCCAGGATTTAAATCGTCCATTAAGTGTAATTAAAAAAGTGCATTTTCTACTGGTAAAAGCGAACCAGGAGCACACATTTTTAATCATGACACTGTCTTTTTGACTAGAGACCAAGCTGTCTGCTATCCTATAAACAACAGACAAGTCTTTCATTAAATCAGACAAGGATGTGCTCTTTTAAATCCATTTTGTGCTTTGAATGTTCTAGCCAAATATTGGTTATGATGTAATATTCACATTTGCTCAATATATTAATGTCTTCTCAAATACTAAACAGACTCTCTTGTTTTAATTAAATTCAGACACTGCTTACAATAAATGGTAAATCAAAACTCTTTATTTACTTTCTGAATGCACGTTGCTGTCTTACTGTGAATGATTCATCTGTGCACATTGCTCCAAATAACTTTCTACGCTTAATGTAGTGTCTTGAACTGAAAATTGTATGCACTGGCTCATTATTTCATTCCTAACAGAAATTTTAACCAGAAATCCTGTGTTTTATAAATAGGTGTTGACCATTTGTTTGAGGTATTCAGGGTGTGAAGGTCATGCATAACCCCATCACAAATGGCACATTAAGATGGAATGCACAGTGAAAATTCCCAGCCAAGTTATTCTAGCCTCTAAACCTTTAATTTTAGGCCAGCAAATGAAAACAATGGCGGGATCAGTGACGGATCAGTCACTACGTGTGTTGATTATATTGCTTTGATCTTACCGCTTACAACTCTATTGACAACTAGAAATGGAAAGCCATAAAAACAAGCTGTCACGTGGCCTTCATAAAGTCTAGATAGATAGGTGGAAATTAACGTTTAATTTTACTTTTAAATAATATTTAAGTAACAAAACAAATCATTGTAATTTTTTTTACCAGTTTGTTACCAGTGCTTAATGTCACTTGAATCTATAGCTAAATAGGTAAATAGACAGATAGTGTAAAACCCACATGACTTGAAGTCCTCTTTTGTACCTGCCTAGATGTTTACGCGATGAAACGCACCGCAAATCGCAAGTGCAGCGGCCTTTGTTTACACTGAACGCCAGTTGCGTTTCCTGAGGCTCCGGGAGTGTGTGCGCGCAGGTAGCGCGCGGCATTAGAGAGCTACACATCCCAGTTTTCAAACTTTTCCCCCTCACTCTCCAGTCCTTCCTACTGCCTCGGTGCGTGCTTCTGAATGAGAGTTTTGTGGTCAAAGCGAACATCGCGCACGAAGACGCCGACGCTGATGGAATAACTCCTGTCGGATCACTTTTGGACTGAAATGCGCGTGAGTGTTTGAATAGAGCTCATACCTGCCGCGCAGATCTTCAGGAGGAATAATCATTAATCACGAGAACGCTCGCGTTGAATGGGTCGTGAGGACGCTGACCTCAACCTGTCTGGATGGGATGCACCGTGAGCTTCATCTGCTGTGAAGACGATTTTCTGCTGATGCCTTTGGATCAGCATGTGGAGAAAAAGAAAGAGGAAAAGAGGCTCTTATCAAAGGTAGGACGCACATGGGTTGATTCAGGAATATCCAGTCCCTCGAAGGTTCTTGAAGTTGCTGTGAACTTGACAGTGGCGCTATAACAGTATTTTGACGTCGGTTTAACTTTTCTCTCTCAGAGAGATGAATAATGGGTGCAGATGTTATATATTTTTGCTTTTTATTTATTTTTCTCGGTAAATAAATCAGCAAGTCAAAACTATTTAAAAAATTGGATACACTTGCTTTTTACGGAGTGACCAAACAAATCAAAACGGTCTGATATTTTCGAGGTATTTAGTGTTGTAACATTAAGCAGAAGTTATCCAATAAAATGCCACCAAAACTGAGGGGAAAAAAGCCCATATATTAAAAAAATGGGAGCACAAACAAATAAACATTATTTGTAATTTGTTTTTGTCTTATATAAAGCTAATTATGTATTTGATGCTTATTTGTTTTCTGAATATAACCTAATACTATTTAACGTTTAATTAACTTGACTTAATGTCTTTATACGATTTAAATTGATGACATTATTCACTTAAAAACTGGTCCTTAATACATATCTGACACTGGTGACCACCATGTATGCTGGCCACATGTTGACTGCTTTTTATTCAGTGTATGATCCAACTTTTCCATCTTTGGAAAGGTGCAATTTATATTTATGTACAAATCTAATTTAAAGCATTTAAGCATACACCTTTAAAGGTCAAAAGACAGTCAAGTGTGTCTGATCTTTTGGTTGGTAGTGTGTTTAATGTGTTGACAGATGTTAGATTGTATCAAAAACCCCGCCTACACTGTTATGTATGAAAAACAAACCAGGATCTTCAGTTCAGACCTCACAGGGAAAATAAACACAGTCTCCTACACAACCAGACAGTGAGAAATCAGGGCAAACCCAGGACTAAGCGTAGACAATACTGTTCTGTTCACATTTGGATCAATGAATGAGTTGCATCATTGCACCGTTTAATTATGGATGGAATCCAGATAAGAAATGTGTGCATTCTTGCCTATTTATAGATTAGGTCTTTTGTTAAATTGTGTTGTTTAATATTTAATTATTTTATTTTATTTTATTATTTCACGTACTGAATGCATTCATATGTGCATCATATTCATGGTTCATAATATTACTCTGAAAAGTATGTATAATGTGTGTTTAAAAGCTGTTGGTTCATGTGACGCTTACAACATAAAAACTGACCAAATTCTTTTTATTCTTTTTATTTTATTTAATTTATTTTATTGTTTATTTATTTTTTGTTATTAGTTTGGATGGCCCTATTTTTTTAGTGATCACATAAATATAAATAATTTGATATTTTAGAGATGTTTTACATCTTTGGACATTGTCTGGGATGGGTTAGACATCAATCAGGACTTGAGGGGAAAAGCCAACAAAAATGATAAAAATGCCCCAGATATTTTAAAAGTGAGAAATATATATGACATTATAAAAAAAAAAGAAGTGATTTCGGACACTGGTGTAGGCTGGCTACTTGTTGATACATACTGACCATATTTACATGCAAAGTATGTTTAAAATGCTCAAAAGCTATTAGTTCATGTGTTTACATAATCAAAAGTGGCCAAATTCTAACTAATAATGGAATATTTTTGTACATGCAAACACAGTAGGGTCTGTTGAATTGCATGCTATATTTCAGGGAAAAATTCACTGTGAGCACTGCTCAAAGACATCGTACATGGGACTCTTCTGGTGGGGTGGTCTGCTTTGGGTGGTGGGGTCAGATTTGGAAGGTCAGTCAGGGAGTTACTTTGGGCAGAAGGGCTGGGGCAACAAGCCCCACATTGTTGCTTTGCTCTCAGCCAGGGCACCAGCGTTCGTGGAGGAATGTTGCGCCTGTATCCTGATAGTCATCTTTCGTTTTGTTACCAGTCTCACATGGGGTTCCACAAATCTGGCTTACCTTTATATTTGTATGTTTTTGTAAAGCTGGCTTATTGCTTTTTATGATATGGTGGCAACCAAAATATTATGACACAAATGTTTAATAAATAGATTAGATTAGAATTAGTTTTTATTAAAAAAATGGAATTGTCTATTTGCTAATGATATTCCAAACCTGCACTGTAAAATGTGAACAGTTGGATTAGTTTAATAAATTTACTTAAATTTGGTTATCCACAATCCCCCCTTTAAATCAAGATATGGCTAATTTTACTGCAGCTCAACCCAAACTATTTAATTTACTTCACTGAAAAACAAATGATGATGGAATAATTTTCACGCAGAAATCACCAGTAAGTTTTACAAATAATTACAAACATATTGTAACCCATTAAATTAGATGTAAAATTTTGAAAAGTAGAAAGACTGAAATGGTATTTTCTTGTAAAGCATACTCCAATAATCTCTGTTTTATTTACAACTTTGAAAATACATTTTAACAGTAGATATGCATAAATCTGATAATTTCTGCTATAATAATAAGGTTTGAGTTTCTGTTTTCCACCAATTCCTAAAAAATTCAAAATTTAGGTTGGGTTAAAAAATCAAAGATTCAAATATGACTTTTAATCAATATATTTTTTTTAACATGGTTTGTTTGTAGTAGACTACTTTACCTTTATTTTTGTAGTGCGAGTAGAGATCTATGCTACCGCAGGTTTAAATACTTATGAGAATGAAAATAGATTAAGAACATTTAATTATCCTTGTTCATGCCATAATATTTTTGTGCATGAACATTTGGATAAGATAAGATCGATCTTCCCTGGGGAAAAAATCTATGCATTGTAGATGCATGTACATTTAAAATGCTAAACAATGTGCAATAAATTGCATGAGAAGAACAAAAAAAAATCTGCCTTAAATGTTTAATGTGTAATAGATTGCAATAGGGATTAATAGATTAAAACTGGCTTTTGCAGACCTAATGTACATAATTTGCTAATTATTTTATTGCAGTAGCTGAAAAAACCTTCCAGTTTTTGCCAGTAGGTGAAGCTGATGCCTATTGCATCCATTACTTTTCAACCAAAATGGCTTGAATGAACATTGGAGCCAGCATGACTTTTGATAACATCACAATGTTTGCAGAGATGAAGGAAATTGAGATTTGTTTGACTGTTGACGTAAATCACAATTCACTTCGGTCTCTCTTCTGTTCCTAACTATCAGTGCCCAAATCTTCCCAGCACACTCTTAAGATTCCTTTCATCCCTCCAGTGGGAATAAATCACACAGACTTGGTGAGGTGGGATTAGAGAGGGGTGGGGAGGCTGTCAAGAGAAGGGCCTGTGGAAATTCCAGGGATTTGCAGGGGAGTGACAGACTACAGTTACTTTCACCAGGTAGATCTATAGGAGAAACTGTGGGTGCTTGTTTTTCAGACCACTTCTAAGAGCACAGCATGGGCACTTAACCTACTTTAGACTTAGTAATAGAGCACTGTTCCCTTAATGAGACACTGGAAGTCACGCCTATAACTTCCCTTTCAAACTTGTCAGGGCAAAAATTTGGGTTTTTGTGTGTTGTGATTTGATTTGAGTATGATAAATCTCGGGGCTGTTTTGGGGTTATGGAAAGATGCTTACTCTTGGCTAATCAGCAGCATACTGTCTGTCTGCTTGCATTAGCAGGAAATAAATGCCAAACACTTCTGGGAAATATCTTATTCCGGTTTTTGCATCTAAACATCTTTGATGTCTTAATGTGTTTCCTGTCTGCAAGAGTTTACGCCTGGAGACATGCATTTTTTTTCTTTTCTGTGTTAAAGAGGCGTTGAACAGAATTGCAGAAATGTGACTTTTCAAACAAGTTTCCAACACTGTCTCCAGTAGAAAGTTTTGTAGGCCAACCTGGATGTTCATCACCTTTAGCAAAAGCAATTTGTATTTTTCCATTGGCTTTTGGATTATTGCAGAAAATAAATAGCAAAAGTTTTAATATTTTTTTTTAATTTGATGCCTAAATACAGTTGATAGACGTAAAATTCTGAAGTCAGATATAAATGACTATCACCATCAGTAAGTTTCCAACAACACATTCACTTTCACTCTAACTTGGAAAGACAGAATAGTTTATATGTGCCCAAGCAGGCATTTTACCAAAAACACATTGACTTCAGAATGACAGAATTCTAAAATAAAATGCTAATATTCAAACTCGCTTCTGGGTTTCAGTAACACATTCAGCAACCCAGTTGGACTGATAAAAAAAAAAAAAAAACAGACTACAATTTTGTTTGTTGTTTTAAAGAAATGACAATTTTATCATTATTTTCTCACCTTCATGTCATTCGAAACTGGCATGGTTATATTTTTCAAGATTAAATGCACACATCATCAATTTAACACCTGATGCACGCTATTTGCTCTTTATTTTGTTGCAGTAGCAATAAAAAAAGCATTCTTTTGGCAGCAAGTGAAAAAGCAAAAAAGAAACATGAATTTGTCCAATGCTTCCTTTTTTTTCATCCGAAATTACACCATAGTTACAATTTACAGATTTCTAAGAATAATTTTAAATACAGAATAACAGTATTTATTATTACATTTTAATAATTAATTTTAAATAAAATCATGGTTTAAATTTTTTTTCCAGGCTTAATTCCTAGACTTCTTAAATGGATAGTTCAGCCAAAAATGCAAAAATGAAAATTGTCGCCATTTTGTCATCTTGAACAGATATTTTAAATAATGTTGCTAACCAACAAGTTGCTTGTAGCCATGGATTTCCATATTGTGGAAAGAAATACTGCAGTATGTTAAGGCAATGAATACCAGAAACCGTTTGGTTACCCACATTCCTCAAAATATCTTATTTTGTTTTTTAACAGAATAAAGTAACCTCATAAAAGTTTGGAACAACTGATAAGTAAATGATGACAGAATTTTGACTTTATAAGTCATACAGTGGTGTTTGTGTTAGGATTTTGGTCTTCCACTGTATGGAAAAGACCTGCTTGAGGATTCATCAAGTTTAGAATGATATGAGGGTGAGTAAATAATGAGATAATTTTCAGTTTTATTCCTTTCATTATGCCACGTTTTGAAACTGGCACATGTAACTTCAAAAGGGTTGAAGTTTCAAATGTCTGGGCTTTTGTGCCATCACAGACCGATTGTGTGGGACACAAAATGATCCTGAGTGAAAAACATGACCAGTCAGGTCTATGAACATGTGTTGGTTAAAAAAGTCATCTTCAGTCATGCCTCACCCCTATTTTTTCTGGCTCTCATCTCTAACTTTTGTAGTCAAGGTCATGTTTGTTCCTCTAGATGAATGCCTTTTCTTATTTTTAGACCCTTTGCCTCTAGCTACAAGAAGATTTAGCAGATCAAAGGTGACCTGTCAGAGTGTTCCCCTGCTGTACGGTTTTTGCTAGCTGAGGCAAATCTAGGGGATTGTTAAAGATTTGTTGTCGTAGGTGAAAGTGGCCAGGCTTTGATCTTTTAGTGTAATGGCTGATTAATTGCCTTTGTGATTGATCTTCGTATCTGATGGAGTTCTGGGCCTCTTTCAGAAGGTTTGGGTCACAGTCCTGCTCTTACACTAATTAAAAAACTGGTTAAAGATGTTGGTCTGTTTTTGAGAAGGAAGCACAGAGTTGTTCAGTTAAAAATGCTAACATCTGCTAATATATAACAATATTTTTATTATTTATTGATATTTTTTTTACACCACACATGCATAGATAGATGGATAGATAAATAGATGGATCAAGACTAGTGGTCGACTGATATATCGCCCAGGCCGATATATCGGCCGATATTTGGCATTTTTCAAATATCAGCATTGGCCGATAAGTTTTTCTGCTTGGTCGAAGCGGGACTTTTATTTTGACGGTGCAACTTTTATATTGACGGTGCTGAGAGGGTCAGCAAAGTGCTCACACTCTCCCTCTTGTTCCTCGTCGTCATTAAAGGTGCCATCTGTCATGTCTGGCCAAAGAAAATCAAGTCATACTCCACATTCCATACCAGATGGGGGCAGTATGCCTCAATGAAGTCAATTGGTCTACTCTAGTGTAACAAACGAGAAACGGCATAGTCTCTAGTCTCATAGACGTTTTGCCTCCAGAGGAACATTGGGTGATGTCAAGTGATATTGAAACATGACATCTTCAAGCTACTCCCCTTCACCTTTACCAGTCAATATGTTCCTATTCGCTTTGTTCATATTACATTTTGAGTTGTATATACACATTATTTGAATTAAATTAATTTGACAGACAGCATTCTGTCAACATCATTGGTAAACATCAGACAGCTGATCACAGCTAGCGCCAACCAACGTAACCAGAGCTGCCAACTCTCAAGCATTCACCGTGAGACGCACGCAATTGACTCTTTTCACACGCTTTCACGCTACACATCAATTTTCTCACGCACAGAAAAACCACGAAGCAAAGAGGACACGGAGACCAACAGACTAGACAGAGCAGGTTAGTTATGAAATAAAACAATGGGTAAGTTATAGCTAGCTAATTATCAAACGCAGCAACGGTTAGCCATCGCTAACATTAGCATGTTTATCGAACAGCCTCCGATACATTTCTATGTTATAACTTCCCGAAAACAAATACACAAACATATAAAACAAACTTCTAGTGAAATACTAACAGCATCTAACTTACCAATCCAAAAGAAATGTTGCAAGTTCGGAGTGGAACCTCATTTCTTTCAGGTCCATCAGTTGTCTCCAGCGATTGGAAGCAGTGCCGATGTTTACTCTGGTTCGGCTCCTTTTCTTATCGGATTTGATTTGTGTTTCCGAGCGCGGTTGTTTCCCTGTAGCGGGTAACGCTTTCTTCCCTGAACTGAAATGAAGTAGTGGGCTGTACTTTCCACACGATTGACATCAGGTTCAGGTACGCCCACAAGCCGTGCGAGTTATTCGTGTATTGCAGGTTGGTTGGTGGTTATGTTGCCCGCATACCGCCTCCCATGGCCGAAACTGGTATTACGACACCTGTCGGGCCGGGGCTAGTAATGCTAATGCTAATTAAGGTTGATATCTCTGCAGCACTATAACTTGACATTTTTTTTAATGACATCATCGCCCTTATTTCTTCTCATTCTTTTGATGCGTGTAGGTCATGTTTTGGATATTTTTACCTCAATTTTTGCATATGGCACCTTTTAACAGTTCTGTCTAATACGGATAGAAGTCTGTCTAATAATCAGATAGAATTGTTTAACAAAGGAATTAATGTATACAGAAAGTATACTATTAGTAATAGAAAAGCAAACATTATAATACTTTCTCATTTGCCGTCAGCATCTCATTGACCTGTTTATGTTTGTCATATTCTTTGTGATATTTCATGTGTTGGCTCTCTCCCAGATGCACTTTTGTAAAAGAATGTCCTGAGGTGTACAAAAGAATATGATACATTTGAATTATGATCATAGCTTCAAAATTTTTTTCAAGTTTGCCGTGGAGAAAAGCACAAATGACAGACTCTGGAGATCCTGACTTAATTTAGGCATTATTTATTTATTTTTTGTATGTCAGAACAGAATTTGACTGGTAAAAAGTTCATGTTAACTGTTGATGTTTCTACCTTGGTTTTTCCTGAGATCTCAATAGGGTCATATCGTTATTTAGTGTTTAATTGTACATGCTTATTTCTCCAATTTTACATTTAGATTATCTTTGCTGCCATTTAATGCAGTTTTATCATGGTTGAAGCTTAAAAGGGGGGGGGGGGGGTGAAATGCTATTTCATGCATACTGAGTTTTTTACACTGTTAAAGAGTTGGATTCCCATGCTAAACATGGACAAAGTTTCAAAAATTAAGTTGTACGTTTGAAGGAGTATTTTTGGAACAAAGTTTCGGAAAGTTTTTTTCGAGTATGGCTCTGTGTGACGTTAGATGGAGCGGAATTTCCTTATAAGGGCACTTCTGCCGGAAGAGCGCGCGCTCCCGTATAGCAGAGCACTGAGAGCACAGACATTCACTGATCAGAGCGAGAGTGAAATGTCACAAAAGTGTGTTTTGGTTGCCAGGGCAAGACAACCCTGCACAGATTACCCCCCCCCCCCCCCCCCCCCAAAAAAAAAAAAAAAACAGCATTAAGGGACCAGTGGATGGAGTTTATTTTTACAGAGCATCGACGGAGCTGTGCAAGTGTTTTTGTTTGTTCCCTGCATTTTGAAGATGCTTGTTTTATAAACAAGGCCCAGTTTGACGCCGGATTTGCATATCGTTTATTTCTTAAGGATAATGCAGTCCCAACGAAAAAGGGTCACGATCGTGTTTTGGAACTGCAGACGGTGAGTAAAACTGCTTCAAATATCTCTGTGTTGTTCGGCGCGTAAGCACATCAAGTAAACAACATGTGATGTTGGCATAAAACTGCACTTTCCGAATGTACACCTTAAAAAAAAAAAAAAAAAAACACATAAAGTGGAACTCATTTTCCAAAACCGCTAAGCAAATATATGCAGTTTAAATACATACCACATAGAGACGTCCTGCTGTAATCGTTGATGCTGCTGCTCTTGTTCAATTTCAGCCTCGGGATCTAATTCTGGATCATAAATATACGCTGAATCTATCTGACTCTTAGCCATGGTTTGTTTTGGATGATGTTTTTTTTCCTCACGGTAATGTCACAGCTTCCAGACGCTCTCAACGCAAAAGCCTACTTGCGCTCGTGATTCTTTAGCTCCGCCCACACGTCACGCCTCCAGCCACTCGTGTTTTTCCGGGAAAAAAACGGTACAGACTATCTTTCTCTTATAAATATAATAATACTAAAGACTTTTTGGAGTTATGAAGGATGCAGTACTACTCTATAGGTACTTAAGATTAACAGGATATTGAGTGAATACGAGCATTTCACCCCCCCTTTAAAGCTTTTGTATTGCCTGAAGTGTTACAGCTTGTGTTGGATTGACTTGTTTTTTACAGATTCAGGGATGGTAGATTTTGTGAAGGAAGTGAGAGGCAGAAAGAAAGGGCCTCCCTTCAGTATTTGGAAGTGTTGTTCTGAAGAACACATGTTGTGTAACAACTGGGTTTGAGTCTTCTTTGTGGACTAGAATGCAACGCTTGTTAGCACTGAGAGGAAATAGAAATGCAGCACAATGCCAGGCTTAGCATGAGGGGGAAAAAGAAGGATTTTCATTGCTTGTAGGGTTTTGGCATGGACAATCACCAACGAGTCACTTTCCCATTGCATGACAGGGTGTACAGAGCAGATATAAACCCCAAGGAAATCAAGGTCACTGACCTGTTTATGTTTGTCATGTTCGTTATGATATTTTATATGTTGGCTCTCACTCAGATGCACTCATATGATCTCCTGAAACACTGTGCCAAACTGTATTTGAATAATGTGAAAATGTTTTTTGAAGATTAAAGCAGAACAGAACCATGTGACAGGTGTGTTTTGGCTGTTTCTGTGTAATTTGTTTGTTTGTTTAAGTGTCAGTTACTAATGAGAAGCATATATGCATTGTCTTTCTGAAAGCCAGATTTGATTCTGGTCCTGTATCTGTTTGAATGAGGTCCATTTAGAATATTATTTGCTTGTCCGTTCACAAACTTTCCATTGTCACAATGTTTTCTGGGCCTGTTGCACAAAGAAGGGAGAAGATAGGATGCAAGTCAACAAACTGAAATTTATTCCATCATTTGAATAATTGTAGGTTTCATTCAGTTTGTGTGTTTTCTAGATTAAATCAGAATTAAGCATGGTGTTATTGTGTTCCTCTCCAAACTTTATTCTGCTTTTATTCATAATGAAATCCCTACATGAACTTTAAAAAGAAAAAAGAAAAAGGTGTTTTGCTAGCTACTGGCTATGTTCTGGCTACTTAGTGCATAAGTAAATTCAATGTGAATGATTTATAATAGTAAGTGAAATCGTAGGTTTTTGCAATGTTTCTTTGCTTAATAGTTGTCACATGACCTCACTGCATTATATTATATACATTTTTATTTCAGTTTTATTTAGTACATCAGTTTAAAGGGGTCATATGATGCGATTTAAATCTCTCCTTTCTCTTTGGCATGTTGCAAACTCTTGGTGCATAAAGATGACCTGTAAAGTTGCAAAGACTAAAGTCTCAAATCCAAAGAGATATTTTTTTTATAAAATTTAAGACTCATCCCTCCCCTTCTAAAACGGCTCATTCTAACATATTGTTACAATCTGTATGTTTTTGTCACTTTGTCACTGACCAAATGTTCACGCAAAGAAAGAAGGTGTAACTTTTATTCTCGCTGTAGTATGGTCAAACTTTGCAAGGACAGTCTGGCGCTTCTGACTCACAGGCTGTAAGTACCTTTTATATATTTAAAGAATTTGACATTGATGATTCGAACATGAGTTTTGAGCAGTATAGAGTAGGGGTGCGCGATAAATATCATCCGATATATATATATATATAATTTTTTTGTTATTTTTGGACCAAAATGTACTTTCGATGCTTCAACAAATTCTAACTGACCCTCTGATGTCACATGGACTACTTTGATTATGTTTTTCTAACCTTTCTGGACATGGACAGTAGACCGTACACTGTTTCAATGGAGGGACTGAGAGCTCTCGGACTAAATCTAAAATATCTTAAACTGTGTTCTGAAGATGAACGGAGGTCTTACGGATTTGGAACAACATGAGGGTAAGTCATTAATGACTAATTTGTGTGAACTAACCCTTTAAGCATTCATAACTCCTCTCATAATCAATGAAGCTGTCCATACATGTCATGATAAATTAATCGTACATCTGCACTGTGTCGCTTATGATGACGGAATTTGCTAGTTTCAGTCTGAACAAAACTCTGGGGTTTCAGCGATGACTAATCTGAATGCGTCTGATTGGCTAAAGCATTCCTAAGCTCAACGGAATCTTGTGTGATTCTGCAATGCTGGAAAAACGCGTACAAATAAAATATGATTCAACATAAGCATGTCTGACCCCCAAGTATATGTATATTTTTTTTACTGGTGGTAATGCAAAAAAGTTGTTGTTGTTTTTTTTTGTGCTGTGGAGAGTCGTATATTAGTGTGTTATCTTGAATGTAGTCCATAGTCTCTGAATCACTCCATTGAACGAAGTGTCACTTCCTGTGCATGTGTGTTGGGACAGCAGCGCAGGTCCGTTCAACACAGTGCTGTCTCGTTTGCTGTGTGACAGACTGCCGGCAGCGTTTCCCCTCCCGCCTCTACTCTGTAATTATTTGATAAGGTATGTGGCACAGTGAAAGTTACCCACAATCCCTCCCAGCATTCCAGTGTCCTGCTGGCCAGCAGAAAACAGTAAGTTCTCTGTGCAGAGCCTCTGAGGGCCACTGACCTCTGCGCCGCTCCCTTCATGCTTTAATGAAAGTATCAGTGCTTCAGGAACTATACCTGACCCCTGGTGGACCTATCACAGCTGATCTTTGTGTCTGTGTGTACCTGTTTTTCCTGAGGTTATCTGTCCTTCCACATTCATATTTATTTAAAATTATGAAAAAGGGTTTAGGGTCAAACTGACTCTCACTTTTCATTAAAAACATTTCTGTGAACATGAAACATAGTGAGCTGCATACTTACACAGGCTTTTAAGGCACCTTTTTTGAAATTGTAAATAAAATTATTAAAATAGACTTTTGTAGGTTTAATAAACTTTTAAGGCCAAACCTTACAGACTAAAGCAAATACAGCTTGTGGATTTTTTGAAGTGTGCATTTTTGGCAGGACTTTTATTCTGACAACACATTAGTTTACTGTATTTGTTTAGCAGTCTGTTTAATAAAAATATAAATGCTGTAATTTTTTTTCTACATCGTAATTCAGTTAATATGTATTTATAGCATTTAAAAAAGTCTTTAAATATTTAATACAAATTTTACACCACAAACCAGTGAGAAACGTTATTCACTTTGCTAAATGGATTCCAGCTAAACCAGATTCTCTTAAAGTGCATTTCTTAAATGACAGTTCACATCCTTAATGTGTTTATCATGTTTTGCAGTGCTTGTTGCAAATTCAAAAGTAGATAATAAAGGGTATCTGATAGTGTTTCATTAAATTACCTGTAATTTCCTCTGTTTAGCTGACTTTTAGATACAGAATGACAAATACATGTGCTAGTGTTACACATGAGAGTGCTGTTTAAACTGCTGTAAGTCCAGTGAAACGGCGACACAAAGGACTGTACAGTTCACATTACTTCATTCCTTCGCTGAACGTCTGCGTGAATGAGAGCAAATCAAGGATATCATTTTTCCAATTTCCCAATGTTCATGCTTGACTTCAGCAGAAGAAAATTATACGTCAGTTAATGTCAAAATCTTGTCAGACCATTGAAATCGGAGAAAGGGATTTACAAATTATTGTTTAATACACAGGAGAAAGAAGTCCAGAGTTGTCAGGTGATTATACATTTTATTCACATATTACATAGGTTGACCATTTAACAAATATTTGGTGAGAAAAGCCCCATTAATAAAGATATATCAACCTGATTGTGCATTAAATTCATATGTTAAATTGACCATTCTAAAACATCCCATCCCAATTATAGTTTGTGAGGGACTACATGCAGCAGAAGTCCCATGAATGGGATGGTCAGATATTTTTTTCCAGAGTCTGGCTTTCAGGACATTACAGACCCACTGATGCAGAAAGCCCTTCACAAAGACTGTGTCAACAGAAGATAATGGCGTACAAAAGACTTTAATACAGTCACTTAAAGCTACTTTAATGCAGCGCGGGCATTGCTTTGAGGATGAAATGACCGTTAACATGATAGATTTAGGGTTAAGGGCAGCTGTATTTTTTCCCAGAGTTCTGCTTGCATGCTGTCTCTGTGGGGTATAACAAGGCTTACCTGACTTAAACACCTCGTTTGGCCTAAGCAAGGTTGCATGGGATGGACAAACTGTAGATTCTACGCCATCGCTTCTGTCTGGCTCTGTATATTTGAATGTGGCTTTTATGCTGGATTTTTGACACTTTCCTGCTAGAGGGATTTTCTTGTCGGCTGTCTAATACTTGGTAAGGAGTTGTGTCAATTGCACTTGGTAATGTCCTGCTCCTCTGCTTTTGTGGCTTCTCAAAGGCCTGAGAGGAGACAGACAGTGCAACGTAACGTTCTCATTTGGACTACTATGCCACATTGTTGATGTTAGCAATCACCCAGTTCTGGATCCTTCTTGTTTTTGTAGAGGAGATGACTGTTGAGTTATGAGGTAATTAGATAGGCATGGCCATCCAGGTTGGTCTCCTGTGTTCTTAGCTCAAGGAGAGGGTTGTTTTCCTCATGGATTGTAATATATCCCTTGGTCTGACATGCTGCATTTACTCTGAATGTGCACAGGAAGAAATCCCCACTTTTTCCCTCTGCATTTCATGCCAAATGTTGTAACAAGCCACGGCAGATAATTGAAGTTGACTTGCACGAACTGTTTTTAAAGGATAGGCTTGCAGACTTCCACATTCCGTAAAAGAGGGAAGTATGTACAGTGGAATTCCGAATCCCGGTGGAGACATATTTGAAATACATATTCCTCGTATGTGTAAACGTACTTGGCAACAAAGCTAAACCAGATTCTGAAAAATATCTAGGATAAGTGATAGAATCTCATCCAAAACTCTAAATTTGACTTTTTACAGAACTGCATTGAAATACATATCAGAGGTGCGAATAAAAAAAAAAAGTGTTGAAGGAAGTCGCCGTCCTCCACATGTAGGTGTTGTTTTTATTTAATTTTTTTCTCTCTCTCTATATATATTTTTTATGTTTCCACTAATTTGTGTGTGTGTGTGTGTGTATATACATACATATATATATATATATATATATATATATATATATATATATATATATATATATATATATATATATATATATATATATATATATATATATATTATATAATGTTAATGTACAAAACTTTTTTCATTTCTGGATGAGCAAAACTATTGTTGCAGTTAAGTTTATATTTTTAAAATTCATTCAGTATTCATTTGTATGTATTTATGTACTGTGTGTGAATTTATATTTGTTTTTATATATTTTTATATCGATTTTATAATGTTAATAATGTTTTTTTTACGTCAGTAATGACACAATTTTAACTTTCACAAACCTAAAGTGCACAACTTCATTTCTAGATGAACAACACCGAAAGAAGTTCATTAAGTTAATATTTTTGTTATATTTTATGCATTATATTTTTTTATATTAATTGTATATACAGTATTTATGTACATTTATATTAATTTGAATATTTTGTATTTATGCATATATTTTATTATTTTTTCATATTTATTTTGTATACATTTTAGTAATAGAATGTTTGTCACAATGTTGGTCACAAAGCTTCATGCAGTGCAGAAGGAAAGCACAAGTGTGCCACACCTCTGTAATTAATTGTGTTATCGTGATCTCTATTTATAGTCTGAACATGCTGCTCTGTATGTAATGGGATCTGGAGCGTCTGTAATCTCTGATCACTCTAAGCTTGTGAGGATCTCTCACATTCACATGCACAAAGCAGTGCATTGTTCATTAGTCAGTTGTGAGTTGAAGCACATCTCTAGGTCTGTGTAATTATGAGCCTTCAGGAACTCAAAATAGACTGATGAGTGCACGGGATAAGATAGATCACACGTTTGTTCTGTATTGGCTGCATGCTTGTGTGATTGTGGCTCTGTGATGGGTATTCTGATCATTTTGTCAACTTGAGTACAGATAAATGACCCTTCCTCTATCCTCACACTATTTTTGAAATTGTACATTGGCTGTTGTACTGTATCACATACAGTACTTATTTAATAATAAAATTAATATATAGTAACCGATATTAAGTATTAATTAAATATTTTTTATATATTATTTTTATATTATAAATAAAACAATTGAACCTGGAAAAACTAGAAAATTTAATGATTTTTAAGAAATATATGTTAATATTTGGAGCCACATTTATTTATTTAAGATGGCATGTCTATATATATATTGGACCACTGTTGCTCCCTAGGAGTAAATGTGTGCAGTATTCTCTCAATTGATTTCTGATGAATCAGAACACAGATGAATGTTCTTGTGCTCATTGTGAGCTCATACCTTATGTTTTCTATAACATGGGCCATCTGGAGTTGATGAACATATGATCTGTGGTAAAAGTATTTGTTTTGATGCAGACATGTGCACGGCTGTTGATGCCGGCCAGGCAGACTGTTTGTGTTGTTTTATGGCACATATTCAGGTGTGTTTTACACCTGTGTGCATTTGATCCAACACTTCTGTGAGTGATAAGAGCTTATCAGACTATATGAATCTAATGCACAATCAAGTCTACAGCCAAAAGCTGGTGTGTAAAGGCCTTTTAATTCAGCAGTTAAAGTACATCTACTACATTGGCTGAAAGGAATAAACAAAAGCATAATACAGACAGAAAAGGCATACTGTGTACTTTGTCAAGAAAATGTATCTTTCTTTCTATTTTATGAAACAGAATTTCAGATTTTTTTCCTTTGAATCTGTTGGTTTGTTTTTATTTATAGGCATCCAGACATTTTACAAGTTGGCTCTTGTGGGGTTTATTTTATTTTATTTGATCTGAGACTCTAAATATCAAGGTTAATGAATGATCGTTTCATTTCCTTACCTTGTTTGGCTGATACCGACCCTCCTATCATTTCATGTAAGATCTGTAGGATATTTATTGTGTGATGAAGGTCGAATCTGCTGACAAGTGCTATCAGTGTTCACCGTTATCTGTTCAGAATCACTGAATGTCACCTTCAGCTCTGACGCTCGTGTCTTTGAGCCAAACATGTGATTGAGTTCAGAGTGGGACTTTCATTTCCCATGGCTAATGGTAATTCAGCTAGAGCAGATAAGGCTTTTGGTTTTGTATGGAAACTGCAAATAAGACAGACAGCTGTTTTAATAGAATCTTTCAAGCATAAGAGGCCTGTATATCCATCACAATGACTGAGACCGCAAATGCTCAATATCGCATTAGTTAAACAGTTTATGAAGTCTGAGTAGCAGTAATAATTAGGGGTGCTCTGATTGTTAACTGAGAAGCTGCGCAAATCCACGTTCATTTTCAGCGTTTATTTGCGCAGCTTCTCAGTTAACAACGGCTCTGTGTAGTAACAGCTGCTCTATGTGAAATCACGCACCTGATGGAACTGATGGAATCGGTAAGTGTAGGACTATGTATTGCAAAAATGTGTCTAGTACTATATAAATGACAAAGGTTTAATTGGCATTTATATTTCAAAGGATCCGACTGACAGCGAGCCAAATATCATTACAAATATTTTTGGATGACTCGTAACCGCGGGCACCCGCTCATTTTGGATCAACCCGCGCATCACTGACTCGCGCGCAGATTTCCTTTGCTCTGTTAACAAAACCAGATGCGCATGCTCAGATCATAGACTGTATAAGGCTCAGATACATGCTGACTTACAACGTGTCTCCTCTCATTCAACCTGTGTCCTGTGCACTCACAACTCTCTCTGCGCTCACCCGCAAGATATTAAATTTTTTCGCACCTTTCTATTTAAAACTTTTTCTTTTATCATCTTTTTACTGTGTGCAGTGTGAACGTTCCGTTAACATGGCTCGGAAAACACATCAATGCACCCTTGAAAAGGCTGCGCATCACAGACAGTGTGTAAACCTGGAGTTAGGCATATGCCCAGTCTGCTCTCAGTGCTCTGCTCTCGCGCTCCACAGGTGTGCTGCAGCCTGATTGGTTCAGCTAACATACAGCGGGAGGTCAGGGCCGGGTAAAATCGTGCTATAAAGCGATTTAGAAATCGTGCACACTCAAATCGCGATTTTATTTCGATTTCTATTAATTGCACAGCCCTAGTAGTAGGTGTGTTTCCACTGCAGGAACCAGGAACTAAATAAAGTTTTCAGGTTAAAAAAAATGCCCCTCAGAAAGTCCCTGCTGGCGAGTTGGTACTTTTTCAAAGTTCCAGAACTTTCGGGGGCAGGACTTGGGCGCTAAACATGCTGATTGGTTGAGTTCACGCAGCATTGTTTGTGTTTAACCACCATTTTATTCGGATCATTTTCAAAATATTACTGTTTTTGTGTCACGAAATGTAATTTTAAAGGTATTTCAGGCAAAAATGTAGTTGTTTAAAAATCAAATCTGTGGTTTATTTATAAAGACTGTACCTATTTAAAAAATGTTTTTCGCCGATCTCAGAGATGGTGAGCTCCACATGATCAGCGGGAGCTCAGTCCTCATGTATCCGCCGAGAGCAGCCTCACCTCGGCTAGACCTTCTGATATGTGCCGCTGTCTCAGATGTCTCTTTAGTGGTTAAACATAAAATATAATTCATTTTGTGTAAATCTAGCAGGTAATCTTTGGTCTGTATTCAATTTATCCATTTGTTAAAATGAAAATAAAAAAGGCAAATTTATATAATATTTTGTTTCATTGTAATGGCTGTATAAATATATACATATCCCTGAACTAAGTACATTTCTTCAGCTGTTAATATGTTTTAAAGAAAACGAAAGGAGTCAGTGGTATTTGATATCCTTTTTCGTTTAATTGTAAATGTACAGTGAGGAAAATTGCAGTAGCCAAAGCGAGCTGAATGAAGTTATCAAGTGCGCTGCTGTTTGCAGAATTACCGGATTTGCGTCGTCGCAAACATCACACTCCCGAGTCGAATGCACAAAGTCTGAACTATGAGGACGTCCAAAATCAGCATACTTTGTATTAAGAAATGCGCGCATACTTACGTCACCAGACTATTTGCCTAATCTTCCCGGTACTTTACACTGAGGTGGAAACGCAGAAAGCAACAGGTCTGAGGGGAAAAAAGTTCCTGGGAAAAAAAGTTTTTGTTACAAATGTTCCGGGTAATTTCGTCGGAAATGCGGCAAAAGTGATATTCTATTGACAGTCCTCCACAGAGTGCATCACTCATGAGCGGTTAATCGCGTGTGCCGACATGTGGTTGGATCATTCTTTTCTCTTCACTGTTAATATTGGCACATTGTCGTAAAGTGTCTAATTAATTCGTAATATTTCTATTCATAGTATTTTGATTCCTTGATTCCTTGATTAGAGATTAGAGATCGTGGCAAAACATTAAATTCAAATTAATCGATAAAATGTTAAAAATCGCCCAGCCCTACACTAGCTTAACATGCTAATTTTGTTTGCACTTTATTTTATATTGTACTAACAGTGTATTTTTTTTTTAGTCAAATCAAATTTAATAATTGGATATTTAATCCCTCCCTGGGCAGTGACAAACAACAGCTTTCAATTTACATTTAGTTGATTTTCAGGCAATTTTGTAAGCATTAAAGTTATAGGTGTTAGTATTCAGAGCTCAACAGGTACTTCATGTCAGGATTGATCCATGAATTATGTCTGTCAACCAGAAGCATTAACAGTCAGGCACCGACAAGCTGCGGCAAACCTCACTGCCGTTCCATCTGAAGCGGTAACAAAGCTAAAAACGGCATCTTGTGTGGTTTAACAATTTAGTGTGTGTGTGAGCGCCTGGCAGTAGCTGATGACACTGAGGTGAGGATTGACTGACAAGCAGGCCGTGAAAGCTGAGGATTCAATGTTTTTGTTCTGTAATCAGTGAATAAAACTTCACTCACTACTACACCTCCACACTGCAGCCTGACCCCACAGTCAACAACACAGACCTGTAAGAATGAACTCAATATCATTACCGTAATACGTCAGATTGGAAACAGAATGCATCTCACATCAGTCCATAAAGATGAACAGGTGCTAAATTCTAAGCCGATTAGATGTCTTTGTTATCTGATTTCTTTGTACAAGTATTAGCAGTTTTTTAGGACCTTCACGCTGAGATGCTTTTGATCTGACAGTTCATACTGTGAACACACACGGTAACAGAATTAATTTGGACTCTAAATTAATTTCTGATGTTAGTGTTTGCATTATGCATGAATTAGAACCATTTCCCTCTTTTAGTTTAAGTAAAGCTTTTTCATTGGTTCTTCTTAAGACAATAGTACATTAGTCACTGGCCACAAGGTGGAGGTATTGTTAAAACAAAGTGCTATCAATCACCATTATAATGGTCAAGCTGTTGATCAAGATTCAGAGCCAGTGTGAGTGATTCTACTGAACTGATTCCATTCCATGGGATTGGGGTGCGATGGCAAGTTTATACACACACACACACACACACACACACACACATGAATATTAATATACTTCAGTAGATATTAATATATTAAAAGATACTGATATAAAATAATTTCATGTAATTATTTAACAAAATTATTTAATTGAATTACTTTTTAATGATAATTTTTTAATAATAGTAATAATTATAATAATATAGTAATACTAATTAATCAAATATAATATTCATTTCATTGATTTTATTAATTAGAATGTATTATTATTATTATTATTATTAATAATAATAATAATAATAAAAAATTATAATAATAATTCTATTGGATAACACCAACAGCAGAAAACATGACAGGATTAAAAAATAAAACCGAATCACTGAGTTGGTAAAAGGATCACCCCTTTGGCTTTAATTACAGCCTTTACTCTGCAATATTTGTCCTCTCTTCAAGTTCAGTTAAATTTGTTGACCGTTTGTGGACTGCAGTCTTTAAGTCATTCCACAGATTTTCAGTGGGTTTAAATCTGGGCTGTGTCTAGGCCATGCAAGGACATTAATCTTTTTCTCCTTCAACCACTGTTTGCTCAGTTTTGCTGTGTGCTTTGGGTCGTTGTCATGTTGGAAGGTAAACCTTCTTCCCATTGACAACTTTCTGGCAGAGGGCTGCAGATTTTCCTTAATTTTCCCCCATCCATTTTTCCTTCTATCCTGACAAGTGCTCCATTCCCTGCTGCAGAGAAACACTTCCATAACAGGACATCACCACCTCCATGCTTTAATGTAGGAATGCTCTATTGGATTTCTGCCAGACATATTGTTTTTTGTTGAGGCCAAATAATTCAATTTTAGTCTCAAATGGCCCCAGATTCTCAAGGTGGGTTTTCTTTAGGAATGTCTTTTTCTTGCAACCCTCCCTTACAAGCCACATTTGTAGAGAATCTGTGATATTGCCGTCACATGCATACAATGATCACTTTTGTCATAAATTTGCCTCTCTGACCAGTTTCCTCCTGGCTCTTCAGTCCAGTTTGGAGCGACATCCCGATCCAGGGAGGATCTGTGTTCTACCAAATACCTTCCACTTCTTAAAATAGACTTCACTGTGCTTCTAGGCATTGATAAAGCTTTTAGATCTTTTTTGTATCCATCTCCTGACTTGTGCTTGTCCACAACTTTATCCCACATATCTTTTTGACAGTGCCCCACCCAGAGTTGTTTGTTTGCTTCAGTTGCACTACCAAGGACTGAAATGCTCCAGGAAAACTCTCTTCATGCTGAGCTGATCAAAGTGAGCACAGCTAATCACAGCTGCACCTGACACCTGAGTTTACAAGTATTTTTTTTTCCAACTTGGTGATTTGAAATGTACACACTTGTTGGATTGTATATCAATGAAGCAAGTTATTGCTGCTTGGCAATCATAACAGTTAATCTCTGCTTTGTTTACATCAGTTAATAGTAAGTTCCTTCCTCATCTTGAGTTGTTTATTACACATACTCTCCACATAACTTGTGCAAATAAGCAGTTGTGCTTACTGATAACTGCTCCGATCTACCAGTACAGCAAAATATCTCCCTGCTGATACATTTATATCATTTGCAAGGTATTACCTGATGGACGGTGTCATTCTTTTACATAATTGTTGCTGTTGGTCATGGACCACAACAGTCTGAGTTTTTGATTCTTGTCTGGTCTTCGGTGACCTTGGGATAGTAATTGTTCTCACAGATCTTCACAGGAGGGGCCGAAATATTTAATCCCCTACAGAGATCACACACCCCAGGGCCTGCCTTCCATCAGCGGACCCTTAACTGCTAACACGACACGCAGCTTCACATCCAAACCAGCTCCTCATTAAACAAACCAACACAAAGCTAAGTCATCATGGGCCCAGTGTCCTGAATACAAACAAATATTTACAAGTGTCACCAGTTTGGCCGCTTGCTCTTTTCAAAAGATGAGTCCTATTCATCTACTTCCCCATTCACAGACCAATACATATTAATGCTGCGGTTACATGTTCTTCACAAGTAAGCTGCTTTATAATGTTGACTGACAGTGCGGGCTGCAATTGGCTCAGTTTCCCACAGCGTGTTTATGTGTGTTTATGTTCTGCTTTTGAAACTTTTACTTTTCTTAAAGCTGAAGTGTGTCATTTCTGCACCACTAGGTTCCTGAATTCATTACGAGTCTTCAGTTGATTGGACAAGTGAAACTGAAGGGTTTAGGAGAGACATATAGAAGGACTTCTCTTTATTTAAAGCCAGGAGGCTATAGTTGTACACAGTTGTGTAGTCGGCTGTAGCTGACAGATATGGACTAACCTTTGATTTAGTAGGATTATATTCCATCAGTTGTAGGAGGGATACAGAACTAGACCCTTTGGCTTGAAACATCATGTGATTTATTATGACCTGAAAAGTATACTGAGCATTTATTATTTATTTTCTGACAAAACATATGATTTCATATAGTCTTTACTATATTAGTTTATTATTATTATTATTTACCATGTTATATTATTTAAAGAAAAAAATAACCATTCAACTTGCAGTATTTATTTATTAACACAATATATACCTTTCTAATTAAAATATAGTAAACATCATTTGAAATCAAATGTTTTGTCAATAAATAAACAGATTAATAAATACATTTAAATTGGAAAGGTAAATTGATCAAATAAATGAAAGGTTTCTTTTGTGTGTGTTTGTGTGTGTGTGTGTGTGTATGTGTATATATATGTGTGTGTGTGTGTGTGTGTGTATATATGTGTATATATATATAATGTAGTATCTATGCATACATACATGAAGTAAAATGGTTAGTTTCTTTTCTGTTAAAATTATAATAAATAAGAATAACAAAATCTTGTAAATTTCATATGAAATCAAACGCTTGTCAGATTAATAAATAAATAAATATTATTTACTATAATTATTTGATTTTAATTGAAAAAATAATAATTTAACCATTTTTAATTGATATAATTTGTTTTATAGGAGGCTGAAAAAAAATTGACCATTCATTTTGAAATGTTTATTTCTCTTTTATCCGTCTGTCTGTCTCAACTTGTAGCAACTCACTGACTTAGTATCTGGAGAATCTCCTCTTGAAATCTGAATCCAAGTGGTCTCAGTGCATGTAAATGTTTGGATGTGTCAGCTGAGAACTGGTGTTTGCCTGTTTGTGCTGCAGTGTGTTGGCGTCCCTCATGAGCTGCTGTCAGTAGTGGCGTGCTCTCCTGCACACAGGACTTCCTGTACAGTTACAAGAGCATGAGGAGCGCTCCAGGGCTTACTATAGTTAGCCGCAGCAGGTTGTTTTGTTGTCAAGCTGGAATGTTTCCTGTGGGTGAGGACCGTGTGTTTCCTGAGCTGTGTGTATGTTCCCATCATGCTCCCTGTCAGCACCCAGGTTCACATCCGGCCCATTTACAGCTGACCAGCACTGGGAACAGTTTGTTCTGAGAGAGTGCTTCTATTTATACCCTCCTTCATAGGACTTTGTTGAATTCAAGTCCTCTGAGACATGTGGACACGCTCACAAACATATTTTGTAGTTTACTGAAAGATGACGTGTGTGAATTCAGCGCTACTAGCGGCGCCAAATGAAATTGCAAATCTATTTGTTTCAGCAAATATAACAATAATGGCCATCTGCCACCTTTTATTTAATTGTTTATTTATTTTATTTTATTATTTATTTTATATTATTATTTATTTTATTTGCTATTATTGTTTATTTTATTATTTTATTTGCTTTTATGTATTTTTTATTTTGTTTTTTAATCAAAGTGTAAAAAGAGAAAAATTAGCATGCTGTCAACTTCATCTATTCTGTGTTTTTGTTCATTTAAAAAAAAAAATTGGTGGTTTGTTTGTTTGTTTTTTAAAGAGAGTGTGTTTTTTTTATAATTAAAGCTGCGGTAGGTAACTTTTGACGCTCTAGCGGTTAATAAACAGAACTGCTTGTGTCTTGTGGAAGAACATCGTAGCCGGAACTACTTCTCTCTGTTTATGTCTATGAAGAATCACAACGGTACTGGGTTACTCCGCACGGTATCCCCGAAGCAATCTAAAATAGTCCGAATATAAACACTTATTATAGGTGCACCCTAGTGATTCAGGACAAGCCAAAAACACGGTTTGGAAAATGGATTCATGGTGTTCTCGCTTATTATATACATTTTTCTACATTTTGAACACAAACAAAGTTACGGACCGCAGCTCTGATTGGTTGTTTCTTACTGGGAGCGATGTATTTCTGCAAATGGCAATAGACCACTGGGAGGAGCCAGAGGAGCTTGATTTTTTCACAGATTATCTGTCTCATATTCTACTGTCAGGACATAATGACAGGTTTAACAAATATGTAAAAAAATGTACTTTTTACAAAAGTTACCTACTGCAGCTTTAAATGTTAGAACATTAGAGTAATAATTGGGATTTTTTTTTTTCATGACCTCATAAAATCCTTTAGAATAAAACAACATCACATTATATGTTAGCTTTGAGTGAGGAACAGACTGAAAATCTCCTCTCGGCACAGCTCCGAATCAAGCAGGGTGCATTGATGTGTCAAACCAGGTTTGATGCCATTGACTGCAAATTCCATTGGTTCATATGTCTGTCAGAACGAGGTGTGGTGGTCAGTTTGAATATTTGTAATGGAGAAAGAGACAAAACAGTTGCAGCAGAGGGCAATATCTCTGCTATTTCTGCTATGAGCATTCAGTCATCATAACTAGGAAGGACAGTTGAGTTTGTGGATGTTGCTTGTAAGCTTTAGCAATTAAAAATCAAATCCAGAGTTTGTACAATAACAATATGTTAGCTTGACAAATCCAACATAATGATACATACAGTCTGAGTGTGTGTGTGTGTGTGTGTGTGTGTGTGAATTTGACTCGTCGAGGCAGATGCTTGATGTTCTCTCCTCAGGGCATCATGTCACACAGCTTTCGCCAAATGAAAACATGGTCGAGGCTCAAGGGAACAGTAAATCTACCTCCTTTCATGGAGGATGTGTTCACAGAATGTCCTGTGACAAGTCTGCCCACAGACGTGTTATTTAATACCTGTCGGTGCATAAAAGAACGGCCTGTCCCTTATATCCCATCTATCTGTCTCTCTGTCTCCAGACACTATGCATTCACTTTAATTTAGGCCTGAACTAAACAGGAGGTGATGTTGAGGTGGTCAGGGCTTTCATTAAAGAGGACCCCCGCTGTTGGTTACAGGGTTGTGACCCGTCTGGCCTTTATGTTTCGAGGGTCTCTCTCTCCTCTGCCACATTCACCCCTGTGCTAATTCTGCTCATGGCTGTAGAGGTGCATGCAGGGAGTTTGAAGAGCTCATGCATGCTGGTCTGAGCTCTGCGCTCTCTCTCCTTAAACGTAACCATCTCCCCCGTCTTTTGCCATTTTGTATCCTGGGTACAGATTTATAGACGTACCACCCTGGTAACTGGGAAAATGTGTTAAGTGGGTTTGTCTTGAAAGCATATGACGTATGTGTGTTGTGTCTGTGTGTGTGTGTGTATATATAGAAAAATACTGTGCTTTTTTTATTCAATTTCGTCTATTTTTATATAAACAATATAGTATGTCCCTATACACGTCCTCAAACACACACATTTTAAATGCACATTTTACATAACTTTTTCTGAATGTGTATAAATTAGTTTTTTATTATTAGTGAATACAGAACAAATATTTTAAATTGTGTAACTGTATAAAACACACACACATGCATACTTTAATTATACTTTATTATTTCTTATGTTTTGTCTTTTTATTTTAAAGTGCCTTTCTAAATTTCTTCTACTTTATTACTTAATAATAATGCTAATTAATATATTATATAAGTACCTAAACAGATATATTATTTTTAAATGTTAATTTTTGCATTAAACAATTTATTGATATTGCAATCTTCTTTTTTGTTGTTGTTGAGTAAATTACTTTTTTTATCACTTATTTTATTGTTTTCTTATTTAAATATTGCTTATTCTAGTTTTTGATTGAAAGTGTCCTTTATATTTAATGGTGCATTTTAATACATGCACATTTTATGTTCCTTCTCATTGCATCAGATCCAGATGCTGGGTTTCTGCATTGATTTTTGGGGAAAATATGCAGAATGAATGTAAACATGGTAAAATGTGTCAGATGAACTGAGAGTACCTCACTTTCATTGAGTCACATTTTGACAACAGTTAATTATGTTTTACACACCTTGGCTGTTGACCTTCTAGAGTCAAACACACTCATTAGTTTCTGTTGTGAAGAACTTGTAAATATGGCCTCCTATTCTAATAATGTCATGTCAGACACAGAGGGCATTTGACCGTCCGGTCAGACGGCGTGGAAACTTCTGTCAATGATCAACTGGACTGTGAAGAGTTTTCTCTTTAACTGTATTGTTTAACTTTAACTGTAGCTCTGTGCAAGGCACAGGTTAAACTTTGACCTGAAGAAGAAAAACAATGTAAAACTCCTAGAATGTTGCATGTTGTCTGACGATCGCATCCCTCTGGGAGAATCTCGAAGAAAAGTGTGTGCGAGTATGCATGTGTTTCCTTTCCATGGCTAACAATGCAGCTCAGGAAATATGTCAGAACAAAGGCCAGACATCCAGGCTCTTGTTCTCAGTGTGCGCTGCTGAGGAGGGCTGGGATACACACATACACAGGACCGTGACTGTAAATGCATGAATCCAGTTCATCTGTACGATAAAACTGAGGTTGGACTTTTTTAGGTGGTTCTTGTAGTGACAGGACGATCCTCGCAGAAGGTCGTGCGATGTCCCTCTTGATGGTGAGTTGCTTGTTGACCTCTCTAATTTTCCACATAAGGTGACATGGAGCATTGCAGACTTAAGGCTAGTGAGAGCCGATGGTTAATTGTGTAATATTTAGTTTTATACTTGCTATACAGCATGATTCAAAAGTCTGAGAGTATATCAAGAATCTGTGTGTGTTACATTTTACATTATTTATTTTTGGTGGAAATAAAGTTTTGTGGTAAAAACAAAACAAAAAAAAAGATTCAAACCAAGATTGCATAGATTGAGATGTAATGGCTGCTCAAAATTCATTTTTTCCATTATATGAATTCAATTAAATATATTTAAACAATTATTTTAAATTGTAATGGTTTTTAATCAATAAATACAGCCTTTACTTTACTATATATATAGTTTTGTACGTCTTTTTAAATGAAAATGGCTGTATTACATTAGAATCAGGATTCCCACATTAATGGAAAACATGGAAATATCAGATTGTTATCCACTGCTTTTGTTGTCTAGTCATGGTTTTGGGTAAAATCTTTCATCAGTGAAACAAATGAAAAAGTTTAGAAAGTTCTACAGTGATTCATCTTAGTGATAAAATGCAAGATGTAGTAATAATTGATTTGTGAGTGAATAATATATAGATTTCTTTTTTTCATGAATTGATCAAAACAATACGAATTGGTCTGAATAAATCATTAACATTAATCTTAATCAAAGGTATTTAAAAATCCATTCGGGGATTCACTGGGTATAGAAAAGAGTAGACTTTTGGACCTTGATGTAGTCTCAGAGAGTGGTTTCATTAAGGCTGAGAAGGATTATAAAAACATTTTGTTGTATTTTCATATGTATATTATTAAGTAAATCAGTGTATTAAAACTAAGAGTTTAGATTATGGTTGAAGTCTCTGTGGTAATGCTCTTTCAGTATACTGTGACTGTGATAATTCACTGCATGTGTTTCAGTCACAGCCCCTCAGGCTGCGGTTTTCAGCTCTTGTCTTATCGGCCTCTGAATCTGGGTAAAGAAAAACAAGATATAAAGTGTAACCAACTCGCTCCAAGTCCAGACTTGTCGTTGAGGTGTGTTACGGGACAGGGCTTCAGTGAACCATGAACCAGTGACGATGTTCCTATTTACTAAACCGACCAATCCAGCTCTTCTTATGGATTGCAACAGTCTGGAATCATTGTTTACATCTATTTGTAGTTTTCCTGTTGTGTCTAAATGTGTTTGTTTGCGGATGGACGTTGCAAGCTTGAGGTTGCCAAGTTACAAAATAGAATTCTGGCTGCGTGGGAGAGGATTTTCCAATGCAATTCAAGTTGAATTTATGATAGGATAATTGGTTTTGGATTGCTTTTAAACAAATTTTTGATTTCATTGTTGTTGTTTTTTGCATCGACTGTAGGGTGGAGTGTATGTACCCGTCTAAAAAAATTTACTTGAACAAAAGTTTTTTTAATATTATTATTTTAAAGTCATAGTTTTAAAGGAACAGTTCACCTAAAGTGAAAATTTGCTCACCCTCAGGCCAAGATGTATATGAGTTTGACATGAGTAGACAGATTTGGAGAAATTTAGCATCACTTGTTCACCAATGGATCCTCTGCAGTGAATGGGTGCCGTCAGCTGATAAAGACATCACAGTTATCCACAAGTAATCCACACCATTCTGGTCCACCGTTCATTTAAAAGGCAAATAATGCCCATGTCATGGCTTTAAAAACAAACAAACAATGAAGACGAATTAGCTTTGTAGATTCTTGCATTGCTAAATGCTCTTAAGTAGCCTTGTCAACAATTGTTTGTTAATAAAAATGTGTTAATTTCATAAATTGACTGTAACAGCTTGCCTTATTTTATTTTAAAGTTACAATAGGCACAGTGTAGCATATAGAGTCGTATTTTATTATTACTGTAATTTGGGGGATCATTTGTAGGTTAGTCCTAGATTAGCGTTTTACAAATTCTATACATTGTAATTGTTGCTTAGATTGAAGGGCATGCAAGAACCTTTAACATTAGAGAGACGTAACTTAAAACAGCAGTCCTGTCATTAGCACTCTTCCCCACATTGTCTACTTTGTCCATTAACATCAGCTGCCACCAGTCATGTTGGTCTGAGAAACTAAGCTGCTGATGCACAAAAGTTCACCGGCAAAGGTTAGAAGCACAGACCATAACAGAGAGTCAGATGACAGATCCAAGAAAAGCCAGAGGGTTTTGACAGTGCTGTGCATGACTTGGGCACAACTGTTTTGATGTATCTTGATGGCTCTGTGTTGTGAATATCTTGAATTCCTGGTCACAGTGCCTGCAGGTCATTCAGAGGGTCTATTAACCCTCAGGATGGTCTTTATGTGCACTTCACACAAGTGAAGCGTGTCTGCACAAGTGAGGCATGGCTCCAGGTTGTGTCCTGCTGGAGGTTCTGCCTCTTAGTGACGGGTTTATGGACACAGAGTGCGGATCAAAATAACACTGGACGGTATTGCTGAGCAACTGGCCAAACCAGTGACCTTTCAAATAGCTTATGGGCAAGAGGTAGTACGGTTTCTGTTTCCTCTATTGTGAGCCTTTCATGAGAATTGACATTCGATATTTTTGGGTCAGTGACAATTTTATTTATTTATTATTTTTTTATGGCTAAATCCATTAGGTTATTCAAGAATAACTGAAAAAGTACTATTAAAAAAAAAAAGTGGTTAGGAGGGGTGAAAAGAAAATTTAAAAATGGATGTGATGTAATCAAATGTTAGGAAGACACGTGACTAGATTCTTATTATATTTATTCTTATTATTCTATATTCTTATTATAATCACATGTGTCATGTAAATGTATATGTAATATAAATAAAATAAAATATATTTAATATTCTATGCAATATTTTTTAGGTTTTGTATATTTTTAAATATATAGTTTATTAATATTAATATATAATACGTTTTAATATTTTGTACTTTATTTTATATTTATCTTTCACTGAGTCTTTTTTTGTTTCAGAACGTGTTTATTTGATTCGTACAGTGGAGTATTATTATGAGTATCTCTGACTTCAGTCTTCACTCTCTTTCTATTGAATGCATACACAGACACATCATTCCTTTTCATAAATAACATTGATATGAGATTTGTGAGAGTGATTCAGAGTCATCCTTGGAGGTTACGGTAGGATGGCTCTTCTCTTATTCTCTCGCTTTAATGCTGCAGTCACGGGCCCAAACTCTCAGCCTCTGGCAGTGCATCATAATGCTCTGTTCCAGCTCGGAGAGTAATGGGATTAGCTATCTCTTACATAAAATGTTCCTTTGGCTGCCGCACATGTCCCTCGGCCATTCATCAATGAGGAAAGACACCGAAGTTATGATTACAGTGGAACACAGATCCCACAGCAGTGCAGTAAATTAGTTTTCACAGGCAGTGTATTGATGATCTTCAAATATTCGGTTAGATCACATTCTAATTTTACTCTATCTACTTTTGTCTTTTGTTGTAAACATCATACTTTCTGATATTGATAGCTGTGGTGTCATTGAACTGTTAGCGTATTGAAGACAACTAGTTCTTTTTTGCATAACTTGTGTATTTATATAGTGATTTGTGATTTTGTCATTCTTTCACGTATCACATCAGCTGAAAATGCATGCTGTAAGGATGTACAGATATTACAATTTTGTAAAATATATGAACTTATATTTATTTTCAGGTTTTGAACAATACTAAAATTGTGTTTAGTTTTGTGTAAAAAAAGAGCACACACACACACACACACACACACACACACACACACACACACACACACACACACACACACACACACACACACACACACACACACACATATATATATGTATGCAAAAGCTTGTTTCCACCACATATAAAAAACGTTTCTGCCACAGAAGCAAGCAAGAAAGAAACTGATACAGTATTTTTTAATACAGTCTTTAAATTTCAGACTTTTCTTCTCATAATTGCAAGGTTATATCTCACAATTCTTACTTTTCCCCCTCAGAATTATAAGAAAAAAAAGACAACTGTGAGATAGTAAGATGACTGCAGAGTAAATCTTTGTGTAAATAATGACAAAAATGGGCATGTTCTGTTTGTTCAGCACATGGTGAGTGTTTCAAGAATACAGTCTTTTGCTTAGCCAGTCATTGTGCATGATTGCAAAAAATGAATTTTTAGTACTAAACATACATATACCTCAAGTTATGTTGTGCAAGGAATGGTCAGCATCTTAAGACACCCCACAGATTCCCAGCACAGAGGAACAGCAAAGACCTCTCTTAACAATGGACTGTGATTAAATGAGGGATGAGAGAGTCTTAATGCCTGAAACACTTTATGGCTTTCCATTGCTTCATTCTCTTTTTCTTAATAGAGAGGATGTGGAAGCACTACCTTCATTAAATGCGTGGATGATTACACGGCAGTGTTTGGGTCGAGCTGTCGTGACCTCATTATACCCCTCTCGCTCAAGCATTGTCCCTGTGTGGAAATCCTCAGGAGCTGATTACAAACACCCATCGTTAGAAATAAGGACCACAACATGTCACAACAGCCACACAGACATTTAAAAGCGAATCTGATTTCAAGACCCTAGATACATGGTAACTGTGAAGTCATTGTCTCATACTATATTTATTATAATCATTTTCGTGTTGTTGTAAACATCAGCAAGTATTAAGTGAGCTAGATGTTCGTTTCAGTACCCTCTGTGACCGTATAACTGCGTAATTTTGAAAAAGAAAATAAAAATTTGTGAATAATTTCACACTTCATTTCATACACAGCTCTCAATAAGATAAGATATATATATATTTTAAGTAATAGATTATGATATTGCATTTCTCCATAAAAAAGTAACTACTTTTTATGATAAGTTATCCTTTGTTACATTTGCGTTACTTTTTGTCACCTGAGCTGGGCTTGCTTATTTATTTTTAATAACAGAAACCCCAAAAAGTTTTTTTCGGTAATTGTAATGACCCTTTCACACCAAAAGTGAAATTAATAAGCCCCCGGCTGAAGGAATTGCAAATTTCTCTCCCAATTCTTTCTCCACAGGGGGACGGGAGAGGTGTCAGTTAATAAATACTATAAAAAAGTAACATATTATTTATTTGAAAAAGTAACTTGGAAAAATTCTTGTAAATTTCAAAGTAATGCGTTACTACTTAATCGTTCTGATTATCTGCTATTTGTAATGCACTACCCCCAACACCCATAAACACCCTCCATTAGAAATAAGAACCACAGCCAGGCATGACATCCACATGGACATTTAAAAGTTTTATTTACATTCTGTCATAAACGTCATTTTAAAATATTCATGAATACATTTGTGAATCATTCTATCTTAGTTTGATTGCACAAACTATTAATTATGTATAAAAAAAAACAAAAAAACACTGCATAGCTGAAGGTTCCTTAGTGAGGATGAGTCCCTGGCAGGCTGTATGCTTGAGTTCCCACACTCTCTCTGATTGGCTTCCATTCAATAGAGGGCTTAAATAAGCAGTGTTCAGGTGGAGGAATAGACCCCATGCATCATTTTAGAGCTTTGATTAGACACTGCCACCAAATGTCCTGAGCGAAGAAAGTTGAAGAGGATATTCTTCCCTGTTTTCCTCCTCTTTTGCCTTTTCTTTCCCTTCCTTTCCCCTCCTTTGTGCAGGTTCTTAAAGGCGGACACAGACATGTTCAATTCCGAGACAAAAGGAGTCCAATTAAAGCTTCATTGTGGGGCCGCTGCGGCCCAGGATACTTTGGCTAATCCTGCTTCCCCTCCTCCTATTTTCTTTTCTCCGTCACCCTCAGTCTGAGAGTGTTCAGCAGTGATAAAATGATGTTTTGCCTCATAGTAAGCAGTTTAGTGTAATCGGCATTGGCTTATGATAACCATGTGCCCGTTAGACCTGTTATTAACAATAGTAGTAGTATACATGCATTTCAAAATAATGGATTTACTTTCTTTTTTATTTTTTTATTTTAAGTAAATATTATGTAAATAAGTGATATAATTGCTTGATCTCAGGAAGTATATGACAATTTTTTTCAGTCTATTCATAATATTCAATGTATATATCTGAATATTGATTTATTTGCTTTGAAACTTTAAGTATTATTTATATACTATTAATTAATTAAGTAATTTTGAAACATTTTGTTTTTGGCATTTTAAATTAAGTTTTAGCAATTTTGTTATATGCTTTTGACATTTTTATTAGTTTTTGTTTTTCTCTAAATATTTCTGTTTAGCCTGATTTTTATTTTATTTTCAGTTTTATTAAATGTAGTAATTGAAAAACTATTTTTTTTAGTAAGTTGCCTGTGGATTTAAAAACTTTTTTATAGGTAATATGTATTTTGATACAGCTTTATTTCAGTTAACTGCAAAAACATTTCAGTCAGATTGGAATAATGGAATAAAATTGGAATAAACAACAATGGAATAATGTACAGTAGATTGAAAATGCAGGAAAAAAGAATTATTTATTGTCATGTAGCTTCTTTTTTTTTGTAGTCTATAAAAATATTGAGAAATTAACAGTTCACTTACTAAAACAGTTCACTAACTGATGATTATAAGAAAATGTGAACAAAGATGCACTCTCACCAAAATAAAACAATAATAATATAATAAAATAAAGTATGAACCAAACCATTATCAATGTTCTACATACTCATGCATATGTCCTGTGCTTAATGTCCTGTATTTATGCATTGATGCAAGTTTTCAAGGGCAGCTCTTCTTTGATGAAATCTAGAGACTTTAAATGAAGAATTTCTATTAATTAGTCAGGCACTTGACATGTGTCTCCATTTGTAGACCGTTCAATCCCCTGAAAGGTTTCAGGATCAATAGGAGAAGGTGAAAGTAATTGATTTAAACAGTTTATTTGTATATGTAAAAACTGGTGTGAGCTGAATATATGGGAAGCGTAGATTCTGTCATATCTTCTGTTTCAAATCAGCCACTTAGCACATCATATGGTGTCGTGGTGGTTCTCCATACCTCAACATTCCTGTACTGACATTGTCATGAGTTATGGGAGAGTTAAAATGCAAAATGAATCTCTCATTTTGCTGTGTGCACATAAAATGAGTATGTGGAAGTTATTCTGGAGGGAGTTACTCATTTTCAAGAGTGAATTGCTTATATGGGACAGAGTGTAGCACTGGCTCATGGTGCAGCATCTAAAAAGAAAATATCAGCCATAGGGCACACACACACACACATACACACACCCATGCAAAATCTAATTTCAGTAAGCACGGGCACTTTCAGGCACAGTTTTTCACAACATGCTGAGCAAGCTTAACGGATGGAAATGAAAAGCCGTTCAAAAATCTGAATTCTTTAATCTAAAAAAACTGTTTATTCATTTGTATGTTTATTTGTTTATTTATTTACTTTTGTTTAAATCATTATATATATATATATATATATGTATATGTATGTATGTATATATGTATGTATGACATATAATATATGTATTAATATATATATGTACTTTTTTTAATAACAAAAAATACTGCATAACAGTAGTATAGAAAAAGCTGTAAAGTAAAAAATAAAATAGTCAATTATCTGGATATGCTATAGTAATGAGAATATCACAATGCAGAAAGGCATAATTATTAAAGCACAATTATTTTTTTTACATTAACTTGAGATTTACCCGTCTGAGGATATTTATGAAGGGTTTAGGATTTAATTTTCATCATGAGATGGATTGACTTGATAAATGCAGTAAATGATGTGTGTCTGTGATTAGCATCAGGTAGACTGACCGTTCACTTTAGGGCCTCTTTCCCTTTTAGTCTCCTAAACAATGACCATGAAACAATGCAGACTAAGTGCTGTGTCTCTCCTGATTTCTCAGAAATGCCCTGGCTTCGAGGAACAAACACACCTCTAGGTTTTTTTTTTTTCATACCAAACAGGAAGCTTCTATGTTCCCCACCCAGCTGTCTCCTGCCTTTTCATGTCCGAAACTCTCAGAGCTCTTCTGCAGAAAGCGTGGATCGCTCTGGCTCAGTGTGTGTTTGGTGTCCTGAAGGCATACTTGCTTATCAGCGGAGACGGCAGCGTATCATTTGTCTGTCTGTAAGGGAAGATACCATAGCTGTCAAAATTGCTATTTTTTCCGTCTTTGGATGAAAATTCCCTGGAAAACAGGATTGAGACCCAGCCAGACCGAGGTTATGTATCCACACGTTCACAGATTTCCCTGATTTCATTTTTTCCCCCTCACATCTCATTTCCCTCTCATAAAGCAAGCAGAGCAGTATCCTCTATGATTTCATGACTAGTACTTGCAGACATTGAGCGAAGGCTTGGCAGCTGATGGGTATCTGTCCACAGACTTTGCTGTTGGAGATTTGTTAAGCTACATTTTGTGAGGAACTAATTTAATATGGACATTTTATATATATATATATATATATATATATATATATATATATATATATATATATATATGTATATATATATATATATGTGTATGTATATATATATATATATATATATATATATATGTGTGTATGTGTATATATATATATATATATATATATATGTATATATATATATATGTGTATGTATATATATATATATATATATATATATATATATATATATATATATATATATGTATGTGTATATATATATATGTGTATGTATATATATATGTGTATGTATATATATATATATGTGTATGTATATATATATATATATATATGTTTTTTTCCGCAGTATGGTTTTTCTCCCGCACTACAAATTCATGTTTTCAAAGTATTTTGTGCATTAAAGATACAAAATCCAGATATTTGTTGGTTATATTTTCAATAATATCATAGAGTATATATTTGTAATGATTAATAAAACCGTTTCCTGTATAGGTTACATTTGTGAATAGACAAATGCATTTTTGGGAGGTTTTAATAATAAAAACATAGCTTATTTCTGTGCATATCAGCAGTGGGTTTTTTTTTGGCCTAGGTTAGCTTTGATTGGTACTTCCATAAAAGGACTCCATTCTGTGACATCCTAAATCAACAGTGTCACCCCATTGTGTGCGTTATGCATACAGCATTGTGAAGATGATATTGACTGCTGTAGTCAGAACCAGACTCTCTATATCTACCACAGCCAGTCCAGTCTGAAACCACCGCTAAATTAGTCACGGTCTGCTCAGCATCCAGTCCAAACACCCCCCCCCCCCCCCCCCGTCTGTTTTTCCTCAGTGTTCCTATAAAGAGACTATAAACTGAATGTCATACAAAGCCTATTTTCTCTTCTGTCAATAAAACAGAAAGATTAAAGGTGTTAGATCGTAGACACATGCCATATCTACTTCCAGCTTTGAAATGAGATGGATGCATGCTGCATTTAACTCGAAGGAAATTGATAGAGTGGAGTTTAGCAGCATCTTAACTGAACCCCATACTGTATGTGACTGGTTTGGGATTTTTAAATCTTGGCTTTGAATGCTGATGTGTTTTTAAGGGTGTGTGCAGTTGTCCTCTGAATTTGTCATTGGTTATATTTGTCATGTAGTAAACTGAGGCATTGTGGTATCAGCTGTTTCTCCTCTATTCTTCATCTGCTATAAAATCCTTGTCTTGTAAGCTTTGTTTTGTGTTGACATTTAGGTTTAAGATTCCATATAAATTTCTGCTTTCACTCTTGACTAATATAAATTACATCCACTGCTCTGTTAGTTCATATCGCTTTCTCAACAAGCGCAATGTACCCATCAGATGTGATTGTGAAATCTGTTATTCTTAATATTACTAATGAGAACGTTTATTCAGACCAGCAGATATGTCCCACAGGGTCAAGAGCAAGCCCATTTTGCAATTTGTTAGAGCTAGTCAATCTTAATTATGTTGCTGCTCCTGTCCTAACAGGATCTCCCTGGGGTGCTGTACTCCATTTCATGTGCTCATTTTTACATGCCATTTTCAATTGTACCCGTGCATGTGATGTTATGGCGTCTTGAATCAGAATGATGTGTCCACCAGGGCTGGTTGAAGAATTCACAATATATTTATATTTTTTATTCTGCTAAAATCAAAATGAAGCCAATTTTTCAGATTTTGAAGGCTTTCTTTGCATCATAGGACATCTTCATGACTATAAAGCACAAGTTATGACAAATTCTATTCTATTCTATTCTATTCTATTCTATTCTATTCTATTCTATTCTATTCCATTCCGTTCCGTTCTGTGTTGTTCTGTTCTATTCTACTACCCAGTTTAATTTACTGTGTTCTTTAGTAAATACAATGGAAAGTAAAAGTGTTGAAAATAAAAAATCCAGTACAATGTCATATTGTTCGTGAGTATTGAATAATATTGAATAATGAATAGTTTTCATATGTACAACAGATTTTCAAGCTAAGGTAATATCTCTATTCTATTCTATTCTATTCTATTCTATTCTATTCTATTCTATTCTATTCTATTCTATCCTTTTGTGTTCTCTGGTAAATCCAATGGAAAAAAGTTTATTTGAAATGCTTTTCCTTTAGCAGGTTTTAGTGTTTGATTAGAATTGTGCACATCACTGACATCAGCAAGGACCAGTTTGTTATTGGAGATTACCAGAAAGTTACCAGTCGTCAGATATTTACATTTAAAAATAAAAAAATGTAATTAATAAATGAAACTTTTATCCAAAGTGACTTACAGTGCATTCAGGCTATCAATTTTTACCTATCATGTGTTCCCGGGGAATCGAACCCCCAATGCTCTACCACTTGAGCGGCAGGAACTACAGGATCTCTTATGTTTCTCTGCTGGTGATGAACGGTGTGCACCCATTCCCAACCCCCTCTGCTCCATTCCCCCTCCTCTTCGCTGATGCTGCAGCATCCAGTGAGCGAGAGGCAGCAGCAACCCTCCGCACACGCTAACATCAGGGGTACAGCCAACCTGAGTCGAGCGTTGCTCTCAGGGACACCTTATGGAGAGAGAACCGAAAGTGTGAATGAAGACGGAACGCTAATTTAACTTTGGATTTGCATGCTGGCTCCTTTTATCCTTGTGACAGGACTATAATTGAATCAAGCGTGTTGGGATATCGTAAAAGGACGTTCAGGGAGCGAGTCACGGACCAGGATGGCCCGTCTGAACTGGTGCTTGGCGGCTATTCTCAGCTTTGGGAAGTTACTCTTCTTTTGCCTCTTTCCGCTCAAACTGTCCAGGAAGGGGAAGGTAAGCCAGCATCTTCATCGAGTGCTGTTACTTGAACCATTGCTTTTCCTGAACTAGTTAGTACATTGGTCTGTTTGTTCTTGACAGGATGAAACCCCATAATCCACGATGTCAGTCATTAAGAGGACGTGTTTGTTTTTACAGCAGCAACACTCTGCTCGAGTGGACGCCCTTTAATAACTGGAGGTTGTGGTACATTTGAAATATTGCAAGTTATAAAATTTCATCTTGAGCTGGCTGGGTGCTTTCACAGATTATCATGAGGTATTAGGATGTTGTATTGTTTCTATTTTGACATTTAGCTTGTAGAGCTCTGTAAAGCCAGGAAGTCCTAACTTAAAGGTCTTATGCAAGGATCTGATATTTTTACATTTGTTTGCATTCACTTTAGACATTAACTGATTTGCTTGGATAAATATCCCATTGGATAGAGTGCCAGTGCTCTTTCCAAATTGTGCTGTTAATTGATTTTGGTAGTAAATGGATTCGTTCTGCACTGTCCGGTGGATTCAAGGGGAAATTGGTGTGGTTCAGTTGAGGAGTACTGTAGGTGTAGTTTCATCTCTCTTTTGGAGCATTTGACATCTCACGTTCTCTCTCTTTCTGTGCGAGTGATGTGTGTATGCATTTGTGTGTGCGCATTAATACAGAACTGTGATTAAACTGACTTGAAACTACCTTTGCATTAAATGGTTTTAATACCTGCCAGCCAATCAGAATCAAGAATTCCAACAGACCATGGAATAATACAAATTGTATCTATTAAATGAATGATAAAGATTCAGTTCAATCAACGAGTTGCTTTGTATGAACGTAAAATGTAAATGACTAATTGGATTGTGTTTTGAATGCAATATAAGGCATTTTGAAACACAAAGTGTATATTTCAGGCAGAATTCATCATCTTCATTTGTATCTTTCCTTCATGTGCTTTTGTCCTCTCTTGAACTTTTGGTGCTGTAAGTGTCCCGACTCTGGCCTGGATGATGTTTGCTGGATGATAATCAGTGCATGTCAAACGATCACTTAGCATGTATAAAGAGCACTCAATATCTGCGGCGTGCAGACCATTGTACAGTTTCCACTTTGGCTGGAGGCCACCATACAAGCAAACGCTTATCATGGCTCCCTGCAGAACCTCTCACAAAGAAGGGTTTTGGTACAACACTGAATTTAGTGATTGCTCCTCATGGTCTAGACTCTGCTTTGATATTATGAGACCAGGCTGCTTGGAAGAATGCCAGAAACGTCTTCGTACTTCTATCTGCAGGCCTGGCCATGATTCAGGCGTCCACAGAGACACCAGACATGTGTCGAGGCAAAAGAGACTCTATTTAATAGTGTACATACAACAGCAGTGGCTATTATCTGCCATCGTGATGATGAGGACGTGGTGAACACTGTCATTTGACTTGCAACATAAAATCTGGTTCAGTTTGCAGATTATTCTAGCAAAACATTGCTCAACTTTTCATGAACTCTTTGGTGCCACTAATGGCAGAGACCGCTTTGATTAATAAAGTAGTGTGATGTCACCATATACAAACACATTGATGCATGTTTGGACTGACAACGTAACGTACCATTTGGCAATTAAGAAACAAAGTCAGTATGTCCTGCCCAGCCGTCAGTACACAGTGAGGGATGGCGGACATAATGTGATCTTAGCAAGCTTTTCTCTTTCACCCTGAAATTAATTTTAAGATATTGCCATTTTGATAGTAGTCCTTGGTGTTTTCCTCTGGCATTTATCATTGGGCAAGATGAAGCACTTTCCCTCTCATTTACTTAATGTCCTTACTGCTCGTAAATTAAACGCTACTCACACACTTGGCAAAGGGAGACGAGGTCATCGGAGATGGACGTTATGTCCTTAACCCCGTCTCTGATAGCATCCTTTGTTAAATGCATGCTGGCCACAAACACAAAGTAGAGTTTTGAAAGTGTATCATTTTATAATTTAAGATATCTGATATCATGGTCTGTCCGAGTTCTTGATTCTGTTTGGCTGGCAGGTATGCATTAAAATGTTTAAAGCACAGGTAGTTCCAAGTCAGTTTAATCACAGTTCATTATTAATAACACAATCATAACAAATTTATATATATATATATATATATATATATATATATATATATATATATATATATATATATATATAATATGATTATGATTTGAACCATAGTTTATTTATATTTTATCTGCATTTCAAATATATTAATGTTTTATATATACATTTTTAATATAATAAATAATAAATATTTGACATAAATTTGATATACTGTATGCATATTATTAATGTAAGTATATAGGCATCTTACTAGGTCTTTGAATGGAGCAGGTGTTACAGCTTAAGCTGAACATGGTCTTGTTTTCTTATTCTTTGAATCAATGTCCTGAGTGTTACCTTACACATTTACTTAAAATGTCAAAGGAAGGAGCTCATCAGGGTGGTGTGAGTAATGTTATTAAGTCATGGAGCACTTTTCATTAGCAAAAGCTGTCTGTTATGTATTGGATGTCATGTAATTTTGTAAGTTTGGAGTTCCAACAGTTGCTGTGGATGAGATAACATAACATACCCCTGAGCCTCTGCCGAGAATCAGCTCAGGCCATGGTTCCTTTGAAACCGTGAAAACAAACACGTTACATAAAAGTTTGACAAGCAGAGAAGCAGATTGATCTGACTCCCACAAAATACTGTTTACAGAACTGTCTGGATATCCTGCGTTTTCAAGCAAGATAAGTTTGATAAGCGGAGGGTTTGCTGGTTTGCTTTGGCTCTCACAGCGGTGGTGTGTAATAGGTCAGAATGAAACCACAGGAGGATTCAGAGACTTGTGTTTTTACTGATAGTCATTGTGTTCTGCTGGGAGATTGTGTGTGTGTGTGTGTGTGTGTGTGTGCGTTACTCGTTTCAGAAAGACCACTCAGGAAAACGTGCTGTTACACGTGAAGTTAGAGTGGGTGTATCTTCAGTGTTTTCTGTGGATAGAAGAGAGGAACAGATGGTGTGTGTGTGTGTGTGTGTGTGTGTTTGGTGGGATTATAATATAAAGTAATACTGAGCCAGAGTCCATAAGAGAATATTCAACAAGTGATGTCACTCACTTCATTTCAAAAATTGAAAACAAGTCATCCTTTTTTTTTTTTTTTTTTTTTTTTTTTTTAATCTTTCAACCTTCAGAATATTTAACTTGCTTTCACACATTTCATTTTGGCAAGAAAGTTTAAAGCCCAACTAGTAAAATATGTATGAGATTATGTATACGTAATATGTAAAAGTTAACTAATGTAAGTAAAAGCTGCGTCAGATCACGCTGTTCTTCGGAGATAAATTCTGGCTTATTTCTTATAGCAAGTCTTCTTTAGTAGATTCATTTATAATGTTTTTTTTTTGTATATACTGTATCTAGATGATTTGTGCATTTGCGCACAGGTACGGCTGCAGATAATGAGCTCAAATGGGAAAGACCGTACATGTAAATAAATTCAGATAGACAACCATTTAAAACAGACCATATAAAAACTAATTAAGAATTGTAAATATTAGGTTAAAGATTAATGAATAAGCACAACTATTAAGGATAAAACATATTATGATGTTACTAAAATTAATAATAATAATAATAATAAAAATCCTTTATTTAAATTATTATAATTTATTTGTTTGTCTTGATTCTTTGGTTTCACATAATGATTTTAATTTCAGTACATAACTTACTAGTATTAAATAAAGTAGTGAATTGTTAAATTTAATTAAAGTGGTTTATACTCTAAATTTAGATTTTTCTGAGCCACATTCGAATCTGCTGAAAAATATGATATGCACGTATCAATAGGTTTCTACATTGAAAACAAAAATGGTGTCGGAGTGAATTTGAATGACTATTTTTTTCACTCACAAATCATTAGTAAATGTCATAAATAATTACAGAGAATCAATCAAGTAACGCACGGAATCATGAAGTTTTGATGTGGAAAGACTGAAATATTATTTTCTTGTTTTTATTGACAGCTTTAAAAATAATTTTTTTTTTTTTTGACAGTCCATGTTTTTCATTGCTCTCACATTTAAATATATACTATATCTACTGTATTAGCAAAATGTCAGATTTCTTCCACTCAGCCCTGCTCTCCTCCTTTCCTGTCCTACCCATACTTCCTTCCTCTCCTCCTTTCATCCTGATCCCTGTCCTCTAGCTATAAAGCAATCGCCCCACCTCGGTCAGGATGGATCCCAGTCTACTCGACCCCGTTTGACACAGACTATCTGCTCAGAGAGACAGAATAAAGAGAGAGAAAGCTTTATTTCCATTATGGAGGCAATAAGAATACAGCCTGTTTTTTATCTGAGAGGAAGGACTGCGCTGAAGGTCGAAACCATGTTGATGCAATGGATTTGATTATGCCCTGTGTTTTTCAGGCTCCTCCTGCAGCTTTGGTGCTCAGATAATCTCAAAGCTCCGATGCTCATGTCTGCTTTTTCTCGTTCTGCTCTGATGCTCAGCTGTCTTTTGGTGTGAACCTTTTGACACTTTTGTCTTAGTTTCAGAGCATTTTTCACACCAGAGATACGATATTCTTACATGAGCTGGAATGAAGTACGACATTGTTGCAATGTGATGATAAAAAAATAAAAATAAAAACCTGTGAAGACTTCAGAATGTAATAAGAGGAAGGAGAATTGTTAGTGCTGCTTAATTGTTTACCTGGATATATCTTTAACGAAAGAAAGTTCAAAGGACAGCATTTATTTGAAATGGTAATCTTTTGTAACATTATAAACATTATACACTTTTTATGAATAGAAATCACCTGTGCTGAATAAAAGTGCACATTTTTATTAATTTAAAATGGACAAAATGTCTGCATTGACTTTATAGGTTAACTATTAAAAGTGCATAATTTTGCCATGTTTTACCATTTGTCTAAACATTTTTAGCATAAATTTAACTTAGAACTTTAAAACATCCATAGACTTACATTAGAAAAGGGCAAAAGCTTTTCATAATAGAGTATGTTGGACAGTAAATAGTTGCTAAGGTAGGAATGATCAGTAATATTTCCAGAGTTTAGAAAAGATTCATATCAACTCTATTCAATCTAATAGAGCCTGTTCTTCATTGAGTCCACTAGGAGGCACTCTGGTTGCCCTTCTTTTCTCAGGTTTTTAGTCTTTTGGTCTTATTGGCACAGAAATGTACAGAAGATATGTTTGCTGCTCTCAAAGCATACTACAATCACATCTCCAGACTCATAGATTGTGACGGAGCATTTCCTCTCTGTCGCTCTTATCTGACTGTGTAAAGCTCATATATCAGTTTCTGTGAGGATGTATGCATTCCTACCAGGACTTATTAAACATACAACAATGATAAGCCATGATTCACAGCAAAGAGGACACCTACATGAGTGGGGACAGAATCTTGTTCAATCAGGCCGAGAACACAGTGACAAAACAGATTAGAGTGGCTAAGAGGAGCTGCTCTATGAAGCTGGAAAACAAGTATTTAGCCAACGACCCGCCAACGACCCTGCAAGTGTGGAAAGGCCTGAAAGACATCACAAACTACAAGACACCATCCCCCAGCACTGAGGCGAATCAACAGCTTGCTGAAGAACTGAATGAGTTTTACTGTAGATTTGAAACTCCCATTCTCACACCTCACGCCCACTCTGACAATCTCGTTACACAAACATTAACACCTCCATCAACTCCCTTCTCCCCCTTCTGCAATGGACACCCAGCTACAGAGCAAGCAGGTTCATGGATGATATGGTGGAACTGCACTTCATCCTGCAGCATCTGGACAAACAGGGGACTTGTGTGTGGATCCTGTTTGTGGACTTCCGTTTGGCTGTCAACACCATCATTCCAACATACCTCCAGACCAAACTAACCCAGCTCTCTGTTCCTAGCTCTTTCTGTTAGTGGATCACCAGCTTTCTGACAGATAGGCAACAGCTATTTAGACTTGAGAAACTCATGTCAAACAGCCGCTCCACGAGCACTGGTGCCCCTCAGGGATGTGTTCTCTCCCAACTGCTTTTCTCGTTCTGCATCAACAACTGCACCTCTGCTGCCCCCGCTGTCAAACTCCTGAAGTTTGCGGACAAGATACAGTCATCGGCCTCATCCAAGTTGAGCCTGGTGCAGTTATAAAGGGATACTCCACCCCAAAATGAAATTTTTTTAATTAATCATATGCCTCCATGTTGTTCCAAACCGTAAAAGTTTTGTTTGTCTACGGAACACAATTTAAGATATTTTGGAATAAATTGCAAGGCTTGTGACTGTTCCATAGACTACCAAGTAAATTACACTGTCAAGGTCCAGAAAAGTACGAAAAACTTTGTCAGAATAGTCCATCTGCCATCAGTGGTTCAACCGTAACGTTATGAAGCAACGAGAATACTTTGTATCAATCCAGGACACATTTATATGTTTTACCTTGTAAACTAGGACTCTGTCTTGTCATACAACCTTAAAGCTGTTCATCTGGAGATAATGTATCTGCACAGGTACCTGTGGACTGTTATGAGCAGCTTGGGTTACTCTGTTGTGAACTCATATTTCCATTTCAGCATTTGCTATTACAGTAAAGACAGATTGCCATTTTCATTATTTTCCTGGTCTCAGACAGAGGAGATGTTGTTTGCTTGAGCTCTAGTGAAGGTTTTGGGGTCTTGGAGGGCTGCGGTTTCATACGGTTTGCTCTTTAGGTGTATTCTGGTAACAGACTGCACTTATTTTGTCCTGGCTTGAAAATAAACAAGCTAATTTTATCCAGGAACCAGAAAGGCCTCGACATCTCAGATGCAGTCATATATTTGTGTATATAACTCTTTTAAACAGTAAAACAGCATGTTTTCAGCAGTTTTTATTTAGTCATTTTTAGGCAAATAAGTCATTTATCAAACTCACCATTTGTAACTTTAAATCAAACTTAATTTTAGAGACAATATTAGAATGATTTCTGATGGATCATGTGACACTTAAGACTGCAGTACTGATGGTAAAAATCTAGCATTGCATCATGGGTATAAATGACATTTTAAAATCTATTTGCATAGAAAAATATAATTTTAAATAATAATATGTCACAGTATTATACTGTTTTTACTGTATTTTTGATTAAATAAATGCATACTTGGTGAGCATGAGAGACTTTTTTTTAAAAAACATTAAAAGTAATTATTTCAAACTTTTGACTGCCAATGTATATCGTGGAAATTATTGCAAAAAAAATAGTGAATATTCATTGTATCATCAATCACTTTGACTCTGCCCTTTCATTAGCTTCATCTGTGTTCTTGAAGTTCCTTCCATCAAGAAAGCTCAGCTCTTCAAATCTTCCCTTTTCTGCCAATTTTGACCCTAATCTCCTCTAATGCATTGCATCTGAGGCAGGATATTATTTCCTATATTGTATTGCTTCTCATCTGATTCATGTCCTCAAAATAGAGCTGAGTGAAAGCGCATCGCGGCAGTTCTGTGTGTGTATATTTAGCCAGTCTATTGACCAGAGCGGATCTCATAAAGGGATAGATCTGCTTTAAGAATAAAATTTGAGGTTTTCACAGCCTCAGTCTTTGAGATGCTGATGGGATCGGGAAGGTTTTCATTATGACAAAGTCAATAAAAGTTAATAAAAATAATCTCACTCTTAATTCTGTTTTATCATTTGCCCTGCAGCCTGCCTACATTTCAGAGACATTAGCAGGTGTCAGTCACATACACTGTTCTCAGAGTTAATGGCAAATATTGAAACACATCTCTCAGGTAAATGTGCAGGGCTTTTGCAAACCTTTGCCACATAACTACATTTTTAACTATTAGCATAAATTCTGGTTGATTTAGCAGTTTATTCTGTTTAAAGAATGCACTTAGACAAGAAAAGGAAGATGTAAAGCAACCAACCATGGTACGTTTTGTTGTTATATAACATTGAGGGAATGTAAGATAATAAAATTATTTCTTATCACAATAGTAGACCGGTGTGGATAAGTTTTCCACTGTGATCACTTGTTCAGTGGAAAATGTGTGTAGATTTTGTTATTAGAAAGTAATTTCACAGACGCAGACGCTGACTAAATCATTATTAATATATTATTATTATTATTATTATTATTATTGTTATTATTAATGAGTATAATAATAACAACAATAAAAATAAAACTAATTATATTTATAATTATTATACTAATTAATAGTAATAAATTATAATTATATTTTTATTATAGTTGTTATTTTTATTAATAATTATTTTGTTTGGCACTTCAGAATCAGATTCAGAAAGAGCTTTATTGCCAAGTATGCTTACGCATACATGGAATTTGTTTTAGTGACAAATTTTGGGTTATTTAATTATATATATATTATATATATATTAGACTTTGTTTTCAGGCTGTTTGAGTATGGTACAGATTGTAGAGAGTCACCTCTGCCTTTAAAACATGAAATACTTCCTCATGAGAGTTTCTGCAGCTGAGATTTATCACCCTTGTCATTTAGCTTGTTTACAGGCATTTCCGTGCACCCTGACTGCCTGAATTAGCTCGTCTGCGGCTAATGCAACCCCCAATTACAAATGTGTCCATGATGGACAGGGTGAATGTCTGTAAAAGCAAACAGGACTGACCCCAGGAGAGGTTTCATCTCATCAGTGTGATGAAGAGGAAATGCCAAGGGATTACAGACATCATCCTAAGACATAGACACCCCCATAGTGAGACCATCCTCCTCTCCGGGGAAGGTTTGATGTGGGTAATGAAGCTCTCAGCTTTGCTCTGTTTGCTGTTTGAGTTGCTGTGTCTTTGATGGATGCATCACAGCTCCAGAAAAGCAGTAGCTCACAGCCTCGCTGATATCTGGGGCAGAGACATGTACCCGTGGCATTAAAGGAGATTTGCAGACCCAGAGGAAAATTTCATTGCTCTGAGGTTGCTCTCTTTCCAGGCTTGTGGAGTTCACAATTATTTGTCACTCAAGAATTGATTTTGTTTCTTTTAAAATTCCCTTGGAGACATAAAACACAAATGAGACTGTATTTAACATGCAGTAAGAGTGTAGCATTATAATCTTAATGTAAATAGTATAGCACAGATCATAGCTTGTAGAATTTGATGAGAAATAATTGAGTTTATATTGAATTATCATCGCAGACTGTCTAATGTCTATCTGGTCTAATCTGAGCATGGTTCAAGACATTGAGCTGTCAAACACTAGAGGAGGCACATGTGGAGTTACTGCAAATCAAAGAAGCTGAAGTCTGAAAAGGCTGAAAAGCCATTTGTGCTTTTCTTTCTTAGAGAGCCACAAGAACATTATATTGCTCTTAAATTGCTCGTTAGTAGCTCAGATCACTTGGATTTTAAAAATTTGATTTTATATATATCTAATTATTCTTTTCCCTCCTCCAGTTAATTTTTAGCATCCAGTAAGAAATTGAGTGTTCATACTAATGTGAATGGTCTGATGAGAAATGCTTGATTTCATATTGAATGTTTTCATGCTCATTCATTTACTTGAATTTGGAAGAGTTTGTTTAGAGAGATACATATTCAGGCTTTTGAATACTTAATTAGAGCAAAGTTTGAGATACTGTTTACATTGACTGCTTCTGATATTTCAGAGGAGATGCACTGCAAGGAGAGATTGCTGAAAGTCTACTAAACAAAATTGCAAGCTCTCCTTATTAAATATCCGTTTAGAAGAAACAGCTGAGATATTAACTAGTTCTCATATGCAATATTTCATCGGCCATACATAATCAGAGGTTGCTCATTCATAAATCAGATAATTTGGCTTCGGAAGAGTTCAGGTAGTTTTTAATCAAATCTCAAGGTTTTTGACTCTTGACATTAGATCACAGTTTGAGACATTGAGATTTCTTTTTGAAATTCTAGGAGAGACGCTGCAAAGGTGAAAATCTCTGAAACATCAGTTCAAGTCTATTTATTCTCCTTTTTAATCTCCGGTTATGAGAAACCATTGAGTCCTCATTGGTGACATTTAATTCGTAGTAGCACATACAATATTAAAGTCCATATTCAATTGACTTACAGCAATCATGTTGAGATCTTTTCTCTTTATCTGAAACTCTAGACACGTGTGACATTACCGAGTCCTTTTCTCAGGAGACAAAATCTGAGATGCAGGTGACTTAATGAGAGGAAACAAATCAAAGACTTCTTTCCTGTAGGTATATTTAACTGCAGGAGAAGCGAGAGGAGTGGGAGATGAGAACGAGCGAGCGTGCTTTGAGAAAATCTGCTTGTGGGGGAGGTTAGAGAGGAAAGCAGGGGGTGGAAGATGTGAATGAAAGTAAGACTGAAGAGAGACATGGAGAGAGGAGGGGCAAAACCCAACAAGGAGAGCAGTGGGGAGAAATAAAGAGGCTCTCAGTCACCTCCCCCTCTCTCCTGTGGAGCTGAGCTACATGACCCCAAAAAATAGAGGGAGAGAGGGAGGGCGCCTGGAATAAGAGAGTGGTGAGGAGGACAGCAGCGGCAGTTGATGCAGCTCTCCTCAGCATGACATGGATCTGTGGAGCACTGTGGGACCAGCGTGTGGAATAGTTATGTGGGATCCAGTGGAGAGGAAGCAGTGAGCGTGGTCTCGTGATGCCCTCCGTGTCTCTCAGCTTGCCAGCCGCACTGGCTGGCCGCGCACGCACCTGGGTCTGCCTGTCCTGCATGTTCTGGGTGAGCCGTGGGGCAGTCCACTTGACTGGGATGGGTGGGATTGGGTGTGTGACTGTATTTTTTTGGATAATTAGATGAATTAGGTCAGCGCTGCTTTTTTCATTGCGCATGTCACGATTGAATTATTTTTCACGTTTTTGTGCAAATGGCTGCATTTTCTGAACATTCACTAGCCTATTGCTTGTCTATTTTTATGTCTCCTAAAGAATTGTAGAGAAGCGTCTTAGATGAAGTTGATACTTAAATGCAATATCAGGGAGAAATCTGTTAAGTCTCCTGAGTTAAAAAAGTGCAACCTCTGAGCTTCGTATGGGCCTCAAGGATAGAATTATTATTATTTTTTCCTCCTATGCAAACATAACATTAAATGGAGACTTGTGCATCTCAGATTTGCAGTAATCTCCCATACATAACTCAAAAAGGGAAGATGATATTGACTTTTCGTGGAAAAGTCAATGAATTACAGTAGATCAGTGCTCAAAGCTGGTTTCATTGCACATTTCATATTTGAGATATTTCGCTATGTTTTGGTGCAGATGTGTGTGTTTTTTTTTTGGATGTTCACTAGCCTGTTGCTCTATTCTGTGTTTTTAAGAAAAGGTTTACTAGGAAGATTCATGCCAGAATGGTGGTAGCAGAATGTTCAAGCTTTTCTTTTTCATTCAGTGATAGTGGATTCATACTGCTGTGCTGCAAAAGTGACCGGAAATGCCTAAAAGATTTTCACTTATTTAAATGTGAGAAGCAAGAGACAAATCAGAAGAGCAGTAGTAAATATTAGTGCTTGCTTTTCATTTAACCTGGTTATAGGAGAAACTATTGAAAGATCTCACTTGTGACGTTGTGATATTGTTTTTAGGGACCACAAGCAAACTGAAAGATTGCTTGTTCGTAGGGCAGATATTATTTAGTTTGGAAGAGTTGAGAAAAAGTTTATATTCCAATCTCAAGGCTTTTGACTCTTGGCAAATCAGAGCAGTTTGCGACATTGTTTAGATGTCTCAAGTGGAGACACATTGCAAAGAGAGATTGCTGAAAGTCTAAACAACATTTCAAGAGCTATTCTTTTACTCCATTTTCTTTCATTTTTATTACAAATTTGTCTCATCCAGTTCTCATATTCATTCGATATCTCCATACTTTCGTTTTATTGCCTCATTTTTGTCAATTTTTATGTCTTCTAAAGAATTAAGAGAAGCATCTTAGATCAAATTTGTGAGAAGAATGCCATTAAGTCTCCTGATTTTTATTTAAAAATACAACCTCTGAGCAATACGATTTGCAGTAACCAACATGTACAGTATCTCACAAGTGAACATGCTTAAAGTGAATAATGACTTCAATTTCAGTCACACAAAGCTGTCATATAACTTAAGATGTAGTCATATGGATTACTTTTTACTACTTTTTGTAGCTTGATGGAATAAATTACCACCCGCTTTCATTTAATGGAAAAGAGCTGCTTGGACATTCGCCCGGTGGGTGAGTAAACGATGACAGCGTTGTGAAGTTTTCCTTTAACTGTCACTCGGCCGATGGTTGTGTTCCCTCCTCTTTCTCTCTGGTCATTCACTCTCTCTGACCTCTCCGGTCTCTTAATTAGCATTCTGCTTTAGTGAATGGAGTGGAAAAGGATCCCAAATCCTCCTAAAGCTCAGGCACTTTTTGAATATAGTGAGAGCTTTTGAGTCTTCCTTTCAGACTGTGATTCTGCAGTCCTGCTGCACTGGCACTAGTGGACGAGGACTCTGTCTACAGCTGTAGATGTCATCATATATGACGAGAAGATGCAGGAAACAGGCGCTCAGAATGAAACCGATGTGATTTATTCGTTAAAAGCATCCACAACTAAATCCCAGGGCCCAAACTCTATTGGCATTGGTTTGATTGCCTGCTGAGGAGAGATGACATTGAATGGAAAGCGACATGTTCTCCTCCTGAAGAGAATCCTGTCCTGATGTCAGCAGTGGACGAAGCAGAAGTAACAGAAAAAGAGCAGGCAACATCCAATGCCTAAAAGCTCAGAATGCACTTCCTCCAAACTCTGAATTATGAATGAACTGTCTGAGACTTTTAGGACTAGCTGGGCTGGACAGACTCTTGTTCGTTGATTTCTTTGAAAGTATGTTGAAACAAAGGTATAGAAGGTTTGATTGCAAGCAAAAAAAATAAATAAATACTTTACAATATGATTAATATGATTGCTGACATAAGTTAATCCATATATAGTGAGGAAAAATGTAGGGCGGTACTTGATTTAACCCATTAGTACTTGATTGGATCGTGAAAACTGAGTTTGGTGGTTCTATGGAAGGCTTAAAATGAAATTGTTGCAGAAGCAGAGAACGTTACTGAAATTATTATTATTTGGAATATTATGCATTGATAAATGAGGCAAAATAGGTACAGTAACATCTATAAATAGGTTTCAAATGGGCACTTGTCTGTGAAATGAAACTGTTAATGTTTTGCACTTAGATTTTTGCGTGTGGCTCTTGCGTAAAGACCCCTGAGACGAGGTGTTACTTACAGACACTGGCGCTCTGCAACTCAACCATTGCAAATATTGACGCATCAGCTGTCTGAGAGATCAAAGAGCTTACTGCAGTGATCAATGTCCATTAACACTCCAGATCAAGCAACAGAAAACAAGTTCAAATGTACAGTGTAGAAGTGACTATGGGAGGCTCAGGATATTTAATAAAAAAATACATTTTTCTTTGTGTAGATCCATTCAGTTAATCACAAGCTAAACATTCATACAAATACATATTGATTTAAAAAAAAAATCATATTCAGGGAAATATGAATTCCTCTCTGCATTGCAGTCATTTCTAGTAGCACCTTTGGTTTTTCTCTGCCTAATGAGTCGGTGGTCTTTGAAGTCACTCAGCGTATGATTTACTCTTGCACTTCTCATCATTGTTGGCTTTTGAATTCCACTTTAATGACCTCGTGCTCTACAAGCTCTGTGTCCCTCTATCAAAGCTTCCCGTGAGGGGCCCCTGTATTTTTGGCAAATTCAAAATTAGAACATCTGGTTTGCCTTCATGATAGATCAGCCACAGTTCTTCATGTACTTCTAGGCGCATGTTTTCTGAGCTATACAAGTATTGAATATTGCTGTAAAGTGTAATTATGCTATACTGAGTGTCGCAGTGATTTAATTGTGCTGTTTATGTGGCTGTACAGTTTTCAAAAGACTGTTGTTAGACTTTTTCCATGATCCTTCATTGTTTTGTGCACTTTCACAATTCTTCATTATTTTGCAGTGAATTATTGTAACAATTTTCTGCCGTTTGTCTCATGTATCACACTAAAATGCAGGGAAGTGCATCTGTCTGTCTGTCTATATCTATCTATCTATCTATCTATCTATCTATCTATCTATCTATCTATCTATCTATCTATCTGTTCTACCATTCCGTCTTTCATTTTAATGTTCTGTCCTTCTATCATTATATCAATCTATCACTCTATCACATGTGTTTCTCTTATGAATTCACTTAGAAACAAGTGGTCCCTCCTAATTTGAAAAAATAAAAATAAATAAATACTGAATATTTGAGAATATTTAAATGCTCACATACAATAAATATGGAATTTTGTTGAAAACATTGAAGAATATCACTATTTTTGTAGTTCTATTGCTCTGATTTGCTGTGTGGAAAGTTAAACTCTGAGTGAGAGTCTGGAGGGAGCTGTGCCACCCCTCTGAGTACATTAAACGCCGTTTAACCTTGTCTGTTGATTTACGATGTGAGTCTGTGTCATTTCTGTGTCAAGAGCTGCTCACTAATCCACTGCTGTCAATGGAGCTGCATTCTGGAATGTCTCTCGAACACCACCTTATTTCCATAATGTAATAAACAAATCTCCATATTCATCGGGAAGAAGGAGGCGGGAACCGGCGCACAATCAAAAAGCACTTTAATAATCAAAAGTAAATACAAAACGGCGCACCAGCCCCTCACGGACGACTGGTGCGCATAAATAAAAGCCAAACACATAAAATAATGTCCCAGGCCTGGTCCTCTCTCGTCCTTCACGGTCGTCACTCCAGTTTTATATCCTTCCATCTCCTACGTGGGACTCGATACTAGCGGTGGGGCTCAGGTGTAGCTCATCTTCAATCACTACACCTGGCCTCACTCCTTGTTCCCACGCCTCTCGGCCCCGCCCCACTCGCCACATACCCCCATCGCCCCTCGCAGGCCGGGGGGTACTCCCGAGACTGCGCTCTACTCCCCCCCCCCCCCTTCCCTCCGGGGGAGACCGCTCACGGGGACCTGCGGGAACCTGGGGGTAGGACAGACGAGGCGAGAGAAAAGGAGATGGAAGGAGGAGCGACAGGGACGAGAGAGGGGAGAGAGGAAAAAAAAAAAAAATCTAAAAAAAATCCGGTTCCCAGACGCACTGCTGCTCGGCCCTCCACCGGCTGGGTGATCTTCTCCGCGGTGCCCGGCGGTGGCACTGGACGGCCCTCGGCGGACGGCACGACACTCCTCCGCCGCCCGGTGGACGGCGACGGCTCCTCCGATTTTGGGCAGCGGCAGGAGTCCCCCGTTCCCTGCCCCTCCGGATTCCGTCACGGAGGCGGCAGGCTCCGGCCCCCTGGCGAACGGCGCCGACTCCTCCGCTCCCTCACGGACGGCAGCCGCCCCTCCTTGTCGTGGGCGGTCGGCAGCGAGCTCGCCCGTCCCCGGCAACTCGCTCCAGCCCACCGCCTCGAGCGTCCATGGCGGCACATACCTCGCCAGCTCGAGGGCACCGCGGATTCACCACAGCGGCGAGGGATCTTCAGCAGCGCGTCCCTCCTTCTCCCGGGTTTCGGCACCACTGTAATAAACAAATCTCCATATTCATCGGGAAGAAGGAGGCGGGAACCGGCGCACAATCAAAAAGCACTTTAATAATCAAAAGTAAATACAAAACGGCGCACCAGCCCCTCACGGACGACTGGTGCGCATAAATAAAAGCCAAACACATAAAATAATGTCCCAGGCCTGGTCCTCTCTCGTCCTTCACGGTCGTCACTCCAGTTTTATATCCTTCCATCTCCTACGTGGGACTCGATACTAGCGGTGGGGCTCAGGTGTAGCTCATCTTCAATCACTACACCTGGCCTCACTCCTTGTTCCCACGCCTCTCGGCCCCGCCCCACTCGCCACACATAATATCTCACTTTTCCCTGTTATTCTTCTGTCCTCTCTGATTTTTCCCAAGTGTGCACTCTCTCTCTTCATGAACTACCTTTGTTTTTTTTTTTTTTGTTTTTTTTTTGTACAGTTATCTATGGTCCACTTTTGTTATCAAGAAAAAAAAACAGCAACATCAGAATTCAGAAGTCATAGGCTTGTTCTGTTTTGACCCCCTCATTAGAGCGTTGTGTTGAAAGTTGTGTATTTTTGAAAGCATTGTCTGGAACTTCATTAAAAATAAACTTCATCAAATCTTTCCTAATGTTGGGATCAGAAGGGAGGCAATGCAAAGACTGTTTTTCCACAACTTGGCAAAAAGGACAAAAGCTGTGACTGGGATGGTACCTTTTCAAAAAGGTACACATTTGTACCTTACTTACCCCTAAAAGGTGCATTTTAGTACCTTCAAAGTACAGATTTGTACCTAAAGTGTACAAATTAGTACCTAAATGGTACATATTAGTTTTGAAAGGTTACAGTCACAGTGACAGCTTTTGTATCCTTTTTTTTTTCTGAGAATCTACAGTATGGTGGTATTCTCTAAAGTCTGGATTCAGTGGTTTGAGTGTTTGCTCCATGTGTTTTCTACTGTTTCAAAGCTTGATCAGTAAACTGACTGGATGACTTACTGTACACATTTGCTAGATGGGGAGCTGTAGCAAGGCACAGGACACATCTAATGCCTCTGAGGCAGTTTGTGTAATTCATCAGAAACTCATTAATATCTTGGCGGCATTTCTAGATGGAGGCCTAACAGGGGAGTTTGTCCCTGCGTCTTGGTTTTTATCATGTCAAACTTTCCTTGTTTATTGGCATTCTTGTTTGGTCTCAGTAGGGGGCATTATTTGATGTGAGATCACTTTGCAGTTCATAAGCATAGCTTGACCAAAGCATCTCAAAAAACAGGGCTGTTTCTTAGTCTTTGTGAAAGGAACCAAATGTCTGTGTGGTTTTGAAGCAGATGATGCCATTTTTCACTGCTTGGCCCACTCCGACGATCATAATGAAAAAAACACTGTATACTGTCAGTCAAAGATGTTGTTCCAAACGAGAGAGAGAGAGAGTACCTTTATTCATTGGCCACCACTTTAAGAAAGTAATTTTGCTGTTTGTGATCACGTCATGCATTGCCAGTCATGTCTATTTTTTTTTAACCAGATGTGTAAAGTGAATATCTATCCATCCATCCATCCATCCATCAAATCTACCATTCAGTCATTCCTTCCTTCCTTCCTTCCTTCCATCCATCCATCCATCCATCCAACATCCATCAAATCTACCATCCATCCAATCCATCCATCCATCCATCAAATCTACCATTCTGTCATTCCATCCATCCATCCATCCATCCATCCATCCATCCATCCATCCATCTCTGAATAAAATTCTCCTATATCATACTACATGAGACATAAAGGCTGATATCAGATATGATACCCAGCAAAAAAACATTCAATAAACTTCCATTAAAAAAAAAAAAAAAAGATTTTTCATTCTATTATTTTTACAGGTTTAAAGCTTGTTTTTCTAAAAATACTTTGTATTCTGTACAGTACCCCATGCTGAACATAGCCGTATGCCAAAGTCTTTTGGCAGACTGTCTTCTGTATATTTAACTGCATAACTGTCTCTATTTCAATTCCAGACCAGGAATATGGTCAGTAGTTCAGATCAGGTCCCATGAATCTTATTTTAGCAGCTAAAGAATGACCAAGTGTTGTCTCTTTATAGGCCTGTCCTGTATTGGTTCAGATTCAGATTTTGTGACCTCATTTCTATCTCAGGACATCTGTATCTGTCCCACCAGATGTCTGTTTGTGCAACACTGTACTCAAAGGGACGGTTCACCCAAAAATGCCACTTATGTTGATGTCTGCTGCAACTGAAGTTGTTATGTAATGATACCTCTGTCATGGTTTTATGATGTTTTTTTTATTTGATTTCCTTGGTCACAATAAACCATCACTGAATAGCAAGAGCTGCATAAAATACTGTAAAAAAGTCTCCTTTTTGTTCAAACAAACCACAAACACATTAAAACCCAATACCACGGTGGTTTGGAATGACATGAGGTGAGTTTTAATTTTAAGCTGAATTGTTTCTTGAAAGTTTAGCGGTCATATGAGTTTCTTATGAATGGTATGCAAAACCTTAGACAAAAAAGTATCTGTGATTTAAAGTTGAGCGTCTGAAGCACTATCACTGGTGGAGCTCTGGTGTTAGTTTCCTTATCTTGCCTCTGAGCCCAGTGTGAATCATTGTAATTGGCACAATTAAGAGTGGCAAGCTGTACTTTCTGCAGAGAGATGTAAATTACTGGCAGTGAACTCCGTTTCACTCTGTACGGTGATGTAGAAGAATGCTGCTTTACTTCTAATAGCCCTAATTTATTTTTCTGCGCAATTTATTTTCATGAGGATACATGTCACCAAGTCCTGTGAAACAGAGCTTTATTTGGTTTTGATAAGCACAGGTTCTGACTGATTCATGAAAACATACATCCAAGCCAAGATTTGGTGATTTATATACACCTCAGGTTTCCTCGGCTGCCTTACATGGCTATGATAAAGATACAGTTCTTCTAAACTACAGCATGCTTTTGCCATAAAATACCAGTTTTATACTGTAATAGAATTGGATGCATATTTCTGATCTAATCATGTTGGTTTAGTCTTGCGAAATGTTGCTCAAAGCTGTTTTTACAAAGCGTAACAAAGTGAATAAAAAAAGATTTATGAGATGAGCTGTTGTGTTACGAACAACTGGATTTAATTTAACCTTAAAGATAAAAAAAAAAAATGAGTTGCTTGTATATGAGCCCTTTTTTACTGTTGTTTATCCTTATTTAGTCAAATGTGAAATCTGCTGATGTCAAGGATACAGCTGAAGTTCATTTACATAAATGAATGTCCTAAAATGGCAATTTTTTTTATTCCAATTGATAATATATAATGCAAGGTTTAAAATACAGAAAGAAAAAAAATGTAATTGAATCAACATAATAAACAGAATATACAGAACAGATATTTAATTGATGTCATTTATATGCACCAATAGAACATTATATAGTAATTAACTGCTATGTTTATTACTAACATATTTTAAACTTTTTATATACACTGTAGTCTTGAAGTCGTAAATAAAGATTATTGGAGTATATTGGAAAATATTTCATTCTTTCTACTACAAAATTTCACTTTTAATTCATTCTAACTTGCTGTTTCTTTGTAATTTTTAGTGAAATTTACAAACAATTTCTAAGTAAAATTTGTTTCAAAGTACTTTATTACATTTTTTAAGTTTTTTTTTTTTTTTGTCTAGCATATAAAATGTAATGAAACTTTTTTTTAATGATACCGCAAATGAATTATAATATCAAGAGTTATGAGTCGACTGACTGGAATGGACCGTTTTAACTGATTCACAGAAATGTTACAAACTTACAAACTTATCGCAGCAACATTTTGCAGGTCCGAATGAGAAGAACAACATAATGTTTGTCTGTGAAGCATGTGATGTCCACCAGCAGTCAGTCTGTTGACATGGGCATGCACTCAGTGCCTCTGCAAACACCAGCTTCAGGTTAAGAGACTTCACTCTGAACGTCACATTAAGTCAGTAATTTCCTCGTCTGGATCCTTCTCTTTGGAATCAAATGGTTTTAGGTTAGCTGAGGGATGAGAGAACAACAGAGAGAAACTGGAATGCCTTTTGAATTCCCTAAGTGAAAAGCAGGTGACCATCACACAGCCGAGTAAGAGGTCACATTCTGACCCGTCAGGAGAGAGAGAGAGAGAGGAAATTGAGTGAGTTGTTCATGACCCCTTGAAACCATCTTGACATGGTTAGTGGAGACATCACTCTCCTTTTGCTCATCAAGGCTGCATGCATTTATTTGATCAAAAATACAGTAAAAACAGTAATATTGTAAAACATTATTTCATTTTAAAATAACTGTTTTCTATTTAAATATATTTTAAGATATAATTTATTCCTGTGATGCAAAACTGAATTTTCTGTATCAGTCTTCAGCATCACATGATCCTTCAGAAATCATTCTAATATGCTGATTTGTTTTGATTATTTTTATTTTATTCTATTAATAAACCGTTCAAACAAAATGTTTATTTAAAATGTTAATAAATTTGTAACATTATAAAATCCTTCACAAACGTATTAAATTATATATATTAATAATAATAATAATAAATAAAAAAAATCCATCAGTAATGCATATTTTCACTATGGTCCAAACGTTTTTAGACTGCTAGAGAACATTTCTTACTATGTGTGCTTTTCTTTTTGTCAAAAACTGATGCATTCTTGTTGAGTCTTATAAACGTGTCTGTAGAGCATCATGTTTAATTTCAGTGCTTGTACTATGATTAAGTGTCTATTCTCAGAGTTCTGGAGGCAGTCAGCTGTCTGTGAGATATTGTAAGAAGTGACAAACAAGTAGCTCGTATTGTTGTGCAGTTGTGAATGATGGGATATCTGCCCACGTTTGGAGCTTTATATGATGCAGAACAGGGACTATGATGCCCAGGATAGTTTGTAGTTATATAATTTCTTTATTCTGCATGAAATGTAATCTGAACTCATGTCATCAATGACTACTGACCTAGTTGACCATTGCTGTAGAACTTTATGAATGACAGAAAGTCCAATTCTGGAGTTTTCTGTGTAGTTCTGTGGGCAGCATGTGAAGTAATGAGCAAGTAATAGTCAGCTATCCGTACACTTGTGTTTGTAGATGAGGAGCAGTAGGTGGTGATGAATATGTTAGTGGGATGTGAATGTAACATCAGGAAGCAAGAGTATAAAAACCTTGATGAATACCAGAGGATAAAGGACAAGTTCAGGAGAATGTGACCAGTCAAGTGAAGCCGGTGTTCCGGCAGTGATGGAGGCTCTGAGCTGTGACATCCCAACCGGAATAATGGCTTCAGCAGATCCCAGGAAAAATGACTTAATCTGGATCCTGAAGAGAGTGATCATAAAAACAGCTCAGATGCTGATCTTCAGGGTCCCAGGACCAGAGATTGACAGAGAAAGACCACCCACAAACAAGGCTGAAGAGGGTGAATATATAGATTTGACTACTTTATAAGCAGAGGTGTAGTGGTAAAAAAAGAGGTGGGTAAACTATAAATTCTGGGTGACCACATCGTGGTCACGGTAAGCTATGTGTATCCTGATGACATCGCTAAAGGCTATCATTTGATATTACTACCAAGGGTATCACTGGTTGTTCCCTCATATAGGTCACACAATCACTATTCAATCCATTAATCTAAGTTCTTGTTAAAGAGACTCAAGAAGGAATAATAAGGTTGAAATCTATAAAGTTTACTAAATGATAAAACAGAGAGAACACTTTTTTAAAAAGAGGAATAGAGAGGGAGGTTTACATCCAGGGATTCCAATGCAATGCACTTGTACGTAATGATTAGGGCCTATGGATTTGGGATTATTTTCATAAATCATAGTCGATTAATCTGTTGAATATTTTCTCAATTAATCGGTTAATTGTTTGGTCTATAATATGTCAGAAAAATGTGGATCAGTGTTTCCCCAAAAGCCCAGGAATGGTCCTTAAATGTCTCGTTTTGTCCACAACTCAAAGATATTCAGTTGACTGTCACAGAGGAGAGAAGACACTAGAACAAATTCACATTTAACAAGCTGGAATCAAATATTTTTTTTTACTTTTGTCTTTCATATATTTTATCAATGACACAGACTGCAATGACACAGACAGCTTCATTGCAGAAGGACATCCTTTTGGTCACGTGGTTCACGTGAGATGATTGACAGCTTTACAAACTAATGATATTGCACTGATGTCATAGCTGACGCGAATCAATAAGAGGAGAGTAATCGCTCTGTTAGCTGTTTTAGCTCTTCAGATCACATAAATCAGTGTAAAATGAATAGAAATGTTATTCTGTATGACGAAATATTTTACAAACATGTCATAAAATTATTATCTCTTCAAATGTGCGCACCATTGGACTATAGCCCTGGCGGATCGTGGATATTGTATGTAAGTTATACGAACACAAATAAATCGGAGATGAGATGAATGGCTGCTGTATGAGTGATGATTTCTATTCAAAATAACGAACGTTATTATTACTATTATTATTATTATTATTATTAATTGCCGGATATCCATTTTTGAATCTTGATGCAGTCTGTTGCATGTCGTTCATTTTGAACGAATCTTTAATATGACTCAGGACTACCGAGTTGTCTCAGAGAGTGATTCGGTCATTTTGTGTTGACTGCACATGCGCATTACACAACATATGGGTTCTGAATCGACAGGTGAGGTCCGAGTCTTTTATTCTTCCTGTCAGTCCCATAGAGACGGGAAGAGAAAAGATTAGTTCATTTTGCTGAACGAGACTCAAAGATCCGAGTCAGTAAAATGATCCGAACTTCCCACTACTACTGGCAACACCGCAAGCAATTGGTCAACACTGACAAGTTGCAGCGCAATATGAAAGACTATGAAACTAATAATGAACAATATGAAACTAAAATGACATAAGCTTAATTTAAAATGTCATGGGAACTGTAGGCTATTTAGAGTTGGATAAACTCAATTTAGAGGTGGATAAACGCACTTTGGAGGTGGGTAAACGCTATTTCCGAATTTTGGGAGGTGCGTAAACGGCGTTTACGTGCGTTTAGCCTCCTCTACATCCCTGTTTATAAGTATAGACTGATATCAACATGATGGATCCAACAAAATGTGTCTGTTTTGAGATTTTCAGCATCACCAATTAACTGTTCTGGATTCGCTGATGAATAAATCCGCAGACGGCCTCAATGAATAGTGCACACTTTTATTTTTCTGTCATGTTTTTAATATTTATTTCTTTATATTTAATAAAATTAACTATAATAATAATAATAATAATAATAATAAAAAAACATTTAATACTTTTTATGTCAATGACAGAATCAGAATATTTTTCATTGATTCAAAATGATTTATGTAAATTTGTCAGACTTTGAGCCAGAGACAGTAATTAAGTGTAAAATACTTATTACATTATTACTTATAACGATATAAATACACTTATTTCAAAATATAAAAATGCGTTGTTTGTAAACTTATTTTAAATTGTATCTTATATAATTAAATTGTATGTTCTACAGTTTTTTTTAATCATACTGTTTGGTCATAGCTAGGTAATTAACTAGAAAAAAATGAGCTTACTCCCTATACTTTTACATTTTACTGTAGATTATTTATTAATGCGTTATATTCTCAACACAGTGATGTTTTAATTTAATGTATGTTTGAAAAAAACACATTCAAATTTTCTCAAATACACGGGTTATAGTTAATATTTAAATTATATCAATACTTCTCCCAAATATTTCTTCTTTTGTGTGTGTGTGTGTGTGTGTGTGTTTGTGTGTGTGTGTGTGTGTGTGTGTGACTCAAATGACTCAAAATGATTGAGCTGATCACATACAGTTTGCTGTCTTGAAAGGTTTGTACATTATCTCTAAAATATATTTCTTTCTGTAGACAGTGTAATGTAAAGGCTTGTCTGGGAGACGGTCGGTGGATCTGTGCCAGCTGTCTGATGAGGCTGGACTAAATCTGTCTGTTCTGAGATGGGAACTGGTTTCCGTCTGTCCTCCTCAATACATCTCTTCTTCCTGAGAAACCCCGGTGGGATAGACTGATCCCCGTGCACAACACTGGCCGGGCTAGATGGAGGGATCGAGGAGCAAATCCTCATACTAAACACGCTCATCATAATAAATTAGAAAATGAATGCCTGGCCTTGAGTGCCAGTAATATAAATATTTAGGCAGCACTGATTCCTCAGATTGCGTGGACTAGGGCAGATAACGGTTAATTTGATCCAGATGGAGGGGGTTTTGTTCTACTGTTGTGTGAGGTTTGTTTGAAATGCTAAAACAACTGCAATCATTTGACTCAGGATGTTTGCATGAAAGTGAATTGTCCCTCCATCATCAGTCCTTCATGTGTCTCTGGAGTGGGAGTGTAGGGTTTTGGAGAGAGATGGTAGCCAAGAACATGTCAGCAAACCCAAAAGACAAGTACAGAGCTGTTCAAAGTCTTCTGATTGGCCGTTGTCACAAGCACAGGTGTGATGTTTCTCGTGACATCTACAGTATTTCAGTGATATCTGACTGGTTTTCCATGAGCTAACAGATACATTAATTACTGAATTAATTAATTCATCAGTCATTTATAGGGCAATATTAAATTATATAATAAGTAAATAATTTAGTAATTATATATAATGTATTTATTTTTTCATTAAAGGGATGGCGATTAAATTGTATAATCACAATATTATATAATACAACCAAATTATTTATTAGGAGTTTTAACATTAATTTTATTTTGTTACATTACATTACAAAATAGTTTAGTTTTATAATGTGGGTTATTTGTTGGCCATAACATGAATTACAACTTGGAGGAAGTTTGTTTTTATCCAGTATTATCTCAAAAATACTTTGTTTGACAAATATAAGCTGTTTTTTAGATGCCGTTTCCTGAGGATGTTATAGCAGAACTTGATCGGTCCCTTGGGTTCTCTCTTACACTTTCAATTCTCCAGGTCATTTTCCTTCCTCTCAAATCAATACAGCATCAGTCTGCGGTGTTTTAAATGCTCCTCTTGTCCTCTGATGCTCTGGGGGTCCGCCTGCGGTGAGCGAACCCCCTACAGCGCTCCAAACCCTTTAAAGGGCAAAGAGAGCGAGACGTCCTCGGTGTGTTTATGTGGATACAGGGTCAAAAAGAGTGGAAGGAAAGGGAGGGGGTGAGGTCAAAAGGTCAGACCCCCCTTGCGGAGAAATGTTTTGTGAGCAGAAGAATTGCAGCGTTGTGAAAGAAAACATTGTGGTGGGATGGATGGGGAGGGGAATCCCTAAGAGGCCACATCTCCTCAAACCAAAGTCAGGTACAGAAAGTGAGATGTTTCAAGGTGTGAAGGTGGCTTTCATGCGGTCTTGAGATTAGTGAGAATGCAAGCCAGGAATCAGAGTTACGGCCAAGTAATGGACTAATAGATCTTGTACAGTACAAATGAGTTTTGCCATGTCATTAGCAGTACTTTGTACACTGCAGAAAAAGTGTGCAAAAATTGTACCTTTCTAGCTACAACAGCTTGGTACTGGGGCCCCTTTGTACCTTCTTGACCCTAAAGAGTGTGTGTTATTACCATAGAGTAGCAATATGTACCCTTAATGTAGGAATATTGAATCTTTTTTTACTATTATGAACCCTTTAGGGGTAAAGAAGGTACAAAGTTGTCGACAACTTTCTACCAGACAAGCTCTTGTAAAGGTATAACTTTTTGACTTTGACATGAGCATACTGATAAGCATTTTTTTGGGGGGTTTTTGAACAGCAACCACGTTTAATTTTGTTTCATAGTAGTGTAGATTTATAATATTGGTCATTTATATAACAAAAAACTAAATAGTCATTGGCCAGTGTTTCAATATTAGAATTTAAAATATGTGGGGCAACTCCTGAAAGCTTAATGAACACTCCTGAATACTTATGAATAAGTAAAGATAGTAGTCTAGAAAAGTACGTTGAAAAAACAAAATCTAATTAAATTATTTAAAAAAAGGAAAATACTATATTTACATTTTTATTTGGTTACATCAAAAGTCATTCAATTTTCCTCTCGTCTCATATCTCATATCTCATATCTCTCATCGCTCATCTCTCATTTCTCATTTCTTATCTCTCCTCTCCTCTCATATCTCTCATCTCTCCTCTCCTCTCGTCTCATCTCGTGTCGTCTCCTCTCCTCTCTAATCTCTCCTCTCGTCTCCTCTCATCTCATATCTCTCATCTCTCCTCATCTCTCCTCTCCTCATCTCTCATCTCTCCTCTCCTCTTGTCTCCTCTCGTCTCATATCTCTCATCTCTCCTCATCTCTCTTCTCCTCATCTCTATCCTCTCGTCTCGTCTCGTCTCCTCTCCTCTCCTCTCCTCTCCTCTCCTCTCCTCTCCTCTCCTCTCCTCTCCTCTCCTCTCCTCTCGTCTCGTCTCGTCTCCGCTCATATCTTTCATCTCTCCTCTCCTCTCCTCATCTCTCATCTCATCTCTCGTCTCGTCTCGTCTCCTCTCCTCTCATATCTTTCCTCTCCTCTCCTCTCCTCTCCTCATCTCTCCTCTCTCCTCTCTCCTCTCCTCATCTCTCCTCTCCTTTCCTCTCCTCTCGTCTCATATCTCTCCTCTCTCATCTCTCATCTCTCCTCTCTCCTCTCCTCTCCTCTCCTCTCCTCTCCTCTCCTCTCCTCTCCTCTCCTCTCCTCTCCTCTCCTCTCCTCTCCTCTCCTCTCCTCTCATATCTCTCCTCTCTCATCTCTCCTCTCTCCTCTCCTCTCCTCTCCTCTCTCCTCTCTCCTCTCCTCTCATATCTCTCATCTCTCATCTCTCATCTCTCCTTTCGTCTCGTCTCATCTCGTCTCGTCTAGTCTCCTCTCATATCTCTCATCTCTCTCCTCATTTCTCCTCTCCTCTCGTCTTGTCTCTTCTCATATTTTTCATCTCTCATCTCTCCTCTCGTCTCGTCTCCTCTCATATCTCTCATCTCTCATCTCTCCTCTCTCCTCTCGTCTCGTCTCGTCTCTTCTCATATCTCTCATCTCTCCTCTCGTCTCGTATCGTCTCCTCTCCTCTCCTCTCCTCTCATATCTCTCATCTCTCATCTCCACATAGCAACACGTCCCAAACTTATTTTGTCAGTAGAAAATCACAAGCGTGGCTGTTGACTGTTAAGGTGAATGAATGGAGCCCTAATGCCTGACCAAACCATCTCACCCTGGCACTGGAATATTATAAACACATGGGGATGGGCTCTTCCGAGATGTAGACAAACTTCAGCGTTGTAGAGGCATGTTTTACCTGGATTAGCAACACTCACATGTTTCCAGCTCCTCGAGTTCATTCGCAGGTGAAGATTGTGTTTTTGCCTTGGTTCTGTTGGAGGGAGTGATTGATGTATCAGGTAAACACAAGAGGCTGGATTTTAAGTGTTTGTGTGTGTGTTTAAGGGACTTATGAGCAGACTTTAGGGCGAGTGAATTTGTATAAGGTGAATTTTAAGGGTGACTTTGAGTCTATGTGTGGGATTTGGAGATTTATGTTATGTCGTTGTGCTAAGCATATATGTTGAGGCAGATATATGAGAATGAGTAATGTTTAACAGGGCTAAATGATTGGACAGGGAGAATTAATTAACACTACTTGGAGACTCTACTTTGGAGAGCTTTACTGAGCAAATAAAACACTGGCTGTATCTGAAAGCATATACTTGTTCACACATTCACTGTTTCTAGTGTTGTTGTTGTTAAGAAGTGAAAGAAATGAGTGAGTGAATTAGAAAACTGTGATTTAGGTACTGACTAACTCATTTCATATAGGTTTCATTTAGGTTTTGGTCAATAAACCAGGCTGGTAATGATGTATATATCTCAATTTAAAAAAAATGACGCTTAAGACTGGTTTTGTGGTCCAGGGTCACACTCACACACACACACACACACACACACACACACATATATATATTATTATTAAAATGATACACAAATAGGAAAATGTGTAATATATGAATAGGAAAAAAAAAAAATTCAAATAATGTATTCAAATAGTATATTTATATAAAACTTATTATTTGAAACTAGATTTTCCCCCCTTCCTTTAAGAAGATGGTTCATTAAAAAAAAACAATCTACTATTTCATTGACCCATATAGACAAATTAATTCACTAAGAATTCAGAAAAATCTTCAAAATGTACGCACACAGTATAGTGCACAATATTGGGAACAGAGAGTGATTTCGGACACTCTGTCTCTGTTTCTTTCTGTAGAAGGGAAAGGCTTTGTAAGGTGACTGTATACATTAGGAATGTGTGTGTGTGTGTGTGTGTGTGTGTGTGTGTGCGTACGTACGTTAGAGACGGGCCTGCTTGGGCTCCGCACTCCGATCCGCTGTAGCATGCTGCTTTTAAGAGGGGGTGTTTAAGTAACCACTGCTGTAATTTAACATCACTTATGGGCAGATCTGAATACCCTGGAATGACTTCATTCACATTGATAATTTACAGATTAAATGCTAAGAGGATTGAAGGTGAATGGCTGTAATTAGCACGCCTCACCAGACGCCTACAGACACTTTCCCATGAGGCTTGGTTGGGTTTTCATATGGAGAGACCAATGCTTTCCAACTGTACTATGACATAAAACCAGAGGCCTTAACAAATGGCTCTCCATTGTCGAGTAGTAGCCTTAATGTACTCAAATTTTAACCCCATTCTTAAAACTATATACATTTCACTGCTTTATATAACACCAATATATTAAATGGTCAAACCATTTTGGTTTGTTTGAAATAACGTTACCATACTACTCTTCTAAATCTGTATATATATATATATATATATATCTAAGTCTGTTTCTTTTCCTTACTATTTGTGCACTATGTACAGTAGTATGTTTATCACTGTATCCCACAAAGTCCTCAATTCAATACAGTTTAATATAAATTACAATACCAGTTGTAATATTTTTTTCCTAACTCATTGTTTGACTCCCAAAAGATTTTTTTCTACACTTTTGTTTGAATTAAAATTGCAAAATATTTTTTTAAGATGATAACAGGGTGCCACTTGTTTAATTAAATATGCATTTTGATGCTCGTTAAAATGCTGCATACTACGGTTTGAAATATTGAAATATTTACATTAAAATATTGTGTGTGTGTGTGTATATATATATATATATATATATATATATATATATATATATATATATATATAATGTATATGTTTCACCCCTTAGCAGACTGAGTTTATGAGGGAAAACATCTCTTTTCCTGCCTCACTGCTGATGGCTGTATGCCCAAACTGTGTCTGGTCGAGCTGAAAGGATAGAGAGAAAGTGAAGATGTGTCAGAACGAGTGAGAGACGGAATGCAAAGGAAGGGACTAGACCTGGTGGATGAAGCTTTCAATAACCAACTGAAGGCATATTAGCTGGCACATAGATATGTATGGCTCAATTAAAGGGGTCATGAACCAAGAATTCAAAATTCCCCTAATTTCTTTTGACATAAGAAATCAAACATCCTGTAAGTTTCAGAACTCAAAACTTTCTTGTTAGTCTGAAATGGCTCATATTGAAGGTAATCTGGCAGAATGATAGGCTGTGGAATGTGCCACTTTATGATGATATAGTGTGGCTAAACCTGCCTCAGCAGAAGATGATCAACGCCTGGTTGAGCGTTCTGATGAGGAGGTCAAAACAGGACCGAATACTTCAAAATTATGATGTTTTTTGTTGATAGCATTATATCTGGACCTCAGAGAATGGTATAAAATAATAAAAAAGGCAGTTCATAACCCCCTTAAGGGACCGTTAACTTGGAGATCAGCTCCATTGTTCTAAACCTGTATTTCATGGAACAGCACTTCCTGTCTGTGTCCCGCCTCACTGATATTTATTCTGTGTTCACTATGATTTTTTCAGTGTCACACGAGCTTTCAGAAATCTTTGTAATATGCCAATTTGCTGCTCTGGAAACATTGTCACTAGTCAATTACTAGTTAATGTTTTTAATCATCATTACATTACATCATTTATTTATTTACTTACTTGCATACTTATTTACTTACTTTCATGTAGAATTCAGACTTGTGTATTGTATTCAGTTCCTTGTGTTTTTTTAAACTTGTTTGTACTTAAATTATGTTTTAAAGTTTGGGGTCAGTAAGATTTTTACATTTCTCTTTAAGTCTCTTATGCTCACCAAGGCTACATTTTATTTATTGATTTTTTGTTAAATTTAATTTTCTTAAATTAATATTTAAAATGGCTATTGTAATATTTATTAAATTGTAATTTATTTCTGTGATGCAAACCTTAATATTCAGCATCATTACTCCAGTTGCTGAGAGGCTGTATTGTCTGCTGTATAGATTGGTCGTCTGAATGAGGCTGAGGGTCTTTCCCAGGGGCTTAGTGTCTCGGCAAGGGGGCTGTGTATACAGTTACGCAGGCCATGGGAGATGATGTCTGCCTTGCTTCGGGGGCTCGGCTTTTGTGCCCATCTGAGAGAGTGAGATGGGCCATTTGAAAGGCTGGCAGTGTTTGGGTTAATGAATTGGGTAATTCGTAACCCAATGCATTTCAATAGACTGTGGAAGGTTATCCAGCCCTCCCCATGATTCCTACATCCCCAGCCATAGCGTTCCTCAACAATAACCCATATCCCAGAGCGCTGCATTGTCTTGAAACAATTGCGTAACAGCGGAGCCTGGCCGTATTGTTTTGGCGGTAAGTTTATCTATGTATTTTCGGAGTAAACAAGGGAGTATGAGTAGAGGAGGGTGTTACATTTGTGGGCCAAGATTCTTTCTACCAGTGTTTCAGAGTTCAGATTGAGACATCTTCCTGTATGGCCTTTTGCACTCTCTCTTGCTCTCTTTTTATGTGTCCTGTGGCTCAATCAGTGTATGTACAAATGCAGGTACAGAATGTGCATTTAATGTCCATCAACTGGTCAAAATTGACAACACAGTTTTATGCTGCTTGAAAGAGTGTGTGCGGTCGGATGTAAACAAGCACACATGAGAAGCACATGAGCAACACGTGAGAGACGCGCTGAATGAAAGCACATTCACTCTCTGACAGCAGATGGCGCTAAACTGCAGAAATATGCAGCCATTACACTGGAAACCCCATAAATAAAGCAACTGCGCTACTTTCTAAAACATAATTAAATAATTTTAAATAGCCATTCAGATTTTGTGGATTCACTATGGTGTTCATCACAGTGCCGAATAGGTAAATATTAAGACTAAATAGGCTCTTTATTTTCAAACATGCACTAGATATTGTTTGAAAGTGTTTTGATTCTTTATTGTTTGTTCACATTTTAGGGCTTCATTAGTTAACATTAGTTAATTAATTAATTCATAGAAACTGCCAATGAAAAATTCTTCTGAACATTCATTAATCTTAGGTATTCCAATATTTAATAAAATGTTGTTAAAGTCGAAAGTTGCAGCTGTGTTATTTAATGCTAACATGAACAATTTTTAAACAAAGATGTATAACTTCTGTAGCAAATGTTGCTATTGCTCATTGTGAATGTCAATGGTTAACTAATGAAATCTCATTGTAAAGTGATACCGATTATTGTGATTAAATGTTCAGTTATTTTTGTTAGAAGAAAAAAAGTTATTTAACCTGTTATACTGTATTATGACAACTTTTTTGAAACCATTTCAATACCGTAATAATACCGTATACTAGGGCTGCACGATATTGGGAAAAAATGACATTGCGATATTTTATTTTTCTGCGATATATTTTGCGATATGAAATCTAATCAAATTTTTTTTTTTACAAACAAAAATGGGGTGAGCACACTTTCTCATATTAAATGAATTAAACATCGACACCATCGTGTCAATTGATTAATATGCGCGAGGGAGAGAGAGCAAGAAAGAGCTTGTGTTTTTTGAAGCGCTCTCTCTCGTGCTCTCTCTCTCTCTCTCTCTCTCTCTCTCTCTCTCTCTCTCTCGCGCGCGCTCTCCGCAAATAACATTCGTCAAGGGCCAGGGAGCAGCTGGCCCGTACAGTTAATGAATAAATAATTCAATTCAAGTTTATTTGTATAGCGCTTTTTACAATACAAATAGTTACAAAGCAACTTTACAGAAAATTATGTTTCTGCAATATTTAGTAATAGCTTATAAGTGGTGACTGTCAGTTTGTGCACGTATGACAGGATTTGTAGAAAAATTTATACAAGTCGTAATCAGCCAGATGATGAATATTATTAATAATTAATAATTATTATATGATGCAGTCACAATTGTAGCAATATTTGTTAGTTCTGTTTGTTGATTCAGGGTTAGTTAGCATCATCTGGGGTCCTCTGAGGGTCAGCATCATCTCTTCTCAGGTGCTCTGGATCCAGACTGGAGCTTGTGGAAATCCTGGTTACCACGGGATGTAAATCCTTTGACAAAACATAGAAACAAATAGAGACATCATTAGCATAGCTGCTGTTCCAACAAAATAAAATGTATTATTTTAACCCAAGCTAAAGAATAAGAATGCGCATTTGATCAGATACAACTATACTCACAGTATAAGAGATAGATTATTCGAATGCTTGGCGAAAGAGATGCGTTTTTCATCTAGATTTAAACAGAGAGAGTGTGTCTGAACCCCGAACATTATCAGGAAGGCTATTCCAGAGTTTGGGAGCCAAATGTGAGAAAGCTCTAACTCCTTTAGTGGACTTCGTTATCCTATGAACTACCAAAAGTCCAGCGTTTTGTGACCTTAGGGAGCGTGATGGGTTGTAGCGTGGTAGAAGGCTAGTTAGGTACGCAGGAGCTAAACCATTTAGGGCCTTATAGGTAAGTAATGATGATTTGTAACTGATATGGAACTTAATAGGTAGCCAGTGCAGAGACTGTAAAATTGGGGTAATATGATCATATTTTCTTGACGTTGTAAGGATTCTAGCCGCTGCATTTTGGACTGCCTGTAGCTTGTTTATTGAAGAAGCAGGACAACATTTACTTTATTTCTTTAGCACTCAAATCTCTTGCTTGAACATTAAATCTAGGCAGAAAAAAAGAAACATCAGACATCATTATGGAAAGTGAAAACATGGGAGCCTAAAAGAAGGGGGTGTGCTTAGGGGTTCACAGCCCATCTGAGCCTGTCAGATCCAAATGTGCGGTTTCAGCTTACATAACACACCTGCAGCAGCCCAAATCCTGTCCATGTCTCTCTTGTTTTTGGATGGCCCCTCTTTCCCCTCTCAGCTCCTGCTGAGGGCGAAGCACCGGGTGCCTCAGTCTTACCTAAACGCAGCTGCACCATTCCCAAATAAGGTTCTGTGTTTCATTGAAAATGCTTTGGATTCAATTTGAACTTTAGAGAAGAGAGAACAAGGTGATCACAGCATTTTGTATTTATTTTTTGTCTTTAGATAAGCTGCTTTTCTTGTACATGTGCACACTCAGAAGAATAGAGATATACAGTACATATGTAAACAACTTGAAAATATTCAGCACTGGGTGAAATAATGGCAATTGCTAGAAAATGTCAGCAGGTGAAAAAAAATTAATAATAATGAAAAGTCCCAGCTAATTTCAATATTGATAACCAGAATCGTTTCTCGAGCAGCAAATCAGCATATTATAGTGATTTCTGAAGGATCAGGTGGCACTAATTTATTTGTATAAATTACTTTATAAATTGCTTTTCAATATATAGTAAGCAATTATTTTACATAGCAATTTCACAAAATTACAGTTTTAACTGTGGTTTTAGGTCTTGGTGAGTATAAGTGTAATGAAATTAAGCATTTAAAATAGCAATAAAAAAAACTAAATACACATGCATAATTATATTATTTAATTAAATAAAATATATTTTGGTTTTATTGGGCTTTTTTGGCCATTAATTTATAATAGACATTTTATATCTTTATACTTCATGAGTTGTATCAAACTGTCCACTTTAGTTAATTCATTCAAAACTTTGATTCAGTTCTGTTTTGTTTCATGACTTAAATGTGTTTGCAGAGCGTATTCTTCATGTATTTCAATGTTTTATGAAAACCTAATCAGGCAAATGTTGCTGTTTATTAATGTAATTGTTTATATTGCTGCATATTGCTAAACGATATTGTTATATTGCTGCAAAATATTAACTATTATTCTTCCTTGTGTTTACTTAGAGTGAAAAACAAGTCTTGATTATTTTTAAGTAGATTTTACAGTATTTTAATTCTAGCATTAGACTTCATTGACTGTTTGTTTGAAATGATGGTTCCTTTGATTGCTCCAGTTATTATTATTCTTTCTTTCTTTCTTTCTTGATCGTGTTGCTGTAGCTGTAAGTAGTAAGAGTCCTTCTTGTGTCATCTATGTAATATTCCTTGTTTCTTTTCCTCTGCAGCCTGATGAATTTGAAGCCGTCCACTCCCACACCTTCCGGCTGAAGACGTTCAAGAAGGGGAAGCACTGCGGCGTGTGCAAGCAGACTGTAAACAATGAGGGGCTCATCTGCAGAGGATAGTCCAGGGGAGGGTGGTCCGCCTGGGGGGTGTCTTCCACTGGGAACATCTGCCTGTCCCAACATCAGCTTAATAGATAAAGGTTGAGATGTTTGTGAGGGGTGGCAGCTGCTCCCACTGACCAGTCAGTCTGTCCCTCTAATGAAACATAATCATTAACCTGATTAGGCCACTGAGAGAGAATGTGTGGCATTACAGGCAGGGCTTTAACTGCAGAAGGCCTTGACCATGTTCTTCTGCTAAATGGTTAGAGGTAGGACACACATGCTCATTTAGGGTCATGGTAAAAAGCATTCTAGCTTAGAAATACAGTATGAAGACAGTATTCATGTGGTTTTTGGGGTTCTGGCAAACCAGATCTCCATTTCTCCTCTGCACTGCTTTACTATCATCTGTAACATAAAACTGAGCAGTGCCAGTAGAAACTTGGGTATCAAGAAAGAGTTTTGTGGTTAAACTTTTTTCAGTGCCAATAAATGCAAAAGCTCTGGCAGGATCAGAGATGTCTAGTGATCACAGACAGCAGAATCCTTCAGATCCAGAACAAGTCTTGCACAAGATGGCATGTTTCAGGTTCAATGCATTTAAGTTTAAATTTTGAAAGCAATATAAAAATAAAAAGAGCTTTTAAGCTGTAGCCAGTCTATGACAGATTAAGTAAATGAATGTAATAATTTATGGTATGTATTTGTCTGTACTAGTTTTACCATTAGATTTAAATTTAATGTTTTCATTATTTATTTTTAATAATATTTTATGTTTTTGTTAGCTCTTCTTTTACAATATCAAGTGAAATATTTCCAAATAAGAATGGTTGTATGGTTTGGTGCCCTGTCTTCTATATATTATTTACTCTATATATTATTTAGTTTTTTTGTGTCCCATTTGCAGCTGTTGCTTCAATTCCATGAATCTCATGCCAACTATAGATGTTTATGGTCGGTCATAAAAAAAAAAATAAAACCATACTTATTTAGACAAGTTATCGTGTGAATTTATAAGCATTGAGTGATGTCTATATCAAAAATGCAAACAAAACAAACAAAAAAATTCTGTTCACATTTCAAGTTTCAGTCACACTGCTCAAAGCCATTAGCACTTGAGACTTTGATTGTGCAGATCAACTTGGTTAATGATTTCCATTCATTATGCTAGATCTGTCATGGTCACATGTCTCTAGGGATTGTATCCCATCTGAGTGGTATTGGGTCATTGAGTTAGAGACAGTTAAGACTATTAGCTGATTGTATGAGCTGTTAACCTGCTGATCTGTCCAGTGCATGTCCATCACAACACAAAGACGTGAGTCTTCTTACTGACCTCTGATGGCTGAGGGCTTTCAGATGGAAAGTACAGGACAGAGGGGTTTTATGGGACTCTTTGTGGCTGGATTGGCAAATGGTTGATGCTTTGAATGGGCATCAAGTGACTAGATGTCACTGTATTAACTATGAAGTGATGCAGTGCAGCAGCTTTACATGTGTATGTACTAGCAATGTACTGAAATTTCATCAACTCAATGCATTTCTCGTTTTTAATAGATCAACAGATGTATTTGAGTCTTTTCAGAACTTCTCTTAACATAATTTGTTGCAGGCTTACTATCCAGTGATCTCAATAATCTTGTTTAGGGAACACAAGTGCAAAATCATATGCCAAGGAAAAGAGTCATGGGTTCAAGAATGGCCAAGCAATACATAGCAATTCAAATTCAGGAGCGAATTTAGTTGTCTTCATCAATGTAGGCAATGTTTGAATCTGTCATGGAAGCAAGTTTTCATTATAGCCACCAATAAACTGTTTATTTCAAAATAGAATTGGAGTAGAATTAAATTAAAAAAATTAATATAAAACTGACTTATGTGCAATTGATATGTTTATATGCATTTTTTTTAGAGCTGATTATTATGTGATTAAATAATTGATTATTAGAAATGTTTCGAGGCTATGGCTGCACAGTTAATCGTTATCCTATGAGTTTCCCCCCATTTTTTTGTTTTAGTGTAACATATAATATGCATATATATAATATAATATAAACAAAAATATGGCATGCGTTTGCTTCAAACAGTGGTATAAAGCTATTCAAAATATCGTTCAGTGTATATAATCGACAATTATGATTTTTGTCACAATCATGCAGCCCTAGTATAGGCTAATCGTGTTTTAACTGTCATGAACATCCCTAATAAGACAGAAATATTCTCTAATCATGTGTCTATCTACTATCACCCTGACTGAGTATTACAAACTGTTCATTTGGCCTTATTGGCTTGACATGCTCTTTTAGTAGATCATTTGTAATTTCCTCGATCTGAGCTGATATATGATTTGTCTCTGTTTGAAAGGAACCATACATGCACTTAAAAGCTTTGGGAAGATAAGCATCCTGCCTTGGTGCCTATAAATGAGCACAGTTTTACCACAGACAGCTGTGTCCCATCTAATGGTAAATAAAGCATGCAGTCGGCAGGTCTGATCACAGTCAAGCACTTGACATGAGAACAGCAGGTCAGACTGAACTCGGCTGCAAAGTTAATACGGGTTGATGTCATTTTTAGTGCTTGAATTAACTGCAGTCTTTGAATGTGTCACTTCAAATAAACACCATTATCAATTGATCTACTATACCAGTCAATCAGTTTGCAACCAAAACCAAAATACATCAGCTATAGCACATTTAGGATGAAAATAGCCAGCATCTTGGGATTGGGGGAGGTGTGACTGAAGCGTGAATCCTTATAAGAGAAAACATCTAAAGATTCCTAACACCGTGTCTACACCGGATGTGAGCGGCATGGCGCAACAAAATACTATAGAACCTGTGATCTATAATAGAGATTCATTATATATAGATCAGTCAATAGAACTCAGTGATGCTGTCTACACTGGATTCGGCACGGCATGACACCACAAATCAAACAAAAAAATCATGTTAAATGTGTGGTAGGTATTGCCGCTCCATAGTATAAACAGAGTACATGCAATCACGAATCTCAAAAATGATAGTGAAACTAAAAGCGATCGTGCATTCCAAAAGGGGCGGGGCATCACGGCGCAACATCGTGATGTGTATCAGCCATCAGTGATGGACAATGGCATCCCTGATTCATATGTAAAAATACAGCAATATTTACTTACATCCTACATATATTTTCACTAATACGAATGATGCTGCAAATGAATCATTGAATCAGTTATGAATCAGTTCATTGCAGGTGAACCAACTCCCTAACTAACAAAATGTAGCCAAATCAGTCTTTGTGTGATTATGCTTGCAAGTCTCTAGACAAGAAAGGATGTGAAACAAGTCTGAGTCTAACTATTCTAACTAGTTTTAGTCTTGAGTCTGAATGACCAAATTAAAATCATAATGATATTCACAGTGTTGCTTTAATGTTTGCTGTGTGTTCACAGTACAATAGCTGTATCTCCAGCAGACCAAGTTTGGCAAAGTCGAGCAGGACCCTGCTGAACAGAGAAGGGCGGCCTGTGTTCAGTGCGAGGACAGAACGCTTCGTATGCCCCCCTTTTGATTATTTTCATTCCAGCTGATCACAGTGTTGGAGCCGTTTCCTTGCAAGAGCGAAACTGCCTGACTCCATCGTGACTCGCTGTTGTTTCTCGTTTGCTTTTCAATGCCATCAGTTGATCTTCTGGGTCTTCACGCCAGCATAAACACCTCAGGCGCAGTGTTGAGGTGACCCAGAGATGTGAAACAATGTCAAGGGGAAATGTGTGCGTAAAAATAGCCTTTTCTGTGGTTTCATTAGCATTCCATCTCTGCCTCTGGACATTGAGACTGTTTTCCTTTTTCAGAAAGAAATGCAAAATCTCCCCTGATCACCCTCAGGGGTGCAGGCTGCTTTTGAAGAGACTGTTGGTGCGCTGGATTTGTGTGTGTGTGTGTGTGTGAACACATATGGCAAACACATGCAAGCAGACACACAATCCAACAGGGTCCAAGCCAGTTTGTACAAAGGAGTCTGTCCAGCAAATAAGCGAGCACACGTCCATTAAAGGTGAAGTGTGCTATTTATTCTTTGCATATTACTAGAATTTTCTGTTGCAAAGAAAGGCAAGATGACATGCAGCATTCATTGAAATGTGCAGTGGACAACAAAGCACTCTGTACTGTTGACTTGACACAATGCACTGTCCACTTGCCTTTCTACTGGCAGTGTGACAGATTTCCAGAGTAATTGCAGATTGCTCTATCTGAACTTATTATTTAATCTGAATTCCAAAAGTAAAAACATTATTGCGCAAAACTTGATGAAGAATAAAAAACAATTCAGCAAAGCAATCATGCTGTTGTTCCAGCTATATCCAATCCTAATATATTCAAAACTGGATATTCACTGTTTTCAATGAACAAGGAATTAATAGTAAGTAACTTATATTTTAGACACAATGTTGTCAGTTTATTTGCATATTTTTGCTCCGCCAATTAAAATATTAACTTAAACATGCAATGTCTGATCTGCCCCCAAAAATGTTTAAGTGGAAATTATTTGAGAACCAGTTTTAATGTTGTATACGTTGCTGCTTCTCATGTAAATGTATTTAAAGGATTATTAGGTATTTAAACTAGATTTGTCTAAAATACTTAAATAGTTTTTTTTTTTTTTTTGCAGCATTGCCACCATAACCTGCAAAAAGATGTACCGAAAGATTGATTCTAGACGATAAACAAAGAGAAGTGGTGTAATACAAACAGTGAAAAGTCCCATTCTGTTGGACTGTTCATCAGCACTGCTCGACCAATCAGATTTGAGAACCAGAACTCACTCACATCATTGCTTGAGTTAGTTTTGTGACGACTGGGCCAGTTCTGATGGCGCAGAATTGACACACTTCACCTTTAAAGATTTTCCACAGCAGGTCCATCACGAATTGTTTATTTTTTCTCAGCCATCCTTCATTGCCATTGTGATTTAAGGCACATACACATTACATAACCGCTCGCTACAGCTCATTAGGGCTTCCTGAAGTAGCTGCTCTCCTGGAGCTGCATTAGTGAAATGAGATTGATGAAGATGGCCGCTAATTTCTCCCTGCTGATAGACAAGCTCTGTGCTGAGTCTAACTTCATTACTTTAATCAGCTAAAACTCCCGCCTCAGCACAACCTTCCATGGTTGGCATTGAACACATACTCAGGACTGCCTCCTGTTGTGCTTATTTAAATCTGTAACATTACATTACATTACATTAGCAAAACGTCTAATGAACTACAATGATGGAAGACCTAAGGAACCATTTTAATAGACGGGATGTTAATTAAACAGCTGGTTAGGTTTTGATTACTTACCATCTGCCTGAGTGGGCAGATATTTTCAAGGTTTCAGCAGTTATGTTGAATTGAAGGGGTCCAACACCCCCAAATCTTTTAAGGTTAAACACATCAGTGAGACGCTGCCATCTTCTGGTTGGATATATACGTTTAAATGTACCTACCTTTCGTTCCTTGTGTGGAAGTTATACGTAATTATAAGCTGTGCTTGGTTTTATAATTTTTTTTTCTGCACTACTGCAATAAAATAAAGAAGTAAGAGAGAGTACTAGGTGTGTAAGTTGTAATTTGTAAATCCACAGAGAATGATGGGATATGTAGTTTTATTGCACGAGCCCGTAGGTTTTATTTTCTAGTATTTTTAAAAATATATTTGATTAGCTTAATTTCTGGTATTAATGAATAGTGCATGCGAAAAATATGAGCTAAACAGCACACATTCACTATTAAATCTTAATTGTCTAAAAAAATCATAAACAAATCTTCTAGCTCTTTTTTGCTTCATGAAAAAATCTCCACATGTGTAACTTTTCATAGGATTGAAATAAATCTCCATTGGTCAGCTGGTGTCATGTTGTATAAAACAAAACTATTATTTTGGTATTTTTAAAGGGCTGATTTGATGGGCATCTTTACTTGATTTGACACAGACAAGCCATTATACTAAATTATGCAACACATATATGAGAAAGGCTGTTTACAGATATTTTGCTACAGTATCTTTTGTCCACAAGTTGTTTCTTTGCATATTTTTGCAGTATTTAATTTTGCCACTAGGAGACAGTGCAGAATACATATTATGAGCCTTTAAATTGAGCAGTGATCCTGTTTGTGTCATATCCATAGTTTTTGTATTGCATAACAGAGACCAGCAACCACAACACACGTGGATTTTCAAGAAAATGAGCAAAACTTCACACTCTCTGAAGAATGACCACTGTATGCTGTTGATTTCTTATACTGTTACATAAGCGCTGTGATCCACTGTAATATGTGTTGAATTCAGCAGCTGTTTCAACAAATGTAGCAGTGATTTATCCTGTGTTCCCATGTGCATGAGCATGGCTCTCAGAAAGCATGTTGATTCAGTCCTGCAGAGTTATAGACTTTGAGAAAAGCTTGGTATCCACACCAGATGAGCATCAGACGGAATTGTGGGAAATAGTCTATACAGGATATTAAAGCTTAACAGCTGCACGGGGGGTTTGTTTCTTAGTTAACACCTTAAATCACACTTAGAAGTAGATCGTGAGTGTTCTGAATGGACAGAATGGGGTCATACAGAGTGCAAAATAATATACAGCACAGAGGTTAAAAGGATGGATTGCATAATATACAGTATGATTTCTCACTTTTACGCATAGTCACACAGCACAACAATAATAAGCTTGTTAAGGATGTCACTGAGGCTTTTCATGTACTTTGTATCGTGTGTGTGTGTACGCGTCAATGTTTTCTTTGGTATATAAGATAAATCTGATGACCTCTTTTTGGGAGTTTTCTCAAATGTATATATGTGTGTATTTATTTAAACATGTTACTATTTATAATTATAATTTGTAATATTTCTGTTGTTATAATAATATTCATTTTAAATATAATATTAAAATGTAACATTTGTTTTATGTAATATATTAATATTTATAATTTCATAATTTTCTTTATTTTCTAAATTAAAAAAAAATATTATTATTTAGATTTTATTTTTTTAATAATTTTTTAAATCTATTTTTAGAGTTGGAATTGTATTAGTGTTACTCTAAAGTAATTATAGCCAGATATAATATAAAAACATTAAAACTCATGATTTAGATCAATAGTTGATATATAAAGTTGATACGTCACAGACACTGAAGCGCACAGTGAACATTCATCAATTATAATGCCAGAGGTTCCCAAAATACTGTTCAGGGCAGAAAAAAGCCCACAGTTCAGTATTTACCGTGGTACTGGTGTATCCAGTTATCAGTTTACCGTGGAATTCCTTGTGGTTTAACTCTAGAACGGTGAATTTATGATTGGTATGATATGGCCACTATGATTACAATTTTGTTATTTTTGCTGGAAAATTAATGAACGTGTGTGTGTGTTTGTATACACTTTAAAAAAACAAGGTGCTTTACAGAAGTAATCATTTTACATAGTAGCAGTTAAAATATTTATTGTAGCCTAAATCTCAGCTTAAAACATTAATGTAATTAAATTAAATATAAAACAAGCTATTTGTCAATGCCAGGAAATTAAAGTTTTTATTAAAAATATTTTATAAGTTGTTATAAAAAAAACAAGTTGTGCTCAGAGTCCAGAGCCTCGATCATATCATTATAACAGGCACCTTCCTATTAGAGATCTGCATGATCACGGGACCCATCGCTCGGGACAACATTTGATGTGCGGGTAGAGAATAATTAGGTGTGCTCACACTAGGCAGTCTTAACCCCCAAAGCCTGGTTTGTTTGATTAGAGTCGGGTGGAAGAGGTGGGCAAGAGCGTGGTTCAGTTATATATAGATCAGTGAGTGTGAGCGCTACCCGCACTGGAGCACAGACCTATTGATACGTGGTTCATGATTTTGTGAATATTTCTGAGAAGCTAAAGTGATAGATGTGTAAAGCAATATATTGTGAGAGGGCCGTGTGTTACCGTGTCCCATACGACTCAGAATAATAAACCAGAAAGTTAACAAAACAATGCTCTCCACTGTGCTGAGCAAGCGCTTCACTGCTGTCTTCACATGCTATCGGAAACTATTTCCAACTTATAAAGTCATGATTACGAGCTCATTGCATTATTTTCTAAATAATTTGATCGGGAGCATCCCCTCCCATGAACCATGATTTTTCTGTATGTGTATTCAGAACCAGTGAGCAATGGACTTTCATTATAATAAAAAAAACTGTGTAAAATAATTGTAACCGTTAATGTGTTATTGCGATAATAACTCGTTAACTTGACCAGCCCTTATCTATCTATCTATCTATCTATCTATCTATCTATCTATCTATCTATCTATCTATCTATCTATCTATCTATCTATCTATCTATCTATCTATCTATCTATCTATACTGTATGTTGTTGGAAGGTTTAATGAATTACATCACAGATTATAATTTGGAACTTTTTTATTATTATTTACTTACATATTTCTTTATTTGTTCTTCCTTCCTTCCTATCCATCCATCCATCAATCTATCATTATCTGTTTTTTTTTAAGACTGGAAAAAAGATGTAACTTGACAGCAATGAATATTTCCACAACTTTCATAAGGCATAGTTCACCCCAAAATGAAAATTCTGTCCTCATTAACTCACCTGTTGTTTTAAATCTGTATGCCTTCTGAGAAAATCACATGGAGAACATAGGGGCCTAAAACAACATTTGGACCCCATTGACTTTCTTTTTAAAACAAACAAACAAACAAACAAACCAAAAAAACAGACATTTTCAAATGTAAAAAAAAATCTTTGTCTATCTCAAGTGTGCATAACATAAAGCAATTATCTGCCACAGTATAGCAAAATTGCCAGCGTTTGACATTTGCTCTATTGTAAGTTCTGAGTGGCCCAAATGCTAAACCCTTATTTGGTACTGCGGCACTCAGGGGACCCATTCAGTTTGAAAGAATGACTGTAGCATGCTGAAGTGCTCCGAGTGTGTGTGTTTGCTCGAGTGCCGTCGAGTGTGTTAGTTTGTGAGGAAACTCGTGGTCCAGCTCTGTGATTGTGCTCTCTGTGTAACCCGGCACGGCCCAGCCCTATGGGACCACTGTTCATTACAAAAGGCCAGCATGGGAAATGCCAGCCCCACTCCTCCTCCTCCTCTCTCTCTTTCTGAACATTCTTAAGTCCTTGTGTCAGATATTAAGCTGCCCCCTCCTGATCCTCTTCCTCTCTCTACATCTCTTTCACACACCCTCCTCTCTCTCTCTCTCTCTCGGTCCTGTCTCTCAGTGTTTATAGCCTACATGAATATCTGACTTCCTAACAAGGCAAACCCATGTACGGTCCCCACAAAGAACTTTCACACCCAATAAGGTAGTCCTGATCTTTTATTCAGGGCTTGTGCTCAGAAGCATGCTGGAAAGTCCACATGAGGCACATTTGTGTCTGTTATGAGAAGAAACATGACTGACAGTAATAGATGTGGAAAAACATATCCAAACAATCGCACAGCAGTCAAGAATCTAGCAGAAATACATAAAAAAAAAAAAAAAAAAAAAAAAAAAAAAAAAACCTTTTGAAACCATCTTCACTTAGAAGTCGCTAATAAATCTCACAAATAATGACATGGAAACGTAAAAAATTGGAAATATAAAAGACTAATTTTATTGTAAAACTTACTCCATTAGTGTATTTTTTTTATTTAATGTTACTCTACCGTTTTCAATTATTTGTGAAATTTACTGAAAATGTTTTAAAAGTAAATCCTACACCAATTTGTTGTTGTCTATCTAAAATAATTAAAAATCTATTTAAAATCGATAAAAAATCTAAATCTAAAAAAAATATTAATCTTAGTTATTAATTATAATTAGTCCATTATTTATGCATTTAACTTATTCACCATTTTATCATATCAGCGAGCCACTCTAGACTGTGCATTACAGATGAGCACCTCTTACACATGCAGAATCATTATAAAGCATGGCCTCTTTTTGCATTTGACTTTGTTTTACAGGTACAATCGTTAGGAGCAATCTGGGGTTAAGTGCTCTGCTCTGAATGATGGCAGCTCATGAATCACTGTTTTCTGGCATAGATGTTCCTATAGCTCTGTAACTATTAGAGCATGGCTCTAGCAATGCCAAGGTCGTGGGTTTGATTCCCAGGGACCACACAACCTGACAACGTGATGAATGCACACCTTGTGAGTCACTTTGGATAAAAGTCTGCCAAATACATAACCTGCAACCTTTCTGCATAACCAGTCTAGATTTTCTACCACTAAGCCACACCAGAAAGAAACACTCATCAGTTTTTTTCTCACATCCGACACACTCCCAAACAGGAGGATCACATGCTAATGAAAATATCCTGAAATGAAAAAGTCAATATAAAATCATTTTTATTTCTACCACTCCTGAATGGCTCCCATTCTCAACTTTACTCCATTGCGACATTCACTACTTTTCTCAAAGACAAAACCAATGAGTTAAGAAAATAAACACTACAAATATAAAGTATGGCAGAAACATGTGAACCAAGAGAGGAAAAAGGCAATATTACATAATGTACAGTCCACTCCAGAATAAGCATATATTTTTAAACTCTTTGAAGTTCTGGATTTTCCCAAAGCACTTTAGATTCACACTCTTAAAGGAATCATCTGAGTGAATTTGTGAGTAGTATGTGCCTTCAGTCATGTGTTTTTATTCTCTGACCTGGATTTCAAAAAAGGCGGCTGAGGAGAAAGATGGGCTCTGTCCTAAAACATAGTGAGCTGCCTAAATACGGAGAATTTTAAGGCATGTTCCCAAAGTACACTCTTGCTGCTTAGTTTCTAAAAGACATGGCAGCAAGATTTTACTGTTTGATATCATATATTGTTTTGTTTCTCAAATTTTAATATAAAATAACAAAAAAAAATACTGATTAAGAAAACATTTTGTTTCTAGAATATCTGAAATCAGTCACTTATGAACTGTAGAAACATGCTTAATCAATGTTCCTGTCTTGGTCTGCAGAATATCAGAAGGTTTTTAGTACAAGAAAAATTAGTTTGGGTTGCAAAATTGTGTAAGACAGTATGATATATGAATATGCATCAATACTGAGGATTTCAATTGTTTTGCAGTTTGTATTTTAATGTTTTAATTATTTACTTCTGTTTTAACATAATACATAAACCTCTAGATAAAATCAAGTTAGATAAAAAAAAGTAAGAAATAGTTTTATTTTTTTGTACAAAATATATTGTCTAAACATAAATGTTGAAAAACTTATGCTTTTCAGAAACCAGAAATGTGAGATGTTAACTCAGTTTTCCAAGAAAAAAAGTATGATTTTTGATCTTTTTCATTATACCATAGCAGAAACAAGTTTCCATAAAAACAAGACAATTACGGACTAAGAATTATTTGTTGTTGTTGTTGTTGTTTTGCACAGTGTGAAGAAAAATATAAGATAAAAAATAATAGGTTTTAGTTGTAGTTGTGTCACCATTAGAGGAGTTTGAGAGATGTTAGGAGGGGCTTTGGAAACGTTTCATCACCTTAGTGACTTAAACCTGTGTAGGGTGTGTTGAGGCTCCGCCCCTCTCTGTGGAATGGCAGGTCAGACATGGGAAACAGAGTGTGCTCTGTGTAAGAAGAGCAGGAGCGTTTGGGTCGCTGTGTGCTAAAGTGTGCTGTACCTGTATGAGATAGATTGAAATGGGCTCAGATAGGAGGTTCTTTATGTTCTCTGGGCCCCACAGACACTGAGAACCTACACGACTGTTTCCACTGGATCAGTTTCATAATTGACATTTGAGTAACGATTATTAATTGAGGACAGTGGTGACTTCCTTAATAATATAAAATTAATTATTTGCTTTAATTTATGCTTTTACATGATTTATATTACATGTATTTATTGTACACATTTTTTTGTATTAGCTTTTTTTTTTTTTTTTTTTACTTATGCTTTATTTGTATTTTGTTCTGTTCTACTAAATTTTGGTGAAAAAACAAAGAAGTAAACAAACAAAACATTTGATGTAAATCTGCAAACAAATAAAAATAAAATCTAACCTTCTGAGGAAAAAAAAAAAACAAGTCCCATAAAATAGAGCTTTTGTAAGTATTTTGTCTGATAAATTGTCACAGAATGTGAATTCAGCAAGCTAAAGTTTACATAGCAGTGAAACATCATCAGATCTGACAATACAAGACCAATAAATTAACAGTTTTGAATGTACTACACTGTTGATTGAAAATATATGCTGAAGAATATAAAGTCTCAAACAGTTTTCTGCTTTGGTGGTCTTTGGCTCTGTCCAGAAACGATAATATAAACATTGAGAAAAACTAGTTTTGGCAAACAACTTTTGTTGTGTCGAGCAGCTTTACATCAATCATAAACGTCTGAAGGCCTTTCCTTCATTTCACATGAATCACAGATAATGTTAATTGAAAACCCATAATGATTGACCATTAATCTATAGAAAATCTTGTGGGGAACATGTCCTCATCTATGTTTATGGTGGTTGCAGCCGTGCCTGAGCTCAACCACTGTGGCGAACAGAAAGGCAGGATGTGAGAGTCTGATGTAAAGGGTGCTGCGTAATGTCAAGTTTCTAATGGCAATGTTATTTGACAGAACAGAGTAAACAAGTTTTGCAGTGCAAAAAGATCAGAGAGAACGCGTTAAAGGAAAATATGTTTTCTGAGGTACATAAGTAATTTTTATTTTATTTTATTTCATGCCCTTCAAAGCCCGCAATGTGCTTAATGCTTACACGCTAGTTAGTCTTCTCAGTAATAGTAATCAAAAATATATTTACTGAAGTATGTTCATTTCTATTCTATTCTATTCTATTCTATTGAAAACCCCCAGTGTGCTTACTTCCTATTTAGACCCCCTCAGTTATAATAAACAAAAAGTGTATACTTATGTTTTTTTTTTAAATATATAAATGTTTAGTTTAATTTAATTTGTTTTGCCCAAGAAAGCCCACAATTTACTTAAATCCTAATTAGACCCCAGAGTAATAGTAAACAAAAGTTCTAAAATGCAATGTTGAATTTATGAATTATGAGTAAACATAATGGCTTGTTGTTTTTTTCTATGTCTCTTTGCAGTTTGCCGGTTAGCCTGCCATAGGAAGTGTGAGGTTAAGGTAAGAAACAAAGCATGCTTGATTTGCACGTTAGACACTCTAACAGCCCAAACTATGTTTGTTTTTAGGGTTAGGGTAAAAATCTATGTCTCTTACATTGAAATTGTGTTGTGAGAGACTTGTGCTTCCAGAACGAGGTTGTGAGCCTTCAGAACTTCCCTAAATGGTTGTGTCTGCTTGTACAGGTTTGGCTCCTTTTGTCAAATCCACCATCACGTTTCTGTCTGGAAACCAAACTATTCTTATCAAAGAGGACATTGTTCTGCCTTGATAGTGGACAAGACCCTCTGGTAGGGGAAGGGTATTGGCGTACTCCGAACTGCATGATGTCCCAGGACATGTTTGGCTTGGCCAACTTATTCCTTGTTCTAGAATACCCTCCCCAAAATTAAGCCCCTCAGCTGTTTCTGTATGATAGTGCCATTTTGAAGGGTGTTTTGAGAGTGAGAGTGTTTTTGATTAGCAAATAGGTGGGGGTATTTTGTTCGCTCCATTCCAAAACCTACTGAGCTGCCTTTTAGTTTATGCCTATGCTTCTAAAGCAGCATCCCAATCTTAAATGGAACCTCTAAGTGATTGATTTGGAGCCCTTTACATTGGCAGACACTCATGGGAAGTGCACAAGTCTTATGACTTTGAGCTGCATTCACATTAGCAAAATTGTGTGGACCGAAAAAAACTAAACAAATTCTTTGCTGATGACAGCTTTCTTTTGGTCAAAGGGGAAATTTGAAATCTGCGTTGGGAACTTGTTCCTCCTTTCCAACTCCCAATTTCACAGGTTCCTATTGAAATGACTGGATTTTGTCATTGGTGAATTTGGCTGAATCTTTACAATTGATTTCAGTAGAGTTTGATGTTGCTAAACTGACAGTGTGACACTTTAATTAGTATAAATATACTTAGCACACAAATACTTGTTAAAATAGTAAATTTTTAATATTTTTACTAAGAAATATTTTTAACATTTGTTTATTTATTTATTTGTGTTGAATCAAATACAAATTCTGCATTCCCCATCTTGGATCTAGTGTTTTTTTCACTGAGTTTGTCACAATGCATGTTTGACAATCTGTGAAACTGCCTCATAATTTGACGGAAGAATGCAGCATGATTATGTTTTCTGTATTTTGGCACTGCCTTGGTGTTCTACACTCTTAAAAACAGAGGTTCATTTATGGACATCTATGGTTCCATGAAGAACCTTTAACATCCACAGTACCTTTCCAATCAACAAAAGATTCTTTAGATTCTTCCAACGAAAAAAAAATTGGTTCTTGCAAGATCTGTTCACTAAAGTGTTTTTTAGGGAACCTAAAATGGTTCTTTCTACAGCTCACTAGGATTTGGAGCTGAGCCGCTGGTTAGTCCTCTCCATCATCTCTGAGCTCCATAAGGCAGCTATTATTGTGTATATTAGTGATGTGTTTGTGTCGGGCAGTTAGTCCTATACTACTCTATACTATAGCACCCACAGAAAAATTCTAGATGCGTGTGTTTTAGAGCACTGTTGAGTTGCACATTGGCGTTCAACAACATGTGAGCATTTCACTGTGTGCTTTGTAGAAACTACAGGATGTCTTGGGATGTGTTCTCTTTGAGATCATCAAAGAAAGACAGAAAAAAACCCAACAGGATGGGGCTTTTTGTTTGATAGATTGCGTCTGATTTGGGAGGACAGCTATGACACCCTGAATCTCCTTTGATTAAACTGCGATTAAGGTTTAAAAAATGCTCCAGATCAGTTAAGAGATGTGTAACAACTTCCCTCACCAGAGTCACTCAGGAATTTCCGACTCCATGATCCAAGAATGGATGCAATTTGTTTCCTGCCATTAGACAAAAGATGAAAATGACAGTGAATGATGCAGAGCTTGCCTTTGGATTCCTCCCGTTTAAGTATTTATTACGGAAATGACTTTAAAATCAACGTAAAAAAACGTTTGCATTGCAGAAAGAACCCTGCCAAGTAAAGGAACATCTCTTTTGAAACCGTAAATTAATTAAAGATTTTAAAAATATATACTGTAAATACATGTTTTATTTCACTTTGTTTTATTTATAATAGTAAACAAAAGGAAAGCTGCTGTGGAGGCAAATCATGTTATTTTTTGATTAATGATTTGTACTTCTAGTGACCTTTGAAAATAAGGTTCACAGATTGTCACAGTAATTCTAGAAGTCTTCATTATAAAAATTTAATGTTGACATCCCAATACAACTTCAATTGAAATCCAATCAGTTTATATTATTCAAGCCCTTGTCAGATGAAAATTTTCCATACCAACGTGCTGTTCCATAAATCTTAACATCCATATTTAGATAAGATGTGGCTGCTGTCTAACCTCTGCCATGAAAAACAAATGCTCAGACTATTTGCACTGTCCAGACTTGGGGGCTAGCTGGCTCTGGTCTAAGAAATGATGAAAGAAACAAGACAAATGGCACATGAACACAAATATGACATTACTAATAGACAGGCTAAAGTATCCTCCACCTAAAATACACACAATGACTAACATTTGGACCAGAAACACTGATGTTCAGTTGAGATTTAAAATTTTGATTAAACTTTTTTTCCAGGAAAAACATCTAAAATGGCATCAGTCAAGTTAAATTAACTTGAGAAATAACATTGCTTAATATATTGATTTCATAGATTGAATTTATATTTTTGTTTTTGTTTTTTTACTCTTGTTTTTATCTTACAATATATGATCTGACAGTTGCAGTAAGACAAAATACTCTCATGCTTAAAATACACTCTCTAATGACTTAATCTGAATCTGTTGCTTCTCTATTTGAGGATTTTAAATGTTTTTACTGGAAAAGTAGATACAAATATTTGTTAAGAATGGTTTTTTGGCAGCTAAGAGAGCTGGGATGAATTTCAGCCCGCAGAAAGGCCAACATCATAAATGTGTCTTAGATAACAGAAGCTTGTGCAGGTCAGACAGCTCCAATCACAACAAATTCACCTCCTCCAACGTCTCTTCTTCTCTCGATACTATTGCTCATTTCTGTTGACATTTTAGCCTGGTTTCACAAGGGGTCAGAAATGACTGCATGGTTCACAGTGGGTTCATTGAACACGGGCTTGGCCGAGTTTAGGCACGTCCGCTAGACTGGACTTGATTTGAATTCCAAAGGCTGGAAAATGAAGTTACAGTCTCTAGGTGATTGTAAATATAGGCATGTGAGGTTAAGTGGGAGAGTAAATGAATCATTAGACTCAAAGGCCAGCCATGAGCTGTAGAGAGCTAATGTGAGAAGCCGGCGGCGAGCATGTGTGTACAATGCCAGTTCACCGAGGGGAGGGTCAGCGTGCTGAAGAGGGCAATTACCGGAAATGCCAGAGGAAATGAGCGTGAATGAAAAGGTGTGAGAAACATCAAGTCAAAGATGTCAGCTGCTGCTTTGTGTAGTCTGACACGTTTCGTTAAGGTGAAATTCTTCATTCTTGTATAGAATTAGAGTCACTTTTGGGAATTGCAAAATTAATAACTCTCAATGACATCTCAATGAGTCAACAAATAATTCACTGAGCTTTATTCAGTGTCTCAAATCTTTGGAATCAGTTCATCAAAAATATTTGTTTGTTAATTTAGTTACCCTTTATGTTTTTTTTTTTTCAATTTCAGAGTTGAGTCTTTTAAATCAGGTCACGAATAAGATTTATGAATTGATTTTTGTAATCATTTTTTGTAAAAAATCATGTTTATTTAATTATATTAAGTAAAAAAATAAATAATGCATTCACACAGATTTGTTCATTGATTTGTTTAGTAATCTTTTTTGTAAGTTTCTTTTTTTTGTATTACTAGGTTTGTTTTTATTATTTCTTTTATTTTAGTATTTATTATTTTAGTTACCTTTTCTGTAGTTTTTTTTTTTTCAGTGAGTTGAATCTTTAAAATCAGTTCACTATTAAGATTTGTTGATTGATTTGTTGAGTTACTTTTTCTTCAGATTTTTTAGGCATGGTATGAATGACTCATTAAACCATTCCTTCACGTAGATTCAATCTTTTGATTCAGTTCAGATTTGTTCATTGATTCACTTAGTTATCTCTTCTTCAGGTTTCTTGTGTTGACTAAGTCAATAAATTATTCACTTAACCTTCAAATCTTTTAATCAGTTCACATTAATTATTTGCTTATGTTATGAATTAATCAATAAATTATTTGCTGAAATGTAATCTTTTGGAAAAGATTTGTTAGTTTAGTTGCCTTGCAAGCTTCTCGTTCAGACTCATTAATGTGTACTGATGAAGTGGCTTATTTGTTAATTAGATTCAACGAATGAAGTGTTCCTTCACAGCCTGATCGAATGCAATTTGCTTGTGCTGTACTCAATCTTTGAAGGTAGACAATCTCTCATGTGATTTAGATGGGAGAGACTTGTCACTGAATAGAAGTTAATCTTTTTCCACTTAAAAGATTCAAAAAGGAGAAAGTATTCATCAGAAAAATATACATATAGGCTTTAACTTGGGCCCCTGAAATGCTTGTTTATGTTGGCAATGAGAAATATGATCACAATATGTAAGAATAACTTCCTTCTCAACCAATGGAGGTGCTTTTGTACCGACCAGGAGATGAAGTCATTAGTCATTTTGGTCCATTGAACTATACATCCGTATTTGGTAATATATGAGGGGCTATAGAATGTCTATGCTCTGATGTTGCTGTTTGCGCTCCAGCTGGTCTTTCCAGATCCTTTGAGTACTATATATAGAATCTGAAATGTCTTTCCCCTCCTACTTACTCTAAATGTCTTTGAACACACAGACATAGTTAAATCATGGCTTCATGTTTGTAGCTTATATGTGGACTCTAAAAGAGGCAGTTGAGTAAATGGAGTAAATGTACTTTATTGGCATCTACGGTTCCATGTAGAACCTTTAACATCAATGGAACCATTCAACAAAAGGTTGTTTATAGTGGAATAAGTTTCTTTAGATTATTACAATTTTATAAGCAGTTCTTTTAAGAACTATTCACTGATAGGTTATTTTGGGAGCCCAAAAGTGTTCATTTGTGCCATAGCTGTGAAAAAAACATTTTGGAACCTTTGTTTTTAAGAATATACGGTCGTTTTTCCCTTTCAGATCACCTACTTTCATGGCGGAGCAGCATTTTGAAGAGAATCATGTTGAGCATGTTAGTTAACATTGACTTCTATATCTACGGTTAGAAGCAAAAGTTTGTGAATCCTTTGGAATTGAACGGATTCCCCTTGATTACTCATAAAATGTAGTCTGCTTTTCAGTCACAATTATAGGCAAATACAGTCTGAATAAACTAATAAGTAATAATGCTAGAAAAAAGTAACTGCACCCTTGAATTTGCAAAATTATAGATACTTTTTGTTGCAAATTTTGGGCGAAAATTTGGTGCTTGACAACCCCCCCTTAAGTACTGAGATTGTTAGCACCATGCTAGCACTAAAAATATTAAGATTTATTGGCCAAGCATTTGTGCTGCTTTTTGTACAGATAATATTTTGACGTCTGTGTTGGGGTGGGTGTTTAGAACTGTGCTGGAAGGGAACAGCATGAGTAAATGAACTATCTCTGACCACCATAAATCACCTTTTTCTTAAACAGTGTTCTTTTTCTTTCCCAGTTTTTTAAAAAAATATTTAAGATCATTGCACATTGTTAGTCCTGGCGTGATGCTCTGAAAACACAGCATTGTCTTTCATGATGCTTCACCTCATTTCCTCAGCTCAATGTTTCTTGGTTTCAGCTGGAGGACTGACCGGCTGCTAGCAAGAGACTTATAACCTTACCATGTTTATTTCTTTAGCCACTCGAGGAGTTCAGTTTTGCTCCTGAATTGGTCAGAATTGGAGTTGTGGCTGATCATGAGCATTCTTTTCAACCTCAAACGACTTCTAGTTCTCATTGTGCTGACCCTAGTGAGCTTTTAAAGATGTCAAGGTCTCAACTGAGGACAAATTTAAGAACTAAGTGCAGTCAGAACAATAATGGGTCCTCTTCCAAAATCTGCATCCACTGCTAGCCAAGAAGTACATTGGGTGACTCAGAGCTGGGTTTGGTCATGGGGAGCTGGTCCAGGGTGTTTTTCCCTTAAACAGGAAAAGCGGCGCTCCACCCCATCCGTTGAACACTGGTCTGAAGCCCATATGGTTCCTGACTGAACTGCACATGTGCATGGATGATTTTGTCTCGTTCATTTAGCAGGTGCATTGGCAGATTTGTGACTCGTGTCCTTGATATGTTTAAACAGAGTGCACGGACCACAATGATTTCCCTTTTCCATTCCCCTGCTCACTGCTATCCGTTGTTTTGTGGCTTTCAGTTGGGGCATTCATTATAAAAAGCCAGTGGTCTGATTTTTGATCACAATTAATTAACCTAAAACAGAACAGTTAGGTAGGATGTTGTTTACCAGCCTTTGCAAGAGTGTGCAAAGCAGTAATCAAAGCAAAAGGTGGCTACTTTGAAGAACCTACAATATGACATATTTTCAGTTGTTTCACACTTTTTTGTTATGTATATAATTCCATATATAATTCCACATGGGTTAATTCATAGTTTTGATGCCTTCAGAGTGAATCTACATTTTTCATAGTCATGAAATTAAAGAAAACTCTTTGAATGGGCTTCTGAGCGGTAGCATCTTCCTCACACACAGTCTCCTTCCTATAAGATTTTACGACACAGCTGAAGCACTTCTTTAGTACCAAAATACACTGCCACGCATTCGGAAATTAAGGAATAGGACTTTTATCATCAGTTAAAATCACTCAACAAACTCTCTGGTACAAGGTAAGGGTAGTGCTGCTGTGCAACAGTGACTTTAGACATTTGATAAAGATTTACTCGTACTCTCTTGGTTTTGCCATTTTTATTTCTCACATTAGGTTTTGTAATGTTTAGAGGATGATTCCTATAGAGTTGAGTCATGTAGAGTCATGCTGCCTAGACCTACTCAGTAACACATTTATTACAACGGCTTTGTTTATTCTGAACACATGCTGAGTGTTTTTATCTAGCTGCTATACGAGCCTGTGGTCATGCAGTAATCCACGCAGTGTCATGCATCATTTGGATACGGTCCTGCAGCAAGCTGTACTTTAGAAGTGGTTAGCCATTTCTTACCCCTAGTCAGCTTTTGCCGCTAAAGCATAGACCATCGCTTCATATGCAAGCACAGAAGGGTTGCAAACTGCACTTTCAGCATCATTTCAAATCCAATGGTCTGTCTCCCTTTCTGGTGACTTACTTCAGAGAAACCTTTTTTTCATTAAGGAATATTTATGTCTGGTATGTAATAGAGAAGTTTTGGGTGAAGTGGTTGTATAGCGCTGTGGGGTGCTGCTAGACTCTGGGTTTGGCCTGGAGATGAGCTTGGCAGGGTGTAGCAACCATTAGAACTATAAACGACATGACCCCAACTTGTAGAAATTACTAAATTGACCCCCTCTACATTTTGGGACATTATTAGTTATAATATTTAAGAAGGTTTTATTTTTCTTGAGTGCAGTCCAAAAGGTAATAATAATAAAAATGGCTTACATTTTATGAAAAATGTGAGTGGTGTGTTCCTGTATAAAACTCGCTGCTGCAATTACTAGCATGGTCTGGGTGGTTGCCAGGATGTTCCGATTCAGTTTCTAAGATGTTCTAAGAGTTCTCCCAGAAGTGGAGGGCAAAGCGAGAGGGTTTTGGCTGTTAACTTCATTCCTGAGACTCCACTGCTTGTTCGTTCTGAGTCCCTCCTCTCTGGCTCAGCTCCCAACCTTTGATTCTGGTCTGTATTTCTCAGGTTTTGCACGTCCTCAGCACTGTGGAGCGGCTCCAGTCTTCTCCTGCTGAAAACAATGCCTTCACACAGGCTTCTTGCTTTTAGGGTGTGCCCATCGACTAGAATTGAGCCGTTCACAACCAAGTCTCTTCTGATGTTCAGATCCTGTATAACAACAAGCCTTTGTGACTCTAATCATGGAAGGTAAACAGATTGTGAAGTCAATGACAGATCGAAGCATTTGATGTTCAATACTGTTGACGAGTGAGATGTCTCTTGACGGAAGTGAACTCCCCTAGCTCTTTGGGACACGACTAAAATTTCCAAAGATTTGTAGAGTGAAATTGACCGAGATTGAAGTCGAGAGGTGTTGATAGTGGTCATTAAGCAGAGAAGTAGAGGACTGAGAATATTCTGTAATGATTCAAAGCATATAAACCCAGAGTCCCTCATCTACTAACTTGACTGAAGCAATGTTAGATTAAATTAAATGTCACCGGTCACAAACATCAGTATTTCTTTATAGCTTTGTTTTCACACAGCAGGTATCCTGTTCTGAAGGACTGGCCAATACTTGGAACATTTACAATAAAAATGTTGTGATTATTTTGATAGCATTTTAACATTAAACAACATGCTGAATATCACAGTGATTTTTTTTCACACTTTTTATTCGCACATTTAAGACCATGTCGTTGGACTAATTTTATTTGCATTTGAGGTTAATTCATTAGATTCCCTTTTATACAAACTGTCCATTTTAAGGAATCCATTCAAAAATCTGATTTATCAAACATCATTAGTCTGAAGTGTTATTGCTACATTGGTAATTTATTACAGTATCACTAAAAGTATAAAATAATGCTTCAATATTTAATCTTACTGACAACAATGGCTATTATGATTTTAGAACTAACTAAATGTTTAAATTAAATTGTACTCAATAAATATTTAAAATGTATTGAGTAGAATTTCATAAAAAAAACTATGGCTTTTTTATCTCTATAGCTCTAGAAATATTTGTTTTGTTAACATATATTTATGTTTATCATGCAAATTTGGAAATCATGAATCATGATTGTTTGGTCATGTTGTAGCCTAAGCTGAGCTTCTATTCCAGATGTTTCTTAGACTATAATTGACACTGAGTTCATGAGGAGTTTGTCTCTCTCACACATTTACCTCAGGAGACGCGTTTTGTGATGTAAACACATGTACCTGACTTGCTGACAAGAAACACCAGAGCTTGCATCATAGTGTCAGATGTTTAGTTATGAGCATGTCCAGATGGGATATGCAGGCATTTCTGCATTTCTCTGGAGTGGATTTTTAAATGTAGCACATGCAGAGTACTTCAGTTTTATTGATAGCTGAAAGCATGAAAAATCAACGTCAAATGAAAACCAAAAAATAAATCTCAGTATGATTTGTTTGGCCACGTTTTAACACTAATCAACAAGATGCTTTTGAACTGAAATGAGGTTGTTCCAAATGGGTTCTTTTGTTCATTTTAAAATGTGTTGTACTTTTGAAGACTTGATGAAGCACACTTCATCTCTAAAGACAAGCGCTTGCTGTTTGAGAGAAGTTAAGCACACTGAGGGTGTAACACTTCTGAACATTTCATTTAGAGGCTCATTTGTTCTGGTGAAGTGTTTTCATTTGGATTGTGTCTACAGTCCCAACTTAAGCCAAAAAGCTTGTGTATCTGGGTATTCCCTGTCAGAGGGTGCTGTATGATTACTCGTCATTCATGATTGATGTGTTCCTCTTCCTGCTCAATTCTCAGCGCTGCAGGCTTAGATACAGTTGGGAAAACAAACAGCAACACCCAAGCTCGTTGAGATGGAGTAATCAAGACAGTATGGGAAATATGTAAACAGCAGGCCAAGTGAACAATAGCATGTGCCTTCTTTATTCCCTGGAGGAAGAGCAGAAGAGGAGAAGAGAATACACATGCTGGAAACACACAGAAAAACAAACGATATGTTTTATTAGAAACAGACTATGCTGTGACATTGGCACTGCCATGAGGGATATTAATATGTATTATGAGTTGCTATGTGGGGTGGAGTTCAGTCGGGTGTGTGTCTGGACAATATACTGTTATTTTACATACTGTGGGAAGGGGATTTAAAAAAAAAAAAACATATTAAAAAAAAAATCCCTTTCTGACTGGAACTCAAACTCTATCTATTAGGGCTGCACGATTATTAAAATTGTCAATGTTATTATCATCGCAATTTACATTGAATAATATTTTGAATAGCTTTATACCATTGTTTGAAGCAAATGCCATATTTTTATACGAAAATAAACAAGCTGATAAACTTTTATTGCTTTTCTGTTATATTAAGCCTCAGATTTCAGCTGTACATTGAATTGGTTTCTTCATTTAATAAAAAAAGCACTATGTTAAAAAAAACAAAACATGCAGCTAAAAGCTTGTCAGCTGTTTTGGTGTTTTGAGTTTTGAAGCTGTATGTTTGTCTATAAGGGGTTACTCCAAATGTTTCATTTAATCAGAACCTGCTTTATTTGATTGTGCGTTTTTATCAGCCAGTCTTGTGTTTGCATTCGGAAGGCAATAAAGTGTGAACGTGTGTGAGAACAAGATCTCATTGAATCATCAAAATGTGGCTTTAATGCAGCTGGAAACCCTACAGCTGTGATCACACTGCAGAGCATTCAGGATTGTAGCATGCCAGTTATGAGGTATGTGTTAAAGCCTTTTAAACTGTTTCTTCAGTAACAAGATGCAGCAAGCTGGTAGTATTTAGAGATAATGGAGAGTGTTTATTTAATAAACATACAACCAAAGCCAGTCAAATTAGTTTAGATGATTCCCATGCAATGTCTGCATAGAACAACGCTGGTGAACCATGAGATGTGAAGGCATCACGCACAAGCATTTCTGTTTGGGGGAAAGAAGTATGTGTGATGTCATTTGGGTAGTTTAGCCATGTTTTCAACATGCTTCTCTTTGGTTTGCCTGTTCTGGATTCTGCTGAAATGATCTTTCTCACCAACTTTCTAAAACAATTAGTAAATTGTAAAAAATACAGTAATATTGTGGAATATTATTACAATTTTAAATAACTGTTTTCTGTTTTTATAGGTTTAAAAGTGTATTTTTTTCCAATGATGCAAAGCTGAATTTTCAGAATAATCACTCCAGTCTTAGTGCCACATGGCCATTCAGAAATCAATCTAATATGCTGATTTGCTGCTAAAGAAAAATTTATTATCCTTATCAATTTTGAAAACAGTGATTTTTTTTTTTTCTGTATTGTCACTTATGAGCCATTTAATTTGTCCTTGCTGAGAAAAAAAAGAAGCTAATTTTAGCCAGAAGAAAGGAACCATATGACTGACATGTGAACAAGCCAGTCAATAAGATTATAGCTTCCCAGACATATTAAGAAACCGTTTTCCAGGTTTATTTGTGCGGCATGCATCAGACGGTCACTGTGCAGATGTCTGAGGTTGGACTGACCACATGCTAATCCCAGAGAATACCCGCCGGCTCAGACCGCTTTTTACTAAACCTAAAAATCAGCAGTCATGCATCAGGATTTTTCTCTTGTAGTACCACAGCACTGAAGTTCCTGTCTGCGCTCCAACCCAGAACATTCTCTCTTACTGTAACTGTGGATTTTTTTCCCATTGATTGGCATTCGTTGGCTCGTCTGTGTCTGTATGAACTCGTTATGTGGACATAGTCATCACTTCGCCAGAGTGTGTGTTTGCATGTTTTTTGATGAACGTATGCATGCATGCACATTCTGTTCATTCGAGCAGTGTTGGGTTCCTGTGGTGAGCCTGACTGTGAGTAGACTTGATATCATGTGACCTCATTGAAATTGTCATAAAAAAAAGTAATAAAAACAATTCCATTCCGTGTATGGAATCATTGTAAAGTTGGTTTCACAATGCATTTGCAATTTTTGCACCAACAGTGCATTTAAGGAATAATTGACACAACATGAGCTTTCATTATTTATACGTTCCAAACATCTATGACCTCTATTTACAACACAACATAAACTAAATGGGGTCAACATAACATTGGAGTCCTTTGACATTCGTTTTACACTATAAAAACAAATGTTTGACTCAACAACAAAATTAAGGTTGCACTTTATATTACAGTACGTGTACTTACATGTACTTATAGTGTACTTACGGTTTATTTATCTAAGAAAGTTCTGGTAATACAAGGTAAATACATGGGGTAGGTTCAGGGTTAGTTCCTAGTTATTACATAGCTTCCAAAATTAATATAACAGGTCTTTCCTTTTACTAAAAAAACAAAAGGGTTACATTTCACTTAAAAACATTACAGTTATTGTATTATGATGTCAACAGATTTAATCAAATTCATATTTGCAACTTAAAGGGAACCACAGGTATTAATACTCGTATGGCTTAATATAATGTAAATGATATCTCTTACTAAAATATGTAGTAGAAAACCCTTCTAAAAAAGAAGTCCTACTGCTTCCTTAGTGATAAGAAGACAAGAAAAGAATGGGGAGATGCCTATAGATGAATAATAATTAATAATGATAGTAAGAAGAAGCTGTAGAAAGGCTAACAAAATAATTAATTTAAATTACTAGAGGTTAATATTATTATGATCATTAATAATACTATTGACTTTGTCAGCAGATCACAGATTATTATTTTTTTTTTTTTTTTACTTAAATTCTGGTAGGTCTCCTGAATTTCTTAATAATAATAATAATAATTATTATTATTTTTTATTATTATTATATCTTCTGTGTAGCACAGAAGAAACAAAGTAATATAGGTTGAGTAAATGATGACCAAATTATTTTTGGGTGACCTATAACTTTAAATGCAAGCACAATTAATTAATCACAGCAGCTACAACTTCATATACTTATTAAAATGTGCAGACTCGGATTATATGATTGTAAGTTCACATCTTCAGCATATGTGAGGATTGGTAGAGATGTTCTATCATTACCATCCGCAGCTTAAAGGGGCTTCAAGAATTCACAGTTTGTTGAAAGTGTGCTCCATATGTGAGTATAAACACTGCGGTGGGCTGCCTTTTCCACACCTGCTTTTCTACAGGGCTCTGATTGGCTCCTGCATGTTCCAGCAGGATGTTCCTGCTCGGAATCATGGGAATGTTCTCCTGTAGTGTGCTGACTAGAGGAATGGTTCTTGTTTTGGGACCATGCTAAACCTGGCATTTATTTCCCCTTACACTAGCTGCAGACATTAAACACCATCCTGAGTGTTACTTATAACCATGATGATGTTTATTACAGGCACCACCAAGAGGATCATTAAAGATAATAAAATCCAGGACACAGGATATATGTCAGACTCATAACATGCCAGCATCTAATAACGGTCTGCATACTTTGTGTTTTTGTTGTTGTTTCTAAGCAAAGATGCATTCGTAATTGTTAAGCTAATTCTCCTGTTTTGACTGCTTTCTCTTTCTTATCCAGAATTCTGATTAAAATTGGTTGCGTGATATTTTAATTAGGCATTAGAAATGTACGTACACATTCAAGCTCTAACGATATCTGGTTCTTGGCTCATTTGAACCGGATCATTGAGTCAGAGTTATTGACTCAAGAACAGCTGTAGTCTGTTCAGTCTATTTCTTGAATGAATCGCTTGGTGCGACTTCTGAACCGATGCACCAGGGTCATTGGAAAGAATCTGATCATTCATGAATCGCTTTCATCTCTTGGAGTGGGTGGCAAATGCAGTGTAGTAAAAAGCATGCTTTGAAATAATATATATATATATATATATATATATATATATATATATATATATATATATATATATATATATATATATATTTTTTTTTTTTTTTTAATATTATTTATAAATGAATTATTTATTTATAATTTAACACAACTGTACTGTTCAGCCCTAATGTGTTGTTGCAGTTAAACTAAAGGAGAATCAGAGGTTGAGAATAAGTTTGTATCCTGAGGGCAGAAGGTTACAGCTCTAGGGTCGTCAGTATCTTCTTAGTAATTGCTTTGGTTCTCTCCAGTCTCAAACAGTCCTGAAGCCAGTGTTAAATTCCATGCTGTCACCTGCCCAATCTCCTTTTTTATAGCAGGGTCATAATGCATTGATATTCCTCATTCCATGTGACGGTCTGTGCACTTTCACTTTGGGAGCGTGGTGATTGGTTGCCCTGCCTATGGCTTCATTGACTGCACCTGTTGTTGGGGCGCTCCTTTTAAAAGAGATTGCTGGATGAGTTAATGGGGGGAATGAGGGTTGGGTTGGAGGTTGTTGGAGCTTTCTTTGCTTGTTTAGTTTTTGGATTATCTTTGGTCTTGTTTAGTTTTCCCCTATTTTGTTTTAGGTTTGGTTTGCATTCATAAAGAAACCCTGCATTACATACTTACGAAACTGATGCTCGTTGTAGTATTCTATATATATTTTCTTATTAAAGTATTTAATTTTGAGCTCATTGTGTGTGTGTCCTTTGTAGCTTCCCCCTGAGCCTGGGGGTTTATTTTAACTGTAAGTTTTAAAATTTCTGCAATTAATTAAGTTTGAACCACTGAATTGCGCATATTGCATTAACACTTTTTTTTTTTTTGGAGATTGAAGTTTGAAAATCTCTCTTTTGGCTTGATTTGAATCTTTAACATTCAGAACATAACCAGTCTATTTGCAAACTGAGTTGTGTTTGAATTCTTCTCTCTTGAAAGGTAGAATTGTGTTATCTTCTGATAGTTCTCTCAACAGCAGTGAGTGTGATGACCCTGATAAAGGGACTAATATTTGCCAGCACTGGTAATTCCGTCAGGAACAGTTTTATCAATCTGGTGTTGTGATTTGTCTGTAATCCATCAGACTGTGAGCATCCTTATGAAGCTGAAACGCTCTGGCTGTTTTAAAGGGGATTGAAGTCATTTGTTTATTGAAGATGGATTCTCATTTCTGTGACATTTTGCTTATTGTCTTTAATCAAAATCATTTTTCTTTATTTCCTTTGGCATAAACACTTAACAAGTACATAGAGATCAAACCAGCAGTTTACCAGCCATGATTTTGTACTTTTTATTTATTTACAATATTTAGTATTCAATTGTGATTGTGAAGAGTGCACTATCAAATTGAAATATTACTTTTTAAAATGTAGGTGTTTGCATATATATAGATTTGTCTGTATGTGTATTCAGAGCCAGTGAGCAACGGACTTTCACAATAATAAAAGAACTGCATTAACGTGCAATAAAATAATTATCGGCGTTAATAAATAAATGCGTTAATGCGATAATAATGCATTAACTTGCCCAGCCCTAGTATATATATATATATATATATATATGTATATGTATATATATATGTATACATTTTTTTTATAATATATATAATACTTTGTTTAAAGAGCCAGTAAGATGAAAATTATAAGCTTCCTATCACTGTTTATAAGTCAGTGATATTAGGTTTATATAAACATTAGGTTTAAATCAGCCAGGTTAAAAAACATTGTCATTTTGTCAAAATATAATTTTAAAATTACCTCAATTCTCAGAGATCCCCAAACGATTCAGTTTCCTTAAACCCCACCTTTTGGTAGCATACTATGTTCTGATTGTTCAACTGACATAGTTTTGATTGGTTGTTCCGCACACACCTCCACGGTAAACTATGCGTTAGCATCTGTTTGGGGTGAATTAGGTCTTATTCCGCGAAGCAAACAGTAAAATAAAAAACTTGAACAGTCTCGCTGCTTTTTCTTCTGTGTGGGCATATTCAAGCCACGCGCTTCAGTTTGAATCAGCACGGGGGCGTGGTCACATTAGATATGACGAAGGGAGAAATGAAAAACAGACATTGCGTTGTTTTCATATGGATTACTTTATCACAGAATATCTGTTTTCGGCAGCACTTGTTTAGTTTTAAAGTAGACATGTCAAGCTTTCTATAGATATCTCTCTCATGTCTCTTCGTTGAGTATTCACGGAGTTACACTTCATTTTAATGATGTGTTTGTACATGACGATCAGCGCAGACAGGCTGCAGACAGCACACAAACTGATAAGACGCTCAGAAGAAAACAAACACATAACTTCATAATCATACTTCGCGTTGTGATTCGGAGATGCTCATTGTTCTAAATAAAGTTGGTAATGAACCATCTTTTATGGCCAAACGCTTTGAAAATCCCGCTGTACTCACCGAGATTAGAAAAGCAGTCATCAGTGAAATGTTGTGAACACAACAAAAGGGATTTGTTGTACTGCTCTGGTATTGTGGTAAAAATGAATTTTAGCCATTGGTTCTTCTGATCTTCATTCTTTGCCAGTGAAAATAAAACAAACTTGCCTTTACAATTAAAAACACACTGTCTCCTCGACATAATGCTATCACACCAACCAGAGCGTCTGTGTGTGTGTGTGTGTTGGGGGGGGGGGGTTGGGGGCAGGTCAGAGTTCCGTTTCTCCCAAGATGGTAGGCGGAGATTATTATGCAAAGTGTTCCTAGTGACGTACAAAGAGATGGGTAAAAGATTTGAAATCTATAACGACTCGTTTCAGCGATTCAGAATCGACTCCTTAATTTAGAAGCCAATAACTTTATAAATCTTTTCATAAAAACTTTTTGGTTTAATTACTTTGCACATTGTTTACACTGATGGACAGCTACATCATACACTGTAATACAGGTCATTTTTGATTTCCCATCTGTGTGGCTCTTTAATATTATTATAATGTATTATAAATGAAGAAGTCTAGATATTATTAATAAATGCACTTAAGTCATTGTCATTCCTTATAAAATTACTGACCCTCTTATGTATGGCTTTGCTTGTTTAATATCCAAAGCCATGTTTCTTGCATTTGATGCTTGATGCGTGTTAATTTGGACCTTGTGTATATTTTTCTAAGGATTTTTTCCCCCTCTTTGTTTTATAAATGCTCACAGTAAGCAAAAGGGAGAGAGAGAGAGAGAAGGAGAAAAAAGGGAGGGCAAAAAAGTGAGAGGGAAAGGGGAATGGCAGTAGCCTGCAGCTAGACTTCCTAGATTTCTGTGCCGTGTGCTCATTGGGTTTGTAGGTGCTGCGTATGGATCTGACCTCCTCTCTTAGTCCATAGCCATATATAGCGTGAATATCTGTTATGATCCTTTTTTTTTTTTTTTTTTGGCTAGAGCGAACAGGGAATGTGAGTCAACATTTCAGCCTTTCTCAGGAAGCCAAGAAAGTCAACGTGTTTGCGCACACATCTACACACTCACTCCTGCTGGCTGGATTATAGCGTGTGTTTGAGAGAGGTGCGCTGCTTGCGAGTCGGACCGGACGATCCCAGAATCTTTGCTCTGGGGAGAATGTGTCGCTGGGGCTGAAACACATGCACACACATTCATACCCATTGAGGATGGCCACCGCTGTGTTTCAGGTAAGGAGATGGTGACAGCTCACTGGCGCTGGGAACCTCTTCAGAAATCTTGGGAATTTTAACCTCATTTGCTCTCGGAGCTGCGTGTGTGTGTGCCTCAGGCGGTTTGTTTGCTTGTTCTGTGTGAAGACAGAGAGTAAGTGTTCCCAGAAGTGTTTAAGTCAAGCTTACACTACAGAACTTGTGTGCTCTGTAGGAGTGAGACGAGAACAGTCAAGCAGCTCTCGTAGATTTGTGAAAAGCACGGGACAGCTGTGGTGATGTTGAGGAGAAATGTACCCACATTAACCACTGGCTTTGGAATGTGACTCAATGCTGAAAGTAAATCAAACTGCTGTTGTAACTAAAATAAACCAACTAAACCAACACTGAACGGACTTGTGCTGAATATTCACATTGTTGTCTTTACTTAACAGCAGAATCTGAACTTATTGAACTGAACTGAATCAATATGGAACTTGAGCTGAAAAATTACACTTATTGTCTTCTGCAGAGCTGCTTATAGATAAATTGAACCTGTATGTGTGTGTGTTTATATATATATGTATATATATATATATGTATATGTTATTTTCATGTTTATTAATGTGAAGCAGCTTTGAAACAAACTGCATTGTATAAAGCACTATAGAGATAAATGTGACTTGACTTAAATTAGCCGTATTGTATGCTGGTTGCCAAACAAGAGCAAATGGGTGCATTAATAGTGAATGTTTGTCTGGATCTGCATTGTATATCTGCTCCGAGTTTAGAGCGTGGACTAGAGTCAGACTTTGTTGTCAGTGTTGTTTTGAGTGAGTCTCTGGTCTGGTGTAGGTATCATTGTGGTCTCACAGCGAGGATGCTCAGCTTTGATTCGGGTCTCTGAGTGGTATGTTTTCAGAGCTTCCCTTTCTGCTGTAACAAATGCAGCTGACAGGATGACAAAGCTGCTGTTAAATGCTGAACAATAGCCGTCCCCCGTGGCACAGACCAGCACTATCGCATGTGGCTTTCCTTTCTTTTCCAGACATGTCAAAATGAGTAGAAGAAATAAATGTTCTTATATATTTTTTTTTATTGTTCTATGTAACCTATATATATATATATATATATATATATATATATATATATATATATATATATATATATATAATTGCATTGCATTTAAGTTTTCTTGAAATTATATTGTTTTGACATTACTGATGCAATTAAGGCATTTTATTTAAATCATAAAGGATTCATACATCAAGTGGACTGCTTTTTAATTATGCAGATTTTCCTTAAACAAGGTTTTTTTTCTGTTATACAGTATTGTTACAGTAAAAAAAAATCTATTACAATATAATGGTAAACATCTGGACACATTATAAAGATGAGAATTTGTGTATAAACTTTCATAATCATCATGAAAACAAAATAATTTATTAAAACATTATAATGACCTTAAAACTGTCATTTTCTTTATGCATATATATATATATATATATATATATATATATATATATATATATATATATATATATATACATGATTTTAGGGTGAAATGTGACCTGGACGTGTTGAAATAAGATTAATCCTTGCTCAGACCCTACCACAGGTTTTTCTCCATTGACCAGACATAACCTGATGACCCTGAGGTCAGGACAGACAGTGACCTTAAAGGTCAAACTCCAGACTCTTTAGTTTGGGTTATTTATTATGCTGCAACTCAACTAATGTGTTTATGGCATCTGCGGTTAGATAAACCTTGTAACTTCGGCTTTACAAGTACCCGGGCATTTATTGCAAATTCTCAGTTGGCAAAACTCTGATGATGATTTAGTGCTGAAAAGCGTTATTGTGTCGTTTATGCACACCCATGCAATGTTTACAGCTTTGTTTGTTCCCATCTCGTCAATTCTAATTCAACCATGGGAAGGAATGCACACTTTGTGTTTTTGGCACGTTTGCAAATGCAATTTAGACTAATTTGGCTCAAATTGAGGGGAAAAGGAAATAATGCTGTTGTGAACACATCCAGTGTATTTATCATTATCTAGAGATAGTGAGAGGGGGAAATGAATGGTTTCATTTTCTCATGACTGCGTCCCTCATAACAAATGTGTTTTATTCCCCAGAATCCATTTTTTTACTTGCATCACTGTACCCAGAATGCTTCAGAAGAAATGTAAACCAGTGCATTAGCCTTCAGCCTTTGCTTTCTGAGGCTGTTGGTGATCATCTTCTGAAACAGATCCTACTGTATTTGATCTTGTACGTGAGCTTCATGCAGGTCTCATGTTGTTCCAAAACACCAGTAAAACTATCAGCTGATGGAGCTTAAGAACCTGCAGTGAAACTGGATATGAAAGGAGATTTGCGGTCAATCAAACAGGGCTAATTAACTAATCACTTAGTTAGTACCCTGCTAAGCTGTCTGATCCCTGATCACTGCCAACTGTTTGATGCTGAAGGCTTTTTTCTTCTAAAAGAAAGTTCCTGTTTCTTCCAGTGAGAAACACAGGTTATTGTGTTTCTCACTGAAAAAAACAACAAAAACAAATTGTTATTGGCAGGCGCACACTGCATATGCAAATGCAAATCTGCACAGAAAGCTCTGCAGATTAAAGTTATACACATCCCATTCTGTCTTTATGAATCAAAGTTCTTATGTAAGTTTTAATTCAGTTTAGTATGCTTAACCACATTGATGCTTTACAGAAGAGATTTTGGTGCAGAATTTTGGTACAGTTTGGAAATTACACTACCGTTCAAAAGTCTGGGTCAGTAAGATTTTAATTTTTTGAAAGAAATTAATTATTTTAGTCAGCAAGGATGCATTAAATTGACTGAGTGACTTTATAGATTTTAAATAAAAGTTGTTCTTTTGAACTATATTAATCAAAGAATCCTGACAAATGATTGTTTTTTTGTTTTTGTTTTTTGTATTAAGTGGCACATCTATTTCAATATTGATGATGATAAGAAATGTTTCTGGAGCAGCAAATCAGCATATTAGAATGATTTCTGAAAATTCCGCTTTGCCATCACTATTTTTTTACTATAATTTCAATCAAGTAAATGCAGCCATGGTGAGCAAAAGAGACTTAAAAAAAACAACAAAAAACCCTTGCCAATCCTGTTGTTGAAGTGAACCACTATTTGATTAACTGTAAGCAACTTAATGAATTAAACAGATCATTCAATGTGTTTGCAACGTGCATGCAGAAAATTCATTCTATTTATAACTTTTTTTATCTGGTTTAACTCTTGAACATTACACATAAATTATGCTTAGCAAATGCAGAAAGAGCTGTCTGGGCATAGTTATTGGTAAATTGTTGATGATTTTTACAGTAATAATGGATTAATATATTAACCAGACATGCAAAAAAACAAAGACCAAACTCTTTCACTTGCTTTACGGTCTACGTTTGGTCTCCAGGTAATCATCGAAAGGGAGATTCTAGCGGCTTGGTTGAGTTCAGAGCAGTTTTCTTCAGCATTCCTCCTGTTGGCTTCGGCTGTGATTTAGAGGCTCTTCAAGCTCCTTTGTAACCGTAGTTCCAACATTTCCCACTTACACACAGAGAGGCAGATGAATCCAGATCCACAGTATTCTAAGACTGTCCGGTGTGGAATTCTGTCTGATAAATGTGCATAAAAAAACAGGCTGTTATGGAAGTTCAAGGATCATTTGATCTCATGGCTGGAAGATGTATTTAGTGTCGGCTTGGATTCCATCAGATAAATAAATCTGCATCTCTGCCGTTAGTGAGTTTGGGAAGCTGTCCAATGTTCAGATTAATTCACTTTTCCTTCTAGAAAAGCAGAATCCAGTGTGGATGTTCAAGTATAACAGTGGATTATGCAAAAGAACAGTTTGGTTTGTGTATGTGTGATTGTTAAGAAGCATTCGCTACATGCAGAAATGGAAATTACAGCCTTGGAGGTAAATGATAGGACACGTAACTGGCTTGTAAATGTAAGTGTTGTTTTACATTCTTGAGCCTTGTTTTAACTCTCGTCGCATCATACCTGGAGATCTTTACCACAAAATGACACCGTGACAAAACATTTTTTTTTTGAAGCAGCTCTTCTTTTCTTCTTTCCATATTGAAGCAGGTCCTTCTTGTACTTTTCAGATGTCTTATCAAGGGAGAACTAACTTTTATTTCCAAATAACATGATACTTGCTGCAGATGTTTGAATTATGACGAGACTCGCATGGAATCTGCTCTTGCAGAATTCAGCAGAGATTTTCACAAGAACAAAGTATTTAAATAAATACATTTCAGCTATTTTATTTGCTCAAAAAAAACATTATTACTATTTATTTATATTGGCCAAAAAAGTGTTTTTGAAAGAAGTCTCTTAGTCTCTTATTCTCACCAAGGCTGAAATATTTGTAAATATTATTACAGTTTATTTTAATTTTTATTTATGCTTTCCAATTTATTTATAATACAGTATGCTGGTTTGGTCCTCATTTTATTATTAGCAATTATGATCTATTATTAGCAATAATTATCTATTATTATTATGTGCTGCTTAATATTTTTGTGGAAACAAAAGTTCTTTTGAACTTTTGAAAATGCAAAAGAACAGTATTTATTTGAAATAGAATATAATTCTTGTAACAATGTGAGTATTTTCTACTTTCACTTTGATCAGTTTAATATGCCTTTGCTAAATAAGGATTCTTTTTCTAAACATCTGTACCCTAAACATTTGAATTTGAGTGTGTAAATGTATAAATATTTTTAATTTATAAATGTGATTTTTACTCAACATAAATAAGTAACAAATTATTCTCAAGATCTACATAGTCTCTGCCCCTTTTTTATTTTGGCTAATTAGATTATATTTCAGCTTCATTTAGGATGTATTGACATCCATTTAATACAACTTTTCAGTTTTTGCTCTAAAATGCTGCAAAATTCAGTCTGGCCCTGATCATTTCATGTTATCCCACCATCCTACCATCACTTACACCTAGTTACTTTTCCATTCCGCTTTATGATCTTCAGACAGATAGACTTCCCCGTAATCTGTGTTGACTACCGAGTTAAAAGAGCCACTGTTTTCGAATGGCACCAGAGCAAATGCATTCAGTATGTCCACATTCTCCAGGGTTGTTAAACGTGAAATCTGACAAGATAGCCGAAATGTATCCAACATGGGACTGTTTTGATTGGGGCCCCACTTTTCACAAGGTCTCAGCAAATTAGCTGCAATCTTTAAGAGGTTTTTAAGTATTAGCAAGTTTACGTCTGTCTCTGCCAAATGGTTGGAGGCTGTGAAGTGTTGGGAGGAGATGCTGACGGATGCAGAAACACGTGCCACGGCATTCCTGCGTAGAAGCTGAGGCTCTGGGACAGTCGGGAGGGGGTTGATTTAAGACCCCTGCAGCATCTTCACAGACTGCTGCAGTTTAAATGGATGAATGCGTTCGCTCTCCGGAAACAAAGTGTGCTCGCTCGCTTGGATTGTTTATCACTGCAGGTTGGCGGGCGGCACGTTCAGCACACTGGGGCAGATGGAGTGCCCATCAGGAAGATTGGGATCACACAAGTTGGAAAGCACAGGGTCTGCTTGCAGAGAAACCTTAAGATAAGAAATCCCTTCATAAAGGAATAATCTCTAAGGGTTTTCCTTAGCTAAGGACCGACTATAGATGACAAACATGTATCCGGGAGACCAGAATCTACACTTTGAATACAAATAGTTTGACAAGTCAAATTAATTGGGATTTATTTGTGTTAGCAATGTTTTTAGTAGTAGCAACAGTCGCTATGTCTAGCGCTATGTCACATTAGATGTGATGTTATATTGCCATGTATTTGCCATAAATTGCTATATTGGTCCGGAAAATTAATTAGATGATATTTTGAGATTATCATCGTGTGTTAGTGAATTGAGTAAGTATTATTGAAATGAACATTTCAGCAATTTTGTACATGTCTTTTTGTTTAATCATTGAATAAAATATAAATTTTTATATATTGCTGACATTAAAATATTTTTCTTATGTAAATTGTTTATATGTATTCATATAATTACAATATTGTGCAATAAACATTTTAATATGAAATAATATTTAATAAAATAATACACATTGTACATTAACATAAACTAATCATATATTTAAGTTGGGAGCCTAAGTATTTTAATGAAATTATAATTTGTATTATTTCAACCTTATATACTGTATTTTTGATAAAAATAAAAATTGATGTATATTTATGTATGTTTGATAGACTGGTGTATATATATATATATATAGGGTCCAGGTAAGGGATGGAGTCCGGCTCTTCGGTCCGGGTCGAGAGGGGCGCCAGCTTCTTCCAGCGGCTGCATCCTTCTCGCTGGCACGGCACTTGAAGGGACCAAACAGCCCGGCATCCTGGCCCGACGGCCATGTAACGGGTGGGGGTTCTAGTCCGGACTGCGGGTCCGGCAGCTCACGTCTCTGGCGACGCGGGGGTCCCTCTACACACCCTTCCTGGACTCTCACGAGGACACCAGCGTGCATGCATGGGGAAGAGGCCGGTCTCTTGAGGATAAGCATGCTCAGCATTAAAACAGCAGCAGTGATGGGGCTCCATTTGTGTCAAGTGTGCCCCATCACACGTTGCCAGCCTTGGCTCTTGCAGCGCCCCTCCTTTCTCACGCACCCACTCCTGTCGGGAGCCTGGCGATTTGCTTGCTCACATATTATTATAGACCAGTGTGGGCTGATTACAGTGAGATTAGACTTTAGACATTTAGATGTGTATAAGGAACTGAAAAAAGCACAATTGTCAGGGCATGACAAAACTTCTCCAGGCCCCAAAAATACCCTTAGACTCCGGAGGGTTAGCTTTTAAATGCATCATTATGCAAACATATGAAGAGAGTTCTTGACTTGAAAGAGCCGTGACTGGCAGATCAGCCTGCTGTTTTATTATATTCCAATACGGTAGGAGATTGAAGGATGTAACTGATTAACTGTCACAAGATGATGGACAGGGCAGTTTAAAGGGTGATGGGAAACAGTTAATTAAGCAACAGAGCGCTCCGTTATAGACGCAATTATGATTAAATAATTAGTTCGAAACCTTGCTTACTATTCTGCTACACTCTCAAAAGTATGTTTTTTTCTTCACAAAAAGAGTACATTTTACGGCATAGTACAAGTAGGTGAACTGGGACACAGCAAATACATAATTTGAAATGGAATTGTGGTACGGTTCTTGCGTTTTGCTCCAATCAGGTTTAGATATTGAGAGTGTTCATGAGGACATTCCAGCTGTGAAGAACCAGTGAGTTTGTTCCTTCCAGAGGATCCACTAAACACAATGTGAAATATTTTGATGGTTGTATGCTGTGCTGATGGCAAACGGAGGAGGGGTTTGTGATCTTCAGTAGTATGTGGAGGTCTTATCTGGGCACGGTCTCCCTGAGGAATGTTTATAGAAAGCAGGCCTGTTTCAGGGGGTTGCTGGCACATAGCTGCTGTGCGCTTGTTTTCTTTTGCATTTGATTTATGGGCCGGGCAGTGAAATAAAGGCAGGAAACACAGAACCCGGCCCCACCATTCTACTGATATGCAACATCACACAGCACCAAACCCAGGGCTAAAACCTAGGCTTTTGCAAAAAAAAAAAAAAAAAAAAAAGCCATAATTTAGTTTTCTTGATTATTATTTAGCCTCTTTGAACTTTAGGACTTCTTTTGTTTTTTGCTGTTGTGCTTTTATTTTAATTAATTTATTTTTATTTAATTTTTTAGTTATACATTAGTTTTTAAAATATTGGGTGTTACAGATTGAACTGGGGAGAAAATTTTGAGTTTTTTTTAAATTATAGTATATTTTTTAATTTTAACATTTTTTTATTGCATAATATGAGCCATTTAAGAGTTAAATATGCTTTAAAGTCATTTTTTTAATTTTATTTGGTAAATGTTTTGGTAATTATTTAAAACAATTGGTCTTTACAAAATTTATAGATTCAGTGAATAACAGATGTTTTTAGGTACACTATATTTTTTATTTTAAATGAATTAATTTTATTGCATAATATGAGCCCTAATGGGTTAAATGTGCAGGAAAGTCAACATTATATATAAAAAAGACTCTATTTACTTTTTTCTTAATACACATTCCTGGTTGTAATCTGTAAGATTCATCAGTGCACATTATTCCAAAGGAAAAATGTTTGTCTTCATATTCTTTCATCAGAATGTCATAACGTGCTCTGCCTCTAAAATTTCTTTCCTGTTCACTTAATGTCAGAAATTCCTTATTTTTCAATCCGGCCCCTCTAATGTCTCTGTTTTGGTGTTTGATGGCCATTTTTCATTCAGTCTCTTTGGATAAAATCAAGTGGCATCCTATTTTTTTCTAATGTAATTTGTCTGATTATGGAAGTACAGTGAGTTGTCTGCTTTTGTTTTTAACCTAATGTGAATTTAAGGAATTAATTTGCTGTGAAATGATGTAAAAACGTAGCTTGCTTGATGAGTCTTTGAATCAGTTTATGTGCATTGGTATCTGTGCGTCTAAGAGAGTAATACAGCAGTGTCCGTGCTTTCATCGAGACACAAGAGGTGAGGATAAGTCATCTGGATAACTGTTGTCTCCTAAGGTAGAATGATTCGGGACTTCTCCTCACCTGCTTGTAAAGCAGAGTTTCTCTGGTCAATAACTCATTATATTTTATCTTGTGAGTTAAATACAGATGGCTCTGGCCTGTTTCAACCTGCCGTGTTTCACTGACAGCAAACAACCAACTCATTCCCTACAAGGTCAACAATCCCAATTCATGCTGTAGATAATATATAAGATCATGTTTTATGTGTAGTGCAAAAGGGGAATTATGTTGCACAGTTTTCCTGATAGTGTTGTAACTGGTTCTCAGTGCAGGATCCAGTTTCAGTAATTGCCCTTAGTTACATAATTCTCTCGTGATTGGAGATGAACCTTTTGCTGTGGCTCAGTAGTCTTAGCTTAATTTTTGTATTTTTTTTTGAGGAAATGACTGTTCAGTTTTTCCATTCCTCTGTGGCATGGCAAAGCTGTTGAATTGTAAATAGACAATACATGGTGGCTGAATATTAGCCACTCTGATGGTTTTGCAGTTGCTCTTCTGAAAATTTAAGTGAATGGTTAATTCGATAATTCTAATCAATGTATCAAATATGAATATTTTTCTAATTAGACTTGGGTTTAGAAATAACTGTTGGAATTATATGATGATGATGATCCAGTAACCATCAAAAAAATAATAATATAATAAATAAATAAAAAATAATCCAGTAATCATCAACAAAGTTATGGAAATTTATTTAGTCTTCAAAATGTGTCTTGAAAGGCCATCCAATATGAAGATGAGTTTTTTTTTTTCCATCAGATCAGATTTGGAGAAATGTAGCATTACATCACTTGCTCAGCAATGGATCCTCTGTAGTGAATGGGTGCCATCAGTATGAGAGACCAAACAGCTGATAAAAACATCCACAAGTGATCCACACCACTTCAGTCCATCAAATAACATCTTGTGAAATTAAAAGATGCATAGCTAATTTTCATTTTTGGATGGACCACCTCAAGACTCCTTGCAAGCATCTCTCTTCCTGTACTTCTTTGGTGCCGAATGCAAATATTCCACAATCTTGGATATACATGAAAGTGCTTGTAGAAAATGAAGTGAGTTTGAATCATGAACAAATTAAATGTTTGGAGCTTGACAGCTACGGTCATGGCCTGACATCTTTTGTTTTTCATGGAAGAAAGAAAATAGAGGGTTGGAGCACAAGGCTGAGTGAATGATGTCAAAATGTTTATATTTCGATCAACTATCTCTTTATAGTTGGTTGTGATTGGTTGAGCTCCAGCACACATGATTCGGGCTGCGTTCTGGAGGCAAGGAAACAGGTGTTGGTTTAATCTTGTTAACACAAGTGTGAGGAATGCAACAACACAATTACCACTCATTATTTAATATTCTTTTGTACACTCTAGTGTTATCAACACACATCCACTACCCTTTCTGTTTCTTTCCCTCGAATAGTTTTGGTTCTCTTTCTTTTCCACACAAAGAGCACACTGACTGAGGCTTTGTGTTACTGACATGGCAGCCAAAAAGTTTGGACAGGTTTTTTTTTTTTTTGTGCTTTCCCCCTCACTGCCCCAGAAGCCTCCTGATCTGGCACAGCTGATTAGTCATCCTGAAGACATGTGAGAAATAGTCTGAAATGCCATTAGGACAAGACAGAAAAACAGCTGGAATTCTTGCTGGTGAACTCAACCATGGAAATTATTTAATCTGATTTGATTTCTAGTTCTAGAATTTGAATGAATTGTCTTTTCTGTAAGTCACAATTGATGTGGTTTGAAAATCAAAGTTTAAGCTGGAATTTTTTTTTTTTTTTTGCTTCAACCTTCATTCTTTTTCTCTTATGTGTACTACCAGTCAAAAGTTTAGAAATAACTTACCATTATTTATCATTAGTGTTTTCACATTTTAGTATACTCATCAAAACATCAGAAATATGATCTTACACTAATGAAAGTATGCTTTTATTCAAAGTTACCTAAAAAATTAGGATTTCCATTTGTTTATTTATTTAAACAGGGACAGTGTAAAATATACCTTAACCTTTAAAGGAGATATGCATTTTACCAGGTTGTAGCACTTGTGCTAATTTAACACCTGTAGTCCCTGGACAGGCTGATCATAAGCCAACAGAGAGACAGCAACATTCTCAGTATACAATGCCAGGTTTATAAATAGGCTAGATTAGGAAACATTCTAGAGCTAAGAATAAATGCTGAAAAAAAAAGAGAAGGAAGATGAATTTGTTGATTTTCCCTCATTATCCAGCATGGTCCATTAGAAAGGTCCCTGATCTTTCTGATGCTGTGCAATGCAAACCTACAAGACTGAGCAGTCTTTTCAATGTGGTCTTTGAAGATTTCTGACCGAAGTTGATGGGGTAATTGTAGAAGAACCTAGCTGGATGGAGAAATCATGCTGTAGAGTTGGAGTGGCAGGGAAGACAAGAAGCTCAGTCATTGCCAGGTTGAGCTGTAAGTGATATTCTTTCATCCATGCCGAGATGTCCACTAGGAGATCCGTGCAACTACCACTAAGGATCATCTGGTTGAAATGAAAGATTGAGCTGTGTGTCGTCAGCATAGCCAGTGGTAGAAGAAGCCATGTGCCTATATGATGGGACCCAGTGATGTCATGTATATGGAGAAAAGGAGGGGTCCAAGAACTGATCCCTGAGGAACACCAGTGACCAGTTGATTTACTTTGGATACCTCCCCTCCCCAAGTCACCCTGAAAGAACTACCAGTGAGCTAGGATTCAAATTAGCGAAGTGGAATCCCTGTGATACCAAGTGGTGAGAGGGCAGAGAGAAGGATCTGATGATTGAGAGTGTCAAAAGCAGCAGATACAGTAGATCCAGCGGGATAAGAACTGATGATTTGGAATAAGCTTTTGCAATCCACAGGGCTTCTGTGACTGACAGTAGTGTAGTCTTAAATGGCCACTCCTGAAACCTGACTGGTTAGCATTCAGTTTGTTGTTCTGTGAAAGAAACAATAATACCTGGTGGGGCAGCACAATTAATAAAATTTCTAATCGCGATTACAATTCTGGATGCCACAATTACGTAATTATGACAATTAATCATCCACTTATGTTATTCTGCACTCTTAAGATGTTTTTTTTTTCTTTCTACATGTTATCTTAAGGGGTTTTCCATTGCCTTAGTTTTAGTATAACATTATAATACCATTATTATTATTTATTTTTTATATAATTTAAAGAAGAAACCAGCCCGATATATATTTGTATTTGTATTTTTTATTCTTTTATTATGTGTTTTATGTTCTGTTGTACTGCGGAGCTTCTGTCACGAAAACAAATTCCTCGTATGTGTAAACATACCTGGCAATAAAGCTCATTCTGATTCTGATTCTGATTCTGATTTGACATTTGAGGCTTAATACTATAGAAAAGCACTAAAGATTTTTCAGTTAGTGTTTTCAGCTCGTTTATTTTCATATAACAATATGGCATGCAGTTGCATCAAACAATGGTATAAACATTAATTCAATGTAAATTGTGATAATAATAATTAATAATTTCAAGGCAATAATTGACAATGATTTTTGTCATAAGCGTGCAGCCCTAATACCTGGTTGAAAACAACTCTTTCAAGGGTTTTCGTTATGAATAGAAGGAGAGAGACAGGTCTGTAGCTATCTGTAAGTGTTTAATGTAGGTTTTTTGAGCAGTGGGGTTACCCAAGCCTGCTTGGATGCAGTGGGGAAGGTGCCTGTGAGGAGAGATGTGTTGATGTGTGTGAGTGCTGATAAAAGTGTAGGAGAGATTGCTTGGAGAAGGTGTGAGGGCATTGGGTCTAGAGGGCATGTTGTAGGATGGCTGGAGAGGAGAAGTTTTGATACTCCTGCATCAGTGAGGGGACAAAAGCAGAAGATGGGAGTTTTAGTGGTGGGGGTGGTTGGTTTGAAGTCCTGTGTGTGTGGGGCTGAGAATTGACTACTGATTGTTCTGGTTTTGTCTATAAAGAATGTGTCGAAATCATCAGCTGTTATAGAAGAGAGTATGTCTGGAGTGCTGTTGATCTTGTTGTGGAAGTATGAAGATTTGGCAGTATGGATTTCAGCAGAGAAAGATGAATGCAAAGACTGATACTTACTCAGGTCTGACGGATCTTTTGATTTGTGCCATTTTCTCTCTGCTGCCCTGAGTTGGGTCCAATGCTCACGGAGAACATCGGATAACCAGGGGTTAGAGGGGGAGGCCAGTACTGGCCTGTAAGAGAATGGACAAATATTGTCTGGACAAGAGTTTAAAGTAGAGCATTAAGTGTCAGTTTCTGCATTCACATCCATAGATGATAAATGGGTAGGTGAGGGAAGAGAGGAGGATACTACGAAGGAAAGATTGGAGGGGGAAAGGGAACATAGGTTTCATCAAGTAACCGGTATAGGGGTTGGTGGCTCACAGGTAGCAAAATATAGTTTAAATTTAATGAAGAAATTGTCAGAGATATATAGGAGTTTTACCAAATCGTCGTCAAGTTGGTTGCCTGATTTGTGCATGCTTGTAGTGGTAAGTCGTTTGAGCTCAAATGAAGAAAGGAGTGAATGGAAGTCTGTAGCATAAGGCTTGTCTAGATGAATGTTGAAGTCTCCAAAGACTAAAATTGGACTGCCATCCTCCGGGAATGAGGACAGCAGTGCATCCAACTCCTCTAGGAGCGGTAAATTACCAGAACCTGGAGTTTTATAGCAGATTCAAATGAGTTATAATTGCATAAGGGAGAGTGGGTTGAGTATTTCCAATTGTTAGAAATGAGCAGACCAGTAGCTGGGGTTGCTCAGTCCCAAGCCCAAGATGCTGAGTGTGGATTTTAAAGAAAAAACAGAAATGAAGTCTTGTTTTGACACGTGAATCAATGGGATGCGTGTACATCAGTGACATCATATGAAATGTCCCAATAAAGTGTGTCATTGTTTGTTTTTATTGTGCTGATTGTCTCCAAACCAGGGGTGGTAAAAGTACTCAAAAGTTATACTCAAGTAAAAGTAGATGTGTCTAAATAAAAAAAATGACTCCAGTAAAAGTAGAAAGTCCTCCATTCAAATATCACTTGAGTAAAAGTACAAAAGTATCCGATTTAAAACATACTTAAGTACCAGAAGTAAAAAGTAAATATTCAAATTAACTGGAAATATAAATAATTAAGCAGATCAGTTGTTTTGGGAGTGATATGCAGTGTTTTAATTGAACAAATGATGAGATTAGATGCTTTAGAATTCGTTAGTTTTACAATGAAAAGAGACCTTGAATGAAGCAGATTGAAGAAAATTATTGCAGTATAGGGATTGAACTTTCAATAGACATGTTCCATAACATCATAGCTGCATCAAACAGAAGATGTGCAAGATACAAAGTAAGACTGTTTCAGAATATCAATGAGTAAGAACCACCTCTTTAAAGAGTTAGTTCTCTCAAAAATGAAAATTCTGTCATTCACATTTTAGGGGCTAAATATCACATTATTGGTATTGTCCCTTCGACTTGCGGACATGAAAAACAACCACAGACTTGGCAACACTGGTTGGTGTATATACTACACAGAGCCGTAATTCACTGAAAATCTACACAAAATCGTTTTTTTTTCTCGATTTTGAAAGCGATTTTGTGTTAGTTGTCGGTGGACTACAGCTCTGTGTAGTAACTGCCGCTCCACCTGAACTAGTGTTGCCAAGTCTGCAGTTGTTTTTCATGTCCGCCGGTCAAAGAAATCACAATCCCAATAACTTGATATTTAGCGCCTAAAATGTGAATTTTACCAAGGCAACCCTTCCAAAAAAATATATATTTTAACCCCGGGAAGCAATTTTTATCGGGAAACCTCCTGGAAACGCATTTTTGGCTAGTTTTGGACTAGTTTTGAGAAGCAACTGGTCAGAATTTGTTGTGAAAACCTGGGAACCCTGATCTGAACGCATGTGCTGGAAATATATACTACTAATTACAGGAGCGTTACTGATGAGATGAGCATGAAGATCATTGCGGGCAGCAAGAGCTGCACTATCACCTATTTTAGCGGTCATCTTCCACCTCGAACTAACTGCTGCGTGAGCGTATGTTGGCAAAGAACTTGCAAAGTTGCGCGTTCTATTTTTAAAAGGAAACCAAATTTTTCATTGGTTTGTAAAATCAGTGTAATAAATACTTGAAGCGGGCATGGGGAAATGTATCGGAGTAAAAAGTAAACTTTGTCTTTAATAAAGTAGTGGAGTAAAAGTGAAAGAAGATGCAAATAAAACATACTCAAGTACAGTACAGATCCCCGAAAAAAATACTTTGTTACTTACCACCACTGCTCCAAACACTGTTAAGTCATATTTTGACCTTCCAAGCAGCGGTTTTCATGCTGTCTTGCACTGAGACGAGGTCTAGCTATTCTGAATGTCCTTGTCTAACCTGAGAAATGGGAGTAGGGTCAGGGCTTCCATGGCTGTACCTCTGTTCTGAACTGGGTGATAAAGCTTAAATGAAAATGTTTCATCCTTTGGGTGATATACAGTATTTCTTTTCATTATGAATTATATACTTTGTTTCTATGCTCTGAAACAGGATCTTTTTTTCAGTTATAGAAACAATGCATTTGAGGATATGTTTACACACACACATAAACATACATATTGTAACACACACACACACACACACACACACACACACACACACACACACACACACACACACACATATATATGTGTGTGTGTGAGTGTGTGTAAATATATCAGCACACAACTCTGTATAATGACATGGGTATGACACAGGTATTACAAGGAAAGGGTGACCTATGAGGACATAACCCATGTCCCCATTTTTCAAAACGCTTAAAAATCATACAGAATGAGTTTTTTGAGAAAGTAAAAATGCACAAAGTTTCCCGTGAGGGTTAGGGTTAGGTGTAGGGTTGGTGTAGGGCGATAGAATATAAATAAATATAAAGCAAATATAAAGTGTAGTAAATATACTGCTCAGCCCTTCTTTGGTTGGTTTTCCAGAATGACCTCTGAAAGAGAAGTCATCAGGCTCCGTTTCAAACATTCCAGGCATCTTTAGAGGCATGAAGGCATGCTGGGTCGGGCCAGATCTCAGGGCAGACATAAGGTGTTTGTTAGTTATGGATAGCAGGTGGACGGGCTGTCATCAGCAGGTACCTGCTTGGAGAGTTAGGCCAGGTGATGGAATCCAGTCTGGAGAATGACCAGGCCTCTAATAGGAGACTGGAGAAAGCCTTAGAGCAGAGCTCTGAGATGGACTGAGATTAGGAAGAGATTTCCATTAGTCTTATGCAGTGGTACAGTGTTATCACTGGGTCTGGGTGGAGATAGGGATGTGGGTGGTTTGGTTTCATGCCAGGTTGGAACAGACTTTTCATAAATTTCGAGACCTGCCCTGGTGGAAGACAGACCGTTGATGTTAGAAGAACAAGATGGGACATAGTTTCTATCTATCTATCTATCTATCTATCTATCTATCTATCTATCTATCTATCTATCTATCTATCTATCTATCTATCTATCTATCTATCTATCTATCTATCTATCTATCTATCTATCTATCTTCAGCTTATTTTAAGTCTTAAGTATTTTTCGGTCTCAAAAATTGATGTAAAATAACATTACATGATATGCTACAATAAATATTATAAAAATACATAAGAAATATTAGCTACAATTATAATACAGTTTATTTGATTTATAAAAAAAAAAGAAAAAGAAAAAAAAAACAGTTTTCTGCTGTTTTAATGTTAGGAGTTACTGCCTAATATTCTAAAAATAGTGTATCCATGTTTGTCTGAATTATCCGAAAGTGGGATGTCAGCTTGCTTTACATTTGTTGTTTCTCTCTTATCAGTCTTCCTGTTTAGTTTGTTTAGATATGCTGAAACCTGTAGTGAGAAAAAACAAGAGATTTTCATTGTTTATGTGCTTTACGGCTCAACATCCACAGCTGGAATAACATATTTTAGCAGGAAGTCAAATCAAACAACAGCACTGGTCATGCTTAAAGTCTCATGCCCCTCATTAAGAAGAAAACATCCTGTTCACATAGTGGAGGTATGAGACTGATCATTCTTACCCATAGTAACCCATAACTTTTGCATGACAATTTAAATGTTTTCAATACTCAATCTGTGCTCAATGCTATGCAGTTGCTAGGTTATTTTGGCTGATTTTACAGAATTTCTATGCCATTGCTGGAGTGTTTTCACAAACAGCACCAATACAATACAGACATGTTGTGATTTTTTGGTCCAGTACACCTGTTAAACTATAAACTCAGTTAGTTAAGGCTCAGTACCTTTTTTAAGGAACACTTTATCAATGACAAGTAAAGGTCATTGACAAACGAGAAACTGACATTGTGAAACCCGATGTGCTCTGTCAGCATTAAGACGAGCATTTAAATGGACCAAGCAAATGTAACACAAATGCCAGATGTTAGAATAGAACACACATGTATATATACTGTATATATATATATTCAGCTGTCAAAACAAATGGCTTCCAGACCATGTCAAATAACTCACTTTCATCTGAATCAAATTTTGCAAAGACACGCTTGAACTCTGGGAATTCATAAATAGTTGTCCTTGGAATGACACAACTGAAATCTGACCCAAGTTGCCTTGACTTTATTTATTTACCACATGTGTCCTCAACCAGTGAGAAATAAACCAGCTTCATGTTTGTGGGTTCCGAGTCACAGGCTTAGTGGTAAAATCGCTGTGACACATGGCCTCTTTTGGCCCAGAGCGCACATGCAATACTGTATCCCACAATGCATTTTGCTTGACTTGACTTTCTATATTTACAGCCTTGACATCTTCTTGATTTTGAGTCATTATATTACTTGAATCATTATACTATGATCAATTATTTATTTATTTATTTATTTAAAAAAAAGAAAGCATTTTTTTTATTATTACTTTATTATTATATTTGTATTTTGTTTTATTTTATTTTTATAGAAATACCTTGTTGCAGTATATGAAGCTCTTAAGACTCCAAATCATGTTCAAATCCAAATCTCATTTTTGCTGCTTATGATATCCTGCAGTCCTTTGTGTGGTTCAGCAGTTTGTGGAAAGAGAACACTGATTTATAAATGCCCTTTTTTTTTAACTTGGGATTTAATTTCTAATGATAGATTAGTCTTTACATATCTGACTCGTGTTTATTTAGTCCTTTGAATTGAATCATCAGACATGACGTCATGATGCCAGAGGTCTGTCTAAAGTCTGTCTCCTTCCTTAGGAGTTGCTTCATACAATAATGCTGTCTGTTTAGTCATCGAATGACTAGGCAGCTGCCATTGCTTTTAGACACAGCTGTGGAGATGTGGGAGGAGGTCTTACTGTTTGTGCACAGCTCCAGTTCCTTGGATGCAGTTTTGCCTGAAAACAGTTTTTCTTAATACACCAGTATTAAGAAATTATGGCCCTCCATCCTGTTTGTGAAGCACAGAGCTCATTTGTTCATGGGAGGCGGGATACTAGTTATGGCAGTGGTCTGAGCATCAATCCTATTATAACGGACTTCAGCAGATTGTGAGTTCTGACAAAGCAAGTCACCTTTAGACATCTGCGACTTTCTAATCCTGTTCATGAAATGTTGCAAATGAGGTAATCACTCTAGAGTGCCTGTTTTTGCACTGAATCACTGTGCAAAAACACTTTTGGAAAACGCTTGAAAATGCTAGTGTGGACGAAGAGCGTTTTAAAACGAAAATACCGTGTATCTGAATTAATGTAGACGTAGCCTCAGTCGCTCTCCTCCAAACACCTGGCTCCGATTGGATAAAATTAACTCCCGTCCTACATTTTTTTTCTTGTTGAAAATCCCGTTTCACTTGAAAAAAAGTCATAACACAGTGGTGAAATGTGTTGACGTTTCATGTTGACTGGAAAGTCACAGAATCAGGGCTGATATTTGTGTTCTTCTTCTGTGTTGCAGGTATCATCCTCCTGCGTTCCTGTTGCCAACTATGAACTGGTAAGTGGTTGTTTTGATAACCTGTTTTTGATCGTTTCATAGAACAGTCATCACTCTGAATCTGAACTGTTAATCAGATTGATGATACAGAGATGTTTTTCCCATTTTGAAGGCCAGAACGCATCATCCCACAACCATTAATATTTATAAAAAAAGAAATAAAAGCTTGGGGTCTTCGGTTCAGATCTCTCCCAAGACCAAAATAAGCCTGGGGGGAATAACAAAGCATGAGCGATAGCAGAGTGAACATTCCTTTTTTGGTTTGAATTGTGTGTTTGGTCTCCAAAAGATCTCTTTCGTCCTCCTTCTATGTACGCTTGTCTGTGCGAGGCAAGCCAGAATCCATCATTACTCTACCCGCGTTACTAAAAAGTATCTTGTTTTACATTATGTCTCAAAATGGAACACATATTTTCGGTAGATTTTTTTCGAGGGAAAGTTTGGTTTTATCAGTTGGACATGGTTTGGTTTATTCACACTCTCATTCCTTCAATCACCTCCCAGATATAGTATCAAGTGGTAGAGCGAGTGTTGTGTGTAAGTGAATGCAGGTACTGAATCTCTACGCAGGCACTGTAAACACACACACACTTGAAATCAGATGGCCTGTTTAAAGACTAATGAACTGAACTATAAAAGCGAATGTCCTGAGGACAGGTTTGAAAACTGAGACTCTGGAGGACAGAAACATAAACAGATTTTTTTATAAGCGACAAAACATGCCACAAGGCGGCAAGGATACAAGTTTATGCACCAAGGGATGAATCTATTAAGGTTTTACAAATATAGTAAATAATTTATTTATTTATTTATTTATTTTTTTTCAAATATCAACACCATCAAAAATATTAATATTGAACGTCCTTTAAACTTGCATATATTTTCTTAAAATTTTATATTATAATATATTAATATATTTTTTAAATATTATATTTAATCTTAAAATATATTATATTATATTTTATATTATGTACATACATGTAAAACAAAATAATTGGATTATTAAAATAATCTTAATATTTTAATGATAATCTAATATAAGTATTGGTTTAAATTGAATGTGATAAATTAAAAACGATTAAAATGATTAGAATGTTTTTGGTTATTGAAGAAATAATAGTATTAGATGAAGAAAAAAATTGCCTTAGTAACTAACTGGAATAAGCTTAATTTAACTAAACCTTTTTTTATTTTTAATAGATAGGGTAAGTATAAAAATAGTGATTTCAGCCAAAAGAAGCTGGATAATATGCATTGTACATAAAAAGTACACCATATGCTAATTTGCATCTTGAGTCCTCAGCAAGGATTTTCTTAAACAAACTGAAATAAATATTATTAAAAAAAAATATATGATAATAATAGCTTTATGTAATTTTCTGCTTTAATTTCAATTGGTAACATGTTCTAGAGATGGGAGTCATTTATAGAAAAAGCTCTTTGACCTTGAAAATAATAATAATAATAACCATCTAATGAAATGTTATTTATTTTTCTTTTTTTTTCAGAATATTCTATTGATTAATGTTAAAGTGTAAAGATTCACTAAGTAGAACTCATAAACAGGGATCTTTGTATTTCGATTAATGAAGGAAACGGCTTGGACCAGCAGCTTGAACATCCCAAACTTGAATATTTAGTGACTTTGTTTTCTGTGGTGAAAAGCTTTGGTGATCGTGCTGCTGTCCCTCTGCACTCTCTCTCTCACTCACTTACTAACACACACACACACACACACACACAGTGCCTTCAGCAAGGACAAAGTTGCCAAACTCACTGTTTACAATGCGGCAGCTCACTGAAGCCAAAAACAACCCAGTTTAAAGTTTTTTTTTTCGGTGAATTCAGGAGTATTTCTGTGGACCGCCTGAATCTTGTATACCTGCTTTCTCCTCGCTCCATGTTTGGTAAATTCTCCTCTGCTGAGTTGGTTGGATGGCTGGTGATTGGACCGGTGATCTGACACCCAATAACAAGGATCAAATGCCAGTGTGAGTTTACAATTGTGGATGAAAAGGTTCAGCGCACGTGATGTTATGAACTTAAAAACTTTGCCTTGTGACATTTTTTTCATTGCAATTAAACGTATCCACTGCCAAAATTATAAAAATACAAAATTATAATTTTATTTTTTTCTTTTACTTAAATGATTATTTTATATTCTAATATATTATATGATATATTTATAGTATATATTTGTTGTACTACATTAATGATTAATTAAATTTTAAAGATCATTTTATAAATTACTATTACAGTCACGAGAATTTAGCAGAAAATGTGCAGAATTATTATTAAAATATTTTTAACTGTGTTTATATGAATAAGGCTAGATTAAATGATGAAATTGTGGGGTCAGATTTTACCCCAATGAAAGAAAAAAGTGTTTCATGTTTCCTTTAATATTTACTACTAAAATTATAACAATTAATTTAACTAATTCAGTATATTTGTTTTAATTTTCAAACAAAAGTATAAAATTATATATAAAAATTATATTTGAAAAAATGTCATAAATATAAAATAGAATTATTATTAAAAAAAAAATTAATTTTATTAAAGTAACTATTACCGTTCATGTTACTGTATTGCAGTAATGTAAATTCTGCAGGAAATGTGCTGAACTGTTATTGTGCAAAAATATATTAATATAATTTTTTTTCTGTAGGTTTTGGGTGAAATGTGTAATGTGTTTTTAAATATACGTTCACATACACTATGTGGACATTATCTCAATAGTATGCTCTCTATATCACTGCTTATATTCTGAAGACAGGCTTCAGACTTTCTCTCTCAAAGCTGTCTACCATCCACTAGAGCCATCTGTTCTGTGTCTGTTTCACTACAATGTGATATTGGCCATAATTGGCCATGAGAGGGTGAAGCGCATGCCGGGCCTCGGGTGACATTAAGCAGACCAGTGTTACTCTGGCCTTTCCAGGTCTTTCTGTGTTTACACTCTGTGCCCAGGCCCCTTAAGGCTCTCTGCTTCACATCCTCTCTCATTTTCTCAGTGCATATGATGCATTTTGCAATATGTGAAATGTAGAGGTCTGTTTTGAGGGGCTTTATGAAACCCTTCCCCTGTTGTGAGTGTTAATCCAGGGTCAGAGGTTTGCTTTGGGACGTTTCTGTTTACAGGTTCTCACAGCTCGGAATTCTTTAGCTGAATACCATCTTCAGAATTCTTTCCGTAGAATTCTCCTGGGATGGAAGGCAGGCACGGACCCTCCATTAGAGTAATGTAAACACCGAGTGCCACTGAAATGCACAACGTCTAACATGTTAACATTTTCCCAACCGTATTGTGCTGAAAAGTTGCAGGTGGCCATTAAAAACATGAGAGAAGGGCTGTCACTGATGTCAGGTTAGGTGCATGTTGACCGCCACATCCCCTGAGTCAGATACGCTGGCCAACTTTCCACCCTAGTTGTCGATGTTCATATGAAGAGCTTTTTTTATTTATCAAAGGTTGGCTCTGAGGTGCTGGAGACAGGAATGAAACAACATGGCCTTTTTAGGTGCTCCGAGTGCCGCGCTTCGACAGATATGCAAGCCGAACAGCTGCCTTTCCATAGTTATGAACAAAAACAAAGCGTTATGAGATAATCCCATATGATGAGGGATTGCTAGTGAATCAGTGTTTTTTGATGACCTATGCAAGCGCTCAAACCCCCCCGAGAAATGAGCAGCCCACCATATATATATATATATATATATATATATATATATATATATATATATATATATATATATATGTATATATACAGTATATGTATATATACTATATATATATTAGTCATAAAGTACAAACTTTTTTCATTTTACTATATTTTTTATGTTTGCCAAATTTTTGTGCACAACGAGCATTTATAATTTTAATTGATCATTTTTAATCCTTTCTCTGATCCTTAGTACTAAACTATCGTTATTCAGTGCTGTGTCTTTAGACTTTTTGGGGTAGTTTTTTGTAAAGCTGCATCACATTGCAGCAGATTCATATAAATGTATGCATTTAGCAGACGCTTTTATCCAAAGTGACTTACAGTGCATTCAGGCTATCAATTTTTACCTATCATATGTTCCCGGGGAATTGAACCCCCAAACTTGCGCTTGATAGCACAGTGCTCTACCAATGGAGCTACATGAACATATAACAGTCGGAACTAAAATTATTACATTTTAGTCCTTTTAAAGTTGAAAATACAGAGTAGTAGGTGCTACACACAGCCAGACAGCACAGGTTTGACACCCAAGAATTAAAATTTCATCATTTACTCATCCTCATGTCATTCTGAACATCATATTTTGTGTTGCCACAAAAATCATACATGATAGGAACCACATGTGGGTTAATGAAAAAGAGTTTTCATTTTTGGTTAACTATCCCTTTAAGTTTCTGAATACTCACTAGGCGACTTTGACGTGATAGTGTAGTCATGTTCAAATGCATTCATCTTCCTGGTTTTAGAAACTACCATGTGTGATGAGCTGGTTTTGAACCTTAAAGTTACAGTACGCATATAGTAGTGCAGTGTGCTGTTGATAGGAACATGCAGTTCTTGTAGCCACCAATAGGAGGCAGCAGACCATACGTAGTATGTACAGTACATTCACCTCGGCCTTCAAACGCCTCGTTGTGGTTTCCTTTTGTTTCCATAGCCCTGCGCTGTTTGAGGACCAATCTGATCTACATCGTCGCTGTTCTGTAAGCAGTTGAACTAAGATCAGTGACTAAATGTCTAAGCACTCTGAACATAGAACAGCAATTTTTCCCGTCATTAGTCGGACAAACACATGGTACATTTGACAAAATGCCTTTTTTAACTGTGTGGTTTTAGGAATTTTCATTGGGATATAAATCTGGCCCACAGAAATGCACATGAAAGCTTTTAATAACGCCCTTTATACCTGTTGCATACAAATTATGGTGAAAAGTAGTGATTTAGGACAAATGATCATCTGAATTCCAGTGGGCAAATAAAGGCACAAACTGAGCTCCTCAGAGTGAAATGTAAAACTAAAACTTAACCCGCATGGAGCCGAAATAAAACCGAAGGACACAGGGAGCCTTGTTCTAAATGAAGAGTAACTGCAGCAAAACAGGCCGAGTATTTCAGTATCTCAGCTGAGGGAAGGATCCTGACTCACTGAATCAACGTAGACACCCTCAACTCCACTGGGCTCCAGACAAACTGATGTGATTCCCCACCCCTGCCCTACAACTGTAGATGTGATTACTGTGGATACAGTAAATCACAAACACTTTCGCTGTCTTCACTGTCACTTTCTTCTGACTGTAAAGGTGACGTATAACCTGTCTGAAAAACCAAAGCCAGTTTTGGAACATACAGTAGTGCATGGTTTTTAGTTGGACAGTAACTGGTAAACCATCTTAAATCAGCAACATATCCTCTTCCAGCTGGTCATACCAGGTTATTTTGGTCAAGATACTGGTCAAAGTTAGTCAAAAAGGTTTTTGGAACATGTTAGGTAGTCACCTATCTAGCAACCATCTTTGGGATTAGTATTTTAAGACTGCCAAGGTTAATGCACTAAGTAATGCATTGTGTGCAACATTTAATGATCAATGCAGTCAAGTTGCAAAGTTTTGTAGGGCTGCACAATTATGACAAAAATCATAATTGTTGATTATTCCTTTGAAATTGTAATTGCTATTATTAATTACAATTATCACAATTTGTTTGATTCAACTGCATGCCATATTTTTACATGAAAATTAACGAGCTGAAAACACACTAACTGAAAAACTTTTAGTGCTTTTCTGTAGTTTTAAGCCTCAAATGTCAACTATACATCAGATTGGTTTCTTCATTAAATGATAAATAAAAAGTAAACATATCAATGACATTTTAAAAAGCAATGGAAAAACCCTTAAGATAACATCTAGAAAAAAAAAAAAAAAAAACATAAGCGTGCAGAATAACATGAGTGGACGTTGAACGATTAATTGCCACTTTGAACCATTTCGTAATTGTGGCAATCCATAATTGGAATTGCGATTAGAAATTGGATTAAATACTATGCATCTAAAACTAACTGTCTTTTGACATGGCTAATCTAATTTAATTTAAGTTTCATTTAGTATAGTTTAGCTAAACTAAAGCTTGGTTCCATCATAAAAATGTAACACATTTAACAAATAATTAAACAAATCTTTTTTTTTTTTTGCATGGCTGAAATGGACTTCTGTAAATGTAATTTTTTTCCAGTTTTAATTTAGTTTGCACTTACATTTTTGCTAATGATAAAACTGCTAAATTAGAATAGATGTCTGAAAGTCAAGGAAACAATCTTAGACTTGCAAGAAACCCGCTATCACAGCTACCAGAAACTAGAAACTAAATTGCATGTAAATAGTAAACCTATGTAATGCTAGCATTTGTTCTGTAGTTGTATACTTATAAACAGCTCTGTAAATCTCTGTAAATGTGCTAAACAGGTTTCATGATGATGCGAAAACTGAATTTGCTAAACTTAAAAGTGGCTTTTTAATACTAACTGTGTAAATCTCTCTAAGTGCCACCATCTTTGTGTGCGTCAGCGTTTGAATTGAGGGTTTCCACGTTTCCAAACTGAAAGTGCATCTTTTACTCTCTTCTCATTTGGAAATTCAGCCTTTCCCAGCTAGATGCAGCACAGCATTACTGCAATTTAAAAAGTGAACTCACAATCTCTTCTGATGATATAGAATCAGTGTAGCAGATGACACTCGCTTTGGAAATGTTGACCGGCCTGTGTGGATCTAGATTTAGGATAGAAATATTAATTATGAAAATAGTGCATTCATGGTTTCACATAAGTACCGTCTGGATTTATTTTAGCAACATGCCATTTTAAAAGAAGGCTTACTCAATTTGTGCCTTCCTGCTAGGAAACTCCCTGCGTTTTTTCTTCCTGCAGTATTTACTTAAGTGGGCTATAATTTGCGTTCTGTGAATGGGTTCATGCGAGTGGTATGATCATTTGATGAGCCGTGTCAGTCTGGACCAAATCGAGTCAGTTACACATGAGTTTCTCTTTCTCTTTGATCAATTTGAGCACTGGTCGGTGCACAGATCTACCCCTGCAATCCTGTCAGGCGGCCCTTATTAGTCCTGCTGACTAAAACACGCCTCACTATTCTGTGGCTTCTACTTAATGCTATTTAAGGCTGGAAAACAACCCAAACCTTAAGTTTTCAAACACTGTTACATAGCATCGATTAAGAATTGATTTCATTATAATTGAGTTGGAATTAGAATGGGCCACACCCACAGGAAGTTAAACTTATTGAATTACAGTTCTGTTGGCTTAGTTTCAGGAAGAGTTGAAATTGAAGAGTGTATTGCGAGAGCCACCCAGACATTTATTGTGAAACAACAGGATGAAACTGACCTCACCCGACACACTCTGTACAAGATTATTGTCCAGTAAGCTCCAGTGTGACTGCTGGAGATGAAAAAGATCAGTTCTTGTTAACATTTTAAGAAGCAGTCTAAACCACATAAGCCTGAAGGAAGTCTTGCTGAGCATGTAAGACCAGAGCATTGACTTTACTTTGGCAATAGTAGCCTGACGATTAAAAATCTTTGCTGCTGATGTACAAACGTTGCAGCTTTTATCCAAGATTGTGGTGACTCAAGATATGGTGGGTTGCTCAATCAAAATATTGCTCACCATCGTTACTATGGTGCAATAATCTTAACCCAGTATTCTGGGAAACCATTTCTGCAGTTAATACTATAGTAAGCCGCAGTCATTCTAGTTTAGATTATTTTTTTTATATTAAGTTTTACTATTATTCTATTTTCAGTTATTTAAATTTTTTTCATTAATAGGTTTGTATTATTTTTGTGCTGTGCAGCGTCTTTACACACAGACAACTGTGACATCATCTACCTCTGTAAATCAATACAATTTAAATTCAAGTCTCGAACACTTCGATGCACTTTTATTGGAACAAATACGTTCGCTTCGAACTGGAAGTGCCCTGGGTCTACTTCGCAGGGCACTTAAAGGTCCCGTTATTCAAGCTTTTTTGAAGCTTTGATTGTGTTTACAGTGTACAATATAACATGTGTTCACGTTTCACGTGTAAAAAAACACAGTATTTTTCACACAATTCACCTATCTGTATACCGCTGTTTTCACTGTCATAAAAACGGGCTGATGACTTCCTTGTTCTATAAAGTCCCTCCTTCAGAAATACGTAACGAGTTCTGATTGTGCCAGCGGTACCTGTGTTGTGATTCGACAGCAGCTGAGCGCGCACTGCCCTCCTGCTAACGTGATTGGGCTAGAACACACGTGCTTTACTTGTAATCACAGATGTACTTAAAATCACAGGAGCGTTTTTACTGACGAGATACGCATGAAAATCGCATTTGTTTTTTTGCACAACCCTAACATCTAGTTAACAAAGCTAAACAGCGTTGCCCTTTTGTTTAATAAGTTACAGAAACTGTTAAACGCACCAACTTAAATAATAAAATACACTTACTAGTTGTGGTCCATAAACAACGCATTCTCCAGACAAAGAGGGAACTGCTCCATCTTTCAGGAATAATCTTTGTGCAAATCCGGCATTAAATTGATTGACATTGAGGAAGTTGTCCTCATCAAGCTGTCCGCAGCAAAATGTGCTGCACATAGTTTTACATGTGGATTATAATTTTAATAATAGAGTTAAACATAAATTGTAACTATTAATCTCCAAGTACAGCATCCCTGGGAAGCCCAAACAAAGATGATTGGACTCCGAGATGAAAATAACAGCGTTTCAATGACATGTGACAAACACAAACGCAGCTCTTCTTCTCCGGAGGAGTGCAACAAGGCCACGCCCCCTTTTTGTGTATTCATGTGGGTGGAGGTTAGTCAAAAAACTGTTTTAGTGACGTCATTACTGCAGGAAGTAGAGGGCTATAGTCCTAACGGGTCGTTTTTTGTAGGCGAATTCTGTTAAATAAAATATCTCGCTTGGCATTGAACTTTGAGCTTTAGCATTTTACAGATATTATTAATACTCTAACAAGAACATTACACACTAACTAAAGTTTAAAACATGGGATCACGAAGGAGGGGACCTTTAAGTTCAAATAGAACAAGTCTGAAGCACTAAGAGAAACATTCAAAATGTGTAGAGCAGTGGGCCGCGAGGACTGGAATTGGGATCCACTGCACTAAAGGGTGCAGTTTATTGATGTTTAGTGGTGAGTGATTGCATTGTGAGTTGTTTACGTTTACCACTTATAATTAATATTAATATAGCTTTTTTTTTCAGTTATGTGCGTTTTTATTTAGTTTTATTATTTCATTTTTACATATTTTATATCTTTTATTTTATTGTTTCTTTTTTGTTTAGTCTGTTTTTGTATTTATTTTTTGACAATGTTTTAATCTAGGTTTTTATTAATGATAACACTGCTGAATAAGAATAGATCTAAAAAGTCAAGTTTGAAAGTCTTTCGTAGTCTTTCGCAAAAAGGGCGGCAGAAATACTGGTGTCTTTGATGCAATGCAAAGTTCTCTCGAAAGTACCTTCACATGATATTAGTCTCAGATCTTTTCCGTTTCACATCTACTTCTGGCCTATCCTGAAAAAAAAGAAGAGTCTAAGATGAAAGAAAGATGGAAGTAAACACAAAAAGACAGAGAAAGCTGTGGAGGAGAAGCGGAGTGCCGCTGAAGCGATGGGAGAGAGTGTGTCAGATTTTGCAAAATGTGTTAAGGTATAACATTTGTAGCAGTGAAGAAGTAAAAGACTGATCTGCACACGGTTCTCAGCTGATCTGAAGCTTTTGAATCTTTACATTCAAATCCCAGTATGCTGACGTATCAAAATCCCATTTATACCAGACGTGGCTAAAACTAGATTGCTGAGGAGAGGTTATCCATGAAATTGTTTTACCTGTGAATCTGCATGTTGGCTTTGTTTGTGTGTTATAAACTTCTTCTGAAATCTCTGCTTTCCCTCAGATGTGGTTGTAAAGACTGTTGTATGGGACTTCTTGGCAAAGGAGACAGATAACCGAGATAGCTGACCTAGACGATGACCTTTCTGCTCTGTGTTGTTCCGCCAGCGGTTGTATTGCATCTAATGCACTGACGTCTGTGTGTGACCGATGAGAACCATAATGGGTTTGGTGGTGGTCATGCTAAATGGACAGAACAAGGCTCTCAGAAGTACGCAGAAAGTTGATGTTGCCAAGCGTTCTCACTTGGTGTCGGCGGAGCGGATGCGCTCTAGTTAGCGGTCGAGCCTCAGCTCTGGGAGGCTGTTTTGGGGGCTGCAGTAGTGCAAACTCTACAGCTGGGGTATAATTTCCCTCTAGCTTTATTAGTCTTGGAAGACAGACTTTGCGAGGATTCTTTTTTCCTCAGGAATTGAGACAGACATGTAGGGTCTCTTGCGGAGCACCGAGATTTGGTGATTCACATTACATCATTGACCACTCAGACCTCAAAATCCTGAGGTTTCGCCTTTCAGCGGAGGCTGTTTTGAATCTCCTTTGGGTTTTGAACAATTCCCAGGATTCCAGTTACAACTTTTTATATGCACTATATCAAAAAAACACAGAATTGTGTTTTTTTTTTTTTTTTTTACCTCAAATAAATAATGCTTTTATATGCACTGCTAGTCCAAAATTTCTGTATTGCTTTTCGTTATTCGTTATGTGTCTTGGCTTCTCAACACATTAAAACAAGCCTGGTACAATATAAACAACAAATACTTTACACAACAACCCGAATAAAAGTCAAATAAAATATCAAATAAATAAGGCTCAACATTTCACTTTAACATGCACATGCATACATTTCCACATATACATGTCTACATAAATATTAATATTCATATCTCAGCATTTAAAATTCTAACTGCAGTTGGCACAAATGATATCTGATACATATTTTTGGTTGCCCGAAACATCGCCCTGATGGCAACAACTGGCTAAGGAATAATTAAGAGTTTTCAAGGTTTGAAAGAAGTCTTACTGTATATGCTAACCAAGGCTATATTTATTTGATATAAAAAGTAACATTTTAAAGTAATATTACAATATCATATATTGCAATGTCATATATTTAATATTATAGTTTTCTATTTTAAAATGTAATTTATTCCTGTGATTTATATATTTTTTTAATATATTTATCTTATACACAGTATGATATATATGCTTATACACACACACACACACACACACACACACACATACACACATATATATGTATATATATATATATATATATATATATATATATATATATATATATATATATATATATATATATATATATATATATATATATATATATATATAGCCTATGTGTTTGTTTAAATTAGAGTACATTTACATAAATGTATTATAATAGCTTAGTATAAATATATACTTACTTTATATATACTACATCTACAGTTATATACATATATAGTTTTCAAATGATTCCCTGGATGCTGTTCACTTCTTTTATATGCATTATATCTCCTGTTTCTTCAACCTTGCCATCGAGTTTAGTGGTAAAGAACCGCAGAGTTGCCTGATACTGGAAAAGTAAAGCGGGGCATGGTAATCTCAAAGCTGTCTTGCCATGTCTTGCCATGTCTTGCTGTCTCCTCATGGTGATTTCTTGTGTTCTTGTGCCATCTCAGACTTACATGGGTATTCTGAGGCTGGCCAGACTTCGGCTGGCCAATGACATCATGGATTCCTGGGGCCCAGAAGCTTCATAAATAAATGCCTTTCTCTAGCTCTGAGTTGACGGGAGAATAAACGGTGCTAAACTTCTGTATATGGTGCTTCTCGGCCACCAGGCAGAATCACAGTATTGCTGGAGCGGTGTGCTCTTGTCTAAATATTTACCTAGGCTGTTTAGTGATGCACCTACACACTGGACCCTGCCCATGTCTTCTCTTTCACACTCTTTCAAACTTTGGTGCTGTTTGATCAGTGTTTGAAATAATTACGTAACCAATAGTGTATACATTGCATTTACATTTATGCATTTGGCAGATGATTGTATCCATATATCAGTTCATGCACTTTCACTTTCTGGGAATTGATCCCATGACCTTGGTTTTGGTAGCAACATACTCTGTTTACTTTTGATTGCTCGTTGAGTTATGATTCATTTATTTGCCTTTATATAACATTTATTCAAAACAATTACTATTATAGTGATTTTTAATGCACTTTTTGGATTTTAAAAGATGCATCAGTACATTAGTGAGTCAGTTTTCACAGCAGTTCAGTTAGTTTTTAATTTAGAAAACAAACTTTCCTTCAGACATATAATGTGGAGGGGTGTCAGAAAAGCAGATTTCCTGAAGCCGTTTCAGTCATTTGTGCTTGTCAGTGTATTAACTGCTTTCTTTCTTATGTTTCATTAATCACAGGCCCCCAGCAATGACCTCCCACTGAAGCATATGGAGACAACAGTGAGTATCTCCAACCATCTTTTACAACTTTATTGACTTTATTGATTAAGTGCATGCATGTTTTCTTAACAGTTTTGGTGGTGGCATTTTTTTAAATAAATGCATGTTTAATATTATTCCAGTATATAGTTTACATTGTATTACAAAGACATTTTGTTATATTATTTTTAGTTTTATAAAATGTTTTATTTTTATTTTTTATTGAATTTTATTTCGTTTTCAGAATTGTTAAAATAATGTTATTTTTAAAATAAAAACAATTTATTTTATTCTATAATAAAATAGAAATCTTTTTATTTTATACATTTTAATACTAATTACAAACACACACACACAGAGAGAGAGAGACATTTATTAAACATTTACTAAACATTTATTATATGTATAGTTTATATATATAGTTTTAATAAAAAGAAATACATTTTATTTTTAATTGTTTTATTTTATAATTTATTTAGTACAAATATTTTATGCTTGTGTATTTGTATATAATATTGGCATTTATTTAGTGTGTGTGTGTGTGTGTGTGTATATATATATATATATATATATAATTTTGAGAACTCTATTTGCTTCAAAGTAGATTTCACCCACAAACTTTTCCTTTCTGTTCCCATCTTAAAAGCGAGCATTGACAAGCTTGTTGGGTCATGTTATGTTTCCAACTTTATAAGTACAACAGCCAAATGTCAAATGTTTGAAGTGTTGGCATTTGTTATGTCAGTGTGATCACAGTATGAAGTCGTTACTGACATTGCTGCAGAAATTACGGCTTTAAGATGTAAATATTTAAGTCTTTAGCGGACTGCTTTGCAGCTTCTGTAGTCTAAACTTCACCAGTCTAAACCTCACGGAGTGCTGAAGTTCAAATTATTGGTTGGATTAGCTAAACACAGCCTTACTGGGGCTAGAATGACCGCCCAGTGCATGCTTTAAAGGGACAGTACGCTTAAAACCAAAATTCAGTCATTTACTCATTCACCCTCAAGTTGTTCCAAACCTGTATGAGTTTTTTTTTTCTTTCGCTTAACATAAAAGAAGATATTTCGAAGAATGTTGGTCATCAAACAGCTGCCGGTAGCCATTGGCTTCCATAGTATGTTTGCACCAACTCAAGGGTGAATAAATGATGACAGAATGTTCATTTTTGGGTGAACTATCCCTTGAACTGATTAGCAGAGGAAGAGATGTCGTAGCTCGAGCATGTGTGTTCACTTGTGTCGTCTCCACCCTCTCAGTAGCCCCTCCATCCACCCCGTTCCTCATCCCCCTCATGCCAGACGCAGCTGTGGATGACTATGCCTTGATCCACATAAAATTCCTGCTTTCATTTGGAGCCGTCCATATGAGCATGAATATGTTCAGAGATTTAGGGACAGAGAAACAGACTCTAATAATCCCCCTGAAACATAATTAAATCTTTTTATTGATACAATATTGAGCTGGAGCATAGCCGATGGAAATGCTGTAAAAAACAAAGCCCTGCATGTACCCAGGGTTGTAAGAACCATCAGAGAAGTGTTATAAACTCATCAACTTGGCAAATTTACCATTTTTGAGTAACCCAACAGTTAGCTGCTTTGCTGGTAATTCTGTGTCATTTAGAGTAAAGTTACTGCTTGAAGTATTTGTCCATTTGACAACCAGTTGGTAGAGGATGATTTTTTTTTAAATGGCTATTTCATGTGATCTGCTACAAATAATTTTTCTGCACCTTGGGCAAGCCTTTTTTTTTTTTTTGACTTGAAACTAAATAAACAATAACCAAGGCAACATTTATCATTTACATTTAAAGTACGAATATATATATATATATATATATATATATATATATATATATATATATATATATATATATATATATATATATATATATATATATAAACTATAATGGTTGCTATAAGCAGATAGTTTTTCTGGTGTTTTCACGAAAAAGTATAGTTATGGTATAGTATTCCACTTATTAGCAGCTAGATGCATAATAAGTCGAAATATGTAATAAATGAAATGTGTAAGATGTTTGGGATGTGTTAAACTCTGTGAATGACTGTGTAACTTTGTGATATGGTTTAAGTTGGAACTTTGCTTAATTTCCTCTTTAAATGTACTTTGTCACGGTTCAAACGCATCATCCACGCAGCTTATTCAGTGTAATGATTCACTTACAGATCAGCATAGAATATTTGAAAAATATTATTGGATTACTTAGCTTGAGAAAGGAAGTAACATTTTACAAATCAGGATTTGTTTTGTGCAAAACCGACAGACCACTATTTAATAATAATAATAAAAATAATAATAATAAGTTGATTAATTAATTAAAATAAATAATAATAGCATAGTATTTTAATATGATAACTAACTTTTTTGTTTTTCAGTTGTAGTTTCATTTACAAGTAGACGTCTTTGACTATTGCATTGCATTTAGCTTTTATTTTTTCTTTGTTTCTTTAAATGGCATGTCCATAGTATTTTAATATGGAAAGTATTGTTTCTATGGACCCTGCATGTTTTTTTTTTTTTTATACTCTGTGTATCTGTTTTTTTTTAAAATACAATGCGATACAATGCTGATTGTTGTTGCTTGGAGTCATTTTCGGTGGTTAATGTGCCATGTCACAAAATTAAAAGCGAGTCCCTGTTGGCCCAGTTTTGGAAACCTTTTAGTTACTGTTAATATTGCATTCATGATTGATTGGACTGATCTAGTATTTACCAAAAAACTTTAAACATAACATGATTGCCCAGTTTGCATTAATAATTATTTCAGACTTCAGGCTCCTGATGACAAATAAATGTTGCTGTGAACGAAAATATCTTGAGTTTATCATTCATCATTCTATAATTATTCTTGGCATTGTGCATTTCTGTAAACAATCCAAAATGTAGTTCTCTTGATGTTTTGAATAATGTATGCTTGCAGCTGTGTTCAGGCAGTATTACTCATTCTTGAGGCATCATGGGAGACGTGCACCACCCTCACCTCAAGGGTCTCTCATGCTCAGTTAGTTGTGGTTCTGCTGACGTCTTTGACTCACAATAACAAACCCTTTGTATGTGAAGATCAGTTTGTCATATGACTTCCTGTGTCATGTTTTTTTATTTTTATAACTTCCACAACATTATGATGTCAAACATATATTATCCCATTAACATATGACTGCCCACATTTACACGTCAACAACACCTATTCAAGTTTCAGAATTTGTTCCATCCAGCAACAGTGAGGCAATATGGAGGAAGCTGGACATATTATATTATTTATAAACAGCAGAACTTATTGTTCTGAACTTTACAGCAGAAACAGGTTGAACTCTGCCTCCTCAGAAGAATATCAACACCTAATTCTGGAGCCCACCCACTGATTTGCACATGACATAGTAGGGAAATAACATAAGTGGCACAAAACTGAATCGAGCAACACAGCAATAAACATGCCGTTGAAGATCGCAAAATATTTTACAGTGGCTGGTTGTGAAAGAACACATTCATTGCATAACATTCCTTTGGATTCAAATATTAGGAATGCGTGATTGAACTTTATTTTTAATGAAGTTTCAGCTCACACGAGTAAAACATTGAGTGTTTGTTTGCTTCACTTCACCGCGGATTCCTTTGTAAACAAGACAGGTTGACGCTGGATTTGCAGAGAAACAGATTAAAAAGCAATGCTGTGTGTCTATTTTGGATCCCACAGGAATGGCGCGGTACGCTTATGCGAGTAAAACATATTTGTATTGTGTCACTATTGCTTTGTTTGAGATCGCTTCATAATGTTTACATGTCTAACCAAAGTCACAGAAGGCTCCAACTGAAGGATGTTTGGTTAGTTTATTATGCAAAACTATTATCCAATCATAACAGTGGGCATTTACTTCCAAAGCCCTCAATGCGGCACGCCCATAAAAAAAAGAGCGTTTTCAAAACCAGGGTAGAAAATAGACTATTACTTATTGATTTAGATGTTTTTGAATGTAAAAACCATGCAAACGTCATAAGTGGACCTCAGACCACAGTATAAAATAATAATAATAATAATAAAAATAAAAAAATAAAAAGTTCATGACCCCTTTAAAGATATGACAGCAAAAGTACACAGCTTGCTTTAAGGTCAGCAAGAGGACGGAAAATGCTCATGAAAAACAAAAGTCAGCTATTTTTAGCATCCTAAGTGGACCTCAGGGATAAAAACTATGTGTAAACCAAGAAAGAAGTATGGTTTGACCAAAAGAAAACCATATACGTTTATATTCTAGAGGAAAGTGAGGTGAGGTGACAGAACTGTGAATAGTTGAAGCTGTGAGGTCGGGATGATCATCTCCTACAGTCAGCTGCTGAGTGTGTGACCTGGAGGCAGAGCAAAGGCTAGACCGAAGATCCATACAAATGCGGGTGGCAGCAGCACACACATGCACAGCATGGGAAAGAGGGAGGGGAGATGTGCCGGGGAAAAAGGAGGGGCCAGAGAAGGAGGCGGGAGGGAACAAAACAAGGGAAAGAGTTACTCTGCGAGTGAGAGTAGGAAGAAAGCTGCGGTCCGCTCAAGTTTGACGCCAGGCATGTGGCATCCTCGGCACAGCACGGAACCAAAATAGAGCCGGGAACGTGGGGCGCGCTTCAGGAAAAGAGGACTGGAAGAAGAAGGGAAGTGTTAATTCTTACCCATGAATCCCAGCAGCTCTCTACGGAGGCGTTTGTCCTCCCTTCGCGATGCTTGGAGGTGGAGTACAGGTTACCTGTTCAAGGTAGGCCTTCGAGTTTCCAGCAAACTTTCGCTCTTTTCCGGATTGTAGGTCTTGAAGGCAGCTTTTTCCTAAAAGCTCTCCATTGCTTTTTTTCCCTGCGCTCTCTGATTGTTAATTTGTCTGGCCCGCTCGAAAGCAGCGTTTCCAGCTGGTTTTGATCAAGCCTTGCTGAGACCCCCTCCAACCCTCCACCCACCCTTTCTTGGCTGTCCTTCTGGGGGTCGCAATTATTGGCTGATTAAGGGAATGTTTTTGGAGCCGGGCACCAAGTGGCAAGAGATGGAAGGTGGACCCTGCAGATGGATAGAGAGGGTTTGCAATGCCAGGGTGTTTTACTCAAGTGTGTCACAATGGCTTTCTCAGGCTATAAGTGAGTGACTTTGGCAAGCTCTCTTAGTATGGCTTATTTGTATTTCCTTGTGTTTTATGATTGTTCATAATGGCCTGGCCCAGTAATCTATACACACAGACGTCTGTTACACTACAACATGTGTTAATGGTCTTTTATAGTCTGTTCATTAAAAGCTTGATTGTCCTCTAAATACTATACATGCAAACAACATTGTAGTAGATTTTGCAGATTTTTTGGAAATGAGGATTGTTTAGGAAACTAATGCTGTGGGAACATTTTATTTTAATTAATGCTCTTTAAAGGGACAGATCATCCAACAATAAAAATCCCTTTACTCGCCCTCATGTCGTTTCAAACCCATATGACTTCCCACGGTCAGTGTTGCAATTTCCAGAAAAGGAAAAGTCATGGAAATTAGGTGATGTGTGTACAATTTGATGGCTACTGTTTTGTTTTGGTTTTTGGATTGTGACAAGTCCGACACAGCAGCATTGACCAATGGCATGAGTTTGGGGTGGGACTATCTGTTTGCTAACCAATGGCAAATTGGCTCAGGAAACTGTTTGAAAACAGTCATTTTGCTATGCCATTGCCTTTTTAAAATGTATTTATTTATTTATTAAAAAACTAAATTCCAGATTGGTTTTGTTTGACGGTATGTTCTTGATCATTTATATAGTACATTTATTTTTATGCACTGCTTTAAAATGTTTCTTTTGTTAGCTATCACTCATTAAGCATTTCCCAGTTCCATGCAAATTCCCCGGATTCAAACCTCAGTATGTTGTTTTCTTAAGGGACACATTTGACCTTGACGTTTTCCCATCATTTCATTTCCTTTAAGTTGTTCTATACTTTTCTAAGACTGCTACATACAGTATGGGAAACCACATGCAAAGTCCAAACAGTTTCTAGAAAAGGCCCCAGCACTGTTTGTAATTATACGTTGGATTCTGGGTTTTCTTAGTAAGCATTGTTCCTTTTTAGTCATGTCAGTTATGCACTAGTATGTCATTTAGACGGTGAGCGTAAACCACACACATTTTAAGACTTATCCTTCTTTTGTGGGACCATTAACATTTGAACTTTTCTTAGTTAAGTATCTAAATGTCATTTTACAAGTAAAAAGTGTATTTTCTGTACCATTACTGGCACCAAACCAAGTATAGTGCAGAAATTACACACCTTTCAGCATCTCCTGTGTGAAATCCATATAATTTCATTACCTCACTTACATTCTCAATGTTAGATACAGACCTACACGCTGTATCAACATAGTTTTACATGGATAAACACAAACCAGAAGTATCTGTCCAAACAAATGACATTTTCATTGGTGTAATCATCAGAACAGCCTGAGCTCTGGAGATGAACAGTAAACCTCACCTGTGCATAATTGGTTTACGGTCAATTTTAAACCGGAAACAGGCTAAAAAACATCTGGAGATCATTATTAGTGATAGACCACTTATCAGCCGGGCTGAATAATTGGACATTATTTGGTAATTTTGAGATGATCTCCATTAGATGAATAGAAGGTTTTAAGATTAAAGGTTAAGTTTTGAGAATCTTCCATTGATAGAATGTTCCGATATTGTCTTGCACTGATATTTACACACACACACACACACACACACACACACACACACACATATATATATATACACACATTTACGCTGCATAGACATTGTGTGTGTTGCACTGTGTGCTCATTCTCATACATACATACATAACTGATAGAAAACAATGGGAAATTGGCTCTGATGACCTAAAACGTTGCCTCTGTTTGTTTGTTTTTTGACTGATGTTTCCTTCAGGAAGTGTAAATCTAGTTCACACACTGGCTTTCCTCAACTACATTGTCATGATCTTAACTAGAGTTTTCTTTTCTTTTAGGGCTCAACCAAATCCTCCAAGAGCATGGAGTCTCGACACAGACCATCCAGGTAAGATATGTCTTCATCTTCATCAGAAATCAGTTCAGTCAACATGTGTTCCTACAGTGTGCACTGCTGTAGTGAACATCCCAAGGGATCTTCATAGCATTCCGAAATCCAGCGCCGGTTGACATTTGACTCTTCTTGGATCATTCTCACATTCTTTATTGCAGTTTGAGTACGACGAATAAACACACTTTAAAGCATCTATACAATCTCGAGGGATAAGTAATGATGTCCTAATAGGGCTTCTCGCCCACATACAGTATATTAGATAAATAATGCCACTTTATCTTGAGTGAAAGTTTTCCATAGATACAGGGAGCAACTGAGGCACTGGAAAAGAAATCTCGTTACCGTATTTAAGCATCCGTTAAATTAGGAAAATGAAGAATATATCGAAATGAATAGGCTTTTTAGAGAGAAAAGCAATCGATAAAAATTTGTTTTTATCAACCAATAGATGGTGACACTTTTGTAAGTTTACAACTTTTTAAAAGGATTGTTTGTGTGTGTGTGTGTGTATATATATATTTAGGGCTGTCGAAAATAGTGTGTTAACGACGTTAATTAGTTATTTGTTGTTAATTACGTCAAATTTTTTAACGCATTTCACGCATGCGCAGTGTGACAAATTATTCAGGTCAGGAAAGTCTCGTCGATCTCTGAATTCTCAAGATAGTAAAAAACAGCGGCGAACGACGCGAAATACATTCGTGCCAAGCTCGATAAACAGAGACGACTTTGGTAGTTGATACGCTGGAGCTTCTTCCTGTTTATAGCGTCCTGTGTTTCACAATTCGCATGCGCAGAACGCATACATGCAATGCAGCGAAAATTACAGCTGTTTGGGAAAGCATATGCATTTTTACTTGGTTTTACTGGCACTTGAAGCCTTCAGAATGTGAAAATATCGATCCTAAAGAATTGTGGCAGAGCAAATGAACACCTCCCAAAAACAAGAGTTCCCAGAGTGCAGAGGGCACATGTTTGTGTTTCTGAGTTCATTCTTTCGAGTTTCTCTATGCATAATTTCATAGATATGTGGCTATATTTAACCACTGGTTCACCTAAAACTCTTACACTATCTGTAGTTAAATGGCATGGTTTGAGATAGTGCTCAGGTAAATTTGATCTAAGTAAATTTTAAACTTTTGAAATTCAGAAAAAAAGAACCAGATATTGATGAATCAATACATGAAAATTATGTATCGGTGTCCTGTTATTTATCGTTTGGTATGCATTTCAGAAAAAAAAAAATGGTTAGGATTCAGGTGTAATTGCAAATAGTGATTAATCCTGATTAATCCATTGAAAATTCTGATTAATTTGATTAAAAATTTTAATCATTTGACAGCCCTAATATATATATTATATCTGATTTTCCCTATGTAAATGAATGAGTGGTAATCTGGATTTGTTTGTGTCATTGTATGCAATGGTAATCATTTGTACCTCATTATTTATGGAAATTAAACTAAAGCAGTTGATATAGTACGTAAAAATGTTGCATTGGCTATTATTGGTGACTTCCACACAATTCAAAGGTATTTAATCTCATTGATTGTTTAGATTATACAAATATTTCCTTTTTATTTGGACATCAAATGGATGCGAACCAAAAGATAAGAGCAATCAAAACAGCTGAAAGATTCATCTCATGTTATATAACACTGGAGTTTATCTCTGATCCATTCTGATGGTCTTATGTCTCTCAGCTGTTGGGTGTGTTCATGCCAGGCTGTGAGAAGACGGTTTTGTGAAATTCATTACTACAAATAGTTCCCATTTCAGCAACCATGGGGAATTTTTGCTTTTTATTTTCATGGGCTGCTATTTTATTTCTCTATTGGTTTGAGAAACTCTCTGTTTGGACACAATCTTGAAAAGAGATACTATGCAACCCTTTGATTTTCTGCCAAAAAGCACATTCCTGTTTTCACTGGTAGATGTAGTTTGTGCAGTACTAGATAATGTAATTCAGTTCTGGAGATGAATTGCACCTTTTTTTTCCTTCTTTTTTTTTTTTTTTTTTTTTTTGCATGTGCTATCTGTGTTGTTTTAGCTACCATTCAACTCAGGAATTATGCAAATCAGGTAACAGTGCAAACATGCCCACAGAGTCTATGAAATGCATTTTAAACATAACCACCTAAAAATCCACAGGCCTAAAATCATCTACTCCTTTTCCATTATTGAATCATCACTTAATGAATAACTACTTCTAATTATAGTATAAAAGTAATATACAAAAAGACTTAATTTACATTAAGTGCTCTTTCAGGGCATTTATAACCTGATATGGGTGGTTATTGAATAAGGTTATTGTTTGTTTAAAAGTGAATGAATGCACAAACCTTATGGGCTTTCAAAAGGATTGTGGGAACAGGGGAAATCGTTTACATTAAAGGATTGTTCAGGGATTATTACACCTTGTATTTTGTACATGCTGAGATCAGCCAGAATCTCCTGAGAGTTGTGCAATGTTGTACTTGTTTTTCCAAACACTGTGGTGTAAGTACAATATTCATATGTCATATACCACTCACAATAATGCGTTATTTACATTTATTTCTCCAAAATGCACTGAATGCAAACTGCTTTTCGATTAAAATCAGCTGTAGAGAGATATACATAATTAACTGTGGTTGCAATGACCATAAAACATGACAAAATCCAGATTTTCAAGGCTAAACATGCACCTCAACTATAGTATAACTAAGTTCAAAACCGTTGGCCCAGATTTGAATGCTGTCTTCCAAAACATAGTAAGCTGCCTTAATTTGTGCTCCCTAGATAGGGAGTTGGCTTCTAAGGCAGAATCGTATACAGATAGCTCTGCTCACTATTGTATACAGTAAGCAAGCTCGTGATTTCAGTAAAGCTTGGTGGTAGCATGTTGCAAAAATAACAAAGTGAAACTAACTGTAAGAATATATAGGATATTGTACTGAATGAATATATAAATAAAATAATCAAAACATAAATAGTTACAGCAACAACAACAACAACAATAATAAAATATATAAATGAAATAATATCAAATATTAAGTATACATTATTAAAATTTTATTTATTTATATACATTTTTGTGAATATAATATTATGATATATATATATATATATATATATATATATATATAGAGAGAGAGAGAGAGAGAGAGAGAGAGAGAGAGAGAGAGAGAGAGAGATGGAGAGAATGCAACATTTATTTACACACAAATATTAATTACTATGGTTTGAATTCATATAAATAATAAATATAAACATGATACAAACTGTAATATTGACACACACACACACACACACACACACAAAACACACAGTTTTAATTTCAGGAGCACACTAAAATGCTGCCTACTTAGTAATCTCACTAGGTTTTGGAACAAAGCCCCAGATTTAAAGATGGCTGCACTTCTCTGATTGCCTTGAAATCCAGACCTGAGGAGAGAGTGAGGTCACAGATGGGGGGCCTGATTGTGGTTACATCCTTGGCAGGCTTACGCCTCACCAGTGACCAAATTGTTTTCTTTGGTCTGCCCTGCTGCACACAGGGAATGCAGGATATTTTCATATCTCTGTTGTTTATCTCTGCGATCAATCTTTCCCCACTATATTTTATTCAAGCCATACCGAACATCAGATATGCGTTTAATAGACTGTTCAGCGCTGACATGTTTGAGGTGAGGCATTCTTCTGAAAAAACCTTGACTTCGTGATGTCATGTGCTGTGAGACACAAGACTTGCTTGTGCTTGTGCGTATGTTGTGAGTTGAGAATTGCTTTCGATGCACACCAAGGCTTGTAGACCTAAAATTGTAAATGCTTAAGTTCTCTAACCATTCTGTGATTTTCTGGCTTGTGCAGGAGCTTGAGTCTGATCCAGGACATGGGGGAAAACTATGAGGTGGACCTGGTGTACATCACAGAGCGCATCATTTCTGTGAGCTTCCCCAGTAATGTAGAAGAGCTGAGCTACAGCGCTAACATAAAGGAGGTCGCCACCATGCTACGCTCCAAACATGGTGACAACTACTTGGTGAGGCCTCACCACTCCAGCTTCGAGTACTAATATAAGTGTTTTAGTAGTTGCAGTACAATTACAGATTTTGAAAAAGGTTCAATAATAGTGAAAACATTTTATTTTGATTCACATTTATTTATTTTATTATATAGCAACTAAATTACTTTATGAACTAAACATACCATTTTTACAGCTCTTCAACCTCAGTGAAAAGCGATGTGATATCTCCAAGCTGAATCCAAAAGTAAGAAGTATTTACTTAAGATAATATTTACATGATCTAACATGGAGCTATTTGTTCCTTTGTTCTTACTCGCACTCCGCTGTGTTTGTTTGCATAAGGTGCTGGATTTTGGCTGGCCGGACCATCACGCTCCAGCCCTGGATAAGATCTGTAGCATCTGCAAAGCCATGGACACTTGGATGAACGCTGACAGTCACAATGTGGTGGTCTTACACAATAAGGTACTGTTCCACTTGTGCTTTTTTCTCTTTTTTTTTTGGTAACACTAGCAACAAACAATACAATGTCACACAGTATGTGAAAAAAAACGAGTGAGAGGGTCTTTAAAACATTATAAGTGCACTAATGATTTGAAGCCTGCTCCAAAAATGTATTCAGCAGACAATCCCATAATGCATCGAGCCACCTAAGGTCATAAATATATAAATGAAAATGCCTTGTTGATGTCTCTGGAGAATGGACAGACTGGGTAAAGATGATAGAAAGGCTACAGTAACTCAAATAACCACTCGTTACAACCAAGGTATGCAGAATACCATCTCTGAACACACAACATATCGAACCCTGAAGCAGATGGGCTTCAGCAGCAGAAGACCACACCGGTTGCTGCTTCTGTCAGCTAAGAACAGGAAACAGAGGCTACAATTCACACAGGCTCAACAAAATTGTACAATAGAAGTTTGGAAAAACGTTGCCTGGTCTGATGAGTCTTGATTTCTGCTGTGACATTCAGAAGGTAGAGTCAGAATTTGGCGTAAAGAACATGAAAGCGTGGATCCATCCTGCCTTGTCTCAATGGTTCAGGCTGCTGGTGGTGGTGTAATGGTGTTGGGGATATATTCTTGGCACACACTACTAGCAAGGTGTACCTAATTAAGTGGCCAGTGTGTATGTGTGTATTAGATTAGCAGCATGCTAACTCATTTGAAATCATTTGTGATTTGAGGCTCTTGAGGTTTTATTAGAATTTAGATTTTCCCTTTGTAAGCACTAGTGTATAGGGCTGCTCACTAGGTTTTGAAACAGAGCCGTAGTCTGATGTTTGCCTGATAGTTTTTCCATATGCACATTATAGTTACTGTAAATAGCAGCCATAGTGGTTTGTCAGTAGATGGCGTTCTCAGTCAGCTCTTCATAAACCTGGGGTAGTGTGGGGTCATTAAAGGTCATGGTGGTCTGAACAGTGTGATATATGATGGAACAGCAATGTTTTTTTTTATACAAGATATCATCACTGATTCTCCTTATAAAGTTATTGCTAGGCCATTGTTTTGCAAGCCTTTGCCCTGACCCTGTCTTGAGGTTCCAGCAAATCTGTTCATTGGAACGTATCCTTCTGATCTGGTTAAGTCACATAGCTGGTTACCACTTACAAACATTAAAATGATGACAGTGTATTTTGTAGTTAGATTGTAAAATGTTTCTTGTTGTTTTTGAGGATAGCTGTTCTGTTAAAGTGCCTCGCTAATGAAAGGGATTCTGTCTGTGAGTATAAACGTAAAAACAACAGCCTCTTGTGGAGTTTGTGGGTTATCAACAACGGCTGTGTCTCAATGGGTCACATTTTTCTCCCGATATGGGTCTAGTGCTTTCATAAATCGCTGTATTCCTGTTTGATTTCAAACTGACCTGACCCTTACCACACCCTGAAGATGCATCTTATCCACTACTAGTGCTTTGAGAGCCTAAGAAGTGCAGTGCTGCTAAAGGAGGTTGTGATTTGGATTTATAAAGGGCCTGAAATGTCTTAAACATGAATTTGCTGCCTTTTTAGCAGAAACCATAAACACTACATTGTTATGGCAACGTGTGTTCTTTGTAACAGTGGAAACACAAGGCGATGGCTTGATGGTGGAAATGTTCACTCATTCAGAAAAAACATAACCGTGTGATTAACATGACTCTTAACTATACATTAAATAGTTTGTTTTAAGTTCTTTGCTTATTTGATGCATCATACAATTTTGGTTATTAATGCTATAAAATACGTTTGAACTCTGGAACAGTGACATATTATGTAGTATTATAGCATTTATTAATGCTTTGGGATTTATTTTTATATATTTCATTTACATTTACAATACATTGTAGTTATTTTTAGAAATTTTGTTGTGTGTTTCGTTAGACAGACTTAAACTATTTTGATTTTATTATTATTTTTATTACAGTTTTAGTATGTGTTGGCAACTAATTAAACATGCTTGTTTTTTATTTATACAGTTTATTTTATTACATTTTATTTAATTATTTTAAAATAATATTTTTTATAGTTTTAGTTAATAATAATACTAGCTAATGATAATTTACAATTTTATGGTGTGATATAAATAATATAAATTATATTTCTTTTTATATTTTTATTGTATTGTAATGTATCACACATACAGATTTTTGTAATTCAATGTTTTGAGTGGCAAACTCTAGTTTTTACCAAAAAGCATCTCATAATTTATAAATTTTTTATGTTTGAGGTACTGTTTTCCCAAAATAAGATGATGCCACTATTAGATAGTTTTACAAATAACTAACTGGGGGAAAAAGTAATTAGTACAGTAAAATATATAAATTAACATGTATTAAAACTTTATTCTATACATGCTGTTTTTTATGTTAGAAGTTCACTTAAATATTCCATGTATGTTTACACACATATAATGGAGACATGAAATAATGCATTACATTCATTGATAATCACATCTTCCTCTCTTCCTGCAGGGAAACCGAGGTCGAACAGGGGTAGTTGTGGCTGCATACATGCATTACAGCAACATATCAGCGAGGTAAGACGTGTAGACGCATACTGTCTGTCTTTATTGAATTAAAGATGCTCCTCTGAGCACTTATTATGGGAAGATCTTAATCCCGCATCACAAGACCGGCCACACGTTAGGTAACACATGAGCAGGGGGCGGCATGAAAAACAACTGCCAAATCGCATCATTTTACAAAGGCGGATTTGTCTCAAGACTCAAATTAAGTGCTGATCAAATTCATCCCTGATGCAAAAAGTGCATTCATGCTATTTTTATGGCCAAAAGCTTCCAGTAAATTCAAGAAGCACATTTAAATACTTTTACTGGAAAACAAGACAAAAATGCTTATTATGAATATGACTCTTTTTATTTTTAGTAATGAAGAAAATGACCCATGCGTTTTCAATAATGCGTTTCATTTTCCTCTGCAGTGCAGACCAGGCCCTGGACAGGTTTGCCATGAAGCGATTTTATGAAGATAAAGTGCTTCCTGTGGGTCAGCCCTCCCAGAGAAGGTCAGTGGTGCTTTGTTTTCCTCATCTGACACCTTATCTTTGTGCTTTATGAGTTTGACCCTCATTGTGAGCGTTCGGCTTCAGCCATTGTTCAAATTTACGAGTTTCACCCTCCTGATAACACTTCTCCAAACATGCAAACAGTATTTGTGTAGTTTTGCTAGGTTAAGTTAGGTTCTGTGTTGTTTAACTAACTGTACCCTATGTCAGTGTGTCCTTAAAAGCACAAATACCTGATGTTACATAATCCCTCCAAGTTTTCTAAGCACCTCTTGTCAGATCTAGCCGTATTACCACCATAATTGTACATGCATATTACATATCTCTCACTACAACTGGTCTCAGATCAGATGTGCTCAGAGTATTGCTGCAGTTGCAGCTCAGCTCAATGCAATGGCCAGTACTGGGATAAATAGTACAATTTTAATGGTAACATTGTTTTTTTTGGTGTACAAAAAAAAAGACATTTTTAGTAAGTAGTAAATTTATATATCTATATACACTATGATTCAAATGTTTGGGTTCAGTGTGAAATTAATACTTTTACAAGGGCACTTTAAATTGATCAAACATTATAGCAGACATTAGTTACACATTTTTTCTATTTTTAAACAAATGCTTTTCTTTTGAACCTACCATTCATCAAAGAATCCTAAAATATGCATCACACTTTTTTACTAAAATGTATATAATATATGCGCTTTAATATATATTTTAAAATATATTATATATAAATGTACTGTACAGTGGAGTTGAAAAACAAGACGAAACTTGATAGTTTTATTATTTTTGTACATTGTAATGTTACAAATCCAGAGTTGCTGATGAAAGTGTACATATGCTTTGTGCTTCAGTACACGCCTCTACACACACCCGTTTATGCCTCTTAAGGGAACACTTGGCCACGGATGTGCTGCTTTTACAGAATCAAGCATTCCCTCTGTATATGGAAGGACTGGCACTTCAGGCTTCATTAAAACTAGATTTCATTGGGGCACATACTTGCGCTCCCTTTATGGAAAATGGAAAGGCAGAGTCATGGTAAGAGCTTTGCTCCAGGAGGAAAGTAGCAGCTTATGATTTCTGCTCTTCTGGAATAGAGAGGCCCTGGAACAACTGAATGTTCATGGGAAACCAGGCCTTGGGCGCTCGTCCAGAAAGATGCAGAAGCACTGATCACTGTCGCTCTCTAGGGACACGACCTCAACGTTCAAGAAGAAAAATGCTTTTTCCTGTTTATAAAACCTAACATCTGTGCCAAGGGTTTGAAATCACAGCAGATGAAACCGTCTCATGACCCTAAATGGTCTTCACAACATTTTATAGATAGATAAATGTCATTTAATTCAAACTTTCGTGAAAGTTTTTTACACGCTTAGCAAGATTATACTGTACAGCAGGTGCATCTGTGTTTCCTAAATGGGTGTTAGCAAATTGAAACTTATTGCAAAGTTTTATTATATTATTTAATATTATTATATTTATAGCATATTTAGAAATTAACATTGACCTAGATTAATAAATGCTGTCAAAGTATTGTTAATTCCTGCATTAATGCTAATGTCTCAATGAACTGTTAACAAAAGGAAACGTTTTATTATAAGTGTCTAAATGTGTAGATTTGATATATTAAATTTGTATAATGTATTTTATTGAAATGTTTAAGGTATGTGCAGTACTTCAGCGGTCTGCTTTCCGGCCATATCAAGATCAACAACAAGCCCCTGTTTCTGCACCACGTCATCATGCACGGGATCCCAAACTTCGAGGCCAAAGGAGGTGAGCTGAAATGCTCTGACTGTTGGCCATTTGTCAGAGACTGCTGGAGGTGTTGAAGGCAGGTTTCAGGAGTCCGTATTGACTCCTGCTGCTTTTGACGCCTCCCTGTCTGCCAGACTGACAACAAGCCGCTTTATTCACATGTCTCGGTGATCCGATCACAATAGGTCAGCGCTAAATACAGGTGTGTAGAAAACAGCGTCCAGAATATTTTGTGATCCAATCATTGAAACCACAGTCGGAGGTATTCCAACACAGGTGACCACATCGCATTTGTCGTGTAAAGTAATCCATCCTCCATAGACAGTGACGTCTGGCTTGATTCTCAAATCGGTGGAGATACATTTGAAATGCATACAGTAAGTAGCCGTTCAAAAGGCCCTTTTTACCGCCGCTACGGCGTTTGTGAAGTGCATTTGCAGCTTTTGACCGCTGAGTGGCGCTTTAACCACAAGTTATCAAACGAGCGCATCAAAGCACATTTTCGCAAATAGACGTCAGTTTTGTAATAATAATAATAATAATTTAAAGCGAAGCATAAGGTAAGGTTGGGCTTTCTCATTCGGTAAAGGCCTTATATTTATTTACTGTTTAATAAAAATAGCATGCATACAGTATGATCCTTTGTGTAAATGTCTTCTTTTAATTTTTTGTTGAGTGGACTGTAGCCTAAGACTATCCTACATTTTGAAATTAACAAATTGTAAAAAAAAAAAAAAAGTTTTTGTTTTTTTTAATGTTACAATGTTGTTTTACTTCCTTCCTTTATCTCATTTTACCATTACATTAATTTCGCAATCTGTCCCTTTGCGCTACCTGGAGGTAGTTTCACAAATGATTTTAAACTGTGACTGAATTACAGGTACACGCGGCGGTAATGCCCAATTAGGCTGTCCACCTATAAACATTATAAATAGTCTTGCCTTGTATATCTTTCGGGATGCATGTTAATACTGGCTGTAAACAGGATCTATAGTTATAGAGTTATAAAGACAATTTCTGCTCCAGCACATTAGATATTCCACTTCTAGAGCTTTAGTAATGTCTTCTTTGTTCTCTCTCACTTTTCTCTCATGGTTTTTCAGGTTGCCGCCCTTTCCTCAAGATCTACCAGGCTATGCAGCCCGTCTACACATCTGGGATCTAGTAAGAAACACCCCATGTTTTCCTACACGGTATTGCTCATGCTTCCCTGGCATATAGCCCAGCCTTCAAGACGTCCAATCACAGGCGGGCCTCTGTGTCTGGGGGGGTTTCTGAATCACACACACAGCCCACATGTGCTTTTCCTATACCTCACTGAACTTGGCCTCTGTAGCTTCCTGCATGCTGTCAGACTGCAGCTGTGTTGTTATCAGAAGGGAGGACCCTTTCTTTTAAATGCAATTAGAAAGATGTGTTTGACAGCCATGCATTGAGAAGTTTAGGCACATGTTTTTTGGGGGTTTTTTTTATTTGTGGTTAACTGTTATGTATCTGACCGATGTTTGCAGTAACGTTCAAGGAGACAGTCAAACCAGTATCTGCATCACCATTGAACCCGGCCTGCTTCTGAAAGGAGACATTCTGGTAAGTCAACTTACAAAATAAAAAAACCTATCTGTCTGTCTATCTATCCATCCATCCATCCATCCATCCCTCCATCCATCTACAAAAAAAAAAATTACATTATTATATAAAGTGTAATATAATATTATTATTATACAACAACAACAACAATAATAATATTTTAAAATAATAAACAAAACTTGATTACAGTAATGATCATCATCATCAATGCGAATAATAGAAACCCCGACAAAAATTTCAAAAGTAAAACAATTTGGAAATTTGCTTAGTTGTTCAATTATTGTCACAATGCAAGCAAATCTTACTGGTCCTTAAATTGTCTTACATAAAATGAAATGTCTTATTGTTTTTCTTTGATTTAGATGTTATCAATGATCTGTTCTGAGTTGAATTAAGACCACAGAAACTGGAGGAAAGCAGCTTGCCACAAGTTCTTCCTCCATTTATAGGCATTTCTCAGAGCAACACGCCAATAATAAAGCAGGATGTCTCGAGGGACATCCATCAGACGTTTATTCCTGATGAGAGACCATTTTCTCTGCATGGATTTATTTGCATTTTACCTCAGAAAGCTTTTTGGAAGAGAAAGCCAAAAAGAGCAGAGTGCTTTATCATCCGCCATAATGCTGCGCTTGTAGAGGGCCTCTTTCTCTGATGGGGTCGATTTCAGAAGTCCTTAGTAAGCAAAATCAATCAGAGCTGATCTATAGAGGACTCTAACCCAAACACAAACCACAACATTGCACTTTGGCCAAAGCTTGTTGTAGATCAATATACAGTTAGCACTAAAAAAAGCTTCCCTTGAGGAACAAAGGGCTCAAAAAGTTTGAGATAACAACTGAAAATAATTCTATTTTGCATTTATTTCCATTCAAAATTTAATTAGGAGCATAATTTGGGTGAAAAAGTTATGGTATTAAATTAGAATAAAAAAAAATTAATTTCTCAACATGTGGTACTGTGTGCATCCCCTTTCTTTCATTATTTTATAAAAATGTTTTCATAGTCTTAGAGAAATGCTTGGTTTTTATAAGCTTCATTTAATCAATTGTAACTCACTGAGAAACGTTTTTACCCCCCATGATGCTTTTCCATTTTGGAGGGCTACAGTTTCCTCAGTGGCCAGTGAGGATATTTTTATGTCTTTTTCTGGGTTTTGGAGAGGCTCTGTTGTTTTACATACTTTCTCTATACTGACATCTCTGGTTTCGCTGCACCATGGGAAGGGGAGGCGACCAGCATCCAATACCTCTCAAACAATCTGTTCCAAGCCCATGAATAGAACTTTCTGTGCTGAATGTGCGTGTGTAGATGCAAGATTACATTTGAAGGATTTGCCATGCTCTTAAAGGAATGTTCTGGGTTCAGTACAAGTTAAGATCTACTGACAGCACGATTACCACAGAAACTCATCCCTCAGCTGAAAACCAAGAAGCAGAAATCGTGGTTACAAGTTTAAAAGTCAAGCAATCTCCACTCACAGGAATTACACAGGGAATGCAAACCTGAAATTCAACCTTTTTTTCTTTTTTCAAGTATTAAAACAGTTTTATTCACGCTTCAGACAACTTAGAAATAGTAAAAATATCACTTGCACATTTCCGTTCGTAAATCTTTGAAAGTGTTGCTACATTTGTACAAAAGTTAGTGTATTTATTTATTTATTATGAAATCCTCCGAAATTGTTTTTTTTTTAATTATTTATAACCATTATTTGTTAATAATAATACATTATTTGATTATTATTATTATATTTGTATTAATTTTTAATAGTTTATTAAATGTGTATGTATAAATGTATTTAATTGATTTATAAAATGTATTTGTTAATAATAATATTAATATTAATAATAATAATAATAATAATAATAATAATAATAATAATAATAATAATAATAATAATAATTAATAATTTTATTTATTTGTTTGCAAATGTTAAAATAATTCTTTACTGGTAATCATTGTTATTATTAATCAAACTTAACTGGTGTTTAACCTGAACATTTATGGTTGTTCATAACTGTAATGCTTCAAGCGTCTGCTTTCATTAACTTAATCTGCCTTTATGAAAAGACAGCATTTTTATAGTTCGTAATGGTGTATGATTTCTTCTGTGTGTGTGTGTGTTTCACCTGTTGCTGTAATGTAGTTCCTCATGTCCTCCACAGCTCAAGTGTTATCACAAACGCTTCCGGAGCCCGTCCCGTGATGTCATCTTCAGAGTGCAGTTCCACACCTGTGCTGTTCATGATCTGGGCATCGTCTTCGGCAAAGATGAGCTTGATGAAACATTTAAAGGTATGCTGGGTTTGCCTTGGTTAGTCAGACATTTGGCTCTGCTGTGGCATCTCAGACTATGTTTGGCTGGTTCCATGTTTTATTTTGTTTTGTTTGTTTTAATGAAATCAGCAGGATTGGTGACTTGATTGCTTTTTTTTTCAGATGACAGATTTCCTGAATATGGAAAAGTGGAATTTGTCTTTTCTTTTGGCCCAGAAAAAATCCAAGGTAAGAACTCTATTTATTGTCTTTTATGTTCAGCGATTAAATAAATCACATAAATACTGTAAATAGGACATAAACTGAGCCTAGAAGCTTCTGAGTGTGGATGTTCTGTGATAGGAATGGACCACCTTGAGAACGGCCCCAGTGTTTCTGTGGACTACAATACCCAAGATCCTCTGATTCGCTGGGATTCTTACGAGAACTTCAACCAGCACTGTGAAGATTCAGTGGAGGGTGAGTGAAGCTGTAGCCTCATTATAAACAAATGACTGGAAATTATTAGACTTTCCCAAAAGTGGAGCCAGAATGGTTGTAAAACAGTTCTATTTTTCGCTTCAGACAACTCCGAAAATACTAGTTTCACATTTCTGCTTGTAAATCCTCTAATTTTCTTTTTCTTTTCAGTTATAAGTTACTTGAAACACAGTATGTATGTAGGTGTGTATTTATTTATTTATTTTAATTAAGATATTTTACATAGATACATAAATGATAAATTATGCATTTTAATATTTATTAATTTATTACACATAAATAAATTATTAGAAATTATTTATGTATAGTATTTATTCATTTATTTTTTTATCATTTATTTACACAATATTCAGCTTTATTTGGATGCTTGCTTATTTAACATCTGCTTGTATAGTCTGTAGACATCAAGGCAGCTCACTAGCTTCCATTATTCCTTTATGAACTAATGATGGCCTCTCAGAGCTCTGTGTTCAGGTCATCTGTCGGTCCAACATCAAGTTTTGTGACAGAGCTGTTTGTGTACACCTCTCTGATCATCTGTGCGTGCGACAGAGACTGATTTAATCAGATGAGTTTGTAGTGTTGATTACAGAGGTCGAGTCAAGTTCAGACACACACACACACACACCACACTGCCTTGTCACTGGAATTGTCCTCACAACCTTGTGGTCTAAGCTGCGAGCCTCCTAATTTGAAGTTGTGGTGTGCTTCTGGTCCTCAGACATGTGATTTGTAGTCCTTTTTTGAGACATCCTCATTTGGTGGGTCAGCTCTTTGGAGAGAGACAGTCAGAGCGAGGAATGCAAGGAGGATATATGTGCAAGCGTGTTGAGGTTTGGAAGTATATGTTTTAGTTTATATCTTTTTGTGCAAGATTCAGTCACTCGTAGAATATACTAGCCATTTGTAATGTATGAAGAATCTGCTCTCTGTACTGCAATTTTATTCATTGACTATATAAAGTATGAAAGTTTTTGCTGTTTAACATTTTTGTGGTTGAACTGATACAGTAAAACAAACAAACAAAACAAGTTAAATATAATTAATATAAATAAAAATTAAATATAATTGTCTTAACTCTCATTTTAAATCATTTGAATGTGCCCTTGCCTAATAAAAGTTTAATTCCCCAAACTATTGAATGGTAGTGTATCATGGTTTGCACATTAAATATTAAGAAGTACAACTGTTTTTTAACATTGATTAGGAAGTTTTTCTTGAGCAGCAAATCTGCATATTAGAATGATTTCTGAAGGATCATGTGACACTGAAGACTGGAGGAATGATGCTGAAAATACAGCTGCGCATCACAGGATGAAATCACATTTAAAATATATTTCATTAGAAAAGTACTATTTTAAATATTACGAATTATTTTTCACTGTATTTTAGATCAAATGACATAAAAAACAAACAAACAAACAAACAAACAAATCTTACTGACCCGAAATATTTGAGTGGTAGTTCGATGTACTACAACTTGTATATTAACTTCAAATACATTTCAGCTGAAAATCTGATCATTTATTAATATTATTTATTTAAGAAATCATAATGAAGTTTAATAATGAATGCTTGGATAGCAGTAAGCAGTAAATCAGACCAAAAATGGCGATTTTACTCAGATTTTGTCATTGTTTTGTGTGTGGTTAACATCAGAGTGGACTGTGGGCAGTCTGGAGGTGGTCTGCAGGCTGGTACGATCCCAATACTGAATAGAAAACATCCCACAGAGCCCAGTTTCCCTGTGGGCATTTGACCACAGACACTCCACAGCAGCCCAAGACACAAGACACTATTTCCCTCGTCTGCTTCCAGTTTCATTTTGTGAAATATTCCAGGCGTTGGCTGAGAATTGTGCAATTCTTGCTGTGAGGAGACAGTCAGACCAATCCTGTCCAGTCACAATGTCCAAAATGGCTATAACCATAAATTATTTAATCTTAGAAAACACCCATGCGGCGTGTTTATCTAATCTTTTCGTCAAGAGTATATTTTGATTACTGCGATCCAAAAAATACTTTTAAAACAGTTGAGAGCGTATCGTTGTGTTATTTGTAATATCCCTGGGGTCTAATTTTAGGAGCTTCAGTCAGTTTAGCACACATTTAAATTCTACTCTGTTCTCCATTGAAGCTGTTTGAGATGGAAGACTGTAAAGTCTGCCACCCTCTTGAGCAGACCATGGGTGCAGAAATACTGCTTCCACCTTTAACTAATGTAAACTAATCCAAATCTCTGGTCAAGAGACGAACTTAACCCAGGAAGACCCCAAAGCCTTTCTGACTGCCCCCTGGCATCACCTGGCAGCATGTTAGATCCCTTTATGAGATGCCTACATATACCATTCAAAGAGTTTTTAAAAGAGTTTTTAAGACTTTTATGCTCACAGAGGCCGCATTTATTTGATAAAAATGCTGTAAAACAGTAATATTGTGAAATATTATTACATATTATAATATTATTTTCTACTTGAATATGTTTTAAAAATGTAATTTATTCCTGTGATCAAAGCTGAATTTTTAGCAGCATCATTACTCCAGTCTTCAGTGTCACATGATCCTTCAGAAATAATTTCAGGAACAGTATTCATTTGAAATAGTAATATTTTTTTACATTTTAAATGTTTTTATTTTTGCTCAAGTATCAATTTCTTGGAAAAAAGTACAAAAATAACAATAAAAAAAAGAGTATGTTCATTATATAACAATAACTATATGTACAGTTGCCATGATATGAATTACGTCACATCCTGATTTAAAGTTTTGATCATACGGCCCACCTCTGCATACAAGTCTGTCTTCAGTCAGTAGGACTGCTGAATGGAAAGAGCACATTTGCAAATGAATTTAGATGTCTATCACATAGTCAAGCATCTCCATTGAGAGACTGTGTCCCGAGCACAGACTCCAGAGACATGATAAGCGGCCGGACACTGTCCCTTTGTGCTGGAGCTCATGTGTCCCGTCTGCGGAGACAGAAAGACCGGGTGACATTGTCGGAGGAGAAAATGACTGATAAACCAAGAACAGTGAACTACATAATCATTAATGCCGTCCTTGCTTCCACTAGACCGTGGAAATTGTATAAAAATTTCATTTTCTCACACTATGCTATTTTATTACTTCAGAAGATTTGGAATATATTATAAACCATTTTTTGTTTGTTTTATACTGAAGAAAGAAAGTCAAAGACTTTATAGAACAACACGAAAAATGATGAAAGAATATAATTTTTTGGCTGGACCACATTAACATATCTTATGCTGCGATTCCACAGAAATTACCCGGAACAATTGTACCAGGAACTTTTTTTTTTTTCCGCTGGAACTTTTTTTCCCTCCAGACCTCTTCTGCATTTCCACCGCAGTCAAAAGTAACTTGAAGATTTGGCAAATAGTCTGATGACATAGGTCTGCCTGCATCTATCAATACAAAGTATGCAAATTTCATACTTGCATCCGTAGTAGTTCAGACTTTGCAAGTTCGACTCAGGAGTGTGATGAGTGGGATGAAGCAAGTCTGGTAATTCTGCAAACAGCAGCATACTTGATAACATCAGTCTGCTCGCCTTGGCTACTGAAATTTTCCTCACTGTATACTTACAATAAGACGAAATATGATATCAAACACCACTGCCTCCTTTCGTTTTCTTTTAAACATATTAATAACATTATTATTAACATGCGGCGTTTGTTCCCTACAATACCAGAGAAGTAAACTACTGTCTTAAAAAAAAAAAATTATTAACTGGACTGATTTTTTGGACCGATCACCATAATTAGAGTAGCCCACAAATGAGAGGGCAGCATTTTAATAATAGATAATAATGCTTTATCTCTTCTTGGATGTTAATGGCTCAATATTTGATGTCTCATCTGCTCGTTGCCTTGACCACAGATAGCACTTCACTGTTTAATTGGAGCAAAACAAGGCCAACCTTTCTGGTCCACTGATATCGATACCTCAGAAACCACAGATACTATAGGTTAGTTAGTTGGTGCAGTGGATAAATCACATACCTTTGCTGTGAGAGACCCGGGTTCGAATCCACTGTGAGACACCAATGTGTCCCTGAGCAAGACTCTTAACCCCTAGTTGCTCCAGAGGCCTGCGACCTCTGACATAGCAATTTTAAGTCCCTTTTTGATAAAAGTGTCAGCTAAATAAATAAATGTAATGTAAAATGTAATACTACACTTCTGCCTCTACACTGGGCTGGAAGCCATCAAAATAGCTTTCCATGTCTTGCTTTCAAAGCCAAGCTTGCTGTCATGAACATTTAAAATAATATGCATTGTTTGGTTTATTATCTTCTGTAAGTCCATACAAATTGAATTTTGGTAATGTGAATTGGAAAGTTTGAAAGGGATTGCAAAAAGTGAGCAATGTTTTGAATATTATTTTATCTTCTCACATAGCAATGTTTTTTATTTTTGGCAGGTCAATATTAATTGAGTTTTTGAGTAAAGTTGGTAAAGTTTTAACATTTTTGATAAAAACGCTCTCTATCTATCTTTCTATTTATCTATCTGTCTGTCTATCTATCTATCTATCTATCTATCTATCTATGTATGTATCTATGTATCTATCTATCTATCTATCTATCTATCTATCTATCTATCTATCTATCTGTCTATCTGTCTGTCTGTCTATCTATCTATCTATCTATCTATCTATCTATCTATCTATCTATCTATCTATCTATCTATCTATCTATCTATGTCTGTCTGTCTGTCTATCTCTGTCTGTCTGTCCGTCTATCTATCTATATGTCTGTCTGTCTGTCTATCTATCTGTCTGTCTGTCTGTCTATCTATCTGTCTGTCTGTCTGTCTGTCTATCTCTGTCTGTCTGTCCGTCTGTCTATCTATATGTCTGTCTGTCCGTCTATCTATCTATCTGTCTGTCTGTCTGTCTATCTATCTGTCTGTCTGTCTGTCTGTCTATCTATCTATCTATATGTCTGTCTGTCTGTCTGTCTATATATCTATCTATCCATCTGTCTGTCTGTATGTCTGTCTGTCTGTCTGTCTGTCTGTCTGTCTATCTATCTATCTATCTATCTATCTATCTCTGTCTGTGTCTGTCTGTCTGTCTATCTATCTATCTACAATGCAAAATACAGACAGTATACATACATTTTAACCTAAAACTCCATGATTTTTAAAACAAAATTAATATTTTTGGCTGAAATTTATATTAATTTAATCTATAAATTAAAATATCCATTAAAAAGTTTGAGGTTAGCAAGAATTATTTTTTTCTTTTTCAGTTTTTTTTTTTTTGATGAATAGAAAGTTAAAAAGAGCAGCATTTATTTAAAATAGCAATGTTTTGTGACATTATAAACGTCTTTACTGTCACTTTTGATTAATTTAATGCATCCTTGCGAAACAAAAGTATTTTTTACATTTAAAAAAATCATACATACTCCTAACGGTAATGTTTATTAAAATGTGTATGTAAGATTAACATACATTTTAACCTAAACACTTGCTTGTTAATTACAAAGGCCACTGACTCCACGAAGATGTTAGAATAGATAAAGAATTGCAACATTTAGTAACCGTGCAAACAAAATGCCAAATCAACATTAAACAAGTGAAAGGTGAGGACGGCGTCATGACTGTCAGAACAATCCCTCTGTCCGTCAGTGTGTTTGCTGTGGCTCTGAATTTTGGGGTTCAGCTTGAAAGACTGGAGACAGTGCTGAGGCCTTGTTTACATGGCCTCCCCATATTTGGCCGGGGCCCTGCCCACAACATTTTTGGGATGGTTGGGTAAGAAAAGTGTGACGACAGGGAGATAGGATTGGAGAGGCGCTGAAAGAGATGGTGTGTGAAAAAGAGCCAACTTCTCCAGCCTGGATACCAAAAAGCCTTTTTGTTATCAGTCACTGGAAGGGAGAGTGACTGTTCACTGCACAGACACACACGGATCAGACTGGATCGTATTAGTCTTTTTTGGACTGTAAAAGCCCAGGAGAGGTAGAAGCAGTGTTCGGGGAGGACTGTTGAAGCTTGACAGTAGATTTGATCTGCTCTGAGGTAAAGTTGTGTGAAAATGATTGTCACGACTCATGGTCAGAGACTAAACGGCTGTACACTCTGGTCTGCTGGATGTTTATGAGTGATTCTTTGACTCTGGGAGCTTCTCTATGGGGTTTTTAAAGAAAACAAAATGCTTTAAAACTAGAATTGTTGTTTTCTGTGTTTAAATGGTAGATTGTAATAGCTTGAAACTTTTATTGTAATGAATTGATGTCTTTTGTCCACCCTTCTACTGTGTTGATGAGTCAGATATTCAGTTTTCTATATTGATTTGTCTCCTGTATTTGAAAATCAGAATGAAAAATGATTTGGTGTCGTCATCATATTGCTGTTATTTCTTTCATTTTATTTTTTATGTAATGTTTATTTTTTCGAATTTCATTGATGAATCATGTGCCAAAAGTACTATCACACCTTCATTATTTTTGTTGAAGTTTCCCAAGGCTGCTTAACTTGCAACAATTGAAATGTGTTTTCAAGGCTCAGAGTGTTAAAATACTTAGTTTGAATTAATGGGAACCCAACAGATTTTGATAGTGCCTTTAGAAAAATTACAGTGTTTCGATTAAATCACACTTGCTGGATTTAATTTCCCCAACTCAGACTTATATTAAGTAATTTTTTTCCCCAAGGTTTTGCAGGCACAGCTTATTTCCTTATTATGAGTCTAAGTGCGGTTAGCACATATTTAAGCTAAGCTCTTAAACAGAGCATCGACTACGGTTTCATCACAGTTGTTGCAGGATTGGTGTTTGAATTGGGTTTTGGAGTTCAGCGGTGCAAAGCTGAGCTTTATTATGGTGTGTTTGTGTGGCTGGCAGTCTGACTGTTACGTAATAAACTTGTCTACACATCAAGCTGGCTTCAATTAAAGCTTCTTGCGATGGGCGGCTGGGCCTCTCCATCTTGAGGGTTGTTTAATTTTGTGGCTAGAAACCAGTAGCTTTGCTGACAAAATTAGTGAGTTAACCCTTTCAGCAGGCTGTAGTTTAGTTCTCAGCACTGTACTCAACAATGCTCGAGTTTTACTGTCACCGTCTGTTAACACATGACACCAGAGGGGCACTTTTCGTGTTTCCCCTCTGACGGATTTAACTACTATGAGGCCATTTGTTCGTGTGTGTGGTCTTCCGGATGTTTTTGTCGTGTTGTTTTAACACTGTGGCAATGGAAATGATATGGAAATGTCCATTGCAGATGATTTCTGATCTCATTCTGACTTTGGCACTGTCTGTGGATGGGATTCTGTAGTGGATTAATGCTTTTTTTTGGCCTTTTATAATCTTATTGATGTTGAGAAGAAGGCGAATGGGATCGGAAAATGGCAAATTTGAACACCTGTCACCTGCAGGAATGTAATAACCACTTACCTCTGGTGACTAATGCCTTCAAACACTGAATCTCACAAAAACATGGCCAGGTCACATTTTACCCTAAAAAAAAAAAAAAGAAAAGAAAAAAATTACATGAAGAAACTGAAGTATGTTTGTAGGTTTTGTTTTGTATAATGACAAATTCATCTTGCAGTACTGTAATACTTTACTTTTGAATTTTTACTTCCCACAATTCTAAGTAGTGGTTTACATTAAATTTCATTACTGTACTATGATTATTAAAAACAAAAACAAGCAAACTAAATCCGTAATAGAAAAGCATATTTTTCTAAATTCTTATTACTGGAATATTGTAATATTGTAATATAATATATGCCAAAATTCTCACAAAATGTAGTGATTTACATTGAAATATGTACTGTACTGTAATATGCTTTTTGAATAATTATTAGTGCTGTCAATCGATTAAAAAAAATTAACTAATTAATCGCACAATTTTTTAAAATTAATCGCAATTAAAAGACTGAAACTTTTGGGGTATGTAAATGTAAAATGTAAATAATTAATGTAAACTCAAGACAAAGAAACTATTTAAATTCAAAATATGATTGTTTATTGGAATTTTTGTTTAACTTGTAACACAGATTTTCTCATGTAAACAACATACCTGCAATAAACCATCAATATCCTCCAAATTAACTGTTGGCTTGAAAGCCATATTTATTACAGAAATAAAAACACAGGCATGTAAGTACCATTTGAATTTCAAAACAATCAATGCCAATAAAAAACAAAAATGATTTCCATGTTGAATTCTAAGTGGACTGCAAAAAAATTCCAAAGTATAGTCATTGCCAGTGCTTTAAGTGGGCCGGTACACACCGGTACTCAGTACCGTCACTTCCTAATATAGCTCTTGAGCGTACCGCCACCTCTCCGTGCGCCCAGAACGTGCTTGTAGCGTACCGGTACGCTCATTTGGACATCTGTTTTAATAGAGGTTTTAATCTTTTACCTGCACTGCCGATTTTCAGAGCGCCCTTCACAATGCAAGCTTCCTAATTCATCCCACCCAGAGCAGAAACTACATTACCCATTCACCCTTAAGTTACACAAGTGAATAGAGCATGTGTCGCTTTTCCCACTGTTAAGTGTCAACAACTCAACGTGGCCGGAGAAGGTGTGTGAAACTCGTTGTGAGTTATACTAAAGCAAAATCTTGAGTATTGTCTGATAAACATTAAAAACTGTCTGCGGAGGTTGAGTCGTCCTGCAGCCCCCGCTGGCTGTTCATTGGCTGCAGCATCTTTTTTCTAAGTTCTAAAAAAATACCGTAGACGGCAAGGCACAAATGTAGATATTCATTTATCTAATTAATCTATAGCCTATGCACAAAGACAATATGATCTTTTTGTCCCCTTTTTGTTTTAAAGCTTGATGAAGAGAGAGAGCGCAAGTTGCTGCAGCTGCGAGGAGGACAGTGATGCACGCGTACAGGAGTGATTGACAGTTCGCGGCACTGTGTACAAAAAATACTCAGCTATACAATTATTTCGTTATTTTCGTTTAAGCTTATTAACGTTAGCGTTACAGAAAGGTCTGATTTGCGCACTGTTACAGTTATTGTTTTTTTTTGTTTTTTAAACAATGACATTTGAGTTCATGATTTTAATGTTGCTGTTTCTTGTGGCAGACTAAATGAAGAGTAATGTTTCTTGTGGCAGACTGAAGAGTAATCCGGCAGAGTTTTATACTGAAACTTTCCGTCTAAAAGTCCTTCCTTGGTCTTATCCATATTTCTTTGCACGTTGAACACACATAGGCCACAACTGGAAACCAAAAAAAAACTGCAACCGCGTTAATTGCGTTATTTTTTTTTTAACGCTTTAAATATTTCAAATTAATCGAATGCGTTAACGCGCTAATTTTGACAGCACTAATAATTATACATTGTGATAATGATGCAAATGCAATATAATTTATTTGTATAAATCTCTTATGTCTCATTAAACACACACACACACACACACTTTCTTTAAGCAAAATATAATTTATTTCTCTCTTTTTTTGAGAAGTGTAATATGACCTGACTATGTTCTTGACAGCATTTCCCTAAACACAAAATAAACACATCTCGCTACATCTGAGACCATGGATCTAGTGTCATGAGATGTGTGTGTGTGTGTGTTTCATCACAGATCTCTGCTTTATGCTTACAGCACGTGTCCTTATCATGTAAACAGGCTTTAGATGTGTCCATCTGTATCTCAGGGATTAGATGGTTTTGTAATATTGCGAATATCAGACCTTATGAAAGGCCTGTGTGCACTTCATGCTGAGAATGTTCCTGGATCTCTCCACCAGTTTGACGAACACAGAGGCTGTTGTTCAGCGTGTGTCTGCTGTGGGCTGTTTTGTCAGGCTGTGTCCAGGGCCTTCAGGAGGATTCACATTTAGCCAATCATAACATGTCACCTTTGACCTTTGCCTTTACACCCACGACATGCCCACAGCTGCTGTCCAGACCCTTCTCACTGGATCTGTGTTTGTCTTTAGATTTAACTACCGTGCAGTGGAGAAACACTCTCTCGTGAAGTGTGGGGGCCGATCAAAACTCCACCTCCTCTCTCCTTCACTTTACAACACAAGATTGGCCTGTTTCTCCTGCATTCCAGAGGCCTATGCACTTAGCTCAGCACGGGTCAAATATTCATCTGAATAGCTCGCACTGACCGGTGACAGATGGCGGGGATGATATTTACATCTCCCTTTAACGCTGATTGAGAAACCTTTTGGGTTTTCCTCACACAGTCACTGGTTTGACTAAAACAACTAAAACAACAACTGTGAGACAAACTCAGAATTGCAACAAAAAGAAGAAAAATATCTAAAAACAAAAGTTGGAATTGTAAGATATACATTTACATTTATTAATTTTCAGACGCTTTTATCCAAAGCGACTCAAATGTGGAAGCAATCAAAAAACAGCAACAAAAGAGCAATGATATATAAGTGCTATAACAAGTCTCAGTTAGGTTAACACAGTACACGTAGCATGGGATTTTAACTAATATAATAAAAAGAAAACAGATAGAATAAAAAAAAAGAATAGAATAAAAAAAAGAATAGAGCAAGCTTGTTAGAGGTCTTTGCACACACACACACACACACACACACACACATATACAATTGCATAATAAATGAAAAGAAAATAGAATACAAAAAGATTAGAAAGGTAGTTAGATTTTTTAAAGAATAGAATGAGAATAGTGAGTGTTAAAGTTAGAGGGTATATATATATATATATATATATATATATATATATATATATATATATATATATATATATATATATATATATATATATATATATATAAATGCACAAATATTTAACTGCAAATGCAATAATAATCCATTTGAATGTGCATCGCTTTGGATTGTGAGCTAACAGACTTTGTGATTGTAAGTATTTAGTTTTGCCTAGTGTTTTTAGTGGTTGTTGTTTAAAAAAGTACTTAATAGGACACAATCCCTGGTTTAATACCAAAATCTTTAGATTTTGAGAAGAAATATGACACAGGCATATTTTTGACAGGTTTTTGTGATATTTACCATTTTTTTTTTTTTTTTTTTTTTTTTTTTTTTTTTCTTTGGATGACTAGCAACTAGCCTGAGCATGAATGCTTTGTCTTGAGACGTCTTGTGTTCTGATTCATTCTGTTTTAAATGCAGTTTAGTTTTCTGTAGCAACGTTGCTAATTATCCTTAATCCCTTAATGCACTGTGTCATCAGTTGCTTTAGGGATGGATCTTTTCTCTAGCCACAGGTTTTATGAGTTAACTAAAGATATAGTGGACATATAGCCAATTCTACATGTGATATGCTCATAGAAACAAGGATACGTGTGAGCAGAACCACAACATGCAGTTTCCTTCAGATTTTCAAAGCGCCTCATTTAGTTTTGATTCAGTAATTCATTGTTTTGATTCTCCAGAGCCCTCTGAGGACTAATGATGAAGTGTGTGATGAGGAGCTGGTGTGTGCGGTCGGTGTGCGTAAGAGTGTGAAGTGAACAGCCCGGGCCAATTCCCAACCACAGTCAGCCGCTGCATGCTTAACAATGAGCCGGCCTCATTTCGCCACTCTGTTCCCTGCGCTTTGAGCAGGGCGTGATTGCTTTTCCTTAAAGGCAACGTAAGCCCCAATGAAACATTACCCACGAATGGCTTCACGCTGGAGTCACGTGGAAAGCTGTGCGTTTTTAGATTATTGTCCAGCTTTAGCACAGAAAAATAGAAGCAGTGTCTTTCTCCGGTTGAGATCCAGCAGGTGTACACATCTAAAACATAGGGAAGAAATCCCAAAATATCATCCCGGTTAAGTATTTTCCTAACAGCATTTGTTCTGCATTCAATTCTGATTAGATTTTGGGCAATATCAATACATCCGTAGGTGATATTTAATAATCTCTCAAATCTGATTTCAGACCGCATGTGGATATGGTTCAGAACATGATTGTAAACATGTCAAATGTCATGTGGCCTTTGGTGTTTAGATTATAAACAACCAAAATGATTGAAATCAGATATGGCAAAAATCATTGTTGTTGTTGTTGTTTTGTTTTTTTTTTAATTGCTTGTCTAAACAAAGATATGATCTTATATTAGTTTGAGGCGGCAACTGCTTGTGGGAATTTAGTTGGAGTGGATGTGGTGAGGTTTTCTCTGTGCTTTAATCACACAAGGCTTTCTCAACTCTTTCATTTCTGCCTTGTATAAGAGGCCAATCAAAAGCATCTTTAATGCATATTTAATGTCCTGCTCTTACCTTACACAGGCTCCATTACCGGAGGGCTGTTGTGATGAGCGCCTGTGAAGTCAAACACAGCACTTTGTCTTCTTCTCAAGTGCTTACACAGTGTTTTTTCAGTAACCCTTGACCAGAGTTACAATGACCGCACATTTCATTAAAATGAATTGTGAAATGAATTGAAAATAAATTGTTTCGATGCCATGGTATGAAATCCTTTTGTAGCGTTTTTATATATATATATATATATATATATATATATATATATATATTTATTTATTTATAAATAAATAAATAAATAAAAAAGCTGATATTACTCCAGTCTCTAGTGATGCATGATCCTTCAGAAATCATTATAATATGCTAATTTGTTGCTCATTAAACATTTCTTGTTATTAATATCAGTTGTGCTTCTTTTTCAGGATAACATATTATATTTATATAGGCACAAGAGGCCTTGCTGAATAAAAATATGCATTTATGTCAAAAACAGAAATGAAAAAATCAGAACCCTAAAAAAAGAGTCACAGATTTCAAATTTTGATATATATAAATAATAATCAGCCCAACTGTTTCCAACATTGATAATAAATCAGCATATTAAAATGATGTGACACTGAAGACTGGAGTAATGATGCTGAAAATTCAGCTTTGATAACAGGGATGAATTATATTTTTAAGTAAATTAAATTGGCAAATATTATTTTAAATTGTAATAATATTCCACAATATTACCGTTTTTATTGAATTTTTGTTCAAATAAATGCAGCTTGAGACTTTCTTTTAGTGATGAAGCACTTCTAGAATACAACATTAAAACAATTCAACATAACTGAGCAGCATGAACACAATTTGGTTCCAGTAATTTCCTTTTTTTATAAACAACTAAGGTCTGTTGCTCAGTATGAAGGTTTGATGTCCTGTCTTCCACAGTCTTAAGAAATCACTGGTGAGCTCTAAGGGTTAACAGCACCTAAATTGTTCAAATGTTTTGGGAAAAACGACATGTAAAAGCAGATGAGATCAGATGAATTGGACAGCTGTGATCTAAACCCCTTTGGTTCACAAGGGTATGATTCAGTTGTGGGAGTGTTTTGACAGCAGGTGTTAAAGCGATGGTCATATTGTATGTTTTGATTCATAGCAGCGGGTGTTTGTCATTACATGGATATCAGTCGTGTCACATTGTCAGGATTTCTGTTTGCTGACTGCTGGTCTGTTTCTGACAGACTTCCTGCAGACGTACCATGTGAAGTTTGTACAGTCCTTCCGTTAACTTTTTCCCTCTTCCCTCTTGATTTAATCTCATTCCATGTCATTGAAAGCTCAGACTATCACTTACAGAGCAGCAGCCAGAACTATTAATCTTTTTTTTTTCTTTAACAAATATGTTTAGATAAAAGATATAGAGAAATCATTCATGTAGATGATTAATTAACAGCTTGGAAAAAAAGAAAGAAAATCCTTTCCCCATGCTGGTCATTTAACATGTTCATCACACATTTTTCAAGGTACCTCTTATCATTTCGGAAACTTTACTTGCCCTTTAATTACTCCAAGTAAACAGTCCATGTTTTGCTAATCGAATTATCCATCACAGAAGTCAAAATGAAACATGAGGCATGGCATGCTGTCATGCATATATTTTATTTTATTAGAATTTTATTATTTTAGGCACTTATGTCTTGTTACCCATTTGTTATATATTTATTTATTGATTTATTTAATACTGGGACTACATTGACTGATTGTATTGTAATTTATTTATTTATTTATGTTCTGTGTTCTATGCTTTAAAGCAGTTACATACAACACTGTTAATGCTTCAATCAGTCACTGACCAAACGCCCACATCAGTGAAGTAATGTGAAATCAGATAGGCTTAGTGTTTTCCCTTCTGAGTTTTTGGAAACACTATAAACACACACACACACACACACACACACACTCAAAGTCACTGATTTGAAAGGCTCTACATACGCAGCGACTTTCTACAATCTACATCATACAGTTACACAGTTGATTTTGTTAGGATTTAGCATTAGCATGTTGCAAAGATGACTTCACACATTTTATAAGTATTTTAAAAGTTTAACGGCATTTTTGTGTTCAATTAATTTAACTTATGTGAAAAAGTCTATTTTAATTATTTTGCCTTCTAACAGTATTTTTAATACATTAATTAGAATCTAAAAATCCTCTATTTATAGTTATATTAAACGTTTTACCAGTATTTTTTAAATTTACTGAATCAAAATTTAATTTTAAAAAGTATTTTTTTGATTTAATATTGAACTTTCTGGTAATGTTTTTTTGTTTTGAATGATTTATAATCTAATATTAAACCTTTTTATGACTTTTTATCTTTGGTATTTAATGAATTGTAAACTTAATAAAAAAAATAAACTTATATTATCACTTATAAAGTGATATAATTATACGTCTATAATTATACATTATACAAAAAATGAATAATGTAATAACATCTCTTGTTCTTATTAATATTGAATGAATATAAGTGATCTATAATTACATTTCTCTATTTATAACTACATTTTTCTTGCTTTGTCTGCTGCCATATTAGGATTGTTTCCCCCACCTCAGTGGACTGTGGGATTACCTTTTCTGTAAAAGATGCATGCTGTTGTAGAATTTGGCCAAAAGAAGACATCTTAGAAGTGTCTGTTAGAGCAATCTTTGTGTCATTCAAATAATGCCTTTAAATGCTGCCTATGTAGGCATCTCATTGGTTTGGAGGAGAGCCAGGGAGTTAGTGAAGGATAAAAAGCCTATCCGACAGAAAAGCCCCAGTGATGTCACTTTAGTAGAGACCAGACTCACAACTGGGCGATGATAAATTTACGCCCACCTCATTAGGGGTGTTGTATATCCATCAAGAAGGAAAGAGTCATGTCATCCTCTGCAGCACAGCTCAATTGGAGTTAAAACAGGAGGTGGAGAAAGAGGAGCGAGCTTTCTGATGCTAAACTACTCCCATAACTCGCTAGTGCTGAACTACTGGAGCTTGAGAGCAAGAAAACAGAGACTTTTCAAAGATTGCTTTCTTTTTGGACACTTACAGAGAAGTGCACTAAGGCAGGTAGGAACATCTTGTGGTTCTTTTTGTGCTTTGAAAAACATCTAAAGCACTTTAGTGTGTGTTCACATCCTGCTATTTTTATGTGTGATGATTAGGGATAATCACAAGCTGCTGATTATGTGATATCACCCGTGTCTGTGAACAGGTGATAAAAGCATGGCAAAATAGAAACCAATTGCTTTTTCAAGAAAGAAGTGTGTCTGATTCCTGATCAAGATGCCAGATTCTAATGACAGTGAGAGCTCCTCTGATGTCAGGATATGAAGTAATCGGGTGTTTAAAAGGTGCAAATAAACCATGAGATCTGTTCTGCTAATCTGAGATGATCATTCTTATTTCATGAAAGTTTTAACCTGCTAAGAGGTTTATATGAGGTGCCACTCTGCTCCGTGGTATGGGCATTATTTTTGAGTACTAAAACTGTGGGAGATGTTTGAAACAGCTGAGAAATTGTTAGGGAAAATTCTGAAGAATAGAGGGTGGGGATAATTTTTTCCACGCTATGCTTTAAAAGGAAAATTCTGGCACTAGACCTGGTCTCACAGAGGAGAAACAAACATCATTTCAGTTTTGACATGAGGTCAAATCATTAGAAAACAAGTCTTTCCTGCAAAGTTTGGTTTATACAGATTTAGGGACGTCAAAAAGCAATTAATGTTCACAATTTTTATACAGTATCCGAACGGATATGTGGCTGTGCATAAATCATTTATCAGTATCTAAATAGTTTAGTAGTGTGTGATTTTTATGTTTTTGACAGAAGTCTTTCTTGCTGACCAGAGCTGCATTTATTTTGTGAATGGATTTTCAAATGTAATTTATTCCTGTAATGCAAAGCTGAATTTTCACCAGCCATATTAATCCAGTCTTCGGTGTCTGAGCAATCATTCTAAAATGCTGAATGTTATGCAGAACTGGGTAGTGTTTCTTCTGGTCAATGCACTAATTTACATTTTATGTGCAACAACAGACATCAAGGTTGGCAGCTTTTGACAGACATCAGCTTGTGTTTTCTTGTTTTTAACCCTCAGTCAAGCCAGTAGGTCACATAGGTGCATGTGACACAGGGTCAAAATTGATCACTGAATTTGTTGCAAGCAGACGTCTATAACCTTAAGGTCAACAGGTCTCTTGAGGTAACCTGGGATGTCTATTTTTAAGGATCTTGAGGGAGCTCTTAGCCTCAAATTGCCCACTGTCTGTTCTCAGGCCATGTGATGCATACTGGTCACTGATTGAAAAGCACTGGAAAACATAGTTTAGCAGGTTAGCAGCATCGTACTACCAAGCACACTGAACAGTACCCAGCTTGTTTTTGTCTTCTGGGATTGCAATGCATTGTTGATATCAAAAGGCCATTGCAGAGTGAACTGTCAAACAGTGGCTTAGTGGTTTTGGAAAGCCAGAAAACAGTTACAGTCTGTTATTTAAATGCATGACCACAGGGAAACACAACACTGATTGTTAAGAGCCAAAGATACATGGACACACAGCCACCCTAAAATAGGTGTGTTATGTGTTTATGTAAGTGTCCAAATGTGTGTATTAATGTATGAGTATAGGAATTATGCTACAATTTCAAGGAGACAGGAAATGCCTCCAATCTTGTATGTGGTGATTTTTCCACTGGTGAGTCACTGGCTTGGACTGGGAGCCTGGTGCCATGCCCCATGAGAGGCACAAACTGATTCACTGCACGAGGTGGAGCTGCCATCCGTTGCATGTGTGAGTTCACGTGCATGTTTCAGGAAGAGAACCTACCTGACTTTCAAAAAGTTGCTCATTTGACAAACTGAGTGCTCATTCCATAAATGTTTACATGCTTAAAAACATTCACAAGTATCTCAGTAGTCCACTGTAAACAAGGTGTTAGGATCCTTCTTTCCAATAATGAATACGTTTTTGTTGCCATTAAAGAGATAATTAAAAAAAAAAATTACTCGGTTTCGTGTAATTTCCAACCTCTATGGTTTGCTTCTGTGCAAAACAAAAACAGATATTTTTAAACAATGAAAATAAAGGGGGTCTAAAACAACATTTTGGTTGAAGCATTCCTTGAACTGAAACTGGGCAATGGGTTTTAGTTCTCTTTATGCTTTGTATGGGACTTGATGGGGAGAGTAAATGTTGAAATGAAGTGTTATTGTAAGCATTTTTGAATAAGAGGTTTAAACTATAATAGCGTTTAATGCCCAGTCATGTTGGGATTTAGAATAGATTCTGTCACTTTTTGTTACCATTGTAGTGAAAAGTGCAGCTTTTACTTGGTTTGACACATGGATAATGTGCCGATTTATTTAAATTTTTTACTGCATAAGTATTCACTATTAAGCATGTTAATGCATGCTTTTGCTAGCCTTAGTTTGCTAGATGATGTGACATAAATGAGAAAATTTAGTTCATAACTTGGTATTCCAAGTGAAGTTGCTTATTGCTTTTATGTGTATATATGAAATAGCTAAATGTATTAACACATTCCATTTTCTTTTTGACTTCTACAGACGTTATTCATACACAAGGTCCATTGGATGGCAGTCTCTATGCTAAGGTTCGGAAGAAAGAGTCTCTTGAGGGAGGGGTCACAACCAATGGTCTCCAAGACACTGTCGATCACACTTTACCTGCTGTAGACCACACTCTACCACCAGTCGACCACGCCTTGTCTGTAAGCAGTGACTCGGGCAACTCCACTGCTTCTATCAAAACCGACCGCACGGATGAAGCCAGCCATCACCCGGCCTTGGTGAGTCAGCCGTCCTCCCAGCCCCTCAGCCCAGAGGAAAAACAGGAGCTGGACCAGTTGCTCAGTGGTTTGGAAGCACCAATGCATCGCACAGGTTACCAAAGCAGCTCTGGCGGCGGAGGCAGTGGAGTCCTACACCTCGTCCCTGCCCAGGTTCATGTCAATGGACACAACAACATAGACCGTGAGACAGATATCCTTGATGATGACCTGCCCAACAGTCAGGAAGGGAACAGTGTGGACAGTCTCGGAACCATCTCGTCTTTTGAGGGCAGAGCCACTCCAGCAGATCTATACTACCAGTCAGAGACAGTCATCAATGGACAAGATGCACAAGATGACTTGGAGAAGGGTGTCCATGAGAAAATGCCAGAGCCCAAAGTCCAAAGCTCCTCGTCTGTTCAAGAGCACTTAGGCTCCTCTAGTGGCTTTGCCAACCAGAATGGCAACATCTACCGATCTCAATCATTTGGGACAACCCCAACCACAGAGCAGAAGTACATGCCCAAAGCTCCCACACGCACGGTTAGCAGTAGGGATGCAGTGCAGAGGGGACTGAATGTCTGGCAACAATATGGTGTTCCTGAGGTCCCAGTCACAGATGGGGTCACCTTTAACCCTGTACTACAGTCCCACAGCCTTCCAGAGTTTCCTCACATGGCATCTCAGCAAGAAATTGAGCAGTCGATTGAAGCACTCAACATGCTGATGCTGGACCTTGACCCAGAACTTACTCAAGTCCCAAAGTCCCATAGTGCCCCATCTGGAGAAGGTGGAGTGGTCACCACCCAACCATCAAACCCATTCTCTGAAACCCAAGCACGGCCGTCCTACCAAGCTGATGCAGCCATTCATGGCCATGGTGGAGTCTCTTGGGGGGGATACCCTATGACCTTTCAACAGGTTGCCACAGAGCCTCCACAACCCACCATGAACCAGCAGAGACCCACAGCCATATCCCAGCATGCTGCATTCCCTTCTGAGGCAGAAGGTCAGGCTCCAATGTCCCAGTCCACAGTACCTTCCTCCGCCTTTGGAGTTCTCCATTTGAAACCCCTTAACATTTACCCCTCAAGTACCACATCCCAGTCCCCTGAGCCCCAGGAGAGTCATCATAGCTATTCTGCCTCCTCATCCCCTCTGCCTAAAGAGTCTGGACCGGAAGATGCCAACTACAAATTGGATGGTCTTGTGGCTCACCGTGTAGCTGGTAAGGTCAACTTTAAAATACCTCTTTCAACATTCTCAAAGTCAGTTTACTTATTTGAAGGTACAATAGTAATGATACATTAATCATTCCTTGGGCAATTACCAGCCAATACTTTTAACCATTAGGATACATCACTCATGCAAATATTTATGTTTATAGAATGCAAATTGAAACAAGCTATCAAGGGAAATATAGTAAAGAAAAACATCTCCATGCTTGTCTTGAGAGCTCCCCTTTTACACTCAAGGTGATGCCTTTTATTCGTTGAGTTTCTTTGTTGCCGTTGATGTGTGCACTGTGAGATCAAAAGATCAAAGTGATTCTGGATTAAGCCTCAATATCAGACCACATTTATTTTTTGTGCCAAGCCAAAACCGAACATTTATACATTACATCTGGAGAATTGCCCAAAAAAACTGAGGGCTGTTTTATGGCAGTGCATTTTTTTTCTGTCAACATTATCAGTTCAGCTTGAAAGTTTAGGACGATTTTCCTGGAAGCCTAGGTCTTCTCAGTGTTTTTAGAATAATGGCAACACGTAAGAGTTGTTTGTTGACCCAGTCTTGTTTTGTTGCAAGCTAAATTCACCATGACTTGTTTAGGTTTTTCCAATGTTGAGTTTAAATTACAGATGTTAATTACTAAGTCTGTCACATACTGCTGATGGATCTTGCAATCCAAAATGTAATAAATACTGTATATATAGTCTTCCATCTAATCCTTGAAACACATATGCCAAAAACATAAATGTGAAACATGTTGTTACTTGAATTAGGGCTGCTGCATTGGATCTGGGCTCACTTTTGCCCCCTAGTGGTTCTACAGTACAGGTTTCACAGTTAATGTGCTTTAATATCTTACCAAATTAATGTTTAAAAAGCATCAACAGGTTATGAAGGTCGCAAACTGATAAAAAGAGCTTTGTTCGATGATGAGCCAGAAGAGCTGTGTTAGCAGGAAACCAACATTAAACCTAAGAGGAAATAACTCTCATGGACAAACCTAGTCAGCTATGTTTCTGTTTTTTTTATAGCTTAGTAGTGTTGTTGACTCAGCATAGATAAGTGCTCCTGTAATAAGAAGGACATGATGAGGAGGAAGCTGTTCTCTTTCTTTGTAACATTCCCTTGAGTCCTTGATCTTGATAGCTCTTGCAACACTGATTAAAGAGCTCAGTATCTAGTAGTGAGATTTGGTTTATCAGACCTGTCACTATCTAGAATTAGGGGAACACTTTGTCTACATTTACCATCCACAGTGTTCTGCCACAGATAGTGTGTGTTTATCCCAACTGAAGTTAAGGTAAATACATGCTATATGTTAGGACTGGGCAATGTATCGAAAATTCACAATGTATTTGGAAATTTTTATTTATTTTTTTAAGCTATGTCACCCAGCCTTACCATATCGCTCTTTTTTTTTTATATATTTGCTATTACATTACACCATCAAGTGCTAATGTTTTCTTTTCCCTCTCATTTTATTCATTCCCTCATGTTTATCCTGTTTGTGAAACACCCGTGTCATCATTACCGCCGCCTTCCCGTTCTCCTGTTCACCTTCTTCCTTTACTTCTTGCCACGGGCCATCATCCCTTCACTTCCTCCTGCTCCTCCTCCTCCCTGTGGTGTGCAGAGTACACTGCTCGTATCCGAGGCATCAGGGAAAGGCAGAGTGTTCCTGAGCACGGCCACTGCCGCCGCTCTTTCTCCTTCAGCGGTTGGTCTCTATGATGCTCTGTGCCGCCCGCTGACATTAACTCATAACACCTTGCATGTTGTGTGGTTGTGTGCTATTTCTCTGTTTTCTCCCACTTTCACCCTGTATCTTTCCCTGCTCTTTATATATATACGTATTTTTGGCAAAAACAATTGAACAATCAATGATGTCACAGTTTTAATTTTGGGATAAATATCTTTAACAAAGGAGTAAACTGTGGCAAGTACCAATAATTAGGAAAAATGAAGTCTCCCATTTCCCATTTTGCTCTGTTTTAATTTCTCTCCTTTATCTCCCTCATTAATTTAACACTCTTCTTTAACCAGTAACCTGTGTTGGAATTTCACCTTGTTTGGGTGAAATAACTGTAAACATGAGTATTACTTCAGTTTGCTCCTTTGTGCTGGGTGACCTCTACAAACAAATTGCATTTGTATTACGTGATGAGTTAAAGTTACACAGTAGCAGGACAAAGGCCAGTCTGTCTGGATCAACTGAACCCATGTCTCAAGATCCAGTCTACCAGACGTGGGGAACAATACTAAAGTGAGCAGACACTGGCTTCATTCAAGGACTCTCCTTTACCTTGGTTTAAGCATTTAGATGAAGGACAAAGGGTAATAAATTCTTCCTGAGTCTGGAGACCATTATACAATCCTTATCTGCCACAGGGGAGTAAACGTCTCATACACTGACCGTCTTCAATCCCGTTTAAGGCCCCATGCAGGCCGTGTTCAGTAGCTAGGTACCACGATGAATGTTTGTCTTGGACCTCTCCTGAGTCTGATCCATTCCAATACAGATAGAACAATGGCATAAAAGAGACCATGGAGAGAGAAAGAGCCGTTTATCCTGCTTCTCAGTTTAGATAACGTATTTACCTCATTCTGGACCCCAGATATTTAGAAAGGACAAAGATATAAGAATAATTCAATAATTCAATTCAAATATATTTGTAATGATTTAACTATTGATATAATGTGAAAGTGTTTTTGATGCTTTTGATCTGACAGTTAAGTGTGTCATTTGACGATTTTGCAGTCCTTAAAGGGTTAGTTCGCCCCCAAAAATGAAAATTATGTCATTAATAACTCACCCTTATGCTGTTCCAAACATGTAAGAGCTCCTGTTATCTTCGGAACACAGTTTAAGATATTTTAGATTTAGTCTGAGAGCTCTCAGTCCCTCCATTGAAGCTGTGTGTATGGTATACTGTCCATGTCCAGAAAGGTAAGAAAAACATCATCAAAGTAGTCCATGTGACATCAGAGGGTCCGTTGGAATTTTTTGGAAGCATCGAAAATACAAAGCAAAAACGACGACTTTATTCAGCATTGTCTTCTCTTCCGTGTCTGTGTGAGAGAGAGTTCAAATCAAAGCAGTGTGGATATCCGGTTCGCGAACGAATCATTCAGTTCACCAAATCGAACTGAATCGTTTTAAACGATTCGCGTCTCTAATACGCATTAATCCAGTGAAGAACCGGTTGCATCGGTGTTCGGATCACCAGTAGTTCTTTCGGACAGTTCGATTCAATAAACCGGTTGAAGAAAATGGTTCACCGGTTCTTTTGCGCTTGACGTAATGGCGTCATTTGCGATGATTGCCCTTGATTCAAGCCTTCAGTTTACCTGCGCCCATAACACTAGCACAGAATCAGTTCAGAATCAATCACCAAAAGAATCAGTTCAGTTCAGACGCTCTGTGTGTCGGTCTGCTTCATGCTGAATCACACATGCGCAGTATCATCAGCTCCTCGGTTCACGAATCGGACACGTCTGACAGAAACGGTTCTTAACTCGTGAACGAGTCAATGTTTTGTTCGTTATCTGGCTCGGCTCGGTGTTCATCTTCAGTTCTCTCTTCACAGCAGTTCAGTCATGTACTGTTTGAGTACATGAATTACTCCGGGATATTGGTTTGTTTGAACTTAGAGGGAATGTCAGCCACATTAAAAAAGTTAACAGCTTAATTCATTTGTGGATTAATGCGTATTAGAGACGCGAACCATTTAAAACGATTCAGTTCGATTTGGTGAACTGAATGAATTGTTCGCGAACCGGATATCCAGACTGCTTTGATTTCAACTATCTCTCACACAGACACGGTAGAGAAGACAATGCTGAATAAAGTTGTCGTTTTTGCTATTTTTGGACCAACATGTATTTTCGATGCTTCAAAAATTTTTAACTGACCCTCTGTTGTCACATGGACTACTTTGATGATGTTTTTCTTACCTTTCTGGACATGGACAGTATACCGTACACACAGCTTCAATGGAGGGACTGAGAGCTCTCGGACTAAATCTAAAATATCTTAAACTGTGTTCTGATGATAAAAGGAGGTTTTACATGTTTGGAACAGCATAAGGGTGAGTTATTAATGACATAATTTTCATTTTTAGGTGAACTAACCCTTTAATGTCTTGTGAAAATATAAATCAAATATTGTTTAAATTGTTGCATATTAATAAATATGAGTAAATATAATTATTCTTTTTGTTTATTTAGTGAATAACAGTGTGAAACTAATGCTTTGATTATTTTAACTATAGTTAATTTTATTTCTTGCATCAAGCATTTTGAATCTTACAGTGTTTGTTTGGTTTAAATGATGGTTCCTCTGATTGAATCACCTCAGTTACAGCAGCTGGAATCTATTAGGACAGTGTGATCACTAAGGTAACAGCACAGGGTGTCATGCACAGCTGTAGATCTGGCTTACAACATCTGTTTTGCATTTTTCCTCTTCCGACCTTGTCTGAAGTGACACGGGGATATAGGCCATATGATATCCCAGCACATCCAAGTGCAGAATGGTCACTTTTAGGATCTGAATGTTTGACATTGTCGAAGAAACCGCATGAGTCTGATCCAGGAATGGGAATAGATTGCAGATGGAGTGTGAGCACCCTCCCTTTGTGACATCACTACCTTATTTTCCTGAATTGCTTGTTTTGCAGGCAGCACTCCAGAAGTGGTTTAAATGCCCCCTGGATGTCTGGCTAACACCACGTTTAAGAACAAGGGTGACCACTTGTCCAAAAGTGGAAGTGGTCAATCACGATGAAGTTGTTTCCCAGTGCACGTGAGGTTCTGATGGTCTGACCACACGTAACAATCGAAGGCTGCGCTCAAGGAGCTAGTAAATATTTTGCTCAGCCTGTTGCCCGGTTTCCATGTTATTCCACTCACTCCCACCAATGTATTAATGCTTTGCTTTCTCTCAAACTGAGTCCACTTGAATGAGTACATGCTTTCATGCTCTCACAGGACCGCTAAAAGCTATATTTCTTATCTGTAAGTTGACCGTGAATAGTGAAACCGCTTCACTTAAGCCTAGCACACACCATAATACATTGCAGACTTTCAGCCTGTGCACATTTAAAGTCTCTAATTCTATGGCAAAGTTTTTCTGCTTAGAAAACTAGTAGCATGTATTTCCGGTATCATTCATGCTATTGTTTTCATTTGACGGTATTTTTGTCTATTTGCTTTCACACAAAGAGCACAGGAGATTCGATTGACAATTGCAGGGGAGTTTGGCTTTAGCATGTTGCTAAGCTAATGACATGATACTATAATTAGAATAGAAATACACAGAAAACATAAATATCAAGTAAACCAATTAGCTGTACGATTGAACTACTTTAATTATGGTTTTCCGTTACTGAATGGATGAATAATAATAGTTTATATATTTTTTTTTTGTCTTGGAAAACAACTTAAATAAATTGAGGTGCATTCCATCTGCATTCAGTTACCAAACTCCTTTAGTTATGTATTTCTGTTCTCTGTTTTTGCCTACCTACTAGAGAAGACTTGCACAAATCCAGTTTTATTTACACCATAGACTCTTGGGATCAAACAGAATGTGAGGAATAGGCTTCAAAGTGGTTTTGAGGCTGTTCCAGAGCTTTATCCAGAAGTACACATTACCCTTTAAAAGAGTTTATAAATTATTCCTGTTTTTTGTAATCTAGGCTGTTTGAATGAGAACATTGTTCGTAGTTTTAACAGGCTTTTATGTGGTTTGAAATTGGACATCAGTGCAGCTTTTGACAGAGTGTTAATTCTTAAGAGCTCATTGGCAGTTTTCCATGGATTTCTTCAAGACATTTTGACATTTGGAATTTTTTTTATCATCAAATATGATGAATGTTCTTCTGCAGGTCCTACAAGTCATCTGTTAGAGATGATGTGATATGTTTATTTTCTTGGCAGGTGAAATGTCACCTGATGAGACTTCAGTTCCTGGACGGTGCCGGACCATCAGTGAGGACCTTTCCCAAGATGAGAGCCCAACCCTAGGAAGCTCGGTCCGCTCCCCCATCCACTGCATTTCTCCCGAGCTGGCCAATACTATTGCTATGAACCCTGGGGGGCGGCCCAAGGAGGTAGACCGCATAGATTTTACCCCTAGTATTAATCCCAGAAATAAATGTGGGTGTATATGTGTTTATGCATTTGGATATGTGTCCACCTGTTCTTCTTTCTCCAGAGACACATGCACAGCTACAGAGAAGCGTTTGAGGAAATGGACGGTGGTCCCGTCAGCCCCCCTCCGATCACTGGTGGTGAGGCCCTACCCCAAACCCCTGCCTTCCCTGTCTCGCCACAAACCCCTTACTTCAACCTGAGTAAGTTTCACACTGGAGGAGGAGGGCGCCATAGAGCTGTAGAATCACTGCCTCTCTTTGTCAACATTTGAAAAGGGTCACAACCATCACTGATCATTGCTTCTGTTCATTTTGATGATCTCGAAAACACAAGTGTTTCCAATAGCAAGAAACTATAATAAAGGCAGATTGTCAGTTGTTTGGATGTTATTGGTGTCATATATTTTTTTTTTTAGAGGAAAGCTCTGTTTCAAAATCTAGTGAACTAGGCAACATCATAGGTGTGCTTCTAACACAGACATGAAACTCAGTTGAAACTCAATTGCAAGTCGGCTTTCACATGTATGACTCCACTGCCCATGTAGAGTGTTCCAGATTGCTCACTTATGAGGTCATAGATAGTTAGGATGCAGACTTGGGCTACATTCACACTAGTGTATTTTTTTTATTTTATTTTACTTTTCACTTAAACCTGTCGCCTATTTTTGACCATCGAAAACTGAGACTTTCGTAAAAGCTGCAGGCCCTGTTTTAGTTTGAAAAGGACCCAAAACGGAGACTTTTGAAAACTATGGTATGGCTCTCCACATTCGCCTTGACAACATTATGACATGAAGACTGAACTGCAAACTTTCCTTGCTTTGTTGTCATTTTTAGTAGCCATTGTGCAGCTAAATTAAGTATTTTATAACACAGCAGATGCCTACATGTGCAGGAGGCGAGCTGTGCTTAGAGCAATCATCAACAAAAACATTTTTCTCACCATATTCATTCATACTCATTGTTTTACCTGCCAGTGTCTAGCAACCAACTTCCTGTTTACACTTTTACATGCATGCCCAGTGTGCATGAATGGCCATGGTGACATATGTTTTCGGTTGTGTAGTGTGGACAGAGACTGTTTCTGAAATGCACTGAAAAGGCCTGTGTAGACGAGAATCATTTTCATTTTAAAATGCCGTTTTAAAACGAAAATGCACTAGTGTAATGTATGTGGTGGACAGCAAGAAAGCTCACTAGGTTTTGGAACAGATTCATTGCATTTCATAATTAGCACATAGAATAGCAGTGTTTTTATTTTTTTTCTTCTTTCTGTAAAAGAATCTTAACACTACATTTACACACTGTCTATAAGCCAACGTTAGGTCTGGCTGTACTTAAATCTAACACTACCTCTGGGTGTTTGTGTGAGCCAGTAGATATCATTAACAGATGCTGTAGTTCATTCACATGTTCTCAACGTTAAAGATGTGTGGCCTCCGTTTGAGTGATAACACACACTTTGTGTTGGCTCATAGACATGCATAAGTGCTCAGATCAGAAAGACCCCGCTCGAACTTGCTCCCCAGCAATTCCCAATGTCTGTGGGCATGAGAAATGCTTTTTGTCAGCAGTTTTTCTGGAGCCTGCTAGCCTCCACAATCATTGTATCTAAATGCAAGAACAAGCACATTTGCGCCTCAGGTTTCATGTTGGGATGAATTTCTCCAGTACAGGTTTTTATAAACTATTGCTTCATCTTCCCATCCAGCATATTGTCCCTACAGGTTTAATATAAAGTTGCTTGTAAAAGTCTGTAGCCTCTTTATAAGGTTAGATTCACACAATATTAAGCACAGTGTTTTCGTTGGACTTCCACAGCATTTCTTTTTCTAGCAGACACCGTATTTGAAATCAATTCAAGTCATCCTCTCGAGCTGACATCTTACCCTGAGGACACTTCACGTTCAAAGCTCTTCAGACTAGTTCTGCTTCCACGAGCGTCTAGATGTGGTATCAGAGAATAAAACAGAGCCTACAATAACAGAAAACATAATCAATCAAATCCTCTCCTTTTGAGTTAAATTACCACAGGATATTTAGTGAACATTAGGGGTCGGAGGTATGTTCAGTATTCATGATATACTTGTGATGGTTTTGCCGGTGATATAATGTGCTGTTTATTTACAAGCTTTTAAAGATGGTTTCATTGGAAATGTTTTGTAATCCCTTTTTGTTTTAGATTTAAGTATGACCATGCTAAGACTTGGTAAGTTGGCGTTAGAGTTGGTTCTCTAGTTCAATTCAGGTAAATATAATAATAAATTAAATTGAATTGATTCAACAATTTATTTGAATTTTCACATAATATTAGCATTCTTCACATAGCATTTTTCAAGTATTAAAATGTCTTAGTAAAAATACTTGTAGATACATTTTGCTCTATATAATATGTAATATATTGGTGCTTAGAAATGAACATGCCTCAATATCATTATTTCTTCTGTTTAATTTAACAAAAAACAGTGCAAAGCATGCCTTGGTTATTTTTTATGAAATGTGTTCTGTATTTCACTTTTTGAATGAAATATTTTAATGTACTTAACAGCAATGGCTGTTCAAATGGAAAAAATAAAGAATTGAATAAATTATCCTTTTAAGGCATTTCAGTGCAAAATTCATAAATTCTGAGATATATTAAACTTTGAAAAAAAAAAAGCCACAGCCATAAGCCTTCTGGGTGGTACTTCTGGATTCCTGGGGAGCAGGTGACCCGTAGGGGCTCTTTTTCTGTTCAGAGGTGGACAGACACTTTGTAGTAGCACATCTCTGTGGCTCCCTCCTCCTGCAGAGAACGGGAGGCTGGAAAGCTTCCCTACAAACCCCCTCCCCTTCTCCTTGTGTTCAATGCTGAAGCACTTATTCTGCCAAACATAGAATTGATTTGGATTCTTTGGTAAGTGGAGGATGCATGTGTGTCAGCAATTATATCAACTCAGGCCTGCCAAAATGCAAGCATAATATACTCAGCCTTTCCCAGGATGCATGTGGAGAGCAGCCCTGAAGAACACATATCCAAACATGTCATGATCTGATCTGATTTGACTCAGGTAGTCATATAACGTCATATAAGATATAACGGGGTCCAAGAAGGTGATTCGATCACTTAAACCACAGTCAGTGTACCACTCATTCACCTGTCAGTCAGCTATTGTGGTAAAACAAGATTTTTATTGAACATCTAGGAATAACTGTCTGAAAGAAAGCAAGCAATTGATCATTGATCACCCCCCCCCCCCCACACACACACACACATATTTCGGGTGCAATATGTATTGTATTATGTGCTATGCTTGGACAAATTTCGTGATGCAACTATACACAAAATTGATTATGCAATTTGAATTTGTGCAATTTTATGAACACACAACGCTTGCTATCTTCAAGCGTGCTGCTTTCCACACTCTGCATCCACATCACAATTCATTTTCCCCATTTGTGTGTTCACACCAATCTTGTTTTGCTGGGCACCACTGTTTATTTATTGTTTTTGAGTCACTTATCCTGTTGTTCATAGCAATCGCTGTGTAGTGACGTCTTGAATGTTTTCAATGTGACATTTTCGAGTTCTGCCTAGGTGTATTGTGTGCATGATCTGTCTTGTTTTCGTTCTTTTGACTGGGCACCGTTACAACGAGTGTTAATCATGTCATTAACTCTTTTTAAAGAGGCACTTGCACGGCCTTGCCACAGAGCATGAGACATTAGCTCATTCCCCAGCCATGTCACATCGTGAAATGGTCACCTCAGTCTGATGTCTTTAAAAGCTCAGTGTGTATTACAGTAGTCTCTCAAAGGCTCTTGGTTTGGAATTTGGTTCTCTTTCATAAGATTGCCAAACACTGATGCCTTGAAGATGAAAGTGGTACATACTGATCTGTAGCATAAGGGCTAAGGACCAAAAACATACTTTGTGCAAGTACATGAATGTGAATGCTTGGCCAATGCATTGCAAGTGCACCATCATATTGAACATGATTTGCTTCCACCATAACAAACCACAGCACTTCATGGGGTGCTAGAGTTACCTTCAATTATCTGTGCCATTAAATCAGATGTGTGTTTGGCTTGCTAAAAACATATCAAGACCGCTATATACAGTAGCACCCCTTGCAGCATTACATAATGGATTATGAATTGCGGTATGGCACAATTTGGAAATAGGGCTGTTTAATTTAGTACAGCTCCTTAAGCAGCCAGTGATTAGCTAAAAATATTGACACATTTAATCGTGCTTTCTGACTCATCATCAACAACAGCATATTAAAATGACTTTTCTGATGGCAAACGGATAAAGAAAAGCAATACAAATATTTAGTTTCTTAAATGCTTTGTTTCAATTTAAAAATGATTTATCAGTTTATTTAAAATATTTTTAATTCTATGAATATATTTTTGTTATATATTTCTATTTAATTTACTGTTTAAAAAAATTGATTTACTTTTTAAAATAAAGACGTTGATTTGATTCCTTTATTTATGTATGTTTAAGTGGCTCTCCTAGTCCTCAATAATGAAAAAGGCAGAACAGAACGAATCAGTTGTATAAGATGCATTCTTGCATTCAAAAACAGCTTGATGGAGAATAATAAAAATTAATTCTGTTATTTTTTAATTGATTGACAACCCTATTCCGAATACAGCAATACGTGAAATTAAGCTTGCCAAGCTACAAGCATTTGCCTTGATGTACTTGCTTAAAGTGTTTTAAGTTAATAACACTCTGAATAATACACTTCTGTGTCGCTTTAGGTCGATCTCCACCAGGACTGGCTAAAACACCACTGTCCTTCCTGGGCTTGAAGCCCCACAACCCTGCTGAGATACTGCTCAACCAGAAAGGCTCAGGTGAGGCTTTTTGACACACGTACAGTGAAATGCACATGAAGACACGCATGGTCTTTTGGCTCTGTTCTGAGCCACACCATGCTGTGCTCTATAAAGCGAGCTCAAATATATCTTGTAGGCCATAAATCAAAATAACCTTTTATTTTTCCCTCTCAAGTGTTTCCGTTTCTCATTTTCTACTCTCTTGAGCAGTGAGCTCATATGTGTCTTTAAATGAATTGGTGTTTTCTTTTCATATGCAGTTATATTGGGATCATTTTACTGTGGTCTTTTAATGTGTGTGTGTATCTGTGGGAGAAAGTGAAAGTTTTTGTTCCAAAACCCAGTGAGCTGCCTACCTAGGTAGCATTTTAAGGGAACACTGACACAAAAAGGTCACATTATTATGCAATTTTCTAAGATAGCTCTGTTGCCAATTCTAAAGCATTAGTTTGGGACTGGGAATAATTTGTAATATTTACAATTTAAAATAACTGTTTTCTATTAGCACATTCCTTACATAAAGGCCAATCCAACAAATTTCTAGTTGAATATGTCAATTTAAGATGGCTCAGTTTAGTTTTGTATAATAATAAAAAAATGAATATATATATATTTTTTTTACTTAATATTTAATACATTTTATTCTTATTAGAGTCTTACATTGTTATCTTGCTCTAGCACCATGCTGATATTCAGAATGATATTCAGAGTTGCTACATGTGCAGCAACTCCAAATCGGTCACTTATGAGGATGTTTTCTTAGAAAGTATCTCTCGGTGTAGCAGTAAGCAAGACAGCTCACTAGTTTTTGAAACGGAGCTTTTTTTTTAAGCTGATTTATTACCCCTTCTCTTTGTCCCAAGAATATATTTAATGTTTGATGATATGACAGTTCTAAGCTTAGCAAAAAGATTTCTTTTACAATGTCTTCAGGGCTGAAGCACGTCTTTTCTTTTATCATTTCTTCTTTCTTTCCTTTGATTTCCGGGGTGATAAATGACCTGGTCTTGTCTCAGCAGGTTCGGTGAGATTCACCCTCAGAGGCCAGCGGGTATAAACTATGTACTTTGTGTAGACTCAGAGGAAACAGGATGGGGACTATGGGGAGTTGTGGAGACTCTTTAGATTGGGACAAGTTCTCATGCAGGGCTGATTTTAGCATTGCTCCACTGGGAGTTAATTTGAGGCTTGCCAAAACACAAGAGCCATACACACAGTACACACACTAACATTATTAGGAGATGATGTGTCACAGGGGCCTCGTTTTGTCTTACTATAGTTAACTTAACATGAAGTCATGTGCTTTTTGAAGATAAAGGGTGTAACTTTGGGTATTTTAATCTGCACTGGGGCCTGCTGGTATTTGGAGCAGCAAAAATGCAAATGAAGATAACATTGTGGGGTTTTTTTTGTGTGAGTTTCCCTTTTTTTTCTCTTAAAAGTAATAATTCACATAAATGTGCAATGCTCTCTTTGTTTTTGCACACCTGTGTCATTACATTTAATTTTACTTCCGTAAAATACAAAAGGAGACAAAGAGCAAGTTGTATAGACGTCTTTTACATTTTTTAAGAGTGCTTAAGAGTTTTTAGTTTTTAATAAAGAACCTTCCACTTTCATTGTATGGAAAACAAACAGAGGTTGTGTTTTTGTGATCACGGAAGAAAATAATATTGGTTTAAGAATGAATAAAGCTGTTATCCTTGTTTTTTTCATGCTTATGTTAGCAGTTATCCCTTTTTCTCCCCGTCTCTCTGAACTTCTACAATTTCTGTCTTATGATTTTGTTCTTCTGCTGTCTAAAACAGAGAGTGAGGATGAGGAAGGTAAGAATGTACAGGATTTAGAATTACTATGTTACGCCCAAACCACCTCGTCTTCTGGTTGATTTTTGTCATCTCACATCACGGTCATGTCCATTCTCCATTAAAACTCATTTTATCCTATTCACTTGGTCCTTAATGACGTTTCTACAAGATTCAGGGTCAGATGTAAAAAGTGTATTTATATTTTACCTTAGTTTTGAGTTTTGTTTTGACTCTTGTGCTCACAGGCATTTCTCTTTTTGTTTCTTTTCTTCTTTTTTTTTTCAGAGCCTCGTAGCTATGTGGAGTCTGTGGCCAAAGCAGCTGCAGGTGGGCCACCAGCGTCCCCTGTGTCTCCAACATATGACAGCAACAGCTTAGCACGTCCTGTCGGGCCATCCCATACCTACAACGCTCCTCTTTCCTCTAGCAGCCCCATTCAGAGCCCAGATGCAGTGTAAGTGTCCACTACCCTCATGTTTCATACAGTGTTATTTGAGTAGTATTTATATACTATTATAGGATAGTATATGTTATATATTTTGAATTAAATTGTATTTTTATATTTTCAGTTTTCTTTTTACTTTTAGTTACGATTTTAGTATTTTTGTATTTATTTTAATCCTTCTCGTTCTCTTGTTTCTTCTTCTTTTAGTGAAAGCTCATTGACTGATAGCGGGGTTGGGTTGAATTCTCTGTCCCAGGCTGCTGTCGACTCTATTCTTCACTCCCAGCCCTCCGAAAGCACATACCATACACCCACACCCTCTTACCCCAGCTCCAGTAGCATGTTGGGTGGCTTCATCACCCCTGATATCAGCCCCTCTCTGCCAGAGACCATGGAAAATAATGCCACCACCATCCAGCCACTCGCCGGAAGCCCTGGCACAAGACACCAAGCCATTCTGGATGACGTGATGTCTGCTCCCAGTCTCCAGCACAGATTACCTAATCAGGACGGCCCCGTTCTGGCCCATCAACCAACCCCGGCCAACGGTCATATGCCTGGAATGGCCGGTAGCCCCATGCAAGGAAGACACACAATGGTGTCCCAAGGAACGCAGAGCAGTCCGATGCTGTCCAGACAGTATCCCGTCGCCTACGGGACTCAGAGTAGTCCGATTCTCAGCAGGCAACCTATGGGACAAGCCGTCCAGAGTAGCCCAATCCTCAATCGACAGGCGTCCCTAAATCAACCAATCATTCTGCCTAACCAAAGCAGCCCGGTGTTGAGTAGACAGCCGTCTGTTAGCCAACCCAACCAGGTCAGCCCCGTCCTGAGCAGGCAATCCTCACTTACACATCCCGGTCAGGGCAGCCCCATTCTGGGATACCACACATCCCTAATGCAGGGTAGCCCCAGTCTGGACAGGCATCCGATGTACAGTGGCTACACCACTCCAGAAGAGCGGCAAGGAGCCATTTCACGGCAGAGCAGCTCCTCTGGATACCAGCAGCCATCTACACCTTCTTTCCCAGTCTCTCCGGCTGGATACATAGATGGAGTGGGATTCAGACAGGGCAGTCCTGGCCCCCAACCTCAGCTCCCAGAAAAGAGACATATGTCCGGCAGCGATCGCTCTAATGGTGGACTGTCCTACGGAACGCTCAACGGGAAGATGTCCTCGCCAATGTCCAGTGGCGGCAGCACTCCAAGCGTTCATTTCTTCCACACGCTCCCTGATTTCTCCAAACTCAACATGTATGGTAAGACTATACTAAAGTAAATTCCAGTAGGTATCAGTGGAATTAGAAATTCAGTTCTAATTCAGTAGAATTGGAAACAGATTGCAGCATTGTGATTTATGCAGCATTGTGGTTTTAACTGTTATTGTGATCATCAAAATATATGTTACTCTGGAAGACCAATGGTTAATCTGAATAAAGCTCAAACACTTTTTAGAGATGTTAATATTTTAATTAAGATAAATTTACATCTGCATCCTAACTCAAGCTACTACTACTGTCACCTCAAGATACTGTCAAATGTGCATTTCTAAGAGACAAAAACAAGTAATATTATTAATATTGCAGCCCGCACTGCAACTGTGCTGAAGATGTGGGTCATCAAAGTCAGGCAACACAGACCCATTTCATGATTTAAGCATTATCACTAGAAAATGCAAAGAACTAAGACATTCATTTTTCTATTAAGATATTTATAATGTTAAGGAAAAATGACTGGAAAAGTGTAAAGCATTCAAAAACTTGAAGTGTTTGTCATGTTCTGACCTTAAAGAGTAGTTTAAAGTGGTCATTTGATGCAATTTCAAGTTTTCCTTTCTCTTTGGAGTATTTCAAGCTGTTCGTAAATAGAAAAGATCCCTAAAGTTACAATGTCTAAAGTCTCAAACCCAGAGAGAGATATTCTTTATAAAAGTTAAGATTTGTCCACGCCCTCCTAAAACGCCACATTTAAACACGCCCCCACATCTACGTCACTATGTGGGATGATTTGCATAACACCACCCAAATGTTCAGGCAAAGAAAGAAGGCATAACTTTGAAAAATAAGCATTATTTATATTCATTATTCATTATTTACTGAGATACATTTTTTAATTGTATTCTTATTGCCACCGCCACGTCGTGGAGACGCTGTGTGTTTCATTGTGGAAGCAAAGGTACTTTGTTTGACCTTACAAAAGAGGACTCAAATAGAAATCAGTGGTTAAGTTGTTTACATCACTGTTCAAGAACAGTTCAACCCAAATATCCAGATGTGTGCAACACATTTTACGGAGGACTACAAAGTGGGGCAATTCCCACTTTGCAAGGTCAGTCTGGCGCTTCTGACTCAATGCTTTTAAGTACATTTTCATATTTAAAGAATGTACCACTGATGATTCAAACGCAAGTTTTAAATACTGTAGAGTAGCGCTTGTTGTTTGTCATTCCTCCGATCACAAATGCAGGCATGGTTTTATGTTTGCACGGCACGATAGGCAACGCAACGTGTAAAAAGACAGTATAAGTCATTATAATCAGTAATTTTATAATAATTACACTTGAAAGAAATAAATATTTTAAATGTATCGTTATAATTTTTTGGCCATGTTGCCCAGCCCTATTTCTACATATATTTACGTTGTTAAATAATAGCCTAAACTGAAATTTTTGAGTGCTCCCCCTTTTTTGCTTTAATATTCATATAAATAATTAATTTTTTACTTGATTGTTGATTTTATTGACAGACAACAATGAAGTCTATGTGCATGAATACTATAGATGAGCACCCAGTTTTAATATTGTAATTATTATTTATTATTATTATTATTATTATTATTATTATTTTTATTAATTACATGTCTTCTAGGATTGCATTGAAATAGCATATTAATGAAAATTGTATCATGTATTAATCATTCTCAGAGCAGTGCGACATTTGAAGCTGTTATGTTGAATTATTATAGATTTAAACTTTGCTGCATGTCTAACAAAACCTGTGACTATATTCACATAAATTCAGCCATAATTATTGTAATAAATGACATTGCAGACAGTCTCTGGTTTGGTTCCAGAAACTAAGTGCAATGTTATCTGCTGAAATGCTATGTAATACTACATTACATCTGCTTAATAAAGTGCATATTTCATTTCCCAGATGGTAGTCCAGAGACCAATCTGCACGTGAAGTTTGTCCAGGACACGTCCAAATTCTGGTATAAACCAGGAATCTCCAGAGACCAAGGTAAGAACGGGGTATATGTGTGTTCCAGGGTTAATTTATCTATATTTAAACCACCGAATGGAGTCTCATAACTCCTATAACAGTAAAATATGTCTCACGCCACACTATATGAGGTCAATCGCTGTTGGTCTCCACATCTGGTTCTCTTCTGTGCTCTTATTGGATTAGATCATCTGCGCTGGAGTCCTCTCTAAACGCAAGCACATGCAGTGACATCACACGGCACTCGACATGTGTGTTCAGTTAAATCCAGCGAACATCTGCTTCTGCTGCTTAATTATCTTGTCTTAACGATAACAAATAAACCTCCTTAGCCTATCTCTCTGTGTGTAAAAAAAAAAAAACTGTGGGGTATATTACAGCAATTTGTTAACATTTTAAAGACTTCACCTTCACATTTCTAACTGGTGAATGATGAGAAAATGTCACATGGTGAAAAATACATTTACATTTAGTCATATAGCAAACAGTTTTATCCAAAGTGACTTACATAAAGTAAGTTTAAAAAAAGTTTAAAGAATCTGACGAATAATAATAAAATATAATAATATAAAACAACTTGTGAATGTAATATAATATAATATAATATAAAAAATATTTTGGGATATTTAAATGCTTACATGTGCAGTTTGACAGTCCCTATCAGTGTTTATGGAAAATATTATTAATATTGTATGATTACCAATATGAAATGCTATAATAAATGCACATATGCCACATGGACATTGTTGAATAATGCTTTATTTATATTCATTATTCATTATTTATTATTTACTGAGTTAATGTCAATTTTGACTGACAAAAAGGGGAAAATATTTAATATTATATTTGATTTATTTGATTTAAATATAATATAATAACAGATCTAATACAATAAATATGCATATTTTAAGTTAAATGTCAAGTGTTATGGATAGAATCCTCTCACACACACACGTTTTTTTTTTTTGTGAAAAGTGGGGACATCCCATAGGCGTAATGGTTTTTATGCTGTACAAACTGTATATTCTATCGCCCTACACCAACCCTACACCTAACTCTAACCCTCACCCTCACAGGAAACTTTCTCAAAAAAAAAAAAAAAACTCATTCTGTATGGTTTTTAAGTGTTTTGAAAAATGAGGACATTGTAATACCTCTCCTTGTAATACCTGTGTCATACCCATGTCATTATACAGAGTTGTGTCCTGATATGTCACAAAAACATGCGCACACACACACGAGTGTATATAAGGATTCTATCCATAATAGTAGTATTTTTGGTTGCACAATAAACAGATCCTGGGATGTCATACATTTTGGATTAATATATCTTGTCATTGATTATATTTATTTGAATTTTGTAAGACTGAAGCTACCATTATGTTACAAAATAAACCTCCCTTGTGATTGTCTTCTCCTCATTGTAGCAATCAACATGCTGAAAGATCAAGAGCCTGGAGCCTTTGTCATACGGGACAGTCATTCATTCAGAGGGGCCTACGGCTTGGCCATGAAAGTTGCCTCACCACCTCCGACCGTACAACCTACAAAGAAAGGTATTTCATGTGCCTCCTCCAGGCATGCGGCTTATACAGATAATTATTTGCCAGATGTATTCCAGACAGGAGATCTGGATCATAATCAGACAAACACATTCAGACACCCAACAACATACACTGAAACACATGCAATGTTTCATGATGAAAACCAACGGCAGTTGTTTCCGTGCACTACCTATCAGAAGATTTAAAAACCCTACTTATTCTATTTTATAATATCATTACATACATCTCTTAAATAATGGATGCTGATTGGTCAGTCGTGGCATTCTGTGGTCATGCGTCTTTGTATAATGACACTAGATTGACCACTGTACGAAATAATTCAAAATTTATTTATTTGTGTAGATCTAATTTGTCCAATTAATAAAATAATTAATGCATATATTTTTTATTTTAATCATATTAAATAAATGGACATTGAATACTGTTTTTAAGATCACAAGAAAAATAATTTTAAAAATAAAAAAATTCAGTCAGTTGTATAATAAATATTGCAATGCAAGTATAAACAAATACAGTACTTTTAATCAATATAGGGTTAAATTTAGTCATTTAAAGTCTGTTCTACAAATGATAGTTTTATTGGTTGTTTTTTATGATACTGTTTTAATATTTAAATTTCTTACTCAATCATTATTTCAGCTGGAGATGTCGCTAATGAGCTGGTGAGACATTTCCTGATTGAGACGGGTCCAAAAGGAGTGAGACTGAAGGGCTGCCCTAATGAGCTGTACTTTGGTAAATCAAACTATTTAAATTTGTTTAATTAAAAATTGAGTAAAATCGGTTCTGAAACCTATTGAGCTGTGTTTCGTATTAGCATGTTGCAAACACATCAAAATAGTTGATTTGAATTAGACTGAACCATGTTGAATACATTTCTAATGATTTCTGCCTACATAGCCTAATGCTTCCTAATAGGCTTGCGAACACTGACACAATAATTTATTGAATGTTCAATAATGTGAAAGTCGTAGACCGAAAGCTTGTGTGGTTTTCGCTCCTCAATAAAAGTTAACATGTGAATCCTTCCCTTTAAATCAAGCTGTCTGTGTAGCTTCCAGAAAACTGTAGAACATATGTCGTCCAAACGACAGCATGGTAGCAGCTGACATTATTAAGTACTGCTTAAATACCGCCCCTCTCTAATTTACTGTCTGCTGACCACATTACACGGAGGCCTAGTCTATTCAATGTACAGTGCTGTCTTCTCCAGTATACCCCGTTCCACATCAAAGAAGAAGACATAAAGACCAGGGCTGGGCAGCATGCGTTACAGTGATCATTGCATAAGCGTTTGTTAATTATGAAAAGCAGAACGGACAAAGAAGAACTCTGATTTGTGGGAACGAAAGCAGGTGTGGGTGAGATTTGGCAGGATTTCTCGGTTGTCGGGAATAGCACTTGTGTTAATAAACACAGAGATATTTAAGCTGCACTCCTCCGGCTGAATCTCTGCCAGGACACCCACTGCTTACACGAACAGTTCACCCCAAAAAATGGTGTTATCATGTTCCTCATCATCCTGTCATTCCAAACTCCTATGCTGTTACATTTTTGCTGTTGTTACAAAAGGTGAATTTCTGTAGAATATTTAAGCTGCTTTTTATTCACTTCACAGTGACCACGGTTGTCAAAAAGGACAAAAGCTCCATAAAAGTATCTTAGAACTTGAATCAACTTAAGTCTTCTGACGTCATATGATAGCTTTGTGTGATGATTTTTTCAACTGAAAATCTTGCACAGTAGTTCGAAGTATTGTGTCAGGTTTTTGGTCTTTGTGTTTGTTGTGGCTGAATATCACTGACCTCCAATCTAACACGATGCTTTAAACAGTGCCATATTTGATTTTTAGTGAACAACTTACATTTAGGTCTCTTTTTTTCACATGGGTCCACAAGGCTAGTATTATAGTGCACCCGTCGTATTGACACTTTATGTTGTTGATTCATGTATATTTGTTTTAGAGCTTGACAACATCTGTCATCATTAAATTTCAAATATTGAAAAGAATGGTCAGAATTCTACAAAATATCACCACTTAAAGTAGAAAGTCTAGTTTGGAACAACATGAAGGTGAGTGGCTGTTTAGGAGTGAACTATTCCTGTAAAGGGGCCTTAAAGTAAACTCTCCTCATTTCCTGTTAGTGTTGATAAAATCGGATTGCTGAAGGAGGAGAGTTTAAAAGCTAATAATAACATTTAAACTCCTTTCCACTATCAACCTGGATATTTTGCTTCCGCAGTTCTGCTGTTTCTCATGAGTGGTAGGAAATGTTCTGCCCAAACAGAAATTTCCCCTAATATAGTAAAATATTTGAAGGAGAGGTTTAATAAAGAAACACTCTGGTGGTTAAACCAAGTGGCAGTATGTCCCTCCTATCGTCCAACTTTAGCTGACACAACTGGTCAACAAAATGGATTTATGGTTCGTCATTGCCCGGCATCAAAGTTTAACCGCTTCAAGAGGGTTGTAATGTAAAGTATGACCTCCTCTGATTTCTGCTCATGAATCTGACTCCATTTTTATTTTCACCTTCTGTGTTCAGGCTGCCTGTCTGCACTGGTCTACCAGCACTCCATGACTCCACTGGCTCTGCCCTGCAAACTAGTCATACCAACCAGAGGTGAGCCATCATATCACTTTCTCCACACATACAATGGGCTCCAAAAGTCTAAGACCACATTCAAAAACCTGTGATTTTTTTAATGCAAAAAATGTGTTAAGGCATATTTATTTTTAAAGTATTTTTCTAATTTCGAATACATATATTATTATTTTTTCCACTCTGTAAGCTGCTGTAAAGCAAACTTCATGTTTGCTCGCATTTATCAAACTATCCATTATGTAAATATGACAGTTTTGGTCATAGTAGCCAACTGAAGCTAATTATTCAGTCACATTAGCTTTTAAGTGCACCTCTATAAATGCATTTGGTAAATTCTGCACATAATATCTCTGAATAAAACGTTTATCAATCTAATAGGTGTGCATTTTTTGCATATTTCAGCTTTTTATGTGCTCCTTTTATATATTTTTTTTTAATGAAATTTAACACTTTGCGGAAAATACAAGGAACCCTATGCATCTGAACTCATTTATTCAAACCTGAAAGTTTGATTGATACTGTTGTTAAAGCAAAAATAAATAAATAAATAAATACATGATAAAAATACAAAAGAGTAAAGCCAGAGTCATACTTTATGTATTCCCACTGTGACTTTTGTGTGTTTCAGTGTTTTTGTACGTACTGTACATGCCTACTCATCATGACCTCACTTAGCTGTGCTCTCTGTCATGATGATGTATGTCCTGTTTGCCCGGTGTGAATAATTGTGAGCATTTTCCGAGGTCTGCGCATTCAGCTGGCCTCCGTCCTCAGCCAACTGCCATGTGCCATCCAGGTGTCGGGGTCATGAAACCACACACCATTATGTGTGCATCTCTGCCTTTTCAAACACTGTTTGACAGCGTGCTAGCCAGGCGCTTTGATTCCTAGCATAGCAAGAATTCTCGCAGCAGAACGACCAACGGACAGGATGTGCACGGTCTAAACTTTGACCCGGTGTCATTTTTACAGATCCTCTAGAGGAGTCACCTGAGATCGCAACACCAACTAACCCAGCGGCAGATACACTCAAACAGGGTGCAGGTGAGAATATTTACATTAATTATTAATAGTATAAAATCTATATATTCCTCTAAACCTCATAAAATGCAATGTTCCAGATTTAGGTTCAAATTAGATCTACTGATGGGATTTGTGGTACAGTGTAGTCACCACAGAAAACAGCCTTTTGACTTTCTCTCAGTGTTTAAAAAAAAAAAGCAATAATCTTAGTTTCAGTAAGGCACTTACACAAGAAATACATGGACCAGACAACAAACATCCAACAGTCGGCAATGCTAGACTGTTTAGATATTATGAAACAGTATTTAAAAAAATAAATATAACAAAAAATGTAAAGAAAACAGGATTAGTCAGTAATATTTTGTGGTAATCAAAAATATGCCTTAGGTGTTGGCAATAAAGGGTATATATTTAAAATGTTGATTGAAATAATACATTGAATTTGTCATGTAAATGCATTAATGGAAACCCAGAGAATGTGAACTTACTTTTAAACAAAAGTTCATGTTTTCTTGCTTCAACTACAGTGAGAAAATTGATTTATTTTATAGGGGTAAAAGAATATCCACTGTCAAAAAAGGTTTAGTTAATGTGTAACTTAAGTTTAAAAGCAGTATGTTCTTAAAAGAATTAAAGTCTTTAGCACTACATTGTTCAGAAAAATCCCTAAAGATGTGGTAGATGTGAATTTAACAGCAGTATATTTTTCATCTTAGATCTCGGTTTATACTCTCTAGATAAATTGACTTCGAGTTTTCTCCATTAGTCCAAGTGTTAATGCAGTCACACTAGCTTTCTTGCTTTGTTTATGATCTGATATCAACTCTGAACCAACTGCCATGTTCTTCCCCACCTGTGGAAATGATTTAGGGCAGAAGAGTTCATCTGACTCCCATGGTAAACCCAATGATGTTCTGCCTATTTGATTAATTTACCTGTGTCATTGTGTTTAGCCTGACTTTGACTGCTGTGTCTAGAGAGAGAACCGCACTCCTCTTTTATTACTGTGCATGTGATGGTCCAGACCTCCAGAAGCATCTTTTCCCTTCTCTGCTAAAAACAGTTTGGCTGCTGTGTTTTCTGCTTTTTGTCAACGCCTCGATTGTATTTCAGGAACACCTTCTAAATTAATATGGCATGTTCTGTTATGACTGATGTAAGATTACTGTGCATGGATCTACTGATAGATGATCCCAGTGGTTCTCAATTTCTTTTCAGCTCTTCCTTTGAGAATAGAAAAATTCTCAGCCCCCTCAATCACGAATACTAATCAGTTGTTGCCACATTTTGGTAAAATACATAATACTGTTGAACTGTAGATTAATTCATTTTAAACATTTCCTGCAATGTCTTTCTATATATTTATCATATGTCTTTCTAGTAATAAAAAATGGGAAAAAATATTTTAAAGATATGTTATATATATATATATATATATATATATATATATATATATATATATATATATATATATATATATATATATAAATAAAACACATTAATGCTAATTTGCGGGAGCAATTCTTTTTAGAGTAGTTCACCCAAAATAGTAAGAAAAATAAGATTAATTGATTTAATAGAAAAAACAAAACAAAAAATAAGCTGCACAAAAACTTCATTGGTTCTTTGCCTGAATCTGTTGTTATTTTTAACTGAAAATATAAAAAATACTTTATCTTTATTTAAACAGCTTAATTATAAATATTTTTTTTATATTTTTTTAATTACACATTACAATTTAACTGTAATAAAGCAAGTTTAAGTTGAAGTACTAAAATTCTTAAAACTGAAATAAAAATGAATGAAAGCTAAGTGGAAATAATAGTAATAAAAATTAGATTTATTAAAACTTAAAATTCAAATGGAAAATATAAAAAAAAGGCTAATTCAAAATATTTATAAATACTATAATGTACATATTTGATGTAAATAACCCTAAAATAACACTGGTGAATAATCAGTGCAGCATATTTGATAATGTTTATGAATGACAGTATACCGCCGACCCATATTTTGAGAACCACTGGATTATGCAAATGCAGAATATACTAATGTTATGTGTGTGTTTGACAAAATCCCAGTATGTATGACGGTCAGAGTTTAAGGTGCATCTATCTTACATAATGCAGTAGTAATTAAAGTCTTTGTGGATACCACCATGGTTATTGATCTACTTGTGTTTTCTTGTCTTTCTCAGCATGCAATGTCCTGTACATAAACTCTGTGGATATGGAGTCTCTGACTGGGCCTCAGGCCATCGCCAAGGCCATCTCAGAAACCATGGCAGCCAGTCCCGCACCTTCAGCCACCATTGTTCACTTCAAGGTGTCAGCACAGGGCATCACGCTCACTGACAACCAGAGAAAGTGAGTTTTTCTTTCTTAATCTTAATGTATTCCAAGACTACGCTTGAACATGTTTTAAAAGCACATATCTGTCATTTCTTCAACAGGCTTTTTTTCAGACGTCATTATCCCATCAGTACGGTCACGTTCTGCAACATTGATCCACAGGAGAGGACGTAAGCAAACCCTGAAACATTAGCATTAACTTTAACCACAGCAGTCAATGTCACAACGTTTCTATGTTGATCAGTGGATCTGGTGACAGGATCAGAGTTATGTTGTAGTCTATTAAGAGTTGTCATCTATTTAAGCATCTGCGTGTTCCTTGAAAAGTGCTCTATAGATAAATTATATTATTTTTTAGTTAATGATGTAAAGTTAAACAGCTATAATCTGTTTCAGGTGGAGCAGATCAGAGGGTGGCACTGCAAAGTAAGTTTTGATAAGTTTTGCTCAGCACATGTGAAAATAGTTTAGAGATGTATCAGCAAGCTCTGCTCGCCCTTTCTGGTGCATCATGGGATAGAGTGCCTGTACTCAGGGCTATCATGATGAATGAGTGGGATTGTGATCTCTGCACAGAACATGACGCTAACGTGCTAACCCTCACACACGTGTGTCATGATTTACCCTCTGAGGCCAAACACTACATACATGAAGGATAAAAGCTCAGATGCGCCGTGATTCTCATAAGTTCTGTCATGATTTTCTCACCCAAGTTGTTCCAAACGTGTCGGAGCTTCTTTCCTCTGTTGAACAGAAAAGAACAGATTTTGAAGAATGTTGGTCACCAAATAGTCACTGTGGCCATTGACTTCCATTTTTTTTTTATACTATGGAAGTCAAAGCTGTTTGGTTACTAACATTTATAAATGATGACATAATTTCCATTAACTTTTTATTTTAACATCTCTATTTTAACCATAGAGACGATTTTTGGGCCAAAATAAGCGTATGATATGGTCCCCTCACTCCCAATCTGAGCAGATCTCTTTAGTAAAAACTTGAGTTTTTTCAAGCACAAGACACTTTCCACTCTTGGTGCAATGAGGCATGTGACAGCCCTCATGGCTCGTTCTGTGCTGCTTCAGCCGTGTTATAAAGCGCTGTGCTCTTGATGTAGTGGGCAGATATTATACATAGGAGGAACAGATCATTGGACTGGGCTGAGGATAAAAGCAGATGATGTTAGTGGCACTGACGATGAACAGCATCTCTGCTGTTGTGGTTCAAGAGACGAGAAAGACAAACAGTGTATCAAGATTTGTTTTATTTACAGGTTCTTTGGCTTTGTGGCCAGAAAGCAAGGCAGCACTACAGACAACGTCAGCCACCTGTTCGCCGAGATGGATCCCAATCAACCGGCCACAGCCATCGTCAACTTCGTCTCTAAAGTGATGATCAACTCTCAGAAGCGGTGAACTCCTCACGCAGCGCTGCTTTCTGGAGGACTTTCATTTTGCTCTGTTTGAATTCTTTTTAAGTTTCTGTTTTTCATCCTGTATGTTTGGGTGAGAGGCTGTGTGTACGTGCGGTTGTGTATGTGTGAGGAAGGGTTATTCGGATGGCAGTGAGGAAGAGGGACAGAGGAAGTGCAGTGTGGGCGTAGAGGAGTGAAGTACAGAGGGGAGGTGATCTTCATCTCAATCGGAGGGGACGTGGAAATGATGTTGGTGATTTTGTTTTTTGTTTTTGTAAGAAAAATGGATAAGAAAAAGTAAAAAAAAAAGTTGATGAGTCTGAAATGTGGGGTTGGTGTACCAAAGATTAGAGAGCAGTCAGGACAAACCAATTATTAATCAAGCATCCTTGTATATCTTGTTAAACCACGGCTGCTTCGTCAAAACTTTACATATGAACTGAAGCATCACCTCTTTTCCTTCTGAAAGCGGCTCCTTTTTCTCACACTACAAGTGCAAGACCTTTTCATACGTCAGCTAAAAGGGATTTTAAAGGTCTCTTACATATAACAGCAGAAGCTACAGTAGCAGAAGCTAAAGTAAGAATGGGTTAGATCAGTGGTTCCAAAACTCTGGTCCTGGAGGCACCCCGTCACTGTACATTTTGCAATATCTTCTATCTCTGACACACAAATTTTGCAAAACGTGCAGTGTTGGGGTGCCCTCCTGGACCAGTGTTGAGAACCACAGAGTTAGATATTCCCATCCTCAAAGATGCTTTTTGTTTCAGTAATTCAGTCTCCGTTCACCTCTAGTCCATGAATATCCAACAGATTTCCAGATGTCTGGGGGAAGTGCAATAGAATGGCATTTGAAGGCAGACTGACAGATGACGTGTAAGAAAAAAATAATGGTGACACCATTTTGTAGGGGTTTGACTGCCAACGAGTAAAGCAGCCAAATTGCATTCATTTTAATTGTTATAATTTTCCAGTATGCACACACACACAATATATTATATATATATATATATATATATATATATATATATATATATATATAGTGTGAAAAGTTATCATTGTCTGTGCATTTATCTGTTTCAAGTCACATTTAGTTTAAAGTGCTTCATACAATACAGATTTAAATCAACTTAAAAAATAAACAGAAAATGTATCAAATGTATCAACTACTTCCATTTCAGCTTGTAAAGCAGCTTTACAAACACAATTTTTCAAACGGTGTGATTATTCATCTTAGCTTAATTCAGTGTTGATTCATTTACTAAGTGTCAGTGTTGGAAAGTTAATCATTTTTAAAATGAAGACAATCTCCTTATCCAGCTTTTCATTGGATAGTGTCAGTGCAGTCGAATACTGTAGATAATAGTTTCTGAATATTAATTATTTTCAAGTGAGCAAGCCAAAGGTGACAGTGGCAAGGAACCAAAACTCCATAATGAACCAAAATGTAGCATTCAGCTCTTTCCACTTGGGTGTTTGGGAAATGTCTCTGAAACCACAGAAATGGATGGACATCCGAATGCTGTTCTATTGCACTTTTCAAACAGGTAGTTGTAAACTTTGAGCTGAACTGAACACAAAATAACACTGATTTCTCAAGATCTTTTATGCACGTGTCCAGCATCAACTTAGAGTTCCTGGTCTCCACTTGCTAGGGTCCATGAGCTGCTGCTGTGCTCTCTTCTCTTCAGGTCGGAGTGTGTGTCCTTGTGTATCTGGCAATAAGGTGTGGATCTGTCACTGTATCTCTATGCCTTGCTTCAAACACACTCACACTAGCATTCTACCCCAAAGTAAGCTAAGTATATGTATAAAATACAACAAAAGGTGATTTAACTGAATATTTATTGTATTATTATGGGTTTGCTACCTTATTTTTTGCTTCATGTTAACTCTTACCTATAGATATATTGTATAGTCTACACTAAGATTAGCCTCCACAAGAAATAATCTTTATTTTGGCTAATATTTCAAAATCAAAGAAGCATTCTATGATATATGGTGTAAAGTTTATGTATTTGGAAAGCTTGTCATTATTGGATATTCTCCCACGTCGTTTTTATTTAGCTTTATATTGATATATACTTTAAAATAGAACTCACTGTCGCTTTTGCATACGTAAGGATTGCATCCTAAAGTTCCTTTGGATGAAGTGAGTTGGCTGATATGTTTACTGCAAGAGGCTCTGTGTAAAGAAAAGCAAGGAAGCGTCTTTATTTTTGTATTGTTGTTATTATTTTGGCGCCCTTTCCCTCCCAGTGTTCAGCCCTCAGTGAAAGCCACTGTTTGGCCGCTCGCAGTGATTCTCTCAGGCAGCATTCAGTATTTTGTTTCATACTGCCATCATGAGGCACTGTCAGGTATTGCCAGCCATATCATCATCTATGCATCCTCTATAACTTCCCTTATATACACAGACCCGTTCTGAACCCTCATTAAATTTAGATTAAAAGTAATACTGCAGTGTTTTAACTGTGATGTGCAGAGAAAATCCCTAGCAATTCTTTACTTTAAGCAGGATGACAACTGCCCCATGTCTCCCTAATTAGGGTGTCTTGCTTTCTTTTTTTGTTTGTAAATACTTTTGCCAAAGATTTTATTTCACTTTTGTACGCCTTAGTTTGAGGATTGATCACTGTCTGGTCGTGTGTGAACGACGGCTTGTTGTTGTTGGCATGGGGGTCTGTTTTGACTTGATGCACATGTATATGACGTGTTCCACTGTGTTTGGTTGCCATGATTCCCTTGTGTTTAGCCTTACAGAACTGCTCCAAAAGAATGCAAAGCACTTAATATTCAAGAGCTGGAAAACAGCAAAATATCAAATAATATGACGGCTTCAGTTATCCTAACAGCAACACCATGTTAACACTGGACGCATCCAGCAGCGTGAGGTCATCTACACTGGACGCTTGAGGCAATACTTCTACAATCAAAATACAATCTGTGGAAAATTCATTTTAAAACTGACTTTGCTTGGGTTGTTTTAAAATAGAGACTTTCTCCATTTCCCTAGGAGGCCCATTCTTATCCAAGACGTTTAAATAAGAATTAACAATTTACATTTACACATTTTGTGCAATCAATTCATGAATGAGGTGTATTTTTGCATTGCAACAATTGAGTACACGTGGTTAAATGGTTTAACTTAGTAGGGCAAAGACCATTCCACAATCTGACTTTGATTTAGTAAAGTTATTTAAATACATTAATAAATATGTATGAAATTTGCAATAACATGACTTGATTTTTTGATTGAAGTGTATAATTAAGTCACTAGAAAGTGTAGCAAGCTGAGTTAATTCAAATGTTTCATCTACATTTGTGGTGCTGGATGTGTCTGCTGTAAACATGGTGAAAGAGTGATTGTGCACACTAGAATATATATTTACTTGCTTTGCTTGCATTTCTGGATATTCCATTCGGTGCACAGGCTTAGATTAACACAAACTGTGTTATCCAAACAGTCATTTCCAAACCACAGAATTTACGAGGTATTTGCATTTACCTGAAAATATTTAGGTAGATCTTCCAACTAAAATCAGCTCCTCACTCCATGTATTAGTCAGCAGTGTTGTATTATTATATTTGTTATGTTCACTTGTTAACAGATGCAGAATGTGTGAATGAGCTACTATTGCTGTACAGAACCGAGTCGTTTTATTTGCTTCATATTTTACAGCCTCCATTGTATTGTTTTGGCAGAAAAATTAAAAATACATTAAAGAGCACTATTGCTAGAAAAACTGTCCTGGTTTGTGAATTTCTTGGAAGCTTTGCTGCAAGTTAATCATTGTGAATGAGGTGCAGCGTTACACTTCATTACCAGATCTGAATGAAAGGTATTTGATGTTGCTAATGTAACTGTCACAGTACCAATCACATGCAGGCCAAGCCTCTTTTTCCATAGTTCTTCAGACATATTGAGAGGAAAATGAGATGGAAAAATAAACTCACACACAAAGAAACATTGGCGGTAGGTCAAACGCTGTAGATTGGCCATGCATTATTCCTAATGCTCTTCTTCATAGCCATTTGTAATGTGAACATTTATGGATTAAGGTTAGGAATGCATGAAATACAGTAACAAAGATTTGATCTGATGTAATTCCCTTGACTATAGATTATGAAACAACGATCTGTCACGATGCACAGTAGGCTCCAAAAGTTTGAGATACGATGAAAGTCTGGAATTTTGTTTTATTTAACCCTCTGGTGCTGTTTGTTTTTGTTTTACTTCATTGGAATTGTATGAAACTTGGTATAGGTTTTGGCACTTGGTTTTGGTTATGCGAACACACACTCACTGCATCCAAACTAAATCTTACTGAATGCAAATTTGGAACATGATATGTTTAGATTTATGGCTTTGATTTTCATGTAGTTTTAGTGTGTCTATATTTAAAATAAATGAAATAATATACCTGTTGTTCTTTATTTTTTTTATACTTATTTTTCTTTCACTTAAGTGATAATTTGCCAAATTAAGTCTGTGGTCCAAAGCATTCAAGATTTGAGACAGTTTAAGCTGGAAATTAATTTTTTAGGTCTATACTCAAAAAGTAGTCAACTGGTAATAAATGGTTTATAACTATCCCCTAAAAATACTACTTATAAATGAGTGGCATTATACAGACCGATTAAAATGAAAACAATCTTTATTAACAAATGCATTTTTAAAATGCAGACTTTTGGACGTGACTGTAAATGCTCTGAACATCAGCAGCATGATGCAGATGCTTCTTTCACCGAGAACAGATGGTTTTTGTGACAGACGGCAGATCCAAGAGAAGAGATACGCATGTGTTGATTTGCATTTCTCTCGTTCTCACTAATTACATCACTCCATGAGTGAGGGGGAAGATGGTGATGTAATTTGGGAGTTATGTATCAGATCAGTAAGCAGAAAACAGTTTTTGAATTAAATGTGTTCCAAGTTGGGGAACTCCTACTTGTTCACATTGCTAAAAGGTTACAAAGAACTTTGGCCCATTGTGTTGGGAGGGTCATTTGAAGCCCCAATAGATTACGGAGCAAAACAATAGCTGTTGCAGCATGACTCAGAGTTTCCACTGATCAGTCAGACTGACCTAAGACTGTGTCTGTTATTGGTTAGTATCATCTTGTCCTGCCTATATACACTCACCAGTCTCAGGGAATCAGTTGAACTGTTTCTTACATTGACTATAAAAACAAGAACTAGATCTAGTCTAGAATGTTTTATCCGAGAGCATGTTATTTTAGTGTCATTGAGATAAAATCGTTTTATTAATATTTTGAATATTACAGGGTTTCTGCGGATTTTACATGTAAGACTTTTAAAGACCAAGTAAAGAAAAATGAAGGTATAGGAGTTAAAACACTTCAAATTTTGAAAATACATCTTCCAACAGAACTCTGTTTTTAATTAATAATAATAATAATAATAAAAAAGCTAAAGGCCCACAAATATCTGCCTATGGGCTTGTTTTCATATTCCATTGAAACTTTCAGTTGCTGTGAAGAGAGAACTGAAGATGAACACAGAGCCGAGCCAGATAACAAACTAAAGATTGACTCGTTCTCGAGTCAAGAACCGCTTGCATTGGTTTATTCTATTTGACCCTGGTACTGGGAGGTCAAATCGAGCTATGATGCTGCAATAACAGCCGCTGGCCATTTGATGTCAGTGTTGACCCTTTCTAAAACAAGCTTCACCAGCGTCTCTCAGTGTAAAGGGGATATGCAGGCCGGGGAGGGCTTATCTGTCCTTTACAGAGTAACACTGTATTATTGATGCTGGTAGTGAGGCTGATAAGGCCCCAGAAGAATTCCAGACACTCTCTGTTAACTCAAGTCTTGCTTTGGCGATCTCACCGATGTGTGACTGGAAGAGTTGTCTGCCCCCGACAGCCAAACAATGGAGCCAGTTTAGTCCCACAGTTTATACACACCGTATCGCTCCAGGAAAACATCTCTGTTTGACTTTACGGCCAATGGAAAAGTACAACACGTCGTTTGAAGTGTGTGTGGGCCAATTTTTCCCCTGAAAATGTCACTGTAATTTTGGAAACTGCTCTCTGTGGGGGGACCAAATGACAAGATGGGAGGAATTAGGCCGTCCATTTGAGGCAGAGGAGGGGATAACCCTCTAATGCGAGCGGGCTTTTGTGAGCTAGGGAGAAAAATCTGAAAATCAATATTTCGTTTGGTTGCTGAGCAAAGTAATCTTTCTGGAGAACAGGTGTCCTATCGCCTGGCAAAGCCTCTTGTCCTTGCATCACACATCAGATGGTAGCAGCTTTGGGAAGGAGACGGCCTTTCATACCGAGGATTGGATGGCGCCCTCAAAGGAGCTGACCTGAAATCATACTCGAGTCTGAAGAAAAGCACCGCTGAGTGATTTGTAAAAGGCCTAGGTGAGTTTTCACTCGCTTTGGATGTCAGCTTATGGATGGGTTGGTAAGAGTTTATGGTGGCTTTGTTTGTTTGTCCATGTAAGTATGTTTCTTGCTCAGGTTTTAAATGAATTGAAGTAATAAATCTGACTCCAGTTCTGTCCCATTTGTTCCAGAGCTGGTTTATGGACCAGGCCTGGGCCTCCAAAACTACTAAAGTCAGTCGAAGGGCAGGACCTTCAGTGTATAAAACATGAGCTGTGAGTCTCATGCTGTATACTGCAAAAAAAAAAAAAAAAAAAAAAACGTGCAATTTTTTAAATATTTAAACATTCTTGAAACAAGATTGATTTGCTAATCTAAGCAAAATATCAAGATAATAAGTCTTGTTTTATGAAAAATGCATTTTGTGTTTGCTTAAAACAAGAAAAAAAATCTCAGGCAATGTTGGGTAAGAGAAATAATATTAATATAAAAGGGGGGGGGGGGGTTAAACAATAAAAAAAAAAACATCAAGATTAAAGTCATTATAATGCACAGTGAAACTCGTAAAATTTCAAGAAAAAATATCAAATAAAATGTTGAGAACAAATGTTTTAAATTATGAGGAACAGAGCTAGTTAGTTTGAGTCCCTTTTTATGAAGTAACTGGCTATTAATTAAGGATTGTTGGTGGTTGTGGACTGCTCCATGCATGGAACGAAATAAATGTAACCATCTGTACAGCCATTAATGGCAATGCCATACACAGTAAAAATTCCTATATATCCTTAAAACAAGAAAATCTTTACACAAAATTTCTTCTGCACTGCAAAACTGCATTACATATTATTATTATTATTTTATAGCCATATTAATATATATATCACAATATTTTTGCCAAATAGTGCAGCCCTGCAAACAAGCATAGCAAACCTGGAATTCTTTTTTTAAAAGTGCATTTTAAAATTTCAATTTTTTTTTTTTTTTTTTCACATTTTTTTAAAGACGAAACTTTTTGATTACATTTTGTACCCCAAATTGTGTAACTGTAGTCATTGGGGCCTTACCCTTAAATTATCAACTTTGTTCCTTATCTACCCCTAATAGGTCCTACTATGAACTGTTTAGGAGTAAATAATATACAAAAATGTCCCTTTAAATGTACAGACCCAGGGACAACTCAGTGTTGTACCCCTTTTTAAGACCATTTTTTGCCCCAATTTTTTTTCATATATATATATTTATATAATATTTTTTTCCACTAGGGGTGCCATCATGGGATATTGCCTCGAAATGTGTGTCCAGGGGGCTCATAGGACCATGATCTGACCCTGCCAGCACCCCTTCGAGGCAGAAGGGGCCAAAGCTTGCCTACTAAAAATACACACTCCAGGATGTTATTGCTAAGCTGCATATGCGTGTCTGGCCAGCATTTTTCAGCCTTTGGGATGTTTCCTCTCTCTCTTTTCCCTCCATAAATTAAAGAGGTCAAATTCCTCAGCAACACATCGTAATAATGTTTCGCCTCTGACAGCATGTCCAGGATTGATGTGTGTTTCCTAGTAAGACACTGCACAGCATGTGTTTATGGTGTTTATTGTGTTAAAGGAGTCTTGGGACCTTCAACTGGCTCTTAAAGTATTATAAAAGTGTGCCAGCCTTGGAGAAGACAATTTATTCTAGATGAGTACCAGTGTCGAGGAAGCTAATTTGAATCAAGCTTCAGACTAATTCAAAAGAGTTACACATGTACAAATCAAACTATTGTTTTATATTTGATCTTTAGGAGATCTTTAGAGGCTGAAACTGTATTGTAAATAGAATGGCCAAAGATCAGCATTCTCCACCTAAAACTGATTGGGTAGACCAAACCGTAAGTCATAGTAACCAGAAACTGAGAGGCATGGTAGTATTCACACTGTCTACATCACTAAGGCTCACCCCAATCGGCCTGATGGTGGCGCTAGAGTGATCAAAAGTATGAAATTGCTCATAACTCCTAAACCTTCAGTCGTAGACTAAAGGGTCTTATGTTTTCGTAATCCTTAACTCAAAACAGACAAAATACATTCCTCAAATGTGATTCTTTAGATTGTTGAAATTTTCAGGTGTTTGGGGATTTTCGAAAAACCTACCAATCAATAATTATAATTATATAATCAATAATAATCCTTTTTTTTTAAAGTTGAACTTTCAAATCACTGTCGTGACAGGAAGCCAAAACTTTCATAAACGGTGGAGCTGCTTTTACGAAAATGCTTATAAACTCTTGAAGGGAAAGATATTTTCTCCAAAATCCAAACAATTTCTACGTATATTTCTATTCAATAATTTTGTTATTTTAAATATATGTCTACCAAAAAAAAAAAAAAAAAAAAAAAGGTGTGTATTATTAATGAGAATTAATATTTGATTTCTGTGTGTGTGTGTGTCTGTGATCATACTCTCCATCATGGATGTGTTTTAGTGTTTTCCATACATTTCAGGTTGGTCTAGACATTAATGCATAGAACATTAAAGGCCTTAAAGCACTTGAACCCCAGTAATTGGGACATTTAAAGGGACACTGTATCTTATTTACCCCCAAACAGTTCATAGTAGTACCTATTTTTTATTCCTGTCATGCAAAGCTAACTTTTCAGCATCATTACTCAAGTCTTCCTTCAGAAATCATTCAAATATTCTGGTTTGACGCACAAAAAAAAAAGGTCTTATATGATAGGTAAAAATTGATAGCCTGAATGCAATGTAAGTTGCTTTGGATAAAAGCGTCTGCAAAATGCATACATTTAATTTAATTATTTTAAATTATTATGCACTTAAACAAAAAACAAAAACAAAGTATGGAATGTTGGATACTTCATGCTCTGACTTGTCACAGCTTTAATTAACAAAATAACCTTAAATAATTCATACACCAGACAGTCGAGTACATAGAATGACTACATAGTGTATAGTGCATTATTTGGGACACAACTGGTCAAATATCAAATAAAGTTACCAACATCACTACATTTAGATACACTGTGAACTTTCTAAATGCTCATTCCCGAATTGAGCCATATATCAACATTTAGTCCTGCCCTGTAACTATCTCTGGTGCCCTTATTAACGTAGTACAGAGAGTGCTCTTCAGAACTCTCATCTGGATAGAGCTTAACCTCCCCAGCCCTCCTTTTCTTTAGCTGTCAGGTCAAGTACACACCCATATAAATAGCCTGCAAAGTAGGGGTCAGAGGTCAAAGCTGAGCCATGCTGGGGGTGGGGGTCTGAATGTGGAACCCCAAGAGGGATCAGGTGTCTCCTCTTTACGGGCGAAGGGGTGGGGCAACACCTGAATGATTGGTAAGGCGTGTGGGAACCATTAAGATGGAGAAAACACACCCTACCCCTCCTTGGAGAATTCACTGAGAAGGGCCACCATCCGGCTCCGTTTACCCAAACAGGTCAGGTGCTTTTTCCGTTTCAGTTTACAGGCCGGTCAGGTGGGGCTCTTAGTGGAGATTGCAGTCAGGCCCCGAGAGCCTCCACACATTCACACGCCGAGCACTTAAGCTAATCTTTCAGGTGGTATCACTCTCTCGGCATCTGTGTTGTACGGGTGCGAGGCGCCCGTGCTTTGTCTTACCATGGGGGCCCTTCTGCACTAATGGTGCCTTGCTCATCGGCAGGGATCTGCGCCTGCTGCAACAGATGGCACTGGGGTCGACACGGGTCAGGGCAGGTTACAGCTGTTTGTGGTTGTTGTGACAGGGCTGCTCCTTTGCAGCACGCAGGTGGAGGGCTGGAGGTGCACCACTGGTCAGTCTCACAAGAAATCAAGCCTTATTTTACACAGGAACGGACTTTCCAAATGACTTTCCGAAACCTAATGAGCTGCCTAGATAGACAATATTTTAAGGCATCATAGGTGCACTTCCTGTATGTGATGGTAGCCAATGCTGCCTTTAAAAAAGTGAGATTGCAGTTATGTTTGGGAAGGCAATCCCAAAGTGCACTGCACTGAATGAATGTCAACATATGACAATATAAGGCAAGAAAATGGAATGATACATTATTACTTTATTTAGCAAGGATGCATTACATTGATTAAAAGTGACAGCTAAGATTTATAATTGTGTATTATATTACAATTGTATATTTTACATTTATAATAATCATTTGAACTTATATATATATATATATATATATATATATATATATATATATATACACACACACACACACACATACATACATATATATATATATATATATATATATATAAAGTTTCTACAAAAATAATAAGCACCACAACTTTTCTACAGTGATAAGAAATATTTCTTTAGCACCAATCAGCATTTTAGAGTGATTTCTGAAAGATCATGTGACACTGAGGATTGGAGTAATAATGCTGAAAATTCAGCTTCGCAACACAGAAATAAACTATATTTTAAAATAAATGAAAATAACAGGTCACAACTTTAATGCATTTTTGCAGCCTTTGTGAACATAATAGATTTCTTTCAAAACCATAACAAATATAAAAAATTTAGTCACTTATGCAGAGCATTACTATAATTGCGCTGCATGGATATGCTGCTATGTAAAGTATTCTCAATAAGTCACTGCGGCAGTTTTCTATGACAGCAAGGCAGCTCACTATGTTCTGGAACAGAGTACTAGTGCTCCAAACATATGCCTGTGTGGAAACTTCAACTTATTTTTTTTTTTTTTTTTTTTTTTAAATGGGTCAGTCATCGATAAAACACTCTCTCTATATTTATAATAACTCATTTTTTGGTATATTCTTTCCCAAAGTCAACATTTTACCAAAGGGCAAAACGGTCATAATATTCTAGGCCTCATTCGAATTTGGGCTTTGGTTTGTATTCTCCACCCTCTGGATCAACTCATTAAACATCCAGGACAAGTACCGTAAACAGACCCACGTGCTTGTGAAACAGCATGGGTCTCGTGTCATTCACTGCCCCAGGCTGATCCGCAGGTGTTGGGTGTCCACTGACAGAAGGGGGAGGGTGGGCAGGCAGGGCCCCTCGTCATTAATCATTCTCTGATGGCTGGATGGGTCAGGTGTCCATCTCAGAGATATACGTTTAGAGCTGACCAGTACAGACAATTAAGACTGAGCATATTGTCTTTGCATGCATTCCATTTCAAAGGCAGCTTGTCAGTATGTTTTGGCTCAAATGCATGTGGTGCATTTTTTAGGGCGGTTGCATTGTCTGTCTCATGCCTGTCTCAGCGTGCTGCAGGAGTGTGGACTATATGCATTTATGCATTGCTCTGATTAAATGAAATGAAAATACTGTCATCATTTACTCGCCTACTGTTGTTCCAAACTTGTAAGAATTTCTTTCAGCTGTTGAACATAAAAGAAGATATTTTGAAGAATTTTGGTAACCAAACAGTAGCCAGCAATCTTGAAAATCCAATGGAAGTCAATGGTTACCTTCAACTGTTTGGTTACCAACATTCTTTAAAATATCTCCAGCTAAAAAAAGAAACTCATGTAAGTTTAGAACAAGTGAAGGATGAGTAAATGATGACCAAAATGTGTCTTTCTGGTGAATTACCCATTTCAATTACAGTGGCTGTGTCTATCGGTCTATAAAACACAGAATCTAAGCTTAAAATGGAATTTACTGTATAGCACAGAAATTCACTGAAATTCGTCTTAAACATTATAAAATTTTCTCATAACTTTAAAACAATGCTTTGCCTAGCCAATATTTAATGTTTGGCTTTACAATCTATTGATTTTAGTTAAAATTACAGTCACGTGAATTTTCAATTACTTAATCTGCTTCTTTACATTCAAATTCAAATTGCGGTTCCCCATCCGGTATGCTACCTCAAATTCAGGTTCAGTTCAAATGTAGAAAATGAATTGAAATTTAACAAACATTTTCAGTTTAAATCTGAATTGCACACAAACTCTGACTGAGTGGCTTATCATGTATGTTACGGCTCGAATGTACATGTTTCATGTACAGGAATGTTGCATTATACAGCATGTCTGCGGTTGATTTATGCATTGCTCTAAAGTTTCATAGGGGTCTAATATCAGAATGGCATGCCTGCCATTCCAAGACTTCATTGATGACTGGGAGGCCATTACTAATCCTCAGTGTAAGCAGATTGTATAGGACAGTCCGTACTACCTGGTTGTATCCAATGTTTGGATATCCTTTATATTTTAACCCTCCCTGACCCTAACTGCCATTGAGGACTCTTCCAGCCTGTCCCAGAACTTCCTCCTCAGTCCTTGAGAATGCCATTCATCCTGCCTGAACCTATTACAACTTTCAGCGCAGCATTCTTTCCAAACTCTGCAATGCCTGGAATTCAGGACAGGCCAGTGATTATTTTACATGGGTGCAGGCTCTCTGCAGGGCACTGACACCGGAACCAGCCTGCATGGGCCTCCTGAGAGTGTACGTGGAGGTAGAGTGGTTCTCTCCCAGCGTACAACCTGACTGATTCAACCCAAGTTACTATTAGGCCAAAGAAACAGAAAAGCTGACAAATAAATTCATAAAGTCTACACAAGTCTTTACAGTTTACAAGAATACATTAATGAGTGTCCCAATTTACCCCTGATAGCACAGGTACATCACAGAGACATCTATTTGACATCTGGATTTACATCTACAAGATATATTTTTGAGTGTTTGCTCATCTGCAGTACAGGGCGTTTCCCATTAGATGTCAAAAAATGACTTTAGAAAATGACTTTAAGATGATTATGATTTAGAATGAATGTAAAAACGACATCTTAAAGTTGTCTATCTATCTGATGTTTGTACACAGCAGATGCTTTCCAGATGAAGCGATATTTAACGGACATCTTGCAGACATACGTGTGCTATCTGGGACCTGAATCATGTGACTTGATCTATTATTTTAAGGATAAGACATAAGACATAAGTATATGTGCCATTTGAAAAAGAAAAAAAAAACACTATTACAAACAAAAACATTACATTATATGTAATGATAATGAAATTCAAACTAAAAATGCACTTTTGACATTCCATAATGTGGTGTGACAGATTCAGCTTACCGAAATGTATAATCTCCCATTCAATATTTCTTTCTCAGAAATATTTAAGAAAGTCTCTTTAGTTATCAAAAAATATATTTATGCACTTTATTATACATTATATTTAACCTGTTATCCTTAATTGTTTAACGTTTAAATAAATTTGGTTAAAAAGAGAATCTTTAGGTCCCATATTCTCAAAAACATTTGATATATATATATATATATATTTCTTTACATACGTCTTTAATAACAACTACCTTCATAATTATATCACTAAAGCAGTGACTTTCCTTGTATATTCAGTTCATAAAAATCTAAATAATTCTGCATAACAAACTGGGAATGGGGAAGTCGTGGCCTAATGGTTAGAGAGTTTGACTTCTAACCCTAGGATTGTGGGTTCGAATCTTGGGCTGGCAATACCACGACTTAGGTGCCTTTGAGCAAGGCATCGAACCCCCAACTGCTCCCCGGGCGCTGCAGCATAAATGGCTGCCTACTGCTCTGGGTGTGTGTTCACAGCTCTGTGTGTGTGTGCACTTTGGATAGGTTAAATGCAGAGCTCGAATTCTAAGTATGGGTCACCATACTTGGCTGAATGTCACTTCCACTTTTTCACTTTCACTCAAAATGCAAAAAAAAGCAGGTCACATGTAGATGTTCAGATGTAAAACCATTCTCACTGGCCTGTTGTGCATCTGTGTATGTTAACTAGTGCTGGAAAGTGTGTGTTCACTGATATCTCTGGGAAAACACTCTTGCCCTGTCCGGATCTCTCCTCACAGATGCGACTGCCTCACGGGACTCTGGGATGGAGGGGCTTTGTGGTAATTGTGGCAATTCTTGTAAACAGGCATACGGTTTTAGAGCTCTTCCTCCCCCCACAGTCGACTTCATTTCCTGCCAGGGCCCTTTGCACGACAGTCACAGTCCTCTGTCTGCTTGACTTTCTTCAGATTTTTCTCACTGTAGACATGGCGCCACTGTTTGATATTTTGCTGCTGTCTGACCAAGGACTGAACTGTTTGATCAAGGACTGTGCTGTCATTTTTTTTTTTTTTTTGTTCAAAAGGAATAACAGAAGTGGGATAATAACAGGTTATTACGTCACTGTTGCTACACTCTCATTTAACCAGACACAAACTGCACAAAATAGATTTATGTATAATGTATTGAACTTAATTTGTGTAGAAAACAAATGCATAATTGTAAATGTAATTCAAATTTTTGATGTAAGTGGAATACGTTTATAAATATTTCTAATAAAATAAACTAATAATATTGTAATAATAAAATAAAAATATATATATAGAAAACAACAGTTTGTCAAAACAGGCTTTGAACGCTGGCTTGACAAAGCTTTGCTAGATCCTATACTCTGTATACCTTCATAGCAATTTATGTCAGCAAATGCATAAATATAGAACATATTACAACACAGTTTGTTGTTTAGGTATAACAATTTTATTTATATCGTTTTAATCATACACTAGATTTAATTATATCTCATGGAATCGATCTTACTACTATAGATCTTGTACCTCAAAGTGATGTTACACACCATTTCCTTGTATCGTGCATGCTGCGCATAACTGATATTAACTATATGTCTCAGCGTTACCGTCTGGGCAGAATTATTGTTCCAGCCACCAAAGACAGATTCGCAAATAACCTGCCTGATTTATCTCAACTGCTATTTGTACCCAAAAATACACATGAATTAGACGAAAATACTGACAACATGGGCACTATTTTCTCTAATACATTAGAAGCTGTTGCCCCCATCAAATTGAAAAAGGTTAGAGAAAAACGTACTGTGACATGGTATAACAGTAATACTCACTCAAGAAAGTAACTCGTAGTCTTGAACATCATTTTCTCCAATTAAATTCGGATAAGACAGAGATGCTAATTATTGGACCAAAAAACACTACACAGAATCTTGTAGATTACAATCTGCAACTAGACAGATGTACTGTTACTTCCTCTACAGTCAGAAATCTGGGTGTTATATTAGACAGCAATTTGTCTTTTGAAAATCATATTTCCCATGTTACAAAAACTGCATTCTTCCATCTTAGAAACATTGCCAAGTTACGGAACATGTTATCCGTTTCTGATGCAGAAAAGCTAGTTCATGCATTCATGACCTCTAGACTGGACTATTGTAATGCACTTCTAGGTGGTTGTCCTGCTTCTTCAATAAACAAGCTACAGGTAGTCCAAAATGCAGCAGCTAGAGTCCTTACCAGGTCAAGAAAATCTGATCATTTTACCCCAATTTTACAGTCTCTGCACTGGCTACCTATTAAGTTCCGTATCAGTTTCAAATTATCATTACTTACCTATAAGGCCCTAAAAGGTTTAGCTCCTGCGTACCTAACTAGCCTTCTACCACGCTACAACCCATCAAGCTTCCAAAGGTCACAAAACGCTGGACTTTTGGTAGTTCCTATGATAGCGAAAGTCCACTAAAGGAGTTAGAGCTTTCTCACATTTGGCTCCCAAACTCTGGAATAGCCTTCCTGATAATGTTCGGGGTTCAGACACACTCTCTCTCTGTTTAAATCTAAAATTAAAAACGCACCTCTTTAGCTTGGGTTAAACTAATTTTACTTTGTTGAATCAGCAGCTATGCTAATGATGTCTGTAACGGGGTACTACTGAGTAAAACTCTATGAATTCGATATAAATAAATTCTAGGTCACTGTTTTAAAAGCTTGTGAAATCACTGGGAATGCTTTTGGACCAGAATCAGAAGATAACGATCGTCTCACTGGACCAAAGGTAAGTAATATGTATAATAGTGTAATCTAGAAATAGTCTATAATCAATAAATTACACAGCATAAAGTGAAATAAATAAAAGCAACAACCAATAGTGAAAAATATTAATGTATTGTTCTGGTTATTCGTTGACTTCAGTTTTTCTGTTCAAACTCTTAATATTTAAAGTCTTAATTTTCATTTGGGTTTCAGTTTAAGATCAGTGTCTATCTCAAATTCAAAAATATAAAGCAATGTTCATCAAAAGTGGAAAAATTTAATCGAGGAGAGAAAAAAAAAATTATCCAAAATTTGAAAAAAAAAAAAAAAAAAACTTGGAAAAAGAAAAAACTCAAATCTAAAAATAAAAATAGTTTGATCCTACTAGTTCGGCAGATTTCACTCCCTTTTCTCGGTTTCAGGTACGAGTTGATGGAATGCCTCGCCAGTCCAAACCAGAATACGAATATTCGGCAAGGACAGATTCAGGAACACAAGTCTTCAGCGGGTGGGGGCCTTGTAACAACAAATAAATGATTTTAAATTAAATCAAACTCCGTCTCAATCATTTACACATACATCAGAACATACACGCTAATCACCATGTGCTCAATTTAACACTAGGGCCTATACAGAGTGTTAGCAAAGCTAGCACCGCATGGTGCATACTTCACGATACCAAATTATCTTTGTTGAACATGTAGAACATCTAAAAAAAACATGACTATATACATTACAATCACCTAAATTAAAACACATTTAAAGCATTTTTGGAAAATTTTACATCACTTTTTAGCCTTTGGATTCTTTTTTTTTCACATTACAATTCACAGTATTCACAATCAGAATGACTTAATACACTTCGTATGATGAAATTTGTACTCACCAATGAAAGGTATAAATCAGAAAACAAAAATAAAATAGTTTCTCCCCGGAAAAGATGTTGATTTAATCTCTTGCGTCCCTCTCATCACAACCTCGTTCTAACACAAGTTAACATAAAAAAAAAAAAAAAAAATTATATACATCAAAGGTTTATACTTCAAACTTGATAATCATCTATATTTGATTACTCAAATGATTCTCAATAGATTTATCATTCGCAACCGCGTCTACTATCGTTCTGATTGCTTGTGCGGCGCTATCTTTTGCAGGGGGGCGGGACTAACCTTTCACCTCACTACTCAACTTTAGCGATTTCCTTTTTCTAGATTTATAATATAATGTAAATTAACTTCAATCTGCATTTTCATATTAATACTAGAGATATATTAATAAAAATAAAATATTTATTAATTAGTTATCTTGTTAGTGACCTGGGTTACACGTCTCTATTTTGTTTCTATGTTTTGCCCTTACTAGGATTTACACAAGCTCCAGTCTGGATCCAGAACACCTTAGAAGAGATGATGCTGATCATCAGAGGACCCCAGATGATGCCAACCGTGAATCAACAAACAGAACTAACAAATATTGTGACTGCATCATATAATAATTATTAATTAATAATATTAATAATGTTCATCTTCTGACTACGTCTTGTATTAATTTTTCTAAAAATCCTGTCAAACTTGCACAAACTGAGAGTCACCACCATAAGCTACTACTTAAATATTGTAGAAACACAATTTTCTGTAAAGTTGCTTTGTAACGATTTCTATTGTAAAAAGCGCTATACAAATAAACTTGAATTGAATTGAATTGAATTATATGGAAAAATAGGAATAAAATAAATACAGGTAAATAAACTTTATAATATAACAATATACAGTAAAATGAATCGTATAATATAGAATTCAAAGGCAGCCAATTCACAAAATTGTGAATTTTATATAGAAAAAATTATATTTTATATAGAAAAAATTTTCATAACCCAATCAATTCCTTATAAATAAAATTAAACCCCATCTACATTTTCATAGTTTAGTGTCCTTAACAGTATCTGATGTATTTCACTAACACATGATTCAAATTAGTTGCCAACTGCATTTCATGTTGATTGTAAACACAATGAAGCTTTAGATGCTCAAACTGCTCATTTATTTCATACAAGCATGATGATGATGATGAAACATGGCTCTGCAACGAACTGTTCCTGGCATGCAGTTCTGCAGCACTGTAAAAGAATGCACTGATCATAGAGTGTTTCATTAATTTAACGAGCCCCCTTGCTATATTGAGAGAGCACTTCCAAAACCCCAGATCTCCTGCATGGAGTTTCGGGTGACAGAAGCCGGCTCTGGGACGCCCAACTAAGGCAGCCGTGAACTGTCACGGTTGGGTTTGTAGGAAATAGTTTTCCCATGCAGTACCATGTGAATGCAGTGGCTTTACCAAAACAAACAGTCCAGCGCAGAGATTAACCTACCGGGATTGATACCGGCCTGAAGGACAGTGGGTCAGGGAGGATCTTTTTTTTTTTCATATAGGAAGCAAGTATATAATATTTGAGATAGCACAAAGAGGAAACTCTGGTTTGGGTGATGGCATAAGAATGTGCAGCATGCGCTTCCGGGCCTGACTGACAGCAGCAGGTGGAGCAACAGAACATGGCAACACCTGCCCTATTGCCTCATCAACACAAACTAATGTTAGTACCCTCTCCCCAGAATCCCCCGCAATCGCTTCTTCCTGCTCTGCAGAAGCAGTCCTGGTTGTGCTGATTACCCTGTGCAGCAGGTCAGAATTCACTTACAGCTGCCCAGTCACGAACAGTGTTGCTGCGTTCATACTGTCATTTTAAATCCAAGGGCTTGTCAATAAGTCTCTGCTGCCCTATGGATGTGGACTGCTGGGGTGGAAGTGGATGACTGTGGTATAGTCAGCGGTCTAGATACTGGATGTCAATGCAGGCCTGTGTTTCCTCTGGCTGGGCAGCCGGCTACTGTGGGCTGAGTCAGAGAGCGGTCAAGGACAGGAGAACTCAGAGAGCCCAGAGAGAGAGAGAGTTGTGTAGTGGTTTAGAGAGGCGGGGGTTTGAGGTCAGCAGGGGAGATTCATGCTAGAACGCTGCTTTTCTTTTTCCTTTAAGTTCATCTGACCCTTGACCTTCTATCTATCTATCTATCTATCTATCTATCTATCTATCTATCTATCTATCTATCTATCTATCTATCTATCTATCTATCTATCTATCTATCTATCTATCATCTATCCCATATTTTAAACTAGTTGAATTGCATTTGAATGGCACATGTAACGGAGGCCAGCGAGTAGTGCTGTGCAGGTAAACCTCACTCCCCGATCTCAAGAGACGCACTAGCGACAGACGCTAGTGGCTGTAGCCATTTAGCCTCCTTGTTAGTGCGTCCGCCTCCCATGCCGGAAGACCCGGGTTCGAGCCCCGCTCGGAGCGAGTGCGAGGAGCGTCAGAGAGGACCCGGGTGAGAGGGGTTACATTGGTGCCGTGACCAGGATGGGAGTGAGGTTTAGGGGGGTGAGTGTAACGGAGGCCAGCGAGTAGTGCTGTGCAGGTAAACCTCACTCCCCGATCTCAAGAGACGCACTAGCGACAGACGCTAGTGGCTGTAGCCATTTAGCCTCCTTGTTAGTGCGTCCGCCTCCCATGCCGGAAGACCCGGGTTCGAGCCCCGCTCGGAGCGAGTGCGAGGAGCGTCAGAGAGGACCCGGGTGAGAGGGGTTACACACAGGAACCCTTTTTTTTTAGTTAACCCCCAAAAGACACTTTTCTTAGTGTGCATTTCATGTGCTAAACAAGGATCATTTACTTTGAAATATATGTCAAATACATTTAATGATTAAAAAAAAAAAAGTTATATATTTTCTTCCTTCAGGAATTTAAATTGTGAACAGATTTTGCCTTTTGCACAGTGAGAATGACCCAATATCTGGAGTCAGCTCCAGGAAATAAACTACATACAATCAGAACACCCATAATTAAAAGTATTACTCACGCTGAAGCATGCAATGATGTATCAACACACCAGCTCTCTGCAGCAAACCGTACTGGCTGCTGATCAGGCCAAGTCTTCCATGGGTCTTGTTCTTGTACCGTGTGTTTGTGTTCCCACACATGAGTGTGAATCCATTCTTTTGTGTGTGTGGACTTGTGGGTTTGATTATCAATGCCAGATTGTCTAAGAATGTGTATATATGTGTTATCAGGCAGGCATTTGTTTCAGCTGGCCGTGGGGCTGTACCGTCTGCGAATGCCAACGGCTTTGCTGTGTTTGACGTGTTTCTTGGCTGACCCCAGATAGCTGGGTCTCACTTTTATGAATCTGACATGAGCAGCCACTCAAACACAGAGCACGGGAACAAGAGCACGCACAAGATGATGTGTAACACTCCTGACCTTCTCATAAATATGTCCAGTATTGCTTTCCTGGAGAGAGAGTGACCTAAGGGCTGTCCTTTACTTTGCCAAAATACGCTATAGCTTCCTTTTTCCATTAACATTTTTTTTACAGGCCTTTTGAATGAAGTCCAATGTGTGTTGGTCTGTCATTTGCTATTCAACGCTTCCATATTTACATAAATGCAAAACTTTCAGTCGTTTGTCTGGGAAAAGAGCAAATGATGATTTGAAATATCTAGGTCATTTATAAGTTATTGAAACGGATTCAGCTAATGGAAAGTATAGATGTTGCAAAACACTTTTATTCAGCAAGGTTGCAGTAAAGACTTTTACACTGTTTTAAAAGATTTATATATCAAATAAATGATGTTGCTTTGAACTTTCTATTCATCAAATAATCCCAAATAAAGTGTTTTATGGTTTCTATAAAATATATTAAGCAGCACAACTGTTTGCAACACTGATACTAGTAATAGATTGTTAATAAAAAAGTTTCTTGAGCAAATCAGCATATTAGAATGATATCGCTGAAGACTGGCTCAGTGATGCTGAAAATGTAGCTTTGCATCACAGGATGAAGTACACTTTTACATATATGCACACTGAAAACAGTTATTTAAAAATCAAATTATTTTTCAGAATTTTACAGTTTTTTCTACTGCAAATGAATGCAGTCTTTCAAAAACATAAAACTTATCTTAACAACCCCAACATTTCAAAAAGGTATTGTATCTTCAAAAACCAAATCCCAGTTTGAAGTGATATATTTTAATGTTCCAGAGGCTCAGTACTTGCAGTTTTTCCCATCAAGTGTGTATTAGCAGTAATTAGGAACTATATTTATAAAAGAGTAAAGTTTCCACAGCTTTGCAATCTGCTTGTAATTATGATGAGAAAGACTCGCCTCATTATTTCTTCCAGAATACATAATTTCTCATTTGCAGGCGATGCTTAATAGTTTTTTATTACCCAATATGCCAAACACATATGAGCTGAACCATCTGAACCATCCATGGAAATTATATGAACAATTTTTCATACAGATTTGACTCAGTCTATATATACTAGATCATCCATAAGCACATGAACACATGTTGCTCTCCCTAAACCAGGCGGATTTCTCTAGAATTGAAAAAAGGCGTCCATGGACACTCGATATCCTATGGTTGCTGCGGATAAGAATCCTACAGCATGTGTTCAGTGACGTGATTGGGCTCCTGACATTGGGCCTGTTGGCTGTAATCAGTTAAGACTCAATGGCATTCCATTCTCCAGTGGTCACTGTGGAGAAGCCCACCACCCGCCTCAGCGCTGTCAAGCAGATGTTCTTCTCATACGGTCCGTCTGAGCATGTGTGTGCTTCATGGCAGGGCATGCTGAAGTGTGCTACGTGTGTGTTTGGAGACTGGTCTGAAATGGGGCAGAAACAGTGTTAAAGAGGTGCTAAATAGCAGAAGTGAATAGAAAGATGGATGTTTTGGAGATTCATGGCCGTGGGGCATGGGTTTGAGTGTGAAAGTTATTGGTTTGGTCTAAACTGATAAAAGATTGAATGCATAGCGCAGAACCACAACTGTATCAGCTTTCTATCTGGCCAGAATTGACAAAATGTAACCTTCTGGGCGATTTGTAAAAAAAAAAAAACTACACTTAACTGAACATTTCACACACACACACACACACACACACACACACATGCATGTGTGAACTTGGTTTTACAAAGTAGTAGTCGTAAAATGTAAAATAAGAAAAGTTTGACTTTGATCTTTTATATAAGACTCTAAAAATGGTTAAATCTCCACTACACGTTCAATGTACACCAACCCAACCTACCTGTCCCATAAACATTTTATATGTTAAAATTAAGCTAGACAGATAGGTTTAGGTTTGGTGTAGGATAGGTCCAAAAAGTGAGTTTAACATTCTATTAAAAAAAAAACTTTTTTACTATTATTATTAATATCGTTTTTAACATGTTGTCTTTTTGGGTCCAATATTTATGCTTTTATTATCTTTATGAGGACATTAGGATCCCACAAAGTAGTATAAGCTAAGATGTGTGTGACTTAGTTAAACAAGTTAAAACTAGTGTAAAACTAAAACTAAACTTAACTAAAACTATTAAACTTTTAGTTTTTTATTATTATTAAAATAAATCCAAAAACTGTCAAAAAGAATATTACATGAAAAAAAGAATACTTGAAACAAAAACAAATAAAATAAAATAAAAATATACATGTAAGTTGAAGTATTAAAATAAAAAAATTAAATTGAGAAATAAAAATTGTTAAAAACACATAAGTAACTTACTTATACTAAAATTAAGGCTGAAAATATAAATCTACAAGCTCATTCAAAATATCAGTAAATACTATAAAAATGTGTGTATGTGCATCTTTTATTCTTTGACAGAAATTTTAGAAGAAAATGCAGTTAAATGACAAATGATCCATATGTTTGATATTACGGACATTAGAATACTAATTTCATTCAGCAGAACATTACATATACAAATTAAATAGGTAATCAAGGAATATTAATCCAGCAAGAAAATTGGCAGAAAAAGAGAGCAAGAAAAAAAAAAAAACACTTAGTGTTTTTGGCTCGATAACTTTTGGCTAGATAGCTGTAAATCTGAAATTAAACATTAAGACAAATTTAGACTTAAAATAAACTGCACAGCTCATTTTAATTGAGCCCTGATCCCAGTCAAAATTCCAACAGCATTGAATCACATTTACTTTCATGCATCATATCTAATAATCATTAAGTGGAGACTTGGAAATGTACTCATATTTTTCCATGTAGCAATCCAAGTTGCCGTTGCTACATCACACAAAGTGGGAAAATGGTTTTCCCTGGAAGAAATACAGCTTCACCTGAAAGTATGAATTTTGTGAAGATGCAACACATATTTATTTATTTTTTATTATTGTCTTGCTGCATCTAAAAATAAAATATTATAAATATTTCAATTACTCAAATAATTCTAGTTAAATGACCATGATAAACAGACTTGATTTTTTTCTAGCATGATTTTCTCATCATTTTTCTTTTATCCAGCAGGTCAGACTGGAATTGCTTTACATAAAAAACTCATTAATTAGAAGAAATGCATCCGTGGAATTCAACAGACATAAAATACTTACTGTCATACTTCCTGTTCAGAATGTGTAACTTCCTTGCAGTTTGGAAAAGTTGCAATACATATTTAGAAATGCAATTAGGCAATTTCAGCACATGCAACAAGCTTATTGTGGTCTGGCTGTTGTGCACAAATGTATTTTTAGCTTAACTTTGTGTGGTTGGCGGACCGGGACGGACCCAGCCATCATCCTGATAAAGAGACATGAAATATGAAGTATCTAATGCAAGACATGCAATGAGCAGCCCACATGCTCGATTTCTGGTCTTCAGTTTTAAGAAATGCTTGCACTGATGCCTCGAAGATGTATTCATGAGTGAACTGCATGAAATCAAATACAGGGTTCATTCAAAGGGCCTCAGAGTGTTTATTAATCCTCATCTGGTCTTGTCATCAAGGCAGCATCAGAATAATGAGGTTAGCGAAAGGGAACAGAACATCTCTGACAACTGACACAGTGTGTTTTTACAAATGCTTTTATTCTTTTTAATTTGTTTTTTATTGTTTGGGTCTAACATATTTATTGCATCAATGACTGAATGAATTACTAGTCATTCTTAGACTAATTGCTCAGTGGACCTTAGTTTGTGTAGACAACATGTTTAATTTGATGAACAAAGCTATGAGGCATGTGTTAATTATTCAGATGATAAAACAGCATATTTAAAAAACACAAACACAAATCTAAAATTATTTTTATATAATTTGTAATAAAAAATAATTAGGAATTATGTATACATTTTATTAAAATATAATTGAAAAGTTGTGCATGTGTGTATAGCTTATATATTTACATTATTAACATTAGACATTTGCAATACAAATGTAAATTCTTCATTTAACTGTAATTGTGTGTGTGTGTGTGTGTGTGTGTGTCTGTGTGTATATATATATATATATATATATATATATATATATATATATATATATATATATATATATATATATATATATATATATATATATATGCATTTGGATTGCACTTATATACATGCACAACTTTTAAATTCTATTTTCATAAAATGTAAAAAAAAAAAAAAAATCCTAATCATTTTTTGAATGAATTACTAGTAGCCCTTTGAACGATCCCCGCATTTTATTTACATAAATTTAAAGTAAAATTAAGTAATTAAGTAATAAAGTATATATAATTTAAAATACAATTTTAATATAATTTTATATCATTTATATAATTATATAAATTATATATATATATATATATATATATATATTACTTATATATATATTATATATATATATATATATTACTTAATTTAAATTACTCGATATTAATTGAAATACATTTGGTAAATAAATACATAAATTTGATATTTGGATTTTTATATATCTTGAATGTGTCTATTTTGTATTACTTTTATGCTTAAAACAAGTGAAAATCTTAAATATACTTTAAAAAAATATACTCTGATTTATTATTATTATTATTATTATTTTCTGACAGTCTCCATATTTCCTAAAACGTTCCAGTGGAAAACACATGTATTGTGATTTTTACATTGAATTTTTCCAGATTAAATGTGGCCTCGACCTTTTAGTGTTTTAAAACAACTTCTTCGTAGTGTTACGAAATCAGTTCCATACCACAGTACAACAGATTTCAGGTTTTCTTCAAAGGTCTTCAGGTTTTCAGCAGCATTACCTGATTCATTACCGTGACTGATCTTCAAATGTCTGGCTTGTCATGCAGTTGCCTGGTCGGCCTCTAGTCGTGCATCGGCTGTTTTCCTCCTTCATTCATTTGTGTTACGAACCGCTTGGAGTCACATGAAAGCAGGACAGAATCGGGGGTCCTCAAGACTTGGATTGGATTCAAGACCAGTGACTACTTTCAAAAGAGAAGTCAAAGGAAATGACTTCTTTGTTGAGAGAATAAAGGAAACTGTCTACCCATGGCATATGTTGTTAATCCAACCTGCTCAGGCCTCAAGAAGCAGCAAGTTATTCTTGTGTACTGCACCACTAAAGAGCTATTGATAGGAAAATCCCATAATTAAGTTGCAGCATGGTGGTTGCTGTAAAGTTCTAAGTGTATATTTACTGGTTCATGACAGCCTTTACTACATTTAGCACTTCTATATAAAAAAGAAGTGTGCAATACATAATTTATTCATTAAATGGATTAACTTTCCACAAGCAGTGTTGAAAAAACAGTTTTCATATTTAGTATTTTTGTCTTCTTTTCTAAAATAATATCTAAACATTCTTGAATCAAGATACATTGGCTTGAGAAGCAAAATGATATGTTATCTTATTTCTGAAAATATACCAAAAATAATGATTTTTTTTGCTGAAAACAAGAATATCTGCCAAACTGCCAACAGGGCCAGATACGTAATTTAAATATTTATTGTTTTAAGCAAAAACCTACTTTCTTTTAATAGACTTTTCAGAAAACAAGATTTCATATTTGGCTTCATATTTCATCATGAGTCATTTTGCTACTCAAGTAAATTTATCTTAATTAAAAAATCTCTCGAAGTTATGAATGCATATTCTTCCAGCAATGTTTGTTCATAGAACATTCATTCAAAGTTATCTGGTCTTTAATAATGTTCTGAAGTTAGCTCAAATGTTATGTCATTTATGTTTAAGTTGGATGTTTGTCTAATTGTTTGATTTTAATTGTTACAACATTCCCACAATGTTTGAAAAATGATTAAATAGTATGTTCCCTTCCCATGTTCATATAACCAAGAAAAAAAGACATTTTGAATGTTCAGAGAAAAAAAAAAAAGAAATACAATTTTCATACCTAATGGTTATGTTAGCAAAATATTATTTGAACATAACTAAGGTTGCATTCAGTTGATCAAACATACAGTAGAACCAGTAATACTATGAAATATTAGTACAATTTAAAACATTTTTAAAATATATTTTATAGTGTTATCACAATTTAAAATAACAGTTTCAGTCATCTTTTCTAATTTCTATTGTAGTTTAGGTATTAATTATTATTATTATTATTATTATTATTTATTTTACTTTATGTATTTATTTATAATTTTTATTTTCTACTCTTAAGTCTTCCAGGAGGTGGGATGGGATGTCTAAAACTCACAGTCACTTGCAAAAAAGGTGGACTATCATCCAAAAATTATTGTGGGGAAAATACACATATAATGTTTCAACCTTATAGCCAAAATAAAGCAATGTATAATAATGTTGGAAAGTGTCCCTTTGAACAAAGGAATTGGGACTTTTTTATTACCTATTGTATCATTAAAACACATCATTTGTGACCTAAGCATGCCATTGAAGTTGTTTAACCATAAATACGTCTATGCTGATCGGATTTATGCATTATTCACCATTCTGGATTCTCAGAACAAAGGTCTTGTTATGGTCCTTATTAATTCGCAAGGTACCAAATCTCCGTCAAATTTCTAGTAGGAGCAGTCAATGAAGGTGTGACGGATAAAGGTCTTATTACAGTACCTTAGAGACTAGGATGGATTTGAGCTTTGACAAATAACACTTCCCAAAACATAGGTGTAGACCTCAGATTGTTCACACGAGCTCAGGACCCTGGACACGTAAACCTGTCACATTTGGATCCAGCAGCGGCAAACAACTGTCAATTTTCCTCTGGCATCTCAAGCAGTAGAAAAGACAGAGACTGGCCCCATGGCCCGATTTCTTCATCTCACATCATGACCGTCTCTGACGTAAGCTGATATAGTATAGTATTGGCTCCTAGAAATCCTGTGATTGCTGCAACTCTCCTGGACTGACTACATCTAAACATCTGGATGATTGAGGGGGGGGACCTAATGACCTTGTATCCATGCTATCTTCCATTCACTGTGTATATGCACATTGCATGCAAAACTGAAAAAAAAAAAAAAAAAAAAAGATAATAATAATAACATTAATAAAAACTGGCTGTCCATTTCCAACCTGGAAACATTCTTAAATCAAAATAGATATGAAATGCAAAATTATATAATAATATGACCAGGGTTATCATTAACTTGATCAACACTTTCATTACACTTAATAAAATACTTCAATGTTTTAATTAAACTGTTTTAGTTAAAAATTAACTAAAATAAAATAAAAAGTGAACAAAAACTTATTTCATCTAGTTTTATTTTCATTTTTAGTTTTAAGAAAGATTAAAGTTTAAATATTAAAATAACTCGAACTTAATATATGTATATATATAGTTTTTACATTAAATAAAACTAATAAAAATGCACAATTACAAAAATAAAAAATAATCTACAATAAATTAGAATTAATAAAAATTAAATAAAAACGAATTAAATATATAAAAAAATAACAAAAAACAAAATAATTAAATAGCACAGAAAATGGCTTGTTTTTAAATACATAAATAAAAACTTTTTTCCATTGCAAAATATTTTCCCTTTTTTTTTTTTTTTTTTACAAAAAATTTCAATTAATATTAGTGTCAATATCTAAATGTATGTATTTTTTTGCAATGTATGTTTATTTTTTTAGATATCATATTTATAACTTGCAAATAATGGGAAATGGGTTTGTATCTCACAATCACAATGCTTGAATCTATTTCAACATGCAGGTCCACAATCTACAATGTGATCAAATTTCCTCGCAAGTTCACTGGTAACTCTTTGGTTACTATCTATTGTTTCCACAGGAATGGAATACGTGTAGTCATCAGAGTCGGCAGCTGCTGGTCAGAAGCTGTCAGAGTGTGTTGTCTTTCAGTTGCTTTTAAATATGAAAAAAAAAAAAAAACATTCATTTGAACATCAAGGCAAGCTGTGTCACAAAAACGAAGGTGCCAACATTGACCAAAATTGCCAAAATTGCCAAATTGTATGGCAATATGTTTTTAGAAAATTGTCTATTTTTACTTTTCATGTTTAAAAATGTAAAACAGTTCTTGATATGCTATGCATTTTTTTCATACGTACCAATGTTTACGAATGTGTTGACGTTATATTTATAGTAATCAAGACAAATTAAATGTTTAACACAATCACAGTTGTTTAATGAAGTTAAACAAATGAAATATTTCCTTAATATGACATTACAAATCACCCACAACAGAATGAAACCATTATAAAGACTGATCGGAATATTGCGACAACAAATCTGTAAATGATCGAAACATCCAGTGTTATACCATAACATTGATAGTGTTTCGATTATATTTCATGCTTGTTTAGCTTTGATAATTAAAATCAGCCACACAAAGAGTGCAAATGACTTGCATTAGTTCCATCTGGAGTTCATTCATTAATAAACGTGTCTTTAAAAAAGTTTTGGCAACGTATTCTGATTAATGTGAGGCCTGCTATGGGATTGTATGATTATTGATACAAAGTTTCCGTCAATTCTATGTACTGACCAGTCGTCAGAGAATAAAAAAACCTTAAATTAATGTATATTTTAGATGCTGTGGGGATTTTATCAAAAAATTCGAATTTGTCCAAACTTGCATCAAATGAGACTTACCTGAATATGCAATAATTATTTTTTTAGGAATAGTTCACCCAAAAATGTAAAATAGCTGAAAATGTACTCACCTCTTTAGTGAATGAGAGTCCAAACATTTTATAAAAACATCACAATGATCCACAAGTAATCCACACCACTCCAGTCCATTCAACACTATCTCACGGTCAATTCGTACGTATTTTATGTATGTTCGAATTTGTACGGCCTCATTTATACGATTTTATACGATTTGTCTAAACCCCAGTGACAGTTAGGTTTAGGGGCGGGGTTAGGTGTAGGTAATTCGTACAAATTCATACGAATTGTGCAACTCGTAAAATACGTACGATTTGGCAACAATCGTATGAATTTGTACGAGTGTGGTCGTACGAATTCATACGAATAAGCCACCTTGTGAAAAATGTACGAATTGCCGTGAGATCGGGTTGATCCATCAGTTAATGTCTTGTGAAGTGAACAACTGCATGTTTGTAATAAA